>NC_135956.1:84462929-85062929 GCF_053455715.1 Rhinoraja longicauda
CAGTTCATTGGCTATATTTACGAGGGAGTTAGATGTGGCCCTTGTGGATAAAGGGATCAGGGGGTATGGAGAGAAGGCAGGTACGGGATACTGAGTTGGATGATCAGCCATGATCAGATTGAATGGCGGTGCAGGCTCGAAGGGCCGAATGGCCTACTCCTGCACCTATTTTCTATGTTTCTATGTTTCTATGAACGAGTGGCGGATGATCTGGCGGACCTGGTAGGCCGAAGGGCCTATTTCCATGCTGTGTCTCTAGACTAAACTATCGAGGTTTCCATGAATGGTTTTGTATTTAACAACTACGATAATTTCCGAGAGTAATTTGGGAATGTTTGTGCAACTTAAATCTACAAGTCTGCTTATTTTCTGCACACGCAATTCTAATCACCAAGTCGAGATTGATCCCTGGGATGGCGGGACTGTCATGAGGAAAGATTGAAAAGACTAGGCTTGTATTCACTGGAGTTTAGAAGGATGAGAGGGGATCTTATAGAAACATATAAAATTATAAAAGGACTGGACAAGCTAGATGCAGGAAAAATGTTCCCAATGTTGGGAGAGTCTAGAACCAGGGGCCACAGAATAAAGGGGAGGCCCTTTAAAAGTAGGGTGAGAAAAACCTTTTTCACCCAGAGAGTAGTGAATTTGTGGAATTCTCTGCCACAGAGGGCAGTGGAAGCCAAATCAATGGATGGATTTAAGAGAGAGTTAGATAGAGCACTCGGGGCTAGTGGAATCAAGGGATATGGGGAGAAGGCAGGCACGGGTTATTGATTGTGGACGATCAGCCATGATCCCAATGAATGGCAGTGCTGGCTCGAAGGGCCGAAAGGCCCACTCCTGCACCTATTTTCTATGAGATGTTTCTCACTTGAGTAATCAAGAGAAATTCTACTGCAGCTTTATTTCATTTTCTAGATTATTTTATTCTGTTGGTTGATTACAATTTTCTGCTTACACACCAGTCCACTTCTAACTTCATATTTCTTCATAACCTAGCATTTCCTTTCATTAAACCTCTGGTGCACATGCTTCTAGTCACGTCAGTTGTATGAAAATACGTTATCAAAAGGTTCTGATGCAGGGGCTAGACCTTAAATGTTGACGATACCCATACCTCCACAGATGTAGGTACTACTGGTCCACTGAGTTCCCCCAGCAATTTATTTTTTGTTACATATAACAGCATCTGTCGTCTCTTGTGTTCCAGTAATCTCCTCCCTTGCCTCTCGCAACATCCTAGGATACACCTGGTTAGGCCCCGGGGATTTATCCACCTTTAACTGCTTCAAGACTGCCTACACCACCTCTTTTGCAATGTCAATATGTTTTGGGAAATAACTATTCTCTCCCTAAACTCCCCAGCTTCCATGTGCTTTTCCACAGTAAAGATAGGCAAGAAGCATTCATGTAAAACTTTACCCATCTCTCTTGACTCCACACATGGATGTCACACTGATGCTACACTCTCCCTAGATACCCTTTAGCTCTTAATATATACTGATAGAATCTTTTTAGATTTCCTATATCTATTTGCCAAAGAAATGTCATTTCCCCTTTTTTGTCCTCCTAATTTCTGTCTTAAGTATACTCCCACAACCCTAATACTTGTCACAGGACTTGTTTGGTATCAGCTGACTTTGTCTGCATCCTTTCTCCTCACCAGAACCTCCATATGCTTATCAAGCAGGGTTCTTTAATCCAGCCAGCCTTATCCTTCACTCAAACAGAAACGTGTTTGAAGGATCCCCATCTCACTTTTAAAAGCTTTCCACTTGCCCGCAGTCCCTTTATTTGTGAACAGTCTCATCCAATCGATGACGCCAACTCAAAACATCCACCAACATACTTTATCACTCCGTTGGATTACCTCTGCTAAAAATAAACGTACCCGGGATTGGATTGCAACAAAAGTGAGAGAGGGCAGGGGGTGGGGGATGATAGTAGTAGTGGCATCAACATTTTTTTGAATGACTTGCAAAAAAACAATACCTGGTTTCTCACCTCGGCCATACGGAGGGATGTGGCACCACACCAGAGTCCAAAAGAAGTGTAGGAAACAAAGCTGCAGATGCTGGTTTAAATCGAAGGTAGACACAAAATGCTGGAGTAACTCAGCGGGTCAGGCAGCATCTCGGGAGAGAAGGAATGGGTAACGTTTCGGGTCGAGACCCTTCTTCAGACTGATGTCAGGGGAGGGGGAGGGACAAAGATAGGATGTAGTCAGAGGCAGGAAGACTAGTGAGAGAACTAGGAAGGGGGAGGGGATAGAGAGGGGAAGCAGGGACTACCTGAAGTTAGGGAAGTCAATGTTCATACCGCTGGGGTATAAACTGCCCAAGCGAAATATGAGGAGCTGTTCCTCCAATTTGCGCTGGGCCTCACTCTGATAATGTAGCAGGCCCAGGACAGAAAGGTCAGATTGGGAATGGGAGGAGAAGTTATTTTTGTGGACATCAGTGGACATTTTTACTGTTTACTTGTATAAAATATAGCTGCCTAGAATCCATCAGACTGCTTTGTGGTCAACCCTGTATCCAAAATGTGCATTTATATTTCCTTATCAAGAAATACTTGCAAACAGAATCTTCAAGAAATTGGTTTCTCATTCCAATCCAGGAGATCAATTAGTTACAAGCATGACCCTCTCCAGAAAGAAAATGGAGTAATATGTTATGTCAGTTTATTGAAATCCCAGTTGTGGAATTTAATTTCAGTTAATACTCTGGGTACTCTGAAGTCCAGAATATTAAATAAAATTAAATTCCACAACTGGGATTTGAATACTGGCCTCAGAATTTTCAACTTCTGGATTACTAGTCCAGTAATCTAATTCTGCATCATCATCATATCCAATTATTTTTTAGGATTATCCATTTGGGGAGATTACAGATTAATGGAGGAATAATTGAGTGATCTAATAACCAGGGAAAATTAAGTAGGTCTGTTAGGACAAGAGTGATAGGTGAAAGAGATTTTGTGCAAATTGGCATACAAGCAGCAAAGTTTTTAGCCACCTCCAAAACAGACTGTAAAAAGAGAGAGGCTTTCGACCATGGTGCTGAGCTAATCAAGACTAGAGTTGAAAAAGCCTTGGTTGAGGAATAATCATTAAATAATCACTCTTCAAAATTTAATAGAAAAATTTTACTGACGATATTAGCTGAAATATTTGTTTAACTTTTGATTCTCCGTTATGTATATTGCCACTATTCATGAGTATTAGTCACAAACACACTATTTACCATATGCACAGCTTTTGCAACAGGCTTTGGAAAACACAGAATGTGCATTGGGAGAGGTGCCATGCCCAATAGCAAATGGCAGCGCAGTCATTACAGGGGGGAAACTGGCTCGAATAGGTGGGTTTTATCAAAATAAAACTGAGATTCATGTCAATGTAGGTTAGAAATTATGTAAAATTGAATACTTATCTACATTGATCACTGTTTAATGTTTGCCTACCTTGAGCATTAGTAGCAACGCTGTATGCGTTTCTCATTCCAATTGTAGATTTAGCAGCAATCTGTGCACTGGTTTCAACATCCTGTTCTTCAGTGCTGATGATCTCCAGAGCTCCAAATTCATTCATTTGAAACTAATAAGAAAATTAAAGATTTATTACAATGCAAAAGAAAATAAAAGTTTGCAACCAGTAAAAATAAGAACAGTGATTGAAAAAAAATGGTTCTGCATAAATGGTTCTGCAGAAACATTGGTACTGGCAAGTAGATAGACAATAGAAAGGCCATTCGGCTCTTTGAGCCAGCACCGCCATTCAATGTGATCATGGCTGATCGTTCTCAATCAGTACCCCGTTCCTGCCTTCTCCCCATACCCCCTTACTCCGCTATCCTTAAGAGCTCTATCTAGGTAACTTTTTATTACACAAGAAAATGGTTTGTAAATCAATACATGCAGATGACAAATTAAGTTCAAATCGGAAAATATTCAGCCAATTCTGCCTTTAGCAACATTCAAGAATTATTTATGCTAATATGCATTTATACATTGAATGAAAATTAATTTTCCCATTGTATTCTGACATTTTGTTTTCAATTAGCATAATTGAGCTAGTGATCAGAATTTAGTTAATATAGCATAGTAATGGAAAAGAACAAAGATAGTACAGGAATAAAGATTCTAAATTAGGTTAAGACCAATTTTACGAGTTCAAGAAGTGGCCAAAAGGAAACAACTATTTGAAGGTATATCAGTCGTAGAGCTATGGGAAGCATTTAAGTGAGAAAGTCAAAGTGTTCAGGATAAACCCTGTAAAAAGGGTGGAACTGCCAAATCTAGAGCCCTCGCGTGGAAAGGCGCACAGAGGAAATGGCAAGGCAAAGCAGAAGTTTATGCAAGACAAAAACATATATTCAGCTGAGCTTCCTGCCATTTCTAGACAATAGACAATAGGTGCAGGAGTGGGCCATTCGGCCCTTCGAGCCAGCACCGCCATTCAATGTGATCATGGCTGATCATTCTCAATCAGTACCCTGTTCCTGCCTTCTCCCCATACCCCCTGACTCTGCTATCTTTAAGAGCTCTATCTAGCTCTTTGAATGCATTCAGAGAATTGGCCTCCACTGCCTTCTGAGGCAGAGAATTCCACAGATTTATAACTCTCTGTTTTTCCTCATCTCTGTTCTAAATGACCTACCCCTTATTCTTAAACTGTGGCCCCTGGTTCTGGACTCCCACAACATTGGGAACATGTTTCCTGCCTCTAACGTGTCCAACCCCTTAATAATCTTATATGTTTCGAAAAGATCCCCTCTCATCCTTCTAAATTCCAGTGTATACAAGCCAAGTCGATCCAGTCTTTCAACATAGGAGTAGGAATGAAATTCAAATGTAGGAAAGCAGAGGCTCTGAAAAAATACCAAAAGTAGCAAATTATCCAGAATTATTTTCAAAATCATAAGATAACTAAACTCAAGAGTAAATCCTATTAGGGAGCTCAAATCTAATCTAATTGTGGAGGCACGGATATACTGTAGGTACTGTAGGTCCTTGATGAATGCCTTGAGCCTGTCTTCACAAACAGGGGGATGGTGCGATGTCGTAGTTGATGACGGTGGATGTTAAATATTCTATGGTCTAAGCATAGTAAGAGTAATAGTGTGAAGGTGCTTAGAATGTTATAAAGTGGATTAATCACCAGGCCCAGATGAAACATACTCCAGGCTGTTAAAAAGCAGCAAGTGGGAACACTGCAGAGGCTCTGAATGTAATTTATTAATTATCATTGGCTAAAGAAGTAGTGCCAAGGGATGGGAGAACTGCTAATGTTGTACGGTTATTTAAAAAGATAGGAAAAGATTAGTTATTAACAAGTTAGTTTAACTTCAGCGATGAATAGATTATTGTAATCAGTTTTGAGGGACTGCATAAACCTTTAAGTGGAAAGACTGATTAATCAATGTCAGTCAGAACAGATCTCTTTGTTAAGAGAAGGCAGTTTAAAATTAAATACAATTTTTTTGAGGTGGTAACAAGCTGGCCTTTGAGGGCTGTGCATTTGATGTAGTCATCAAAGATTTCAGCCAAGATTTTAAGAAGGTCCCACATGGTAAGCAGCATTAGAAAGTAAAGGGCCATAAATTCACAAGTTGTAGGAGTAGAATTAGGCTATTCAGACCATCAAGCACTCCAACATTCTGATGGCTGATCTCTGCGTCCTAATCCCATTTTCCTGCCTTCTCCCCATAACCCTTGACACCTGTTCTAATTGAAAATATCTCTATCTCTGCCTTAAAAATATTCACTGACTTGGCCTCCACAGCACTCTCAGTACTGATGCGATTTCACCAGAGGTGGTCCATAGAAGACATGATAATAGACAATAGACAATAGGTGCAGGAGTAGGCCATTTGGCCCTTCGAGCCAGCACCGTCATTCAATGTGATCATAGCTGATCATTCTCAATCAGACATATATGTCATGGCCTGAAAATTGTTGATGAGGAAAGGATAGATAAGCGAGAAGGCTAAAGGGAAATATAAATCAGGGTGTATAAAATTAGGAGATCAAAGAGAGGTTTTTGGGGGGCATCTGGAAAAGTTAGGAACTCAAAGGACTGAGTGGCTTACTGGATTACTTCAGAATCAACCATGCAGCATTGGTTTGACATCACTATTTAGCCAGATCGAATAAGGGTGATGGATTTTCTCCCTTTAAGAGATTTGTGATATGTGTAACAATCGGAACGGTCCTTCCATAGGCTACTGCCTGATTCATCCCCATTGTGGACAATGAAGTTTGTCCATGGAGCTGATGTGTGATATTGCTGAGAACTAGCTCCTGCATTCTCTATCCTACTCTCTCCTCTATCTACGTACTTGAGTTTGATTTGCTTGTATTTATGTAGGGTATACAGTGCATTCAGAAATTATTCAGACCCCTTCACTTTTTCCACATTTTGCTACGTTACAGCCTTATTTTAAAATGGATTAAATTCTTTTTTTTATCCTCAATCGACACACAATACCCCTTAATAAAAAAGTGAAAACAGGTGTTTCGAAATTTTTGCAAAGTAATCGCCCTCAAAAGCAAGAATATCCTTCCTCAAATTTGGAGACCAAAACTGCACACAGTACTCCAGGTGCGGTCTCACTTGGGCCCTGTACAACTGCAGAAGGACCTCTTTGCTCCTATACTCAACTCCTCTTGTTATGAAGGCCAACATTGTATTGGCTTTCTTCACTGCCTGCTGTACCTGCATGCTTCCTTTCAGTGACTGATGCACTAGGACACCCAGATCTCATTGTACGTCCCCTGTTCCTAACTTGACACCATTCAGATAATACTCTGCCTTCCTATTCTTACCACCAAAGTGGATAACCTCACACTTATCCACATTAAACTGCATCTGCCATGCATCCGCCCACTCACACAACCTGTCCAAGTCACCCTGCAACCTCATAGCATCTTCCTCACAGTTCACACTACCACCCAGCTTTGTATCATCTGCAAATTTGCTAATGGTACTTTTAATCCCTTCATCCAAGTCATTAATGTATATTGTAAATAGCTGCGGTCCCAGCACCGAGCCTTGCGGTACCCCACTAATTACTGCCGGCCATTCTGAAAGGGACCCATTTATCCCCACTCTTTGCTTTCTGTCTGTCAACCAATTTTCTATCCATGTCAGTACCCTACCTCCAATACAATGTGCTCTAATTTTGCCCACTAATCTCCTATGTGGAACCTTGTCAAAGGCTTTCTGAAAGTCAAGGTACACCACATCCACCGGCTCTCCCCTGTCAATTTTCCTAGTTACATCCTCAAAGAATTCCAGAAGATTAGTCAAGCATGATTTCCCCTTCGTAAATCCATGCTGACTCGGAACGATCCTGTTACTACTATCGAAATGCTCCGCAATTTCGTCTTTTATAATTGACTCCAGCATCTTCCCCACCACTGATGTCAGACTAACTGGTCTATAATTTCCCGTTTTCTCTCTCCCTCCTTTCTTAAAAAGTGGGACAACATTAGCTACCCTCCAATCCACAGGAACTGATCCTGAATCTAAAAGAACATTGGAAAACAATTACACATCAAAACTATAGTTCGTTTAATTTTTAAATGGGCAATTCAAACTTAATCACATTAATTCATGTTGCCAAAGGCAGAAGTTGGCTGGGATCCTGCTATACTACACTCAGAGATTAGTGGATATATGGAACAAGCTGCCAGAGAAGGTCATTGTGGTAGGTACTATAACATAGAAGCATAGAAAATAGGTGCAGGAGTAGGCCATTCGGCCCTTCGAGCCTGCACCGCCATTCAATATGATCATGGCTGATCATCCAACTCAGTATCCCGTACCTGCCTTCTCTCCATACCCCCTGATCCCTTTAGCCACAAGGGCCACATCTAACTCCCTCTTAAATATAGCCAATGAACTGGCGTCAACTACCTTCTGTGGCAGAGAATTCCACAGATTCACCACTCTCTGTGTGAAAAAAAACGTTCTCATCTCGGTCCTAAAAGACTTCCTCCTTATCCTTAAACTGTGACCCCTTGTTCTGGACTTCCCCAACATCGGGAACAATCTTCCTGCATCTAGCCTGTCCAACCCCTTAACAGCATTTATAAATGGACAGTAACATGGATCGGAAAGCTCAGATGGATGTAGGCAAAATACATACAAATGGGCCTAGCTTGGGTGGGGTAACTTGGTTGGCATGGACAAATTGGGCTAAAGGGCCTGTTTCCATGCCATGTGACTATGACACAATGAATGGCACAGTTAATGGAAGCAAAGCTAACATTGTCCTTTTTTTTGTCACAATACCTTTCCAAGCATCAAATGGAGATGTAGTGAATCAAACAGTTCATAGTTCGCCACCAGATAACCAAGACAGTCACAACTTTAAATCTGACATCAAAATATCATTGAATGGCGTAGTGATAAGAGCAACAAAATAAGTAACTTAATGTATAAGAAGATAACTGCAGATGCTGGTACAAATTGAAGGTATTTATTCACAAAATGCTGGAGTAACTCAGCAGGTCAGGCAGCATCTCGGGAGAGAAGGAATGGGTGACGTTTCGGGTCGAGACCCTTCTTCAGACTGATGTCAGGGGGGCGGGACAAAGGAAGGATATAGGTGGAGACAGGAAGATAGAGGGAGATCTGGGAAGGGGGAGGGGACGGGAGGGACAGAGGAACTATCTAAAGTTGGAGTAGTCGATGTTCATACCACTGGGCTGCAAACTGCCCAGGCGAAATATAAGGTGCTGTTCCTCCAATTTCCGGCGGGCCTCACTATGGCACTGGAGGAGGCCCATGACGGAAAGGTCAGACTGGGAATGGGAGTTGAAGTGCTCGGCCACCAGGAGATCAGTTTGGTCAATGCGGACCGAGCGCAAGTGTTCAGCGAAGCGATCGCCGAGCCTGCGCTTGGTTTCGCCGATGTAAATAAGTTGACATCTAGAGCAGCGGATGCAATAGATGAGGTTGGAGGAGGTGCAGGTGAACCTTTGTCTCACCTGGAAAGACTGTAAAAATAAGTAACTTGATTGATTCTAATTATTCAGAATCTATGCAAGAGGCATTCAGGCAATTCAACTCTTCAGCCCTTTGCCGGGATCATGACAGAAGGCTCCTTGTGGCGATCCCCGGAAATGACGACACGATGCACTCTGTAACGCATCGGGCGACCAATTCTGTCAACATGGTTGACGACGGCAAATGCCAACAGCGAGCTGTGTCGTCTGACACACGAGCGAACGAGGCCCTTTGCCAAATTCTTATCCAGCCCTCCCTTTGAACTCAACAATTCTACCTCCACTGTATGGTCTTGGATCCCAAACATTCACTCTGTAAAGATTTTTCCTCAAATCAGACACAGGAAATTTTTACACGATCAGTTCCAATGATGAGACATTGACGGGAGCCAACTCCTGTGGGCAGTTAGGTCCCTGTAAAACACAGCATGATATTTATTGATGCAGGTATCACAAAATGCTGGAGTAACTCATCAGGTCAGGCAGCATCTCAGGAGAGAAGGAATGGGTGACGTTTTGGATGCAGGGATTTGTCAAAATCTCTTGCAACATCCACCAATTGGGATTTTACGTCAAGCAAATTTTCCAGGAAGTGTCATGATGTTTATACTTTATGGATAAGTTATTGCTTCTTCCAGCTCAATAGGTTAACCAGTTTTCATTAATCTGGAAAGAGTGCAGAGAAGATTGACGAGGATGTTGCCAGGACTCGAGGGCCTGAACCGAAGGGAGAGGTCAGGCAGACCAGGAATGTGTTCCTCGAAGTGCAGGAGTCTGAGGTGATTTAGAGAGGTGTATAAAATCATGAAGGGAATAGATAGGGAAAATGCACATAGTTATTTTAGGGAATCAGGAACCAGAGGACATAAGTTGAAGGTGAGAAGGGAAAGATTTAATAAGAAGCCGAGGGTCAGCTTTTTCACATAGAGTGTTGAACGAACAGATTTAGATTTTTTAGATTTTAGATTTAGATTTAGAGATACAGCGCGGAAACAGGCCCTTCGGCCCACCGAGTCCCCGCCGCCCAGCGATCCCCGCACATTAACTCTATCCTACACACGCTAGGGACAATTTTTACATTTACCCAGTCAATTAACCTACATACCTGTACGTCTTTGGAGTGTGGGGGGAAACCAAAGATCTCGGAGAAAACCCACGCAGGTCACGGGGAGAACATACAAACTCCGAACAGACGGCGCCCGTATTCAGGATCGAACCTGAGTCTCCGGCGCTGCATTTGCTGTAAGGCAGCAACTCTACCGCTGCGCCACCGTGCCGCACAGATGGAATGAGTATGTGGAACAAGCTACCAGAGGAGTTGAGGCAGATACTATAACAACATTTAAAAGACACTTGGACAGGTATATGAATAGGAAGGGTTTAGAGGGATATGGACCAAACACAGGCAGGTAGGGCGAACATAGGATTCTTGGTCGGTATAGACTAATTGGGCCGAAGGATCTGTTTCCGTGCTGCATGATTCTATGATTTGGTTCCTCAAAATACAGATTATTCACTCATACGAATGATCCTATCACCACCATACACTGAATCTCTCCGACAAGAATCTATAAGATATCTCACTAATTAGATATTTGGTACACTAAAATAATATTTCCAAAATGTGGTTGTCATTGCCACAGCTATTATATATCCCAGATGCTTGGCCTGTTTAGCATATTAACAGGAAAACTGAATGTTTTTTGTGTTAATAATGAGCTACACTCACCATAGCGTGTGAACTGGAAAAGAAACGAGCCTGAATTCATAATGCTTGGTTGAGTATTTACACATCCCATTATATTCAACATGACTCCAATTTTTTTCATGAAATGTTCCTTTTTTCACAAATTTATACAGAAATAATTCATCTCAAAACAAACCAATGACGTTTTGAGCAAATTGTTTGCATTTTTGTTTCAGTAATAAGGCATCAATGCATGATGTTCATTTATATAGTACATAGAACATTTTTAAGCATAGAAACAGGCCCTTCGGCCCACAATGTCTGTGCAAAAAATGATACCGCTAATCTCCTCTGCCTGCAGGTGACCCATAGCCCTCCTTCCTCACGTGCCGCTCTGATCTATGTTCATGGCAGATAGGCCAGGAGGAGCAGTGGACCAGCACAGTGGATAGCGCCCACCTGTCAGGAAAGACCTATCATCCTGTGGAACCACAGCCACAGCCAGAGGAGCAAACGCTGAATCCAATTAGCTATAATCGGATTGGCCCTCATCACCCTGCTCCTTACAGAATGAGGGAGGGGGAGGGAGAGGGAGAGGGGGAGGGGGAGGAAGAAGGAGAAGAAGAGAGGAAGAATGTGGGGTACCTCCCGACTAGTTCAGTTCCCATTTTGCAAGGTTGGAGGGACAAGCCCAAGACAGCCGGTTCCTCCTTCAACATCGACTGAGCTGCCGGGACAAGCCTACAAGAGCATGTCCTCTTTGTAGTCAAGACTAAGCTGCCAGGACAAGCCCAAGAATGCTGGCACCTTCTCTTCCAGGCCAAGACTGAGCTGTTGGGACAAGCCCAAGATTGATGTCTCTAAATTGCCTCTAGTGTGTAGGGGATGGACGAGAACGTGGGATAATATAGAACTAGTGTGAATGGATGATCGATGGTCAGTATGGACTCAGTGGGCCACAGGGCCTGCTTCCATTCTATATCTCTAAACAAAATTAAATATATATTCTCAGTCAAAAGAATCTAATACAGATTTGTATTTTCAAATACAGTTTGGTGTATAAATTAATGGAGCTGATTGTTTTTTAAATCACTACACTGTAAATTTGATTGATCTTAAAAAGATTATTAACCTTTGTGATGCCAAACAAATTTGTGACATTTGATAAAAGAAAACTCATTATAAATGACTGTAAAAATGAATTTTGAACTTGCTCATTATCATGACTTTTTTTTAAAGGTATCACTAAATGCTGGAGTAACTCAGCGGGTCAGGCAGCATCTCAGGAGAGAAGGAATTGATGACATTTCGGGTTGCCATTTAAAAAAAATATTTCAATGTTAAACACTAAGAATTAATCTTTTGAATTGTGGAAAAATACCAGTAAGTTTTTGTCATTTCACATCTTCATAATTGCAATAGACAGAATGGGCCAAAACCTGCATTTTCATCACCATAGACTCTGAAAATAGATTTTAGATTTAGATTTAGAGATACAGCGCAGAAACAGGCCCTTCGGCCCACTGGGTCCACGCCGCCCAGCGATCCCCACACATTAACACTATCCTACACCCACTATGGACAATTTTTTAAAACATTTGCCCAGCCAATTAACCTACAAACCTGTACGTCTTTGGAGTGTGGGAGATCTCGGAGAAAACCCACGCAGGTCACGGGGAGAACGTACAAACTCCGTGCAGTACAGCACCCGTAGTCAGGATCGAACCTGAGTCTCCGGCGCTGCATTCGCTGTAAGGCAGCAACTCTACCGCTGCGCCACCGTGCCACCGTTGGTGGGGAATCTCCACATTCCAGGTTTTAGAAACTGCAGGATCATCAGCCCTCATGACCAGCTAATGGATTCCACTGGGGAGTGAACAATGCACAGACGACAGAAAGTAAATGAAGCACATTTTCCATTCATATGCCACATATGTGAGGGACTGTTACCAAAGACGGTCATTGTAAATAATAAGTAATTGTCTGGTGAGAGATGGCTGAGGCCAACATTCCATCTCTTCTGAATTTCACTGAAGACAAGCAATTATTGAGAAAACACATCCCGTGGTGGTTTAATCTGAACAAAGTACTTAAACCAGTATCTACTTCAGACCCTGAAAAATTTGGCAAAGACAGCAGTATGACTTCCAAGCAGTCACTTGTTCCGCTAACATTCTTGATTTTGACCATTCATTCTAATATATCTAATTCATAAAGCTACTATAAATAGAAAAATAGAAACATAGAAAAATAGATGCAGGAGTAGGTCATTCGGCTCTTCGGGCCAGCACCGCCATTCAATATGATCATGGCTGATCATCTAAAATCAGTACCCGGTTCCTGCTTTTTCCCCATATCCCTTGATTCCTTTAGCCCTCAGAGCTATATCTAACTCTCTCTTGAAAACATCCAGTGAATTGGCCTCCACTGCCTTCAGAAGCTTGCCTAATTTAAGAAAACATATATTCCCTGCCAACTAACATTCTAATGATGTATCACTCCCAGCAGCTTGGACAATGCATTTAGTTGGTGTTAAAACAAATAATATTGATTTGAATTGGTTAATGTGCATATACTGTGCAAATGCTCATTGATCCCTCATGACAGCTTGGATGGAGAGCATGCAGTCAGTGTTGTACATCACATAAACAAGCAGATGGCCGACAAAGTGCACAATAACCATCAAGCACCTATTTATATCAATCGTACAGTAATTCCATTTTATTGACACACAATGGGCAATTTACCGTGGCATATTAACCTACTAACCTGTATATCTTTGGGATGGGAAAAAACTGGGACATTCAAAGGAAACTGCACAGTAACCGTGCATAAAATCATGAGAGGAATAGATCGAGTAGATGCGCAGAGTCTCTTGCCCAGAGTAGGGGAATCAAGGACCAGAGGAACATAGATTCAAGGTGAAGGGGAAAAGATTTAATAGGAATCCGAGGGGTAACTTTTTCACACAAAGAGTGGTAGGCGTATGGAACAAGCTGCCAGAGGAGGTAGTTGAGGCTGGGACTATCCCAACATTTAAGAGACAGTTAGACAGGTACATGGATTGGACAGGTTTGGAGGGAAATGGTCCAAGCACAGGCAGGTGGGACTAGTGTAGCTGGGACATGTTGGCCGGTGTGGGCAAGTTGGGCCGAAGGGCCTGTTTCCACACTGTATCACTCTATGACTCAATGACTCCAATAGATAAATATTACATACACATCCCACACAGATAAAACCAGAGGTCAGTATTGAGCCTGGATCACTGGAGATGTGAGCCAGCAGCTCCATTAGCTGCATAATTTTCCTTCCTGTGTAGGAAGAAACTGCAAGTCTGGTTTAAACCGAAGATAGATACAAAAAGCTGGAGTAACTCAGCAGGTCACACAGCATCTCTGGAGAAAAGGAATAGGTGACGTTTTGGGTCTGAAGAAGGGACTCGACCCAAAACGTCACCTGTTCCTTTTCTCCAGAGATGCTGCCTGACCTGCTTAGTTACTCCAGCTATTTGTGATAATCTTCATTTTCCTCCCTAATGTGCTAGAAACATAAAAAAATAGATGCAGGAGGAAGACATTTGGCCCTTCGAGCCAGCTCCGCTGATCACAAAGATTACAGAATGTGAAAAGTAAGCAACCAAAACATCTAACCACAAAGTAGTCTTGAGAGATTTTAAATAGGAAAGCCGCAGTCAACCCCAAACTAGAAAAAAAGTTCAATACAGCTTGTGCTGTGTAGGATCATCAATCAGATTAAACTGTGATGTACATGAAATTATTCCTGATCACGTCTATTTTAGTTTCATTGATGATGCAAAGTTTAATTAAATGTAACAAAGTTTGCGATGAAATGTAAAAATATAATAAATAAAAATAAAAATATAATTACTGTAAGTGACTAGATGTATAATATTTTCACCAAGCTTAACAAGTGTCAGGCATTTTTTTCACCATTTAATATAAATGTAAAAACAGATATTAAACTAACACTAAATCTTGGTATAGACAGTATAAGAAAATAACTGCAGATGCTGGTACAAATCGAAGGTATTTATTCACAAAATGCTGGAGTAACTCAGCAGGTCAGGCAGCATCTCAGGCAGCATCTCAGGAGAGAAGGAATGGGTGACGTTTCGGGTCGAGACCCTTCTTCAGTCTGAAGAAGTAACTCCTTCTCTCCTGAGATGCTGCCTGACCTGCCGAGTTACTCCAGCATTTGATATGGACAGTGTTCAACTTAAGGAATTATCTGTCTTCACTAAGGAAGATACAAGCAATCTCCCAGATGTTCTAGTGGGTGACGGAGGAACTGAAGGAAATCCACATTAGGCAGGAAATGGTGTTGGGTAGACTGATGGGACTGAAGGCTGATAAATCCCCAGGGCCTGATGGTCTGCATCCCAGAGTACTTAAGGAGGTGGCGCTAGAAATTGTGGACGCATTGGTGATCATTTTACAATGTTCTATAGAAACTGACTTGGACGGTTGTGTGAGTGGGCGGATGCATGGCAGATGCAGTTTAATGTGGATAAGTGTGAGGTTATCCACTTTGGTGGTAAGAATAGGAAGGCAGAGTATTATCTGTATGGTGTCAAGTTAGGAACAGGGGACAGGGGACATACAACGAGATCTGGGTGTCCTAGTGCATCAGTCACTGAAAGGAAGCATTCAGGTACAGCAGGCAGTGAAGAAAGCCAATGGAATGTTGGCCTTCATAACAAGAGGAGTTGAGTATAGGAGCAAAGAGGTCCTTCTGCAGTTGTACAGGGCCCTAGTGAGACCGCACCTGGAGTACTGTGTGCAGTTTTGGTCTCCAAATTTGAGGAAGGATATTCTTGCTATTGAGGGCGTGCAGCGTAGGTTTACTACGTTAATTCCCGGAATGGCGGGACTATCATATGTTGAAAGACTGGAGCGACTAGGCTTATATACACTGGAATTTAGAAGGATGAGAGGGGATCTTACTGAAACATATAAGATTATTAAGGGGTTGGACATGTTAGAGGCAGGCAACATGTTCCCAATGTTGGGGGAGTCCAGAACAAGGGGCCACAGTTTAAGAATAAGGGGTAGGCCATTTAGAACTGAGGTGAGGAAAAACTTTTTCAGTCAGAGAGTTGTGAATCTGTGGAATTCTCTGCCTCAGAAGGCAGTGGAGGCCAATTCTCTGAATGCATTCAAGAGAGAGCTGGATAGAGCTCTTAAGGATAGCAGAGTCAGGGGGTATGGGGAGAAGGCAGGAACGGGGTACTGATTGAGAATGATCAGCCATGATCACATTGAATGGCGGTGCTGGCTCGAAGGGCCGAATGGCCTCCTCCTGCACCTATTGTCTATTGTCCATCTTATGACCATGCCTGATCTATTGTTAAGACACAAGAGACTGCAGATGCTGGAATTTTGAGCAAAATACAAAATGCTGGAGCAACTCAGCAGGTCAAACAGCACCCCGGGAAGACAATGGACAGGCAATGTTTCGGGTTGGAATCCTTCTTCAGACTTCTTAAATCAGTATATAAGCTTCTCCTCACCTCGAGTGCCCCCTAAAATTTTCCTTTTTTTTCTCTGTAACCCAACAAACAAATGAATGCCAAAAGGAAATCTCAGTAAAGACTTGAACACATAAATTGTGCAAATATCTCTAAACAACAGATTGATGCACTTAAGATTTGGTCCTTCAGTGAACTTGCTAAACGGAAGGCAACTTATGTCTGCCTGCTCAGACATAAGTTGCCAACCCAACAGATTGCTCAGCATATCCAGAATGGGAAGCTTATTCCCTGAGCACAGTTGCAAGAAACTGATAAATTAAAACAAGGCTCATATTTAAGAATTCAGTATCTCGTTTCCCTACCAGCTGCATCATTTTTTGTGATGTTTCTGATTTTTGGAGTTGAGAATCAGTGTAACCCGATCTTCATTTTAAACAATCAACATGCCTCTATCTCAAGCTTACAGTATCACATGGATACACTGTTCAATTGGCCATTTTAATCAAAGGACATTCCCACTCGGAATCGTTGCTGCTTGGATCATGTGATAGGAATGGAATTAGGCCATTTGGCCCATTGAGTCAACTCCGCCATTCAATCATGGCTGATCTATCTCTCCCTCCTAACCCCATTCTCCTGCCTTCTCCCCATAACCTCTGACACCCATAATAAGCAAGAATCTATCTATCACTGCCTTAAATATATCCACTGATTTTGCCTCCACAGCCTTCCGTGGCAAAGAATTCCACAAATTCACCACCCTCTGACTAAAGAAATTTCTCCTCATCTCCTTCCTAAAAAAACGTCCTTTAATTGTGAGACCTCTAGTCTTAGACTCTCCCACTCGTGGAAATATCCTCTCCACATCCACTCTATCCAAGCCTTTCACTATTCTGTACGTTTCAATCAGGTCCCCCCCTTCATTCTTCTAAACTCCAGCGAATATAGGCCCAGTGCCATCAAACGCTCACCATATGTTAACCTACACATGCCTGGGATCATTCTTGTAAACCTCCTCTGGACTCTCCACATCCTTCCTCAGATATGGTGCCCAAAATTGCTCACAATATTTCAAACGCAGCCTGATCTGTGCCTTACAGAGCCTCAGCATTACATTCCTGTTTTTATATACAAACCCTCTCGAAATAAATGCGAGCATTGCATTTGCTTTCTTTACTACTGATTCGACTTGCAGATTAACTTTTTGGGAATCCTGCACCAGCACTCCCAAGTACCTCTGCACCTCTGATTGAGACTCAATTTTGTACACTGCTGTTCTGTCCACTCCCAGACCCAAGACAGAAACAGATAAAAGAAAATAAAGTATTAATCAATAAACAGAGGAAACATATTATGCCTAAGTATACTTAGTAAGATCATATTAATTAAACTCGAAGGTATTTATTCACAAAATGCTGGAGTAACTCAGCAGGTCAAGCAGCATCTCAGGAGAGAAGGAATGGGTGACGTTTCGGGTCGAGACCCTTCTTCAGACTGATGTCAGGAGGGCGGGACAAAGGAAGGATATAGGTGGAGACAGGAAGATAGAGGGAGATCTGGGAAAGGGGAGGAGAATAGAGGGACAGAGGAACTATCTAAAGTGGGTGAAGTCGATGTTCATACCACTGGGCTGCAAGCTGCCCAGGTGAAATATGAGGTGCTGTTCCTCCAATTTCCGGTGGGCCTCATGGAGGAGGCCCATGACAGAAAGGTCAGACTGGGAATGGGAGGGGGAGTTGAAGTGCTCGGCCACCGGGAGACCAATTTGGTCAACGCGGACTGAGCGCAGGTGTTGAGCGAAGCGATCGCCGAGCCTGCGCTTGGTTTCGCCGATGTAAATAAGTTGACATCTGAAGTAGCGGATGCAATAGATGAGGTTGGAGGAGGTGCAGGTGAACCTCTGTCTCACCTGGAAAGACTGTTTGGGTCCTTAATTAAACTGATTAGTATTAAGAATTGTCAAAGTAAATATTTTACAGGATGATGATTTATAGTACCATAATGTACCAAATCAGAGGAGTTTGAGGTAATATATATAAATACAAATCATGAATCTTTAGGATTGTCAAATTCCACATTTTTATTTCATGCCATCTGGAAATGAGAAATGAGCTTTGTTTAGCATCATAAATAACAATTGGGCATTAATAATGTCTCAGGAAATTGCTTACTCTTAATGATATTGGAGCTATTTGAGAGCAAGCTAAACCCAGGCCTTTTAGCACCATATTAAACACAAATGTTTATGATTTAGGCTATTATGCAATAGTAGAGATATCACTAATACAGGTATCAGTAATATTGAGTAATATTATGAGTAATATGATACGAGTAATATTACATTCTTGTTTCACAGATTCACAGACACTGTGCAGCTGTGGCATGGCACAGTGTTGCAAAGGTAGAATTGCTGCCTTACAGCGCCAGAGACCCAGGTTCGATCCTGACTATGGGTGCTGTCTGTACCGAGTTTGTACTTTCTTCCTGTAACCGCGTGGGTTTTCTCCGGGTGCTCCAATATTCTCCCTCACACCAAAGTAGTACAGGTTGTAGGTTAATTAGCTTTGGTAAGTTGTAAAATTGTCCCTAATGTTGGTTAGTGTACGGGATGATCACTGGTTGGCACGGTGGACAGAGGGCCAGTTCCCACACTGTATCTCTAAAGTCTAAAGACTAAAGATGCCAACTTTTTGTGTGATTGCTTTGATCAAACACAAACTATCATCACAGGGGATTACAGTACATCTTCACAGATAAAAACAGCACTTTTGGCTTTCTACATAACCTGCATTAGAGAATATGTGGTAAGAAGTTATGAGTTACAAGAAAAATCAAATGCTGAAAGGCAAGAAAGAGAAAGTAGCACGTGACAAAAATAGGAACTAAATTACAGAACAAAATGCCACTATCCAGCTGAAAGAAGAGGAAGCAGGAGGAAACAACTCCAGTCATAGGGAGACGGAAATACAGAAGCATGAAGTCAGATACGTTGGTGTACGTACATGAAGTATATTATATGTCGTAATTATAGTTTCCTTCAACCATATGGCATACAAAATCAGCCAACAGCGAAGCATCAATCCTGGAAGAACTCAATGTATTCTGTAGGAAAATAACTGCAGATGCTGGTACAAATCGAAGGTAGACACAATATGCTGGAGTAACTCAGCGGGTCAGGCAGCATCTCAGGAGAGAAGGAATGGGTGATGTTTCGGGTCGAGACCCTTCTTCAGACTGATGTCAGGGGAGGGGGCAGGACAAAGATAGGATGTAGTTGGAGACAGGAAGATAGTGGGAGAACTGGGAAGGAGGAGTGGAAAGAGAGGGACAGAGGAATTATCTGAAGTGCAATGTATTCTGTGCACGTTTCGAAAGGGAGGACACCAATGTGCCTTTCGGACCTCCAAAGCACCCAATGGTATGGTAATCTTAGTCTCCAAGGCCAACAGCATAAAATGATTAATTAAGATGACCCCCTCGGAAAGCACCTGGACCTGATGGTGAACCTGAACACGTTCTCAAAACCTGTGTGAACCAACTGCTGGAGGTTTTGCAGACATCTTCAAGCTCTCATTAAGATCCATGGTTCCCACCTACTTAAAAAGGGCATCAATAATGAACGGTCCACAATCAGGGCAAATTGGCAACAACACTTCCTCCATGATAACCATCAGCGCAGTAGCTCCTCAGAGCTGTGTGCTCAGCCCCTGCTCTGCATACTCTCTATGACTGTATCGCCAGACACAGTTCCAACTGCACAGTTCCAGCTGCAACCAATAACGGTTGGTGCAAACAACAGCACCGTTATTTGACAAATTGTGGGTGATGATGAGTCGGAGAAGAGGAGGGCGATTGAAAATCTGGCTGAACGATGCCAGAGCAAGCAACCTTGCTCTCAACGTCAGCAAGACATGGATCCCTTGCGCTGGAAAGATTGGGTCATCATCTTTGATGTGTGGCACAGTGCAAGGTCTTGTTGGAATATCCCAGATCCATCTGGGAAAGTCTTTGCCATCTCTGGCACCATTCTTCTCTGCAATACATTGATATATTGTGGCAAACTCGTTAATCCATCAATTGGGTATGGCAGACTACCACTGAAGGAGCTGAAACAACTCCTGTAGCTCATCTTTTCAGGATGTTTGACGAAATGGTCAATGTGGCATTTTCTCAACGGCTCTCTGCCTGATCTCTGAACAGGTTGTCCATGTTGACCAAGAACCCAGGTAAAGGCTTTTGTCACTGAGTAACACCTTTCTCCAGTCTTCAGTCATCATATCATATCATATATCTACAGCCGGAAACAGGCCTTTTCGGCCCTCCAAGTCCGTGCCGCCCAGTGATCCCCGTACATTAACACTATCCTACACCCACTAGGGACAATTTTTACATTTACCCAGCCAATTAACCTACATACCTGTACGTCTTTGGAGTGTGGGAGGAAACCGAAGATCTCGGAGAAAACCCACGCAGGTCACGGGGAGAACGTACAAACTCCTTACAGTGCAGCACCCGTAGTCAGGATCGAACCTGAGTCTCCGGCACTGCATTCGCTGTAAAGCAGCAACTCTACCGCTGCGCTACCGTGCCGCCCAAAGGTTGTGCACTTAACAACAACTGGGACTTGAAGTTGGTGCAAAATCTGGCGACTCTGTATAGTGTTTATTCTTCTCAGATTTTTCTTCATGAGAGCAGTTGGAACTTGTTTCTTCACAGGTCTTCTGGCTATACGACTGACTCCAATGTGGCATCGACACATGGTCCTTTAGCTTATTGAAACTTCTACTGCCTCCAAATCTTTCCATCAGGGCATCCCGTATCTTTCTCGGATCCTTCTTATTTTCCCAAATCAGCAAGTCCTCATCTCTTGGAATCAACTTCCCTTTGCAGCTGCATCAGTGTTGTCCTCTTGGGCAATACTGATCCATTTAGGATCCTTGCTTGGCAATTCTGGGTGCAGAAGCGTGGCTCATTCCTACCAACTTTGCGATCTCTCGCTGTGACTTTGAGCAATATTGACGCAAGGTTATGATCTTTGTTTACCTCCAGGAGTGATTTCCATTTTGTGATTTGCTTGATATCAATTTTGTGAATTGTTTGACGAGTTCTTCTGAAATGACGATGGTCGTAAAATTGTTGCGCTACGATGTACTGTTTTGGCTGTATTCAGGAACATACAAAAATGTAATATATATACGTACAAACAAGATGAGCGTTTTAGTAATATATAGATTAAAAATGGTGGATATAGAAACTCATCCAATGAAAAAAAGTAGCAAAAACAGCCCGTGGTTCAATTAGTTTTCACAAGGATGTACATTTCTCAATAATCTAATTTAAGACATTGTTGTTGATTTCCATTCTAAATGCTCAAAAATTTAAAGTGAGGCAAGCCGAGCTGGATTTTTTTTCCCTTAAAAAATAAACTTTATTCATAATAGAAAATATATACAATACAAAAACTAGTCCATCTTGCCATACTCAGTAGTGTTCACACCTAGCTTTAACAAAACCCGCTTGCCGTTCATGTGGCCCCATGGAATGATAGCCCTTCCCCTGTTTGTGTGTGCCAGGCGGCAGAAGGTCATCCCGAGGCGCCGCAGTGATACCCGACCGCAGGCCTGGCTCGCCGCCGGGGGACCGGGAACCCTCCTGGAGAGTGAAGACGCCGAACCTGGCCCCTGTTCTCCCCGTGGACCAGAGAGGATGCAGTCAGAACAAAGCAGACCGGCTGTGGGAGGCAGTGCAGAGCATCTCGATGGTGGTGCGGGTCGCCGGAGGCCTAGCAGCAGCCTGGGATTTGGCTGGATCGGGCACTGATCCAAAAGGCGGCATGCATGGACCAGACACGGCCTGCAGCTGCACGGAGCGGTTGTGCACTTAACAACTGGGACTTTAAATTTTTGCCAAATCTGGCGACTCTGTATACTGTCTCAGTGTACTATTGCTAATACACTTGTACTGTATTTGGGATGCTTATCTAAGATGTAACTAAGTGCTTATGTATAGTGATATCTGTACTGAACTGTATACAAAAATTAATTTCACTGTACCTCGGTATATGTGACAAATAAAATACCGTTGACTAAAGTACCATTGAATTGAATTGAATGTTCAGAGGAATGACCCTAGACTGTGGTCCTCCTTCACCGAGCCTTGGCTTTGGTTGCACCAAGCTTCAGCTAATCCCTTAGCACGTACCCCAACAGTCTGAAATGGGCCAGTCGGCAATGTTCCTTGATGGACATCTCACTCTGCTAAGAGATCAACAAGTTTTGGGCCGACCAAAGAGCATCTTTCACGATTTCACTTTTGATGAGCACTTCGAGCAGCACTTGAAGTCCGTCTCCAAATGTGTCCCTGGGAGACAATAGACAATAGGTGCAGGAGGAAGCCATTCGGCCCTTCGAGCCACCACCACCATTCAATGTGATCATGGCTGATCATTCTCAATCAGTACCCCGTTCCTGCCTTCTCCCCATACCTCCTGACTCCGCTATCCTTAAGAGCTCTATCTAGCTCTCTCTTGAATGCATTCAGAGACTTGGCCTCCACTGCCTTCTGAGGCAGTGAATTCCACAGATTTACAACTCTCTGACTGAAAAAGTTTTTCCTCATCTCCGTTCTAAATGGAGCAGCCAGTAAATCAGAGTCCTGTGTTAGGGAGCTGCTCGCGAGCTGAAGTTAACACGCCGATCAACACCCCACCCTATCACACCAAAGTTGGATGTGTGTTGAAAGATGAAATCAAGCTGATTCCCCTCACCTGGGAGTTATATAGTGAAGTCCAATGAGGCCGAAAGGTGACTGCCCTGAGAGTGGAATCCCACAACTGGGATGCTTTCAATGAAAACAGTTTAAGTGTTTTTGACAATCAGATATATTTGAAATGTATTATAATTGTTAAGAACAATTTTGCTATTTTTAGAGATACAGCATGGAAACAGGCCCTTCAACAGTTCAACAGAGCTTTATTTGTCATTCGGTACCAAGGTACCGAACGAAACTACATAGCAGTCACACACAAAAAAGAACACAAGACACATGACCCCAACACAAACATCCATCACAGTGACTCCAAACACCCCCTCACTGTGATGGAGGCAACAAAAACTTCCACTCTCTTCCCCACGCCCACGGACAGACAGCTCGTCCCCGACCGACCCGCACAGTCCCCGCAAGGGGATGGAAGTCCCCGCGGCCGAGTCGCACCGGGCGCTCAGACGTCTCGCGGCCGAACCGGGTGGTGGAAGGCCCCGCGACCAAGCTGTGCGCAGCTAAGTCCCGCGGCCGAGCCGCACCGGGCGATGTTAGGCCCCGCGGCCGAGCCGCACCGGGCGATGGAAGGCCCCGCGGCCAAGCCGCACCGGGCGATGTTAAGTCCAGCGGCCGAGCCGCACCAGCGATGAAAAGTCCCGTGGCCGAGCCGCACCGGGCGATGGAAGGCCCCGCGGCCAAGCCGCACCGGGCGATGTTAAGTCCAGCGGCCGAGCCGCACCAGCGATGAAAAGTCCCGCGGCCGAGCCGCGCCGGGCAATGTTAGGCCCCGCGGCCCGGGCACTGTTAAGTCCAGCGGCCGAGCCGCACCAGCGATGTTAGGCTCCGCGGCCAAGCCGCACCAGGCACTGTTAAGTCCAGCGGCCGAGCCGCACCAGCGATGTTAGGCCCCGCGGCCGAGCCGCACCGGGCGATGGAAGGCCCCGCGGCCAAGCCGCACCGGGCACTGTTAAGTCCAGCGGCCGAGCCGCGCCGGACGATGTTAAGTCCAGCGGCCGAGCCGCGCCGGGCAATGTTAAGTCCAGCGGCCGAGCCGCACCGGGCGATGGAAGGCCCCGCGGCCGAGCCGCACCCCGCGCCATGAGGAAGAGACCTAAAAGAGAAAGGTTTCCCCCACCCCCCCACCCACACCACCACCCACACCACCACCCCCCCACCACCCCCCACACATACACAACCAAAACAAAAAAAACCCCATCCCAACACCGACACACAACAAAAAAAAGAAGGAAAAAAGACGAACAGACTGCTAGCGAGCCGCAGCCGTTAGGCGCCGCCATTGAGACCATGGTGACCATCGATCACACGTTCACTTGTTCTATGTTATTCCACTTTCGCATGCTACACACTAGGGGCAATTGACCGAAGCCAATTAACCTACAACCCTGCACGTCCTTGGGATGTGGGAGGAAACGGGAGCAACCGGGAAAAACCACACAGTCACCAGGAAAATGTACAAACTCTGCACAGACAGCACCCAAAGTTAGGATGGAACCCAGATCACTGGCATTGTGAGGGAGCAACTCCATCGGTGCACCACTGTATTGCCCTAGATTGTGCTAAATCTAAACATCTATTTACTAAAACACTCGTTTGTTTGTTTGTTTGTTTGTTCCTGAACTACAACCAAAATGGTACAGGATAGCGCAACAATTTTAGGCCCACCTTACCCACCGTCGTCCCTTTGGAGCTAATGGAAGAAGTTTCATTGAAATCGGTGTTATATTTTTAAAGTTATTCACATTTTAAAGTTTAAATCTATCTCCTAGGGAGGGGGGAGGGGGGATTGAGGGGGATGGAGTGGGGGGAGGGGAATGTGAGGGGAGGGGGAGGGAGGGGAGGGAGGAGGTGAGGGGAAGGGGGGAGGGGAGGAGAGGGTGCTGCACCAATGCAAGAGAGGTTTGGGCCCAACGGGTCTAGTATATTTTTATTGGTCTAGTATATTTTTATTATTTTTTTAGTTTTGTAAAATCAGGACTAAATAACACCTTTTTCCCAGCTAATCAGGCCTTTTACAAAATTGGCACTCTGAACATATGCTAGATTTGACCAATCATCGAACCCAATTCCACAGCATAGTACTGAGCAATGTCCAGCAAAGAGAAGAAAGTCGGAATCTGTCACTAAATACATCTTGAACTTACAGCAGGGCCAAAGACGTTTATTTTGCCGATCGAGAGCTAGAAATCACAATCCAAACTTTACTGTCATAGAAGAAAATCAGTGCCCATATGTCCTGTAAGTTGTAAATAAGGATGCTGGTTTGGTGCGTGTGTTCATGCTTCCAACGAGCAAAGCATTCAGTTCTTGAATGACTAAGTGGGTTAAATATTTAATACCTCAGCTTCCCGTCTCATGCAACACGTTAGCAACATTTTTTTTTAAAGCAAGAATGTTATTATTTCTGACTGCTGCATGATAAATCTAGAAATAGCTTAAATTAATCTAAATGAATAATGTAATGGGGGTAATGATAACATTACAATTTAATACAAAATAGTACGAGTAGTTCAGAATGCTTTACAGGTTCAAATTGTTGGCTGCGTTTCAGCAAATAATTTATCACAGCATACCTCAGAGTATATGCAAGATTTACTATTGCTCATTTGTAATTTTTAAAACATTGAGTATTGAGTAAATGTACGAAATATTATTTTAAAAAGAGGATGGGCACCAATGGAAACAGTACAGGCCGACAAGAAAGGTCCAGACACAAAATAGACACAGTCTGAAGAAGGGTCTCGACCCGAAACGTCACCCATTCCTTCTCTCCTGAGATGTTGCCTGACCTGCTGTGTTACTCCAGCATTTTGTGAAACAAATACCTCCAGACACAAAATATCAACATACATCTTTTGTCTCCACAGATGCTGCTTCACACACTGAGTTCTTCCAGCATTGTCTTTTTAAAACTTTCAAGTGGGTGATGAAAATAAAAAATAAAATACTATATTTTCTGACAAGAGGTCAGAGAACAAAGTCAAAGGCCTAGAAACTAACTGGGTTTTTTTCCAGTTCCTACAATGTGTCTTGGCATCCGATGTAATTTGCCTATTCAAAGTTTTTTTCAAAAATTCCAACATGGATGTGAAAGTTGCTGGATAGAACATCACTCATGTCTGTTCTGAACTGCCCCTTCAGGTAGTGAACTGCCTTGTTTTAATCAGTGCACTCCTTGCAGTCAAAGCTGCTAGGTAGTGTTCAAGAACTTTGATCTGACCGCAATAAATGTGCAAGTCATAAAGGAGTATTGTGAATAGTGGAAGTCCACACACCATACTCTTGTCTATCCAGGATGGTTGAGATCAGGAGGTTTGCGATGTGCTGGAGAAGCATTGGGAAAGTTCTTCAATGCACATTGCAGATGGTGCACATGGTTGGCAGGTGTCACAGTCTCAGTGATGGGAAGTATTTAGGGTTGAGGATCGGGTGCCAACCAAGCAGGCTGCTTTGTGCTTACTGGTGTATTGCTTCTTGAAAGCAACGCATTAAATTCCTGACTTACTTTGTTGATGGTGGTAAAAAAATAAAAGCAAATTGCCTTTCTTCAAGTGAGGCATGATTCGAGCCAGTGTTCCTCTCATTTCTCACCAGAGTTTTCTAGATTCACATCTATTATCATATTGTTCAGGGCAGCTATTTTCACTTTCACATTAGAAATCAGCTCTTTCAACCACGTTTGGACAAATGCTGCAAGGAATTCTGAAGCTGCATGCTCTTGGATAAACCCTAATGTGATCACATGGCAGATGATCGAGTTTCACTTGACAGCAGTCAATGACACAGCCCATCACTTTATTCATAGCTGAGTTTGGACTGCAGAGACAGTAACCGGCCAGGTGAATTTATTTTTATGGAAAGTACACAACTGTCAGTTAAATACAGGTGTTGCAGCTGAATTCAATACATGGCCAGAGGTATAACTAATTCTGAGGAATAATTTTTTGGTATTACAGCCTGAACATTATCAGAGTTGTTTGCTTTCTCTGTATCTAGTGTGGCTAGTACCTGATGGTATCACATGAATTGATTGGAGACCAGGTTCTATGATATTGGTAACTATTGGAAGAGACTCTTGAATTATGGACTTGACATTTGTAGCTTGCTTACATGCACTCCAAACTCATTTTTGGTACTCACGCGTTTGACAATGCCATCATTTGAAAATGTTTAATGATTAAAGAGTAATCTCTTCTCAACGATCCACTAACATTCATGACTTAAGTAACAGGACTGTAGAGCACAGATCTAATCCCTAGGGTAAAGGATTGCTTTGTCATGGCTGCAGCACTCACTTTATTGTTTGGTATTCGTACACTCTTGTATTGCAGTCTCATTATAGTGAAATTTGCTGCTGGTTTTTGCCTATACTTCAACACTTTTTTTTAAAGATGGAGAAACAAGAATCAACCCTTTTGAAAAAGGGTCCCGACCCAAAACGTCACCCATCCTTTTCTTAAGAGATGCCGCCTGACCCAATGAGTTACTCCAGCACTTTGTGTCTACCAAGTTGGACTCTTGGTTTAATGGTTTAACATTAATGGTAGAGCATTAGTCTGAAGAAGGGACTCGACCAGAAACGTCACCCTTTCCTTCTCTCCTGAGATGCTGCCTGACCTGCTGAGTTACTCCAGCATTTTGTGAATAAATACCTTCGATTTGTACCAGCATCTGCAGTTATTTTCTTACACTAATGGTAATGTTCCTTGGCATTAATATTATCAAAGATAAATAAGCATTCATTAAAAAAAAAAATAACGGTATGAAAAGATTTTTTTTTCTCACTCTTTTACCGTTATTTTATTGTTATTTTTTATCTTGTACGTTTGAGCTCTGCTCAGGCAGTGCGCCTGAATTTCGTTGTATGCACCACTACAATGACATTAAAGAAATTCTATTCTACATTGGAGTTTGCCTACGCAACAGTTGTGCTACAATAGAGAATTTTATTCTGCACTCTGTATCTTTCCCTCTGCTCTACCTCTAGTACTCAAGTTTGTCTTCATTGTATTTATGGACAATATGATTGATCTGATTGGATAGCATCAAATCAAAGTTTTTAGCTGTAACTTGATACACCTAACAATAATAAAGCTAAACCTAGGCCTAAGCCATTCCTTCCTTTGCTGATATCATAGAAGTACTACTGCTGGAGAAGGTCAATAGACAATTGACAATTGGAGGTGCAGGAGGAGGCCATTCGGCCCTTTGAGCCAACACCGCCATTCAATGTGATTATGGCTGATCATTCTCAATCAGTACCCCGTTCCTGCCTTCTCCCCATACCCCCTGACTCCGCTATCCTTGAGAGCTCTATCCAGCTCTCTCTTGAATGTATTCAGAGAATTGGCCTCCATTGCCTTCCGAGGCAGAGAATTCCACAGATTCACAACTCTCTGACTGAAAAAGTTCTTCCTCATCTCAGTTCTAAATGGCCTACCCCTTATTCTTAAACTGTGGCCCCTTGTTCTGGACTCCCGCAACAAAGGGAACATGTTTCCTGCCTCTAACGTGTCCAACCCCTTAATTATCTTATACGTTTCGATAAGATCTCCTCTCATCCTTCTAAATTCCAGTGTATACAAGCCTAGTCGCTCCAGTCTTTCAACGGCAGTCTCCCGCCATTCCGGGAATTAACCTAGTAAACCTACGCTGCACGCCCTCAATAGCAAGGATATCCTTCCTCAAATTTGGAGACCAAAACTGCACACAGTACTCCACTCGGTCTGTCTAATTGGGCAGATCAAAATCATAATGGCAGTATTTGAGACAGAATCAATGTCTGCCAAAATCAATTCACGGCTTAATTCATCTATGGGACAGTTTTCATAACTGAGGAACAAACCCCGAAAGGTTTGTTGAGGACTGTGCAGAACTGACAAGGTATACCTTTGCCATGCCAGATTCCGGTGTCTAGTTCAAGGTCAAGTAAAACACCCATCTTTGTTCTTATTACATTTGCCACAATAATTTGGTATAACTGAAATGACATCGGCAAGCAAAATCAACCATACTGCCATTGGGTATGAAGACACATTTTGAGAATAGAAGCGTAATGGTTATTAGCAAACAAGCAATTCACAAATCTGGGATAAGCGATCTGTCGACTCAAACCACGGCAGCTGAAGAACATTAATTTAAGGAGGCTTGAATAAAGAGCATTATGAATCGAAAAGCAGAGCACTGCAATACCCGATGAAAATTCACGTCTGGTTGGGGAGTTAAATTCAGTTAATTAAATTATCTGGTCTATAAATGTGGACATGAAAATACCATATTGGTGGAAAAAAACATTTCGTTCGAAAGGGGTCCTTGAGGGAAAGAAAGCTGCAACCCTTGCCAATTCTGGCCTGCATAGCATTTGCACATGTATTTCTACAGGAATCAAAAGCAGTATTCAGGGCTGCCTTCAAAATAACCATTCAATGCACTGCATATACGTAAATTTTAGACTCATCACTTTCTCAGATTTTCTTAGCAAATACAGTGCCCTCCATAATGTTTGGGACAAAGACCCATAATTTATTTATTTGGCTCTGTACTCCACAATTTGAGATTTGTAAAAGAAAAAAAAGTCACATGTGGTTAAAGTGCATATTGTCAGATTTTAATAAAGGCCATTTTTATACATTTTGGTTTCACCATGTAGAAATTACAACAGTGTTTATAAAGGTGTTGGCAATATATATGTTGTCTCAGCAGTTCAGTCTTATTCCACGCCTGCAAAAATGGAAACACAGCCAGGAGGGATATCCCACACTTTCTCTCCCGCTTCCCCTCTTCTCGCTGTCCCTCCGGCAGGAACTGCCGTGGTGATAAGGAACAGGTTTGATGACGTGTAGGTAAATTAATCTAATCCCTGCTAATTGGATGACATGTAGGTAAATTAATCTAATCCCTGCTAACTGTTACTCCTCCACGATGGCTCCAGCTCAGTCCAGTGCGCTGTCCGGGGTGCTGGTTTCTCCCAGCAGGCAGACGCTGTCCATGGTGCTGGACTTCAGCTCCTCCTGGCCTGTTGGCTGGTAACAAGGATCAGAGCAGCATTTAGGGAGGAGGCATTGTCACACAACTCATCAATGAAGCCAATGGCCAATACTGTGAGCCAAACTCCAAACTCTGTTTGCTGCCTCAATGTCATCTACATACCAAAACTCTCGTTTGTTTGTTTGTTTTCTTCCTGAACCACAGCCAAAACGGTACACGATAGCGCAACAATTTTAGGCCCACCTTACTCACCGTCATCCCTTTGGTGCTAATGGAAGAAGTTTCATTGAAATCGGTGTTATATTTTTTAAGTTATTCACATTTTTAAGTTTAAATCTCTCTCTGAGGGAGGGAGGGAGGGAGGGAGGGGGAGGATAAGGGAGGTTCAGGGGATGAAGTGGGGGGGGGGGGGGAGGGGAAGAGGGGAGGGGAGGGGGAGGGGGGAGGAGAGGGTGCTGCACCAATGCAGGAGAGGTTTGGGCCCAATGGGTCCACATGGTCTAGTTACATTGAAATTCTCCCTGCTTTTGGTTGTACCTTTCCAACCCATTCTCATTGCACATTCATGTCTATCTATCAAAATACTTCTCTTGGTCACTCAATTCATGTTGCTGACAGTGGCCTTCAGATCATATTGTCAACATCAGCATGTTTCCCAGAAACATCATGCATTTATTTACGGTCCACCAGTTTATTAAAATACATTATCACTCCAACTCATGCCAACATACCAACAGATAACAAATTTCTAGGTCAACATGTTATGAATTCTAAATTAATCCTGATCAATATCACAGCTGGAGGACAGAATATATTTCGGGCACCTCAATGTTGAAGGATGGTAGAGCAGGATTCACTTAGATCCTATGTGGTGTGATAAAATACAAGCATAATAAAGTCAAAAGAGGCTAGAGGTACTTTGCTAGAGGTAATATCACGCAGCAACAAGAAATGCTTAACAAAAACAGATTCATTCCAGTCACTGTGTAATAAAATTGGAAGAGAAACAGACGATTGAATCAATGAGTTAAGGCCAAAAGGAGAATTATCATATCACTTACTTCCAAGATGAAGGAATTCACTACCAGATTTAGTGAGTGGAGCAGAGGAAGGTAAGTGAAGCAAATCTACATAAAACGGAATAGGGGAACAGGCTCTGGACAGGGGATTAGGAGTCATGCAATGTACTTCATGGTAAGGCCATTGGGGATGCCTCTCATCAACCCCAAGTGGAGTCAGGGGCCAGAAACATGACTGGTCAGCACAAGGAACATGGCACAGAGTGGGACCAGGGACACAGATGAGGTACTACAGGGGATGGTGCAAAAAGGGCTGGGGTCAGGTCAAGGAAAGAGTGTTCACGTCGCGGCCCTGTTTCCACCAATCTTTCCACCGCCACGCAGTGGACTCGATGAGAAGAAGGAGCTGAAGGCTTGAGCATTGTCAGGAACGTGGACAGATGAACCCTTAGAGGGAGAGGGACATCAAGACTGAAAGAGTGGGAAACGGGGGAGGGTTCAGAGAGTCATCGTGCGTGAGGGGATGGGGTAAAGAAACTGCAAAAGATACAAAGGGACTCTGTTACACAATGGAGACATCTCTACCTCTCCCTTATTTGCTGACAAATATGCACAGCCACATAAATAGTAGAACCAGTTTATTCCCTAATATTCAATTCTCAATGTAGGTCAAGCTATAATTCAATGCAACAAACCTAAACTTTGAAGTTGAACCTTTTGGATGACAGCTCATGCAGGCTCTTTTGTCAGTCGACAGGTCAACCTCATTCTTTCCATCCCTGCTTTAAATCCATCAATGATGTCCTCATCTTCAACAATTGCACTGTTGCCACGGTTGGGCACAATTGTAGGATGGCTCATTAAAGGACCATCTATTCTGAGCCTCATCCAAGGGTCTTCACGGACCCACTACATTTACAGACCTTGGTCACAGTAGGTACTTGATGTTGCAGCAAATGCAAGATATTCAAAGCACCTCTTCCTTGCTAGTGGAAAGGAGCGGAAAGCAACGCCACCATTGACAACTAAATTGACAGTAAGTTGCGACATTGTCCAGACAACAACTAACACATTTCCATTGAACTAGAAGCTCGTAACATATATCGCCATGACCCCTGCAATGCAATTCAACAATCCTGATCTGTATTAGAGACACACAACACGGAAACGGCCCTATCGGCCCACTGATTTCTTGCTAATCATCAACCACCCATTTGCACTAATCTAATAATATAATACGTTTATCATTTATGTACAGCTTAAATTGTCACTCCAGAGTTTAGCACTCAACTTCACATCAGGGACAGTTTACAGCGACCAACTAACTTCCAAATCTGCACCTCTTTTGTGATGTGGGAGGAAACTGGAACACTTGGAAAAAATCCACATTGTCACAGATAAAGTCACAGATTCATGTTTATCTCAGTGCCATCTCAGATACCTCCGGTATCCAGATTGACTAACAACAAAGTAATTTGTGTGGACTGCTTTGAAATTTGTCTCATAAATGCGAAAAGGCACTTTGTAAATACAAGTCTTTCTTTTATAATTGGCAAGTACTGGCTCCACATTATGGTGCCCATTCAACTTTGTCCAATACATTCATGATCAATCTTCAAATGCAATTTATTTGTTTTATTTTGAATTCCTGCTGTACTGTGATTAATGATGAATAAATACTCGACATTGTCTTTAAATTAAATGTATCAACTCCATTTTCTGCCTCTTGCTTGTGTTGTGCTTCATATGAGTGACATATAACCCTTCATTCTTGAACAATTTCATTATAGAAAACGGCTGCAAGGTTTCATTGCCACAGCCTGTTAAGATTCTGCTGGATTGGGAGATTGCTCTTCACTGTGCAATGTGAGTTGTGGTTATTCTTGAGGTTGTGGTTCAGATTTCATCATAGAAACTTCAATAAAGTCGGCTCTTTCAGTGAGCACCAGGCAAACTAATTATCAAAAAACTATTGCTTGGATTACTAATATATCAAATAACTGAAAATTTATGGCATGAGGGAATATCATTTGAATTGGACATTGTATTTATCATAGCCAAAATTGTATATTTGCCTCACTGAATGCTCATCAAATATTTTTCAAATATGAGATATGTTTCTCTCATGGAATTTTCCTTATATGTTCTGAGCCACAGTGAATTGTATAGCTTCACTGGTCCCATGGGGCTCTTGCTGAAAATCGTGTTACCTGTAGGATTGAATATTCCAGTAAGAAATTATGGGCAGCACAGTGGTAGAGTTGGGGCTTTACAGCGCCAGAGACACGGGTTCAATCCTGTCTATAGGTGCTGTCTGTACAGAATTTGTGCATCCTCCCTGTGACTTGTGTGGCTTTTCTCTGGTTTCTTCCCACATTCCAAAGACGTACATGTTTATAGACTGGATCGACTAGGCTTGTGTACACTGGAATTTAGAAGGATGAGAGGGGATCTTATCGAAACGTATAACATTATTAAGGGGTTGGACACGTTAGAGGCAGGAAACATGTTCCCAATGTTGGGGGAGTCCAGAACAAGGGGCCACAGTTTAAGAATAAGGGGTAGGCCATTTAGAACGGAGATGAGGAAAAACATTTTCAGTCAGAGAGTTGTAAATCTGTGGAATTCTCTGCCTCAGAAGGCAGTGGAGGCCAATTCTCTGAATGCATTCGAGAGAGAGCTAGATAGAGCTCTTAAGGATAGCGGAGTCAGGGGGTATGGGGAGAAGGCAGGAACAGGACAATGATCAGCCATGACCACATTGAATGGCGGTGCTGGCTCGAAGGGCCGAATGGCCTCCTCCTGCACCTATTGGCTATTGTCTATTGTAGGTTAATTGGCTTGGTATAATTGTAAATTGTCCCCAGTGTGTGTAGGATGGTGTTAGTTTGCGGGGATCGCTGGTTGGCGTGGACTTGGTGGGCCGAAGGGCCTGTTGCCCTGCCGTGTCTCTGAACTAAACTAACCTTATAGTTTGCATTAACACAAAATGCTAGAGTAACTCAGCGGGACAGGCAGCATGTCTGGAGAGAAGGAATGGTGATGTTTCGGGTTGAGACCCTTCTTCAAACTGACTAGTTCACATAACCAGTTTGGCAGGAATTAGAACTTTGGGACCTTGGGTTACAGTGGGTGATAAAGTGGGCAGCTAGGAGAGCTGCTGCCTCACAGCTTCAGAGAGATGTCAAGTCAAGTCAAGTCAATTTTATTTGTATAGCACATTTAAAAACAACCCACGTTGACCAAAATGCTGTACATCTGATTAGGTACTAAGGGAAAAAAAACATACAGTAGCACGCAAACAGTTCACAGCGCCTCCTCAATGAGCCTCAAACGCTAGGGAGTAGAAATAGGTTTTGAGCCTGGACTTAAAGGAGTCGATGGAGGGGGCAGTTCTGATGGGGAGAGGGATGCTGTTCCACAGTCTAGGAGCTGCAACCGCAAAAGCGCGGTCCCCCCTGGGTTTAAGCCTAGACCATGACCTCAGTTGCTGTCTGTGTGGAGTTTGAATTTATCTGTGACAATGTGGATTTTTTTCCAAGTGCTCCATTTTCCTCCCACATCACAAAAGAGGTGCAGATTTGGAAGTTAGTTGGTCGCTGTAAATTGTCCCTGATGCGAGTTGAGTGCCGACGAGCTGCCGCTAACTCACCCACTCCATCCCCCCTCCTCCCCACTCACCATTCCATCCCCCCTCAACCCCCCTCCTCCCCTCATTCACTCAACCCCCCCCCCCACACCCGCTCCCCCCCTGCCCCCTCCGCCGGGAGGACGTTAGTCCACACGTGCGCAGTTGGGGCGACCTACGATATTTTGACTTTGCGATGGTGCAAACTGCAGCGACCTGTAGCCAGCCACAGCTCGCTTCCGGCCACGTGAGGGAGGATGGAGTGGTTGAGTGGGTGAGGGGGGGGTGGGAGAGATAAGGGGGGGTTGAGGGGGGATGGTGTTGGGTGAGGGGGGAGGATGGAGTGGGTGAGTGGGGGGAGGAGGGAGAGATAAGGGGGGTTGAGGGGGGATGGAGTGGGTGAGAGTGTGAGGGAATGGGGGGTAAGCGGGGTGGAGTGGAGTGGGTGAGGGAGGGAGGGAAGGAGGGGGGTTGAGGGGGATGGAGTGTTTGAGTGGGGGGAGGGGAGGAGGGGAGGATAAGCGGAGTTCAGGGGGGAATCGAGTGTGTGAGTGGGGGGAAGGGAGGATAGGGGGATAAGGGGAGATGGAGTGCGTGAGTGGGAGGGGAGGAGGGAGTGGAGGAGGGGGGGAGCAGGGGAGGAGAGGGTGCTGGACCAATGCAGGAAAGGTTTGGGCCCAACGGGTCCACTTGGTCTAGTTATATATAAATTACAGAATAGCAACATTCATTTTAGAAACATAGAAAATAGGTGCAAGGGGAGGCCATTCGGCCCTTCGGGCCAGCACCGCCATTCATTGTGATCATGGGTGATCATCCACAATCAATAACCTGTGCCTGCCTTCTCCCCATATCCCTTGATTCCACTAGCCCCTAGAGCTCTATCTAACACATTTTAGCCCAACATACTTGCCTTTTATAAATCCTGGGGAAAAAATGATTGCCATATTATCTAGCAATAGATTCCTCTCCCCCCTCCCCTCCCCCCCCCCCCCCCCCCCCCAATATTTTTTATTAATTTCAAATTAAACTCTAATTTGACTTAATGGTAATTTTCCAATTTTCCAAAGTGGAACATTTTAAAGTTTTATTAATGATACGCAATGTTCAAGCCGCAATTTGCCAAATAATTAATTCCCTCGGTATCTCTTAAACCTCTCGAAGTTTTGAGTAAAATGATTGCTGAAGCAATTCACAGATTACAGCAACTGCAATCTCTTGTCTCTATTGAGTTAAAGTAATGTTTGTTTTACTTAATATGTCTAACCATTGATATTTTGTTATTTTGATATACTTTAGATCTATTCAATAAAACAGTGGCCAAACAATGACCAAACCAATAGGTTCAATACATTTATATCATTGCTTAATATTCAGTACTCATACTTCAATTTCCCCTTCTACCAGCTTAAAGATCGGTGTGTACATCCATCAATAAGATCTTATAATTTAGATTGTACTTTCTTTCACTGTTCAGTTCTTTACATTGAATACTGCCCATCTCTACTCACATAGCTGACCTACTCTCCTGCAATCTTCCTTCACACTTTTGCTAGACCCTTTATTTCTGTACAATCAAACATTATAATTTCCTTTGTACCTCTGTCAATTGCATTTCTAGAAGTGAAGATACAAAATGTTTTGTTACGTATTCAAGAGAGTATAACATAATGCATTATGTGAGGGATGGTAAATCAAGAGTAAAGTTATGGCATCTGAAATTAGCAGCTAGCATGTTAAACTTACATGTCAATTTATCTTTTTGCTCTTGCAAATTTGTCATTTAATTGTTCAATCTATCTTGCGGCGGGTTTACTATCTTCAACAGCGAGTTATCTGCCAAGGTCTTTATAAATGTCTTACAACATGCAGCAAACGTAATGGGGACCATGATTTGGGGAACGAGGTTCAGTACATTCAGGCTAATACATTCAGAAATGTAAAACACAGTTTTAAGATATCAATGGGATGGCCAAATATAATTGTTAACTTTATGAGATGATATGCACTTGCTCTGACTATCCCAATGACCTAAACCAGATTTCTTGTCAATATAATTTGAAGTTGGTACATTCTATGAATAAGAGAACCAATTTCACAGATAAACCTGCAATTCACTCACAAATCTCTGCCAGAACACACCAACAAATAAAGTATTAAACTGCTGTTCAAAGTCAAATGCCCACGTTTTCTTTTGCAAATGAGTAAAACTTCAAAAGTTGAATCCGTATTGATGATATCTTCCATCTATTAATTGTTTTCAGTTATGGACAAATATAAATTTGTGTTAGCGCCTTTACATTTAACTGCAAATCATTTAAACCAATGTTTCAATTTCAATGCAATTTTATACCAGTAAGCCTATTTGGAAATGTTTAAGGCGCAAGTGTTAATGAGCCTTTTTTTAAATACACATGACCACAATCCTTCACCAACAAAGTTCATAAACATTTAAATCATGTTTCTATGCCTATTATATTTTAACCGAATAAACTTGTTAACAAGTCAAATAAACAAAATGTTCATTTCAATTGATTATAAAACAAATTAAACTGTAGGAGTTTGGGTAATTAAGATTGAATATTGCGGGTGTTTTAAAGATTTGTTTATCATCACTATTCAGTATGCAGAAGGGAATGAAATGAAAACTTTAACATTACGTTATTAACAATGCATACCTTTAAGTCACTGCCAGGCAAGGAACCGACTCCATTTTTCCATTCCATGGCACTGTATATATCAAAGTCTTGTACATCATTTGTAGTGCTTGATTCGGCTTCTTCATCCATTCTTTCCACTTTGATAGGTACAGCCTGACAGCTTTTTTCTTCTGAGACCTTCTTGCCTCCAAAGGAATTGCTCACTGAAAGGTCATTGAGAAATGAAAGGAAGAAACTATTACAGACCATTCAAATCGATTTTCTTCATATCATATTTTTGCTTCATACATTGAATCATTTTCTTGCAAGAATAAGAGCAATGAAAAAAATATTAATCAAAACAGACAAATTACAGTAATGATTTGTTTATACAGAGCTCAAAGATGATTACAATATGCTGTGGGGAAATTTGCTGAGGTTGTTATGCGGTGGACATTAATGTAGAAATTCTTCAATAAGAAATTTGTAGGTTTTCCTTACATCGTACACATGCAGAAATAGAGTAAATCCCAGATGGACCAAACTGTTGAACATCTGACTTCTGCGGCGCAAGTCAAAATTGGTCAAAAAGACCAACATTTTGATCGTGAAATATATGAAATGTTTCGTAGTTAATAAAAATCTCAGAAAATGGTAAACCTGAAATCTTGGCCAATTTTTCTTGAATTATTCAACTTTAATCAAATCAAATGTGACAAATTAATATTTTTATTACCCACCGCACAAAGAGGCAAATTTATTTTAATTAGTTCAAAGTTTATTACATTTTATTATCTCCCTTAACAAAATAATTGATTTGTCAACAACTATAAAATCCAAAAAAGGATCATTGGTTGCATTCAAAAGAATTGATAGATTTCCAGATATTATAAGGATTGTTGTTGTTGTTCGTCCTTCGTGTTCGAAGATGGCCATGACTTCACTTTCAGTTGGAGGATTGGTGACTGTGGGTCCGGAAGTGACTGGTGAGGCCAATCCGGGCCCGGAAGGCACGCCCACACTAAGGACACAAGTGGATGGGTGCTGCGTGCCTGGAAAGCCCTACCAGGAACCACACATCACGGTGAAGGGGCAGAATCTACAGGCAGTCGACAGCTTTACCTATCTGGGTAGTACACTCTCGCAAGTGCTGAACATTGATGCTGAGGTCAACAACAGGATTGCCAAGGCCAGCGCTGCCTTTGGGCGACTCCGTGAGAATGTTTGGGAGTGGAGAGGACTCAGCCTTACCACCAAGCTGAAGGTCTATAAGGATTAAGGAATATGGGGATTTATACTGGTAAATAGGTTCTAATGTGAAATAAATTATACAAACATCACTCATGTCAAAATCTGGTACCTCACACAAGTGCACCAGGCATGAAAAATCTTGTCTCACGAATGTGATTGAGTTTTTTTGAAGATGTGACAAAGAAGATTGATGACTGCAATGTATGGACCTCATCCACATAGACTTCAGTAAGGCATATCACAAGGTCCAGCATCACAAGTTGTTCTGAAAGGTTGGTTCACATATGATCAAGGGCTAACTAGCCAATCTGATACAAAATTGGCTTGGCGGTAGGAGTCAAAGGTTGGCAGTGGAAGGTTTTGTTCTCAGATCAGAGGCCTGTGAGCAGAGGTGCACTGCCGAGGTTAGTGCCAAGTCCACTGATGTTCGTCAACAAAATTAACAATTGGAAGTGAATGTTGGGCATGATTAGTATGCTTGCAAATGACATCAAAATAGATGGTATTATGAGCAGTGAAGAAGGTTATTTCAGATTGCAATAGGATCTCGATTGGCTGGAAAGGTGGGACCAACGACTGGCAGGTGGAATTGAACTTGGATAAGTGCAAAGTGTTGCATTTTGGTAAGTTAAACTAGGGCAGAGTTACACAATGAATGAATGAATGAATGAATGAATGAATGAATGAATAAGTTTATTGGCCAAGTATGTGCATATTCAAGGAATGTGCCTTGGTGCTCCGCTCACAAATGATAGGAGCCTGGGGAGTGTTGCAGAACAGAGAAACTCAGGGGTACAAATACACAGTTCTCCGAAAATGGTGAGACAGGTACACAGGGTGATGATAAATGCATTTGGCACACTTGCCTTCATCAGTCAGGTCATTGGGTACCAGAACTGGGACATTGTGTTACAACTGTAGAGACGTTGGCGAGACCACACTATTGAGTACAGTTCTGATCACTAACTATAGGAATGATGTCATTAAGCTGGAAAAGAACGCAGAAAAGATTCACAAGGATGATACTGGTTTTGAAAGGCTTGGGTTATAAGGAGAGAGTGGATAGGGTGAACGTTTTTCCCTGGAACAGAGGAACCTGAAGGATGACCTGACAGGCAAATGTAAAATTACATGGGGCACAGATAACATGAATGATCACAGTCCCTTTTCCCAAGGTAGAAGAGTCTACAACTAGAGGGCACAGTTTAAAGGTGAGAGGGGAAAGATTTTAAGTGAATCTGAGTGGCATCTTTTTCACACGGGAGATATTGAGTATGTGGAACGAGCTGCCACAAGATGTGGTCGAGGCAGGTACAATCACAGCTTTTAAAAGATATTTGGACAGATACATGGAAAATAAAGGTTTTGAGGGATAACGACCAAAAGCAGCTAGCAACTAGCTTAGGTAGGCTACTTGGCAAACATGAACAAGGTGGGCTGTTTGGTATACATTCCCCTACACAATTCCTGATGAAGTCTGTGACAGCAGTGGCATACTCATTTAGGTTAGCCACAAAATCCTGAATATGGAATATTCCCTTGACTCAATGTAGTCACAAAAGATCTAATCTACTGCCTCCAAATAGCGTTACATGATTTCTGTATGTGTGTTCCCAACCAGAAACTATGGATCGATTGCCAGATCCACTCCCAGATGAAGTCCTAGTCTGCAGCATTCAATTCAAACAACTCGAATGGTACAAGAAATCTATTTATGACCTTTGCAAAGCCATCAAGGACGCAAAGAGGGAATTTCGGACCATGCTGGAGTCCCGAGGAAATAACACAGATACCTGTTGATCGTGGCAAGTCCTACATGCTATATGGACCACAAACTGAAGTTGTGCAATATCACTGACAATGATATGTCAGGCCCTAATGAGCTCAATGCATTCTCAATTCACTGTGAACAGAAGATCGGTGAAAGTAGGTAACCCCACCCAATTTGCCTTGGGTGCACCTGTACCGACAGTCACTTGGCAGATGCAAGATCGGCCTTCCTGAGAGTGAATCTGTGGAAAGTAACTGGCCTGGATGGCTTGTGGAAAGTAACTGACCAGCCCCGTCCTCAGGACCACGTCCGCAGACCAGCTGGCAGAAGAGTATCCAGACAGGTTTAACCCCTCACTAATCCATTATGAAATCCACACATGCTTTAAGAGGGTCACGATCATCCCGGCGCCAAAGAAAAGCAAGGTAGCTTGCCCTAATGACTCTCGTCCAGTGGCTCAAATATCCACCATCATGAAGAGACTAGTGCTGGCTCACATTAACTCCAGCCTTCCAGACAACCTTTCTCCACTGTAGTTTGCCTACCATCACAACAGGTCCATGGCAGATGCCATCTGTCTGGCCCAACACTCACCTCTGGAACACTAGGACACCTTCAATGCTACAATCCCACCCGAACACATCTCCAAACTCCTGGACCTAGGACCCAATACCTTCCTCTGCCTCTGCATCCTTGATTTTCCGACGGAGACCCCAATCAGTGAGGATAGGTGACAATATATCCTCCACATTAATTCTCAACACCAACTCTCAATATCCTACAACAAATCTTTCTCAGCCCTTTACGAGATTCCCCACAAACACAATGATGGAAAATACTGCTCTGACTCCGCCTGTAAGTTTGCAGATGACACCACTGTGGTGGGTCAGACCTTTGACAACGATGAGACGGACAGAGTACAGGAAGGAGTAAAGGGTTTAGTAGCATGATGTCAGGTTAACCGCTTCCTCAATGTCAGCAAGACAGAGAAGTTAGAAACTGCCTTCAGGAAGTGTGGTGGACAACATGCTTCAATCAGCATCTATGGCATCGAAGTGGAATTGATTGAGAGCTTCAAGCTCCTCAGCGTAAATATTACCAACAATCTGTCCTGGACCAACCACATTGGGGCTACGACCAAAAAAGTAAAATCCCACTAAACACCTCCACCCCCTCATGCATGCCTCCAACGACTCTTACCAACTTGTACAGATGCACCATAGAAAGCAAACTGTTGAGTTGCATCACGGCTTCATTTGGGAACAGATTTGCCCAAGACCGCAAGAAACTGCAGAGTTGTGGATGTACCTCTGTGCATCACACAGACCAGACTCCCTACCATTGACTCCATCTACACTTCACGCTGCCTTCGGGAAAGCAGCCAACATAATGAAAGGCCTTTCCCACCCACGACATTCCTCCTTCTCCCGTTCCCGTCGAGCAGAATAAACAAATGCTTGAAAGCACGAACCACTAGACACAAGAACAGCTTCTTCCCCTCTGTTATCAAACTTCTTAACAGTCCTTCCATAAGCTAAGGCACAGTCGCGATTTTCTAAAACACCTCATTGCAGACGTTGAACCTTTTCTCTGGAACTGCTATGTTACAATGCTGAAAATTATATCTGCACTCTGGTACTTTTTTCTTTGCCCTACTTGTAGTACTTGTGTATGGTTTGATTGTATTCGTGTTTAGTATAATTTGATTTGAATGGATAGCATGCAAACAGAGGTTTTTCCCACCATTTATCAGCACACATGACAATAAACCAATACATATTCTGCCTGCAAAACGGATATGAAAACCAGAGAATTGAAATGAAAAATTAAAAAGGTTCATACAAACATAAGTCTATTTTATCAGATATTCAAAGCTCACTTTCATTCCACAGCTTTCATAATCTGATTGCAATACTTCATATTACAATGAGAAATCATTCTAACCCAATATGACACCATTTCCACCACTTCTGAGATGCACATCAAGACTAAGTTAGCTCCAAAGAATATCAACATGCCCCACGATAAATCCTAATCCACAGTGATTTTATACAAATGTGCTTTTTGATTCAGAATTATGCGCCATTTACATGACTCAATAATACATAAATCAGCAACCGTGGTGCTAATGCAATTCAATATCAGCAAAACCATAATAAAATATAGCCTGAAGTGCTTTCAAAAGGAATAATAAAAATTAAAAAATCACTTTGCTTTAATATTACTCTAGTCGTTACTCACTGTTCAGAGGCATAAACTTATATTAATATGCTTATATTAATTACATTAACATATTAATATACTAATATGCTTATATTATCCTTATTCCCAAAATGTGTGTTTTTTTAAAAAAAAGACAAAATACAAGGAAACATTTTTTTTTTTAAACTATTATGGTTGAGTGAATGATTTTCTGTCAAATTTCAGCCAAATTTCAATGCCAGTAAACTGAACAATGATGCAAAGTGAACATTGGTTCCATTTTCCAAATTTCAAAATCCAAAACGTAAACTATCAAATTAAATCTGACAAAGAATTTACAAGAATATTCTCAGCCAAAAACTGGCATCCTTTTGCTGGGGTCACCAAATCACACACTGTAATATTCTGTTGTAAGTTTATTGTTTCTGACTCCTGAAGTTTTTCCAGTGTTTAAAATGCATACGAGGTGCTGCGTGGAATATTTGCCTCATTGCAACTCTAAAAGCACCAAAAAGACTCAACATGATCCAGGAGCAAAGAGGTCCTTCTGCAGTTGCACAGGGCCCTAGTGAGACCGCACCTGGAGTACTGTGTGCAGTTTTGGTCTCCAAATTTGAGGAAGGATATTCTTGCTATTGAGGGCGTGCAGCGTAGGTTTACTAGGTTAATTCCCGGAATGGCGGGACTGTCATATGTTGAAAGACTGGAACGACTAGGCTTGTATACACTGGAATTTAGAAGGATGAGAGGGGATCTTATCGAAACGTATAAGATTATTAAGGGGTTGGACACATTAGAGGCAGGAAACATGTTCCCAATATTGGGGGAGTCCAGAACCAGGGGCCACAGTTTAAGAATAAGGGGTAGGTCATTTAGAACAGAGATGAGGAAAAACTTTTTCAGTCAGAGAGTTGTGAATCTGTGGAATTCTCTGCCTCAGAGGGCAGTGGAGGCCAAGTCTCTGAATACATTCAAGAGAGAGCTAGATAGAGCTCTTAAGGATAGCGGAGTCAGGGGGTATGGGGAGAAGGCAGGAACGGGGTACTGATTGAGAATGATCAGCCATGATCACATTGAATGGCGGTGCTGGCTCGAAGGGCCGAATGGCCTCCTCCTGCACCTATTGTCTATTGACAATGCAACAGAATTAATAGGCATTCAAACCATCCGTTAACTTTCATTAATTCCACATCCAATGTGCATTTTGTTCAAAACATATAGTGCTCACTGAGTCCAGAATATGAGCTCTGTCGACAAAAGGACTTTAGTAATGCAAGTACAATCGTATTTGGAATAGAAGCATGCTTACAAAAAGAAATAAATGCACAAATAATCTAATGAGGCGGGCATGGCAGGACAGATGATGTTCGCAGGTCAGTTTGAATTACCTGATGGCAATCAGTATGATGCATAGCGACCAACTCTGCTATTGGTGTTTGTAGCGCAAACAACTTCAAACTAGAGTTGGTGAGTTGGAGTCCAAACTTTGAACAGTGTGATACTTCAGGCACGAGCGCAAGTTCGTGCACTAAATAGATGATAGACAATAGGTACAAGAGGAGGCCATTCGGCCCTTCGAGCCAGCACCGCCATTCAATGTGACCATGGCTGATCATTCTCAATCAGTACCCCGTTCCTGCCTTCTCCCCATACCCCCTGACTCCGCTATCCTTAAGAGCTCTATCTAGCTCTCTCTTGAATGCATTCAGAGAATTGGCCTCCACTGCCTTCTGAGGCAGATAATTTCACAGATTCACAACTCTGAGTGAAAAAGTTTTTCCTCATCCGAGTTTTAAATGGCCTACCCCTTATTCTTAAACTGTGGCCCCTTGTTCTGGACTCCCCCAACATTTGGAACATGTTTCCTGCCTCTAACGTGTCCACTCATGCAAAACTCATTACCTTTACCACTAACATTCACTGCGCCCACAAATTCACTTGGACTATCTCAGACACCTCTCCCCCCTTTTTTAATCTTTCTGTCTCCATCACGGGGGGGGGGGGGGCAGACTATCAACTGACATCTACTATAATCCCATCGACTCCCACAGTTATCTGGACTACATTTCCTCCCAACCTGCTTCCTGCATAAATGCTATCCCCTACTCTCAATTTCACTGTCTTCACCACGCCTTCTCCTAATATGAGGCTTTCCATTCTAGGACATCTGAGATGACCTATTTCTTTAATAAATGTGGTTTGCCCAAGCTGTCGTAGATGGATTCCTTGCTCACATCTCCTCTATGCCCCGCAATTCTGCTCTTGCTCCCCTTACCCAAGGCTGAACAAGAATAGAATTCCCCTGGTCCTTGCCTTTCACCCCACCAGCCTCTGCATCCAACGCGTCATTCTTCGGTATTTCCGTCACCTTCTTCTGAAGAAGATGGAGCGGCCGAATCCAGTCACCGTCGTGGTAGCTCCGCGGAGACTGTGCGTTTACTGTACAGTATTCATGGATAAAAACACTCCTCCACCGACTTACTTTAGTACTATTTAACATGTTCTTCTAATTCCCAGTTTCCCCCCATTACCCCGACACCCTTACTAATCAAGAATCTGTCAATTCTTAATCAAGAATCTGTTAAAAAATATCCATTAACGGCCACCACAGCCATTTGTCGACAATGAATTCAACATTCACCACCCTCTGACGAAAGAAATTTCCCATCTCCCTTCTAAAGATACGTCATTTTATTTTGAGGCTATGCCCTCTGGTTCTAGACTCTTCCACTAGTGGAAACATCCTAGGTTAATTCCCGGAATGGCGGGACTATCATATGTTGAAAGATTGGAGCGACTAGGCTTGTTTACACTGGAATTTAGAAGGATCAACGTGGCCGATAGAGATCATCAAAGGAGCGCACCGCGGCAGCAGCAGTGGGAGCGCGGCTCCGTGGGAAAGTCGGAAAAAACATCGAGGGAAGGGAGGGGGGATTCGGAACAGGCTGAGAGCCCAAGCCTTACGTCCACCTCTGCCCAGCATCCTGCTGGCGAACGTCCAGTCCCTGGAGAACAAGCTGGATGACCTCAGGGCGAGGATCGGATTCCAGCGGGGCATCAAAGAATGCAACATCTTCTGTCTGACCGAGACATGGCTGACCGCGCTGGTGCTGGATCAGGGGATCAGCCCAACCGAGTCCTTCACTGTTTTCCGGGCGGACAAAACGGAAGAATCCGGGAAATCCAAGGGTGGAGGAGTCTACTTCATGACCAACAATGACCTGGTGCAACCCTAGGAATATTAAGACGCTTTCTCGTTCCTGCTCGCCGGACCTGGAGCATCTGACTATCTCATGCCAACCATTCTACCTTCCCTGGGAGTTCAGCTCGGTGATCATCACAGCCGTCTATATTCCATCGCATGCGGACACCGACGTGGCACTGTCGGCCCTGCATGATTTGTTGTGTCGACACCAAAACAAGAACCCTGATGCGGCTGACAACGATGAGAAGGCCTACTAGGAGGAGGTGGCTGATCTGGCACTCTGGTGTCAGGACAGCAGCCTCCTCTTGAATGTCACAAAAACTAAGGAGCTGATTGTGGACTTTAGAAGGGCTCAACATCCAAGGAAGTACACGCCACTGGAGATAAATGGGATTACTGTGGATAGGGTGAGCAGCTTTAAATACCTGAGAGTCCACATCACAGAGGATCTGACATGGACAACACACATTGCCGCACTGGAGAGTAAGGCAAGGCAGCCCCTTTACCACCTCAGACGGCTGAGGAAATTCAGAGTCTCTCTGAGGATCCTTCAGTACTTCTACTCTGGGGCTGTAGAAAGCATCTTGCCCGGCAACATCTCAATCTGGTTTGGGAACAGCTCTGCCCAGGACAGGAAGGCTCTGTGGAGAGTAGTGCATTCGGCTGAATGCACTATGGGAACTACACTCGCCCCCCTGCAGGACCTATACATCAGGAGGTGCAGATCCAGAGCCAGCAACATTATGGGGGACCCCTACCACCCCAGCAACGGACTGTTCCAGCTGCTACGGTCAGGCAAACGCCTCCGCTGTCACGCTGTGAAAACAGAGAGGATGAGACGGAGTTTCTTCCCACAGGCCATCAGGACTGTTAACTCTTATACCACCAGGGACTAATTTACTGTGTTAATTTATTTTTTGTGCTGTCTTTTAAAAAAAAAATTCTATTCTGTTTTGTAGTTTTAGCACAATCCGCAGGCATTGCCACTTTCATTTCACTGCACATCTTGTATGTGTATGTGACAAATAAAGTAGACTTGACTGGACTAAAGTGATCGCACAACCGTTATATCTTCCCATCCCCATCCCTTTCCACTTTCTGCAGAGACCAGTCCCTCTGCAACTCCTTGGTTCACTCATTCCCTGCCACCAAATCACCCCCTCCCCAGGTACTTTCTCGTCCAATCACAAGAGATTAGTTTAGTTTATTGTCACAATACCCAGGCACAGTGAAAAATGATTTTTGTTACATGCTAGCCCGTCAGCGGAGAGACTGCACATGATTACAATCAAGCCGCCCACAGTGTACAGATACAGGATAAAGGAGATAGCTTTTAGTGCAAGATAAAGTCCAGAACAGTCTGATTAAAGATAGTCTATGGGTCTCCAATGAGGTAGATGTTAAGTAAGGACAGCTGCCTAGTTCGCGATAGGATGGTTCAGCTGCCTGATAACAGCTGAGAAGAAACTGTCTCTGAAACTGTAGGTATGCGTTTTAGCACTTCTGTACCTTTTGCATGATGGGAGAGGGGAGACGAGGGAGTGTCCCGGGTTAGAATCATCCTTGATTATGCTGGCGTCATTGCCGAGGTAGCATGAAGTGTAGGAAAAAAAAATTGCAGATGCTGGTATAAATCGAAGGTAGACAGAAAATGCTGCAGTAACTCAGCAGGTCAGACAGCATCTCTGGAGAGAAGGAATGGGTGACGTTTCGGGTCGAGACCCTTCTTCAGACTGAAGCGTAGCATGAAGTGTAGATGGAGTCAACGAAAGGGAGATTGGTTTGGGTGATGGTACGGGCTGGATTCACAGTTCTCTGCAATTTCTTGCGGTCTTGAACGGAGCTAATCCCAAACCATGCTGTGATGCATCCTGATAAGATGCTTCCTATGGCATATCTGTAGAAGCTGAGAGTTTATGGGGATTTGTCGAACCTTCTAAGTAAGTAGAGGCTTTTTTGTAAGTAGTGTGCTTTTTTGGCCATTGCTTCGATATGGCTAGTCCAGGTGAAGTTGCTAGCTCCAATGAACTTGAAGCTGTCAACCATCTCTCATTCGACGCCATCAATGTGTGTATCTACTTCACTTCCTGAAGTTGATCACAATCTCCTTTGTCTTGCTCACATTGAGCACAAGATTAGGTTAATTCCCCGAATGGCGGGACTGTCGTATGTTGAAAGACTGGAGCGACTGGGCTTGTATACACTGGAATTAAGAAGGATGAGAGGGGATCTTATTGAAACATATAAGATTATTAAGGGATTGGACATGTTTGAGACAGGAAACGTGTTCCCAATGTTGGGGGAGTCCAGAACCAGGGGCAACAGTTTACGAATAAGGGGTAGGCCATTTAGAAAGGAGATAAAGAAAAACTTTTTCACTCGGAGAGTTGTAAATCTGTGGAATCCTCTGCCTCAGAAGGCAGTGGAGGCCGATTCTCTGGATGCTTTCCATGGGGAGAGGGCAGGAACGGGGTACCGATTGAGAATGATCAGCCATGATCACATTGAATGGCGGTGCTGGCTCGAAGGGCTGAATGGCCTACTCCTGCACCTATTGTCTATTGTATTCTTGGCACCAGTTTACAAGGTTCTCGATCTCCCTCCTGTACTCCGTTGCATCATTATTTGATATCCAGCCCATTACGGTAATGTTGTCTGCGAATTTGTAAATTAAGTTGGATTTGTATCTGGTTGCACAGTCGTGAATGTATAAGGAGTAAAGAAAGGGGCGGAGAACACATCCTTGCTGAGCATCTGTGTGGAGGATTTTTCACCTATCCTCACTGATTGTTTCTCCGAAACCCAAATATCGAGTTGCAGAGGTGAGTGCTGACTTCCAAGTTCTATGAGTTTAGAAATAGGCTTGGATAAGATAATGGCATTGAAAGTAGAGCTGTAGTCTTCGAGTAGAGATGTGACACAAAATGCTGGAGTAACTCTCCGGCGAGATGGAATGGGTGACGTTTCGGGCCGAGACCCTTCTTTTAAAATGCTGGAGTAACTCAGCGGGTCAGGCAGCATCTCCGGAGAGAAGGAATGGGTGACGTTTTGGGTCGAGACCCTTCTTCAGACTTCAAGTAGAAGTGTGACATAGGTGTCCCTCTCATACAGGTGTTCCGGAGTACATCCAGAGTACAGGTGTTCCAGGGAGATGGCATCAGCCGTGGACCTGTTGTGGTGGTAGGCGAATTGCAGTGGTCAAGGTTGCATGACAGGCTGGATTCTCGATCTCCTTTCCTGTACCCCGTCTCGGCATTATTTGATATCTGGCACCATCAAAGCACTTCATGATGGTGGATGTCAAGGTCACCGGATGGTAGTCAATAAAACATGTTGACTGCTTTCAGAATAGCCAAGGTGAATACCTTGAGCAGGTAGTAGATGCAACATCTGTCCCTCTACCTCCTACCTCACATCCAGCCAGGAACCATAGCAGTCCTTCCAGGTGAGACAGAGGTTTATGTGCATCTCCTCATCTACTGCATTCGGTGCTTCTGTTGGGCCTCCTTTACATCGTCGAGGCCTAGCGTAGGCGACCATTTCACCAAACACCTGCACTTCGTCCACCAAGTCCTACTGCATCTCCCGGTTGCTAACCATTTTAACTTCCCTTCCCATTCCCATACAGATCTTTATGTCCTGGGCCTCCTCCAACCATCTAACAAACAAACCCCCTCCCCCCCTCACCTATACACACCTTTCACTTGCAGACTTAGTTGCATCCCCACCTCTCTTCCAGCTTTCTCCTCTATTACAGAGGAGAATCTGAAGATAGGTCCCGACCCTAGACATCACCTATCCATGTTCTCCAGAGAGTGTAAGAAAATAACTGCAGATGCTGGTACAAGTCGAAGGTATTTATTTCACAAAATGCTGGAGTAACTCAGCAGGTCAGGCAGCATCTTAGGAGAGAAGGAATGGGTGACGTTTCGGGTCGAGACCCTTCTTCAGACATGTTCTCCAGAGATGCTGCCTGACCCACTAATAATCGCAAAGAGCTCAAATGCTTATTTATACCTTTATTTTGTTTTTAAATGGTCACCACATTCATGGTCCCTGCTTGAGGTCAAATATAACTCTCAGTGATTAAACCATCAAGAAATTTGAGGGGAAAGCAGGACCACTACACAGAATTTAGATGATCAGCCAAGGTCATAGTGAATGGAAGACCAGGCCTGGTCCTAATCCTAACTTCTCTGTTGTTATGTAACCCACTTCTACCTCTTGCAATAGAGCCACAAGTAGGTCACTTTATTGATCACACACTTCAACCTCCATTGGGTGAATGTTCTTATTCCAAACAACTTTGCTAACTCCCTTAACTTCCTCCAAATCAAAGATGTGACTTTAAGAACCTACAAAGGGCCTGTGCTAGGTTCTCTTATTTTGCACCCGCAAAACATTCCTTGTTTCAATCCATTTCAGGGGCTACCGCTTTACCACTTTTTCTACGACTGAGGGATCTTGACAGAATGCATGTAGAAAGGTTTATAGAAAATACATGCAGGAGTAGGCCATTCGGCCCTTCGAGCCTGCACCGCCATTCAATATGATCATGGCTGATCATCAAACTCAGTATCCTGTACCTGCCTTCTCTCCATACCCCCTGATCCCTTTAGCCACAAGGGCCACATCTAACTCCCTCTTAAATATAGCCAATGAACTGGCCTCAACTACCTTATGTGGCAGAGAATTCCACAGATTCACCACTCCCTGTGTGAAAAAAACCCTTCTCATCTCGGTCCTAAAAGACTTCCCCCTTATCCTTAAACTGTGACCCCTTGTTCCGGACTTCCCCAACATCGGGAACAATCTTCCTGCATCTAGCCTGTCCAACCCCTTAAGAATTTTGTAAGTTTCTACAAGATCCCCCCTCAATCTTCTAAATTCCAGTGAGTACAAGCCGAGTCTATCCAGTCTTTCTTCATATGAAAGTCCTGCCATCCCAGGAATCAGTCTGGTGAACCTTCTCTGTACTCCCTCTATGGCAAGAATGTCTTTCCTCAGATTAGGAGACCAAAACAGTACGCAATACTCCAAGTGTGGTCTCACCAATGCCCTGTTCAACTGCAGCAGAATCTCCCTGCTCCTATACTCAAATCCCCTCGCTATGAATGCCAACATACCATTCGCTTTCTTCACTGCCTGATTGAGAGAGAACTAATCTTGCCTTAGAATAAGGACTTGCCCATGTAATTCAGGGCTGCGAGCCATTGGTACTATTTTCCTCTAAGGCTGGTAGATGCAGAAGCTTCAAAGCCGATTTTTGAAAAGCAAGAACACAAAAGGTTTCCACAAGCAGATAGGTTGGGTTTGTAGTCAGCCATTGTTTTATACAAGGCAGAGTACGCACAAGAGATTTAATGGTCTACTTTTGCTCCTTGTTCACATCTTTGAGTGGAATTCGTAGTGGTAGTTTTGCATGTCAAAGTAACAATCAAGGAGAAGGTTTCAAGTGTTACCAAAACAAATCATCACACCCCTGAGCACAAGCCACCGATTCTGACCTGTTAAGCTCACATTTAAATATTTTGCTATTGTCTCCATGATAGTGCATTACACATTTTGTGAAGAATAATACACTTTCAGGGCAATATTTGGATACTAGATTTCATGTTGATCCTATTGTTAACGGCATTTAGTTCACAAAATGCTGGAGTAACTCAGCAGGTCAGGCAGCATCTCAGGAGAAAAGGAATGGGTGACGTTTCGGGTCGAGATCCTTCTTCAGACTAAAGAAGGGTCTCGACCCGAAACGTCACCCATTCCTTCTCTCCTGAGATGCTGCCTGACCTGCTGAGTTACTCCAACATTTTGTGAAATAAATACCTTCGATTTGTACCAGCATCTGCAGTTATTTTCTTACACCACCTATTGTTAATGGCTGTTTGCATTCTTGAAGCTGCAAGATTTATAAAACAGTTAATAGTCACCCAACTTTCACCTTTTACACTGCAATCAATTACATTCGGTACTGATGTTTATAGCTTATCGTGACTTCTCACAATTGCAATCAATAGATACTGGTATTTTTCAGCCATCTTGAAGAATGCACCAAATAAATTATGATGAACCCCAATAGCAAGCCGAGCATTGCAACCTCAATAAAGATGTCAGAGGAAGCGTAAAGTGTATTAAAAATGGAGACGGCTGGGGCTTTCATAATGGACTAAATGTAAACAGAGACCACATATCCTAAAGAGTCAATGGTGCAGTAGCAAAAATGTAAAAAAGGAAAAATCTAATATTTGTAAATCGTGAAATACCTGCAAATTTTAAAACTGTGTAAACAGAATGGTAGAAATGGAATAGAAATCTCTTAAAGAAACTTACATGGCTTTAGGATTATACCAAGGCAGCTGATAAGACATATGCTATTAACAACTTTCTGTCTGTTTCTCACATGGCAAGTAAATAAATGAGCTGTATAGCGAATATTTGTAGGCACAGTTGTGCATTAATAAATGTTACTTGGTTGAGAGTGTAATACTTATGTGGAATAGTTCTTGTCTTGTTAATTCCTTTGGGGAGATTAATCAGAATAGACTTGCAATGATTATAAACTCCCAAGTAAAGAATCTGGAATGTTAATAATTCATGTTTGTTTATGAACATTAAGTTAAGGAAACTTGCATGGAATAGACATCTCAAGGAAACTTACATGGAAACGTACGTGGTGTGCAACGGGCCAAATGGCTTCCTTGTGCTAGAACAATTCTAAATCATTTAGTAATGGCAGGAATTAATTGGAGCAGAAGCCCAGATAGACCTTCAGCACTTGCACAATCTATATACTAAAACTCTCATTTGTTATCTTGTTTGTGACTGAACCTCAGCCAAAACGGTACACGATAGCGCGACAATTTTAGGCCCACCTTACTCACCATTGTTACTTTAGTGATAATGCAAGTAGTTTTATTGAAATGGGTCTTATATTTTTTTAAGTTATTCACATTTTAAAGTTTAAAAGGAGGGGAGGGGGAGGGGAGGAGGGAGAGGGAGGGGGAATGAGGGAGAAGGGAGAGGGTAGGGGGGGGTTGAGGAGAGAGGGTAGGGGGGGGGAGGACAGGGTGCTGCACCAATGCAGGAGAGGTTTGGGCCCAACAGGTCCACTTTGTCTAGTACCCTATAAAATTCTGCAACTTCAAATTACTCTAAACATTTGCAAAGTCACAGAAACAGTTTGATAACAATTTTAAAAATCAGGCGAGGAAGGGATTGGTTGTGAAAGAAATTCCTTTTGCTGGTCACGCACTCAACATTTCATGTGATGATATTTCATGTTGATTCAGGAGCCAACTTACTCGCGCAGCCTTGGGTCATTTTTGCCTCATTTTTGCACATGTTTGATCAAAATTCTGCACACATCTCAAATGCCATTTTAGAGTTTTAAGAGCAATGCCAAATTAGGAGCGAAATAAATTAGGATCCAAGAATTAAAACTTTTATTAGCTACCTGCTCTCTCCCTCTCTCTTCATCCTTCACTGCCCAATTCCCACTAACCCATGCAAATTTTGCGACCAATCCATGCATCTTCGGGATGTGGGGAAAAAAAACAATGTGCAAACTTCACAAAAGCAACAGTAAAGATCAGGAATGCACTCAAGTTGCTGGAACCGTGATACATGGTGCCATAAACTGGAGAAGATTCCATTTCAACATATGGCCAGAATGTACAGAACCAAACCATTCTAAGTTGAGCACAGCAAAATAAGATAAATGTTTTTGGAAATGCAGAAGAGATGTTGATATTGTTCGGCAATACTATGTTGATGTGCTGACATCACCAGCACGTGCATTTGCAGCAGAAACTATAGATTTTAAAGATTAAGGCTATTTGCCTTACAAAATTATTCATACAGTAAATGTATTTATTGATCATTCATGACAGTTGCTGGTGTTTTCTTATCATCTAGCCTGCTTGAGATCAATGTCAGGTCTGTGTCATGTTTACGGCAACTCATGTTTCATAAAAGCATACTTGAAAGGAAGTTGGCCAATAGTGCAGCTTCAATTATTGTGGAAAAGTTAAAGTGAATTGCCAATGCCTACTGACCATTGAGGAAAAATTGTAGCAATTTTTACAAAAAAGTTATTTTGTTTTGGAAAGTGAGAGTGGCTCATAAAAACAAATGAATCCATGCACCATCCAGATACAGAAGTACAATGTTAATCCTCACTATCTCAAGATCCCCAAAACTTCCAAGATAACGGCAATGCAGGCATTCCCAAGTTGAACGGGGTACTAATTGTGATCAGCCATGATCACATTGAATGGCGGTGCTGGCTCGAAGGGCCGAATGGCCTACTCCTGCACCTATTGTCTATTGAAGTTCCTTCCATGAAGCCTATCCATTCACCAATCTCTCCCCGAATCCCATGGGATCTAACCTTCCGGAGCAGCCTACCTTGCGGAACCTTGTCAAATGCCTTACGAAATTCCAATTATAGAAACATAGAAAATAGGTGCAGGAGTAGGCCATTCGGCCCTTCGAGCCTGCACCACCATTCAATATGATCATGGCTGATCATTCAACTCAGTATCCCGTACCTGCCTTCTCTCCATACCCCCTGATCCCTTTAGTCACAAGGGCCACACCTAACTCCCTCTTAAATATAGCCAATGAACTGGCCTTAACTACCTTCTGTGGCAGAGAATTCCACAGATTCACCACTCTGTGTGAAAAAAAACGTTCTCATCTTGGTCCTAAAAGACTTCCCCCTTACCCTTAAACTGTGACCCCTTGTTCTGGACTTCCCCAACATCGGGAACAATCTTCCTGTATCTAGCCTGTCCAACCCCTTAAGAATTTTGTAAGTTTCTATGATCCCCCCTCAATCTTCTAAATTCCAGCGAGTACAAGCCGAGTCTATCCAGTCTTTCTTCATGTGAAAGTCCTGCCATCCCAGGAATCAATCTGGTGAACCTTCTCTGTACTCCCTCTATGGCAAGAATGTCTTTCCTCAGATTAGGAGACCAAAACTGTACACAATACTCCAGGTGTGGTCTCACCAATGCCCTGCACAACTGCAGCAGAACCTCCCTGCTCCTTTACTCAAATCCCCTCGCTATGAATGCCAACATACCATTCGCTTTCTTCACTGCCTGCTGCACATGCATGCCTACTTTCAATGACTGGTGTACCATGACACCCAGGTCTCGTTGCATCTCCCCTTCTCCTAAACGGCCACCATTCAGGTCTATAAAAAAAAAATTTTTTTTTTAAATAATTAAAAAAAAAAAAAAATTGTCCCTAGTGGGTGTAGGATAGTGTTAATGTACGGGGATCACTGGGCGGCACAGACTTGGAGGGCCGAAAAGGCCTGTTTCCGGCTGTATATATATGATATGATATGATATACAATATCTACAGCTCTGCCTTCATCGACCTTTTTGGCTACGTCTTCAAAAAGTTCAATCAGATGTGTGAGACACAACCTCCCATTTACAAAACTATGTTGACTATCCCGAATCAGCCCTTGTTCATCTAAATGCATGTCTAGCCTATCCGTCAGAATACTCTCTAATTACTTTCCAACTGCAGCAGTTAAGATCATTGGCCTGTAGTTCCCTGCTGCCCTTCCTGAATAGAGGCACAACATTTGCTTCCCTCTAATCTTCCGGCACCTTGTCTGTATTTAACGGAGACTCATAATTCTGGGTGAGGGCTCCTGCAATTTTCTCTCCAGATTCCCACAGTGTCCTGGGATATATTTGATCAGGCCCAGGAGATTTGTCCATCTTCATACACATCAGGACGTTCAGCACATCTGAGACAGTAATACTGACTGCTCTCAGGACATTTCCAGTGACGACCTCAACATCCCCCATCCTGTCTATCTCCACAGTACAAACAGAGGAGAAATACTTGTTAAGGACCTTGCCCATCTCCTGTGGCTCCACACAGAGTTGACTGCTTTGATTCCTGAGGGGTCCCACTTTTGCTCTGGTTACCCTTCTTGCTTATAAAAGCAAATTCAGGTATAAAAACAAATTTGCTTATAAAACCAAAAACCGCGAGTTCGGGGACACTGCGCGGAAACAATAGGCCCATCGGCCCACCGAGTCTGCCCCGCACTGACCACCCCGCACATCAACCATTATCCCACACACACACTATGAACAATTCACACTTATACCAAACGGTACGTCTTTGGAGTGTGGGAGGAAACCAAAGATATTAAGGATAGCTGAGTCAGGGGGTATGAGGAGAAGGCAGGAACGGGGTACTGATTGAGAATGATCAGCCATGATCACATTGATTGGCGGTGCTGGCTCGAAGGGCCGAATGGCCTACTCCTGCACCTATTGTCTATTGAAGTTCCTTCCATGAAGCCTATCCATTCACCAATCTCTCCCCGAATCCCATGGGATCTAACCTTCCGGAGCAGCCTACCTTGCGGAACCTTGTCAAATGCCTTACGAAATTCCAATTATAGAAACATAGAAAATAGGTGCAGGAGTAGGCCATTCGGCCCTTCGAGCCTGCACCACCATTCAATATGATCATGGCTGATCATTCAACTCAGTATCCCGTACCTGCCTTCTCTCCATACCCCCTGATCCCTTTAGTCACAAGGGCCACACCCAACTCCCTCTTAAATATAGCCAATGAACTGGCCTTAACTACCTTCTGTGGCAGAGAATTCCACAGATTCACCACTCTGTGTGAAAAAAAACATTCTCATCTTGGTCCTAAAAGACTTCCCCCTTACCCTTAAACTGTGACCCCTTGTTCTGGACTTCCCCAACATCGGGAACAATCTTCCTGTATCTAGCCTGTCCAACCCCTTAAGAATTTTGTAAGTTTCTATGATCCCCCCTCAATCTTCTAAATTCCAGCGAGTACAAGCCGAGTCTATCCAGTCTTTCTTCATGTGAAAGTCCTGCCATCCCAGGAATCAATCTGGTGAACCTTCTCTGTACTCCCTCTATGGCAAGAATGTCTTTCCTCAGATTAGGAGACCAAAACTGTACACAATACTCCAGGTGTGGTCTCACCAATGCCCTGCACAACTGCAGCAGAACCTCCCTGCTCCTTTACTCAAATCCCCTCGCTATGAATGCCAACATACCATTCGCTTTCTTCACTGCCTGCTGCACATGCATGCCTACTTTCAATGACTGGTGTACCATGACACCCAGGTCTCGTTGCATCTCCCCTTCTCCTAAACGGCCACCATTCAGGTCTATAAAAAAAAAAAAAAAATTTAAAAATAATTTAAAAAAAAAAAAAATTGTCCCTAGTGGGTGTAGGATAGTGTTAATGTACGGGGATCACTGGGCGGCACGGACTTGGAGGGCCGAAAAGGCCTGTTTCCGGCTGTATATATATGATATGATATGATATACAATATCTACAGCTCTGCCTTCATCGACCTTTTTGGCTACGTCTTCAAAAAGTTCAATCAGATGTGTGAGACACAACCTCCCATTTACAAAACTATGTTGACTATCCCGAATCAGCCCTTTTTCATCTAAATGCATGTCTAGCCTATCCGTCAGAATACTCTCTAATTACTTTCCAACTGCAGCAGTTAAGATCATTGGCCTGTAGTTCCCTGCTGCCCTTCCTGAATAGAGGCACAACATTTGCTTCCCTCTAATCTTCCGGCACCTTGTCTGTATTTAACGGAGACTCATAATTCTGGGTGAGGGCTCCTGCAATTTTCTCTCCAGATTCCCACAGTGTCCTGGGATATATTTGATCAGGCCCAGGAGATTTGTCCATCTTCATACACATCAGGACGTTCAGCACATCTGAGACAGTAATACTGACTGCTCTCAGGACATTTCCAGTGACGACCTCAACATCCCCCATCCTGTCTATCTCCACAGTACAAACAGAGGAGAAATACTTGTTAAGGACCTTGCCCATCTCCTGTGGCTCCACACAGAGTTGACTGCTTTGATTCCTGAGGGGTCCCACTTTTGCTGGGAGGAAACCGAAGATATTAAGGATAGCTGAGTCAGGGGGTATGAGGAGAAGGCAGGAACGGGGTACTGATTGAGAATGATCAGCCATGATCACATTGATTGGCGGTGCGTACAGGCTCGAAGGGCCGAATGGCCTAGTCCTGCACCTATTGTCTATTGTCTAAAATCTCAGGATTATCCTTCATACTATCTGCCAGTGCTATCTCCTGTCCCATTTTTGCCCTTCTGGTTTCTTATTTTAGCTGACTTCTTAGTTCCTGTAGGAAAATAACTGCAGATGCTGGTATAAATCGAAGGTATCACAAAATGCTGGAGTAACTCAGCGGGTCAGGCAGCATCTCAGGAGAGAAGGAATGGGTGACGTTTCGGGTCGAGACCCTTCTTCAGTCTGACCTTAGTTCCTGTAACTCCTCCAGGGATGCACTTGATCCCAACCTGTCCCATGCCACCTTTTTACTCTTGGTCAAAGCTAAGAGTATGTCACTAAAATCATTTGTTGAACCTATAGTCAGTAGTAAGTTAATTGATTTCCACTTGAACAAAAGCTATTGTCTTTGCCCCAGATATGAAGGTGAAACTGTCATCCAGATTTCAGCCTTGATAACATACTAATTAATTCAGATTTCAAATGCATGTGTGAACTTAGATGAGGGTATCAAGACCAACCAAGATATGGTGCAGAGTTGTAACTTGTTAACACTTACTATTTGAATGACAATTGGGGAAGACATTGGAAGGCAACAATTGCCGATGAAACTAATTTTCAGAAAATGTTAAAGTCAAGAGTAGAAGAAAAAATGTTCAATAAACCCTTATCGGTAGCAAACGTCCTGGGTGACTGGAAATGTGGATCAAAAATAGAGGAAATATTGTACATTTTTACTTTAATAAATGTACTTTAAAAACAAGTACAGCAACTAATTATTGGTACACTGGTTTTGTTGTTGATACCTACAATGCAATAATGAACTAAAAAAAACTGGGAGTTATTTTGTGTCTGACACTAGGATTACACTAACATCATTTTATTACAATTGATGTGTATTTTCAATCTGTTCAAACAGGTAGAGGGACAAAAATTAAATTTCTAGATAATTTTTCACCATATACACAGAAACAAATTAATGGAAAAATATTTTCATTTCATTTCATTTGCCTGCAATTTAATTTAATTTAATTTGACAGCAGGTAGGTAGAAACGAAAAATAATACTTTTTGAAGCTTGAATGAAAACAATACTAATTGTGATGTACCAAAACGTAACCAGGAAATCTATTTTGTTTTAAAACTTTTCTCCAACTTTTAACCCTGGAGAGATCATTTTAACAATTTTCTCCATTGTTTTCTTAAAGACTGACATCATTTCTCTTTAATACGGGCAAGGTTGTGCATTATCAGCAGTGTATACCTGTCTGATAAAGCAGTAGAGCCAGTCATCCAACACCATGGCTTGCATCTGACAGCAATGTCTGTTGGTGCTCACAGGGGGGGGGGGGGGGGAACCCCCCCAAAAAAAACCCCACTATTGGAGAAAAGACTGAATTGCATTTACATTTGCAGCATCCACTACCTCTAAAAATCAGCTACAGTAACTTACAAGTTTTCTTGAGTTTATCGTTTATCACAATTGCAAATGGATACTGCTCTGCGAAAGTACTACTCGTTTTATTTTATTCTGGCTTGGTTCTGCTGCTTAAAAGCAGAAAATAAGTTTCAATTTTCTTCAATTGTGGAAGATAAGTGTCTACGTGGCAGACACATTGAAATAAAAAGTAAGGGTAAAAGCAATTATAAAATATTAATAGGAAAATAAGCTTTCTTTTGTATCGCACCTCACACAACCCAAGGACATTCTAAGTGTACATCAGCCAAAGTGCATGCATCCAAAGTGTTATTAGGAAGCACAATTCAGAATGTAAAAGACAAATGGTGCCAACTAACTTTCATAAACAGCAGTGACCAGATAATATGTTTTGATCATTGTGGTTGGTTGAGAGGAAAGAAAATAGTCAAGGCACCAGAAGGGCCGAATGTGTAGGAGCCATTTTGCGTTTATTAGTTATTTTTGCATATTATTATTATTACCTTGTATCCTGCTGTAGTTTGGATACTATAGAGTTAATGCGATGCTTACGTAGGGGCTGGGCGGAGCTAGAGTGAGGGCAGTTGGGGACGTGCGGCAAGTGCGTGTGAGCCAAGGAGGTGCAGACAGAGGTTCAGCCAAATGTTCCGCCAAAAGATTCATTAGCCAAGATGTAATCGGCTGTAACTCTTATTGACAAGAAGATTCATACAGATTCCGCCAAAGTTATATCTGGCAGTTCGTATCGATCACATAGACTATGGTAAGATATGGAATTTTACCTAGCAAATCAATAGCTAGTCGATGACAAGAGATATGCCAATATGTTTATTGCACCTTCAAAATAAAGACAACTAACTAATCAAATGTCGAGGAGGGTCTCTGTTATTGATAGCTCGAGTTATAAGCTTATCGCTCACCCGGTCTATGCAAGTGGCAGCTTGGGAGCTAATTGATAGACGAGAAGCTGGCCGCTACACTATGCTTCAAATTAGTGCAATGGATTCTTTTTATATCCATTTGTAAAATGGACAAAAAAAGTTTGTTTAACTTCCAGATCTATAATATAGCGGCCCATTGGTTTGCATTCAATGTTTTGGAATGAAACACAACCCCTCAATCAGTCCAATTGTAATGACCTCTTCCTTTTTTTCTTTACTTGAGAATTACATAAATTATAAGCTCTAAATTATCAATTGTAATTGATCGGGGGATAAAAACACTTCCATTGTGGGAAACATCTATGAACACCAATCACAGATGTTCTTGGGAAACATTTACGATTTTAGTTCACATTGGATAAGGTGCTTTATACAACCAATACACTTCTGTAGCTTTATTGAAAAACCTAAATTATCGATCTTTTGATAAAGATCTACTGTAATTATCACTTAAATTGTCTACCACATTTCGTTAAAATAAGGTAGGAGCTAGCCATTTCCTTTTTAAAAGAATTTCCATTCAATATTTTAAATAAACAAAGCTAACCTGCTCAATCTGGTGACATGATTTTGTGCTGCATCTAAAGCTATTTTTCATCTAACATAAACAAAATACACATTTTATGGAAACAATTCATTTATAAATTGGGTTACTTTGTAGTTGATGGACTTGATATTTGCTAACAGTTACGTATATTTCATTTGGAATCAAGAACACAAGAGATATATTACTTATTTCACAAGGACAACAAATTCAGCCCAATAAATATTTCATAGTCTAAACACCTACATGCTTAGAATAATTACGTTTAATGCATAACTTTCAATAAGTTTGTTAAGAGAGGAGCTTCTGCCGATAAATGTATACATCTTAAAACCTATTGACCCATAGGTTGTAGAGAAAAAGACATCATTAGCATTTACAACTCATCTTAGGACTGAACAATGCATAGACAGATAAACTCCTCCCACCTGTCAAATTGAGGGGTTGCTGGTCAACCTCTGCCATCATTTCTGCGGAAATGGCATGAGATCTTATTCGTAGGCTTCCATCAGCAGTTTCATTTTCCTCCAGCATTTCACCAGAATTCATTCTATTCTTCCCTGCCATAAAAAGAACCAAATCAAATAATTTATTTCTGTTCAGAGTTAGACATAGAATAAATGTAAACATTGTTCATCTTATTCTCATGAACTCCATGTGTTGCATTTTTTTTTTTGTTTGGTCAGCAATCCTAGATATAGTCTTTGGCTCTTCACCATTTGTTTTTTAAAAGAGGAAAATTATAATATTTTAGAAATTAAGACTTTCAGAAAGATAAAAGAGATAACTGAAGACCAATGTTTGGCATCTTCCATCCTTCTGAGCAAATGTCACTTCAACCTCATGAATGAAATTATATGATAGAACTGATAGAGCACCACTTGGAAAGAAAGAAAAGGCAAATAATAACCATGTCCCATAAATCAAAAATTGTATTTCACTTCATTCAATGTGCCAAAAATATAAAATATTTCAGTCTGAAGGGTCTCGACCCAAAACGTCACCCATTCCCTCTCTCCTAGATGCTGCCTGACCTGGAGTTACTCCAGCATTTTGTGATATCTTGGAAAAATATAAAATACTTCACTTCAAACCAAATACCTTGCATAATATGCATTAAATAATGTCAATTTCTCAAATACCTGCCCAGCAAGTGCTCATTAACGTTTCAAACATCTTTTATTATTATATTTCAACTGATTATTTCGGTTTCTTCCAAACATCAATATTCCAATGCGAAATGTTACCATAAGCATGTTCAATATTCTTCATACGTTTCGTCTGATCTCAAGAAGTTGCCCAATTAGTAGCGGCTAACTCTGTTTGATGTTCAATAATCCAGTTGACTGGTTTTAAAACAATCACTTACTGGAGTTTAATATTTTTACAGTACAGTGCGTTCACTCTACATTGTAAACTGTCTTTTTAGATCAGCCCGATTCATACATCCGACACATTTATGAAAAATACCATCTGCCAAACAGCGACTCGGATAATAATTGTTCTGACCATTGCTGTGTTTCGAGGTCTGCCAATTTCATTACGCCTTTTTTTCCCCTCCAGGTTATCAGCACCTTCAAAATAATGGCACTGCCATCAGATAAACGTGCTTTTCGCTGAACAATCTGATTTTTTTTAACCCCCCCACTCCCCCCCCCCCTCCTGTTTCGAGACAAAACTAAATAAATTTAACTTTAATCTACATATATAAAAGTGCTTCCTTTCCTCCACAGCGTGTTACTGCAAACTGCGGGGAAAAAGAAAAGCAGATATAAATAAACGTGATGGTTAACATGTTCCAACAAATGTCTGGACCTGGGAACTCGGTGATCTGAAAGACAAGCAAACATCTTTCATGGAAACGCATAAATTGTTATTGAACGAGGCATCTTTTCAGATGCGTGCGTACGCCAAAGCTGGGAATGGAAAACTGCATCGATGGAGAGAGAGAGGGGGGAGGAGGAGGAGGAAGAAAAAAAAAAAAGCCATCGCCACTTTAAAGAAAAGAGAGCGGTCCAGCGTGTTGAGTGAAAAAGGCAATAACTGCAGATAGGCTGGGTAATTAAATTAAATACCTCCAAACAAGTACAAAGTCCAGTTAACGCGCGGCAGCGGACTGGACTGCCTTCCCTCTGGGTTCCCACGGCGCAGCTAAACAGTTAGCAGTCACATTGTGTGTCCTTTCGCTTGCGACGGGGGGGAAGAAATAAAACACTTTATAATCCGTCCCGATTGACTTTTCTTGCAATGGCATGAATGTATTTAAACATTGAGGAAATATTTCCAGAAGAAAACATTTGCAGAACAGGGAATATTGATCAAAATGGCGGAGCGAAGAATATTTACAGCACAAATGTTGAATGAATGCTCTAATCTATTATTATATATATACATTACAACACCGGTATAAAAAAACAAAAAAAAAACAATTAAAAAAACTGGCGGCGGAATTTCCAAAATATTGGAACTTTGGCGGGTTGCTATTTTGCAAAGTGACATCCATCCCCCAGATATTCCGCGCAGTTATCCTGCAGAAACGTGCGACTTTTTCGAGTTTACATGCAAGTGCATCGGAAATGCAATGTGTAGTATTGTGCAGGAATGTTGGTTTTACAAAGGGCTTGGGCGCAACAACAAGAAAAAATGAATGAAACAACGGAATAAAAGCAACTACTCGAAAACTGCACGTTTTTCCACTGAAGGGTTTGTATTTTGTCCCCTGGAAATTGTGAAAATTGCCCCTTCCTCCCCCCCCTGAGGATAAATTGTTTAAGTAGTTTCGATTGAAAACCAGTCGACGGTAATTCCCGCATTGAACGTCGTTAAAACTAAAGAATATCTGTCAGACAGTGAATCTGGAAACGGAAAACTGTCAGAAAAGTGTGAAACAAACTCTGTTGGATTCTTTGAGTCAAAGGCTACAACCGCATATTGCTGTTTTTTTTTCTCTTTCGTTTCTAAAATGAAAGAAATGTATTTCACGCTGAATTTCCTTACCAGTAGAAAGCTGCAACACTAGGCCTTTTTTTTCAGCTGGGAGAGAGAAAGAGAGAGGGAGGGAGGCGGGCAAACTACAGGCGCAGGCGCGGAGAGTACGCATTTTACTCGGAGCAAGCAAAGCAACTCCACCTGACACTGAGCAGACGGCGTCGAGAAAGGGGCAGGGATGCGAGCATTCCACCTGTGCTGGAAGCAAGAGGAGACGAGGCAAAGAGTGAAGGCGTTGGGGATTCACCTGGGGCTCAGGGGGAAAGAAAGTCAGGTGGGAGGATTCACCTGAGACTGATTGATGGGTGGGGAAAGTGTGAGGATTCACCTGAGACTGATGGGTGGGGAAAGTGAGAATTCACCTGAGACTGATGGGTGGGGAAAGTGAGAATTCACCTGAGACTGATTAATGGGTGGGGAAAGTGAGAATTCACCTGAGACTGATGGGTGGGGAAAGTGAGGATTCGACTGAGGGGTGGGGAAAGTGAGGATTCACCTGAGACTGATGGGTGGGGAAAGTGAGAATTCGACTGAGGGGTGGGGAAAGTGAGGATTCACCTGAGACTGATTAATGGGTGGGGAAAGTGAGAATTCACTTGAGACCGAAGGGTGGGGAAAGTGAGAATTCACCTGAGACTGATGGGTGGGGAAAGTGAGAATTCACCTGAGACTGATGGGTGGGGAAAGTGAGGATTCACCTGAGACTGATGGGTGGGGAAAGTGAGAATTCGACTGAGGGGTGGGGAAAGTGAGGATTCACCTGAGACTGATGGGTGGGGAAAGTGTGAGGATTCACCTGAGACTGATGGGTGGGGAAAGTGAGGATTCACCTGAGACTGATTAATGGGTGGGGAAAGTGAGAATTCACTTGAGACCGAAGGGTGGGGAAAGTGAGGATTCACCTGAGACTGATTGGTGGGGAAAGTGAGGATTCGACTGAGGGGTGGGGAAAGTGAGGATTCACCTGAGACTGATGGGTGGGGAAAGTGAGGATTCACCTGAGACTAATGGGTGGGGAAAGTGAGAATTCACCTGAGACTGATGGGTGGGGAAAGTGAGGATTCACCTGAGACTGATGGGTGGGGAAAGTGTGGATTCACCTGAGACTGATGGGTGGGGAAAGTGAGGATTCGACTGAGGGGTGGGGAAAGTGAGGATTCACCTGAGACTGATGGGTGGGGAAAGTGTGAGGATTCACCTGAGACTGATGGGTGGGGAAAGTGTGAGGATTCACCTGAGACTGATGGGTGGGGGAAAGTGAGGATTCACCTGAGACTGATTAATGGGTGGGGAAAGTGAGAATTCACCTGAGACTGATGGGTGGGGAAAGTGAGAATTCACCTGAGACTGATGGGTGGGGAAAGTGAGGATTCGACTGAGGGGTGGGGAAAGTGAGGATTCACCTGAGACTGATGGGTGGGGAAAGTGAGGATTCACCTGAGACTGATGGGTGGGGAAAGTGAGAATTCACCTGAGACTGAGGGGTGGGGAAAGTGAGAATTCACCTGAGACTGATGGGTGGGGAAAGTGTGAGAATTCACCTGAGATTGATGGGTGGGGGAAGTGTGAGGATTCACCTGAGACTGATTGATGGGTGGGGAAAGTGAGGATTCACCCACCCATGACTACTTATAGGCAAGAGGGAAAGGACAGGACCGAAGATTTATCTGAACCGAGCAAAAGGAAGAGAAAAGAACCACAGGTGTTCAAATTTGTTTGGGACTGAAACAAAGGATTAAAAAGTGCTAAAATTTGATAATGTGCATGCGACCTGATAGAAAGACCAAACATTTGGAGATATATCTGTGACTGAGAAAAAGGAAAATAACGAGACCACAGATGTGGTGATTTGTTGGGATTGAGAAAAGAGATGGTGCAGGGAATATTTTCGCTCCTTTCTTTAGCTCACTCCCAGATGAATATTCACAACTTTGTTCTCTTCATTTTCCTTCACATCTCTGCTCTCTTATGTCCCCTTCAATCTTCACGTCCCTGCTCCCTTATGTCCCCTTCAATCTCAGGTCTATCAATGCATGTGTGCTCTCTCTCTTTCACTCCGTCTTCCTCAGTTCCAGGGATTCTCCAGATCTTCGGCAAAAAGAAAAGACATGGAGATTCTGTCTCTCCAATCATAGATGAAGGAGGGCAGAGATGTGGAGACTCGTCTAAAGGGTCACCAATGACCTTAAAATTAAAGTAGTGTAAATAGGTAAAGACAAGTCTCAATGTGCTACCATGAGAGGCTCTCCAACTGACTTCCAGAAACTCGGCATCATGAACTGTGAGAATGGAGAGTAGCTTTAGGGAAATACAGCCAGATTAAGTGAATGGGAAGGACATGCCAGCTGATAATGTAGATATTATTTTTTTAAAGCAGCAATAGGCTTTTTTAATTGTTAGAGTTTGAAAGGTGTTCCAACGGCTTGCATGTTTTAAATTAAACACTGAAAACTAGCACCAGGACAGTAAGTAATTAGGAAGGCAAGCCATATCTTGTCTTTTATTACAAGAGAGAATATTTCTGAATTCACTTATGTAGGACTCTGGTGAGATCACATCAGGATGTAATGTACAGGTCTTGTCTTCCAACCTAAGAGGGGATCTTATCGAAACGTATAAGATTATTAAGGGGTTGGACACGTTAGAGGCAGGAAACATGTTCCCAATGTTGGGGGAGTCCAGAACAAGGGGCCACAGTTTAAGAATAAGGGGGAGGCCATTTAGAACGGAGATGAGGATAAACTTTTTCAGTCAGAGAGTTGTGAATCTGTGGAATTCTCTGCCTCAGAAGGCAGTGGAGGCCAATTGGCTGAATGCATTCAAGAGAGAGCTAGATAGAGCTCTTAAGGATAGCGGAGTCAGGGGGTATGGGGAGAAGGGGAGAAGGCAGGAACGGGGTACTGATTGAGAATGATCAGCCATGATCACATTGAATGGCGGTGCTGGCTTGAAGGGCCGAATGGCCTACTCCTGCACCTATTGTCTATTGTCTAAGGAAGAATTTTCTTCAAACTGAGAAAGTATTGCAAAGGGTCACCAGATTGGTTTTTAGATTTGTAGATTTAATGAATGAGGACAGATTAAGCAGACTGCTTTTATTGTCTCCAGCATGTGGAAGAGTAAGAAGCGACTTCATCAAAATATACAACAGGCTTCGCAGAAGAAATGCAAGGATGATGCACTGGTTGGAGAATCCAAAACTACAAGTCGCAGTTCTCAGAATTAAAAAAATACGCAGAACAGGGAAAGAAAGATTATGGATACAAAGAACTTCGGATGCTGGTTTACAAAAAAAGACACAAAGTGTTAGAGTGACTCAGTGGGCCATAAGTCATCGCTGTGGACGGATAGGTGATGATTCACTCAAAACCCTTCGTCAGACTGATTGTAGAGGTGGAGGGGGGAGTAAGAAAGCTGGCAGAGAGGAGGCAGGCAGGGCAAAGTTACTGTGGCTGAGTTACTCCGGCATTTTGGGTCTTGCTTATAGGAAAGATTATATATTCAGAGGGAAGAGATGGACTTCCCTACCCTTATTTGTGAGGTGAGTTTCTGTGTGCATTTAAGAGAGAAAATAAAAAGAATTTTAAATGCTGTCTGGTTAGTTCAGCTAAGATTGGCAAAGTGGTGCAGCTGGTGGAGTTGCCTTCTCATTGCTCCAGTGATCCAGTTCAATGCTGACTTCCATAGCAGTCTTTGTGGAATCTACACATTCTTCCTATGACTATGAGGTTTTTTGTTTTCTGGGTGCTCCGTTTCCTCTTGCATCTCAAAGACATGTGGGTTTAAGATTATTGTCCCTCGTGTATAGCATAGCTAAGTAGCAGACTCTGGGGATTGTTGATGGAAACTTTGAGAGAATAAAACATGGGATTAATGTAAATAGATGCAGACTTGGGTGGGCTGAAGGGCCTGTTTCCATGTTGTATGACCCTCTGACTTCTGTGACCTCAGTGGCACAATGGTGAAAGATTAGTCACGGTCTCTCTGAATGGCAGAGTATACCTGCGGTGCCAGATGCCTTACTCCTGCTTCCATTTTATTTTTATTTTCTAGCTCCCAATTTACAATCTCAAGTCTCTTTGTCCCACTGAATCAGCAATCTATATTCCTTCATCCCACTGAATCAGCAGCCGTCCAGTTAATTTACAAAACGTTCAACTGCACTAATTTTAACAAGCTAAATCACAGTTTATTCAGCGAACCAATGTTTCTTGGTAAGATTGGTCCCTAAAATGTGATAAATGATTAGTTTATTTAATCATGTTGCATGAATCCCCAATCTTGTCTTGAAAAGATTATGTAACGAGTTACTGCATTAATTCCCTTTATTATGAGATCTGACTCGTACAATGTTTTTGTCCGAGATTTTATGTTGAAGAGATTGAAAAGAAAACTGATAAAGGCATTAAAAAAACAGGGTTGAAGATAAATTATTTCGTTTCCACTCTAGTGAAGGAAGAAAAGGACAAGAGTACAAAATTAGGAAGACTAAAAATTGGAATATAATTTTCACTAGCCGATAATGTATACATACATTCATACAAAGCATGAAATGTTTTATTCACAAAATGCTGGAGTAACTCAGCAGGTCAGGCAGCATCTCGGGAGAGAAGGAATGGGTGACGTTTCGGGTCGAGACCCTTCTTCAGACTGATGTCGGGGGTGGGACAAAGGAAGGATATAGGTGGAGACAGGAAGATAGAGGGAGATCTGGGAAGGAGGAGGGGAAGGGAGGGACAGAGGAGCTATCTGAAGTTGGAGAAGTCGACGTTCATACCACCGGGCCGCAAACTGACCAGGCGAAATATGAGGTGCTGCTCCTCCAATTTCCGGCGGGCCTCACTATGGCACTGGAGGAGGCCCATGACAGAGAGGTCAGACTGGGAATGGGAGGGGGAGTTGAAGTGCTGGGCCACCGGGAGATCAGTGGCGTTAATGCGGACCGAGCGCAGGTGTTCAGCGAAGCGATCGCCGAGCCTGCGCTTGGTTTCGCCGATATAGATGAGTTGACATCTAATGTTCATCAATTCCTTCGAAATGAATTTTAAGATACAATAGAAAGCTCGAAGAGAAAGTGAGGATAAAATGCATTGCCGAACATTGTGATTTATTTGTTTCTGCCACTGGGGATTCTCACAGGCAACTGCCTTCATCCAGGTTTCATGGCTTTTGGTTTTTGTTAGTCAATTACTAATATTCTCTGGGGTAGTACAGTGTTACAGCCGGTAGTGTTGTTACTCCATGGCTCCAGGGACTGGAATCCTAACCTTGCATAACGTTTGTGTGGGTTGAAATGTTCCCCCAGTCGCCAACGGGGTTTCCCTGGGAGCTCAAGTTCCCTCTCATATGCCAAAGGCTAATTGGCTAAAATAAATAGTCCCTAATGTAAGTGGGGAGCAGGAGAGTTGGGAGGGGCGGGGATGAGAGGAGTAATTGACGGGAGAATAGAATGTGGGATTAGTCAATATGGGAAATTGTTCAATAGTCAACATGCATTCAGTGGGTTGAAGGGCCCAATTCTATGCTTTGTGACTCTGTGGGTCTCATCCTCAAGCCTGAATGTATGCATCACAAGCAGTGCCAACATTTATTGCCCATACAGTTATCCTCATGAAGGTGGTGCAGACTTTGTGGTGAAGATACTCCAACAAGATAGCTGCTGAGCCATTTAGTGTTGTGTAATGATCCTGATCTGATAAGGGGACTAGAGGTAAAAGAGCCATTAGGAGGCAGTGATCACAACATGATAAGTTTTACTCTGCAAATGGAAAGGCAGAAGGGAAAATCGGAAGTGTCGGTATTACAGTATAGCAAAGGGGATTACAGAGGCATGAGGCGGGAGCTGGCCAAAATTGATTGGAAGGAGGCCCTAGCAGGGAAGACGGTAGAACAGCAATGGCAGGTATTCCTGGGAATAATGCAGAGGTTGCAGGATCAATTTATTCCAAAGAGGTGGAAAGACTCTAAGGGGAGTAAGAGACACCTGTGGCTGACGAGGGAAGTCAGGGACAGCATAAAAATTAAGGAGAGGAAGTATAACATAGCAAAGAAGAGTGGGAAGACAGAGGATTGGGACTCTTTTAAAGAGCAACAAAAGTTAACTAAAAAGGCAATACGGGGAGAAAAGATGAGGTACGAGGGTAAACTAGCCAATAATATAAAGGAGGATAGCAAAAGTTTTTTTAGGTACGTGAAGAGGAAAAAAATAGTCAAGGCAAATGTGGGTCCCTTGAAGACAGAAGCAGGGGAATTTATTATGGGGAACAAAGAAATGGCAGACGAGTTAAACCGTTACTTTGGATCTGTCTTCACTGAGGAAGATACACACAATCTCCCAAATGTTCTAGGGGCCGGAGAACCTAGGGTGATGGAGGAACTGAAGGAAATCCACATTAGGCAGGAAATGGTTTTGGGTAGACTGATGGGACTGAAGGCTGATAAATCCCCAGGGCCTGATGGTCTGCATCCCAGAGTACTTAAGGAGGTGGCTCTAGAAATAGTGGAAGCATTGGAGATCATTTTTCAATGTTCTATAGATTCAGGATCAGTTCCTGTGGATTGGAGGATAGCAAATGTTATCCCACTTTTTAAGAAAGGAGGGAGAGAGAAAACGGGTAATTATAGACCAGTTAGTCTGACATCAGTGGTGGGGAAGATGCTGGAGTCAATTATAAAAGACGAAATTGCTGAGCATTTGGATAGCAGTAACGGGATCATTCCGAGTCAGCATGGATTTACGAAGGGGAAATCATGCTTGACAAATCTACTGGAATTTTTTGAGGATGTAACTAGGAAAATTGACAAGGGAGAGTCAGTGGATGTGGTGTACCTCGACTTTCAGAAAGCCTTCGACAAGGTCCCACATAGGAGATTAGTGGGCAAAATTAGGGCACATGGTATTGGGGGTAGGGTACTGACATGGATAGAGAATTGGTTGACAGACAGAAAGCAAAGAGTGGGGATAAATGGGTCCCTTTCGGAATGGCAGGCAGTGACCAGTGGGGTACCGCAAGGTTCGGTGCTGGGACCCCAGCTATTTACGATATACATTAATGACTTAGACGAAGGGATTAAAAGTACCATTAGCAAATTTGCAGATGATACTAAGTTGGGGGGTAGTGTGAATTGTGAGGAAGATGCAATAAGGCTGCAGGGTGACTTGGACAGGTTGTGTGAGTGGGCGGATACATGGCAGATGCAGTTTAATGTAGATAAGTGTGAGGTTATTCACTTTGGAAGTAAGAATAGAAAGGCAGATTATTATCTGAATGGTGTCAAGTTAGGAGGAGGGGGAGTTCAACGAGATCTGGGTGTCCTAGTGCATCAGTCAATGAAAGGAAGCATGCAGGTTCAGCAGGCAGTGAAGAAAGCCAATGGAATGTTGGCCTTCGTAACAAGAGGGGTTGAGTATAGGAGCAAAGAGGTCCTTCTACAGTTGTACCGGGCCCTGGTGAGACCGCACCTGGAGTACTGTGTGCAGTTTTGGTCTCCAAATTTGAGGAAGGATGTTCTTGCTATGGAGGGCGTGCAGCGTAGGTTCACTAGGTTAATTCCCGGAATGGCGGGACTGTCGTATGTTGAAAGGCTGGAGCGATTGGGCTTGTATACACTGGAATTTAGAAGGATGAGGGGGGATCTTATTGAAACATATAAGATAATTAGGGGATTGGACACATTAGAGGCAGATAACATGTTCCCAATGTTGGGGGAGTCCAGAACAAGGGGCCACAGTTTGAGAATAAGGGGTAGGCCATTTAGAACGGAGATGAGGAAGAACTTTTTCAGTCAGAGAGTGGTGAAGGTGTGGAATTCTCTGCCTCAGAGGGCAGTGGAGGCCAGTTCGTTGGATGCTTTCAAGAGAGAGCTGGATAGAGCTCTTAAGGATAGCGGAGTGAGGGGGTATGGGGAGAAGGCAGGAACGGGGTACTGATTGAGAGTGATCAGCCATGATCGCATTGAATGGCGGTGCTGGCTCGAAGGGCTGAATGGCCTACTCCTGCACCTATTGTCTATTGTCTATTGTCTATTGTCTATATATTTGATATCCCAATAACCTAAATTTTTCTTTCATTCAATGTTTTACTCCCATGAGTTTTCCAATCAGAATCTTCATCGTCTACTGGATAATTTAATTAACTTTGAATTAACACTTTCATCGTGTTAATTTAAAAACATTTACTAGCCATTTGGATCTAATCTTCCTCAGCAAGCTGAGACACGTAAGACAATAAAGAAAGCATTTTCGCAAAATGGTGATGAATGCAGAGCTCTGAGATGAGGAGGGAAATGGGTGTCAAGTGTATAACTCAAGAAAGCCTAGAATGCAAGTTAAGCAAGTAATTAGGGAAGTTAACAGGATTTTATCATTTATTGCTGGAGCATGAGATTCCTTTAGAAAAGGACATTGATGAGATTTTATCTGGAGAACTGTGTTCTATTCCAAACATCAAACCCAGCAAACCATCTAGTCAGCAACAAGCACTCTTGTTTATCACTTTAAGACCGGTCTTCCATGTGGCTTTACCTCTTGTAATGATTCCAATGAGTGCTCTCCTATAGGTCACAGCACAGTTGCAAAATTTCAGTGAAAGGGAATTCAGTTTTGGTCTGCAACTTTTCATTAGGAGTGGTGGTGATCTAATCCGGCTGGCTGATACACAACCACAAAGCTACCTGCAGAGTGATGATTGTGAGTTTGTGAATAGTGTCATTCTGAGAGAGGAAGTGAATTCATGCTGCACACCCCAATAAATGCCTCGACGTATCTAGTAATCTGTTGGAAAATAGATTATTGGATATATGTAACAATGTACAAGTTCAATTGGAATTGCATTCCACAATCCTGTTAGCAACTATCTATCCAAAAGCTTTCCAAATCTTAGATGTTGGGTAACTTTTACTTACGCTGCAATGGAAACAGATATTGTATATCAGATACTGCATAATGTTTAGATTTGCTTTTGTGTCATTACAATTGCTTACGCTTCCATGCAGAAATAAACCAGAGCTCTACACAAAGCTCCACAAAGTAAATTTGGTGCTGGACATATCTGAAGTTTTGTGGAAGGCCTCCAATGCACAGAGCACTCTATAAACAATTGAACTCGTATACTGCCCAGTCAAAGTCTCCTTTTGACTTCCTATCAATGGTGTTCCCCAGTACATAAGAAAAATAGCGAATGAATAACATGGCAGATTCTTCCAAATCTGGTTCAACTGTATAGTACTTCTACAGAGTAAATGGTATGGAGAGGTGCTGCTTGGTTTAAAAGAAACTTTAATGGACAGTATTTTTGTTACTGATAACAGAAAAACAATAATCTCCAGCTGTGAGGTGTAAGAATGTAACAATGAATTAACTAGAATTAACCATCACAGCACTTTTATGCACATTCATCAACAATCAGAAGTAACAGGAACAAATAAATCAAACGGGTTTCGACCCACAAACCAAAGATTGATTGTAAAACTACACTGTATTTTTCAGGTTAAAATGTTGATGGAAATTTAAATAGGATGTGACATATCTAATTTAACTTTGGTTCAATTTGGTATCAATTCTTGGTCTTGCATTCCTGAGTCAGTTTAGCCTAATGGTGTAGGTAGATCATTTTTTGTTAGGTTTTATTTGTACATAATTCATATTGGCAATTATGAAGTGCGTTAAAATCAGCACAGCATAACTCATCATTCAATTTATTAATTCAATGTTTCCATGGTGAAACATGTGATTTCCACTGTACATTTTCTCAGATCAAGCAGTTTGGATTGGGAACTACAGTATAAACACTGCTGTAGTTTCTACATGGTGAAACCAAAATGTATAAAAATGGCCTTTAATAAAATCTGTCAATGTGCACTTTAACCACGTGATTTTTTTCTATTACAAATCTCAAATTGTGAAGTACAGAAGCAAATAAATAAATGATGGGTCTTTGTCCCAAACATTATGGAGGGCACTGTAAAAGGTGAAAATTACATAGTAAAACATAAATTCATCAACTCAAGTGTAATACAGCTGAATAACTATTGTGGATGCAATCATTTAGTGAACTTTATTTTAATTTATAATTTTTTTAAAATTTAGAAACTGTTAATGAGCCAAGGTCAGAAGCATAAACATAATTAGCAATTTACCTCAAATATGAAAATTATATTTTTTCATCCCTTGTAATCATTAAATTGTACATATAAGACAACGTTAATAGGATTGTACAATGAATGGGTTAATGAGGTATGAATTAAGACGCTAGAGTGGATTATGAAAGTAATATCTTATGTCTTTTCCGATCTTTGTGACTTTAGCTGTCAAAGACTTATAATGCTTAATTACTTGGAAGAAAATGCGAGAAACCTAATTAAAAGATAAAGTGATATATGTGTAAGAAAATAACTGCAGATGCTGGAACAAATCGAAGGTATCACAAAAAGCTGGAGTAACTCAGCGGGTCAGGCAGCATCTCAAGAGGGTGACGTTTTGTGTCGAGACCCTTCTTCAGACTGATGTCAGGGGAGGGGGCGGGACAAAGAAAGGATGTAGTTGGAGACAGGAAGACAGTGGGAGAACCGGGAAGGAAGGGGGAGGGGAAAGAGAGGGACAGAGGAGCTATCTAAAGTTAGAGAAATCAATGTTCATACCGCTGGGCTGCAAGCTGCCCAAGCGAAATATGAGGTGCTGTTCCTCCAATTTGCGGTGGGTCTCACTATGACCATGGAGGAGGTCCATGACAGAAAGGTCAGACTGGGAGTGGGAGGGGGAGTTGAAGTGCTGAGCCACCGGGAGATCAGGTTGGTTAAGGCGGACTGAGCGAAGGTGTTCAGCGAAACGATCGCCGAGCCTGCGTTTGGTCTCGCCAATGTAGAGAAGTTGACATCTGGAACAGCGGATACAATAGATGAGGTTGGAGGAGGTGCAGGTGAACCTCTGCCTCACCTAGAAAGACTGTTGGGTCCTTGGATGGAGTCGAGGGGGAGGTAAAGCGACAGTGTTGCATCTCCTGCGGTTGCAGGGGAAAGTACCTGGGGAGGGGGTGGTTTGGGTGGGAAGAGACGAGTGGACCACGGAGTTACGAAGGGAACAGCCTCTGCGGAAAGCAGAAAGGGGAGGAGATGGGAAGTTGTGGCCAGTAGTGGGATCCCGTTGGAGGTGACGGAAATGTTGGAGGATAATGTAGCTGAGTGAACATATACTAATAAACTGTGTTACTTGTTTCTTGGTTAACTTTGCCCTACTGTTAATGACCATCAAAGTGTTTCCAAATTCTGGGAATAACATTTAATTTTCATCTGAATTAAGGTTAGAAAGTACCGACGCGGGTGTAGTTAGAAAAAATTGTTTAAAAAAATGGAAGTAGCTCAAAGAACTCAGGGAATGTTTTAGAAACGATGCCAGTAATTTCGAAGCTAGATTAAAACATGCCAACCAATGCACAACTTAAGTCAGAAGAACTCATTCAACCAAATTTTGTTCTTTTAGTGAAAAAGACATCAGGAAAATGTTTCTGTACACCTTTGTAATTAATTGATATTTACCTGATGTTAATACATCAAACAAGTAAAAATAAATAACCTATGGAACTGAAGATAAAAACATAAAATGCTGGAAAATGAGAATGTACCCACCTGTAGTTCAAAACAGTAAACTAGGTCATTGAATCGACATCATCATTGACAAATGGCAAGTGTACTGCCATTTACGAACAAAATGTTGGAATGTCATCACAGGCCAATGTGATGCACTTCAGGATAATTATTGATAACCATAGATATACTGTATACATTGCTTAAAAATATTAGTAAGCATCCTTGTAAAAAGAAAAGAAAGTGCTTTATAAAATGATAATTAAATCAACATAATCAACATTGCAATGAAGCACTCTACAAAATATCAATAAATCAGCACCTTTATAAAGCTCAGCTTACACCGAAAAAAAAGATAGTTTGCAGTAACCCTCTCAGAGCAGGTGTCGAGATGAATGCTTAGACCTGCTGTCATGGTGATTATCACTAGCTTTCTCTTGGTAGTCCAAAGAGCTGTCAGAAATTCACAGGGTAGTGTAGAATACCAACAAAGTACAGTACATTTGCTAAGAAAGCTAGCAAAGGACAAACACGTCTGTGAAACAATTATGTTGCAAAGAAAAATAAGTTTTAAAATGTAGGTTGAAGTTATGGAAGGAATTATCAATTTATCATTGCTATATCTTCATGAAAAGCATATATTGAATGCTATGGCAAGTACATCAGTGAAAATACACAATTAAATTTAACTTAAGATGATGTAAGACCTTTTCAGTCATTGTGATTCATGTGATGTTCAATATTATAACCACGGGTCAAGATGATCACGAACAGAGTTCAACTTCATCTGGGATTATATTTGATGTCTTTTCATTCCTTGGAACAATAGCAGTTTACAGAGGGCACTGAAAATAGTGTGAACGGACAGTTAGTTTCCAAGAAGAATCATTGAGAGCCAGTGTCTCTATGAGTCAGAGGCAGATAAAATAGATGACATCTAAAACAGGCATGTGGATTGTAGTCTACCGTTAATCCACACAACGCTAACCTCGCTTTGCTGACAACTTTAAATGATTGCTCAATATAGACAGCACAGGATGCACCATACAGTTAACTTAAAGCAATGTCTGCAGCTAGGAATGGGGAATTACACAAAAAGCCGGAGTAACTCCGCGGGTCAGACAGTATCTCTGGAGAAAAGGAATTGGTGACATTTCGGGTCAGACTGAGAGTGAGGGAACTTCCCTAACTCTCAGTCTAAAGAAGGATCTCAACCCAAAACGTCACCTATTCCTTTGCTCCAAAGATGCTGTCTGACCCGCTGAGTTACTCCAGCTTTTTGTGTCTATCTTTGGTTTAAACCAGCATCTGCAGTTCCTTCCTACACAATGGGAAATTACACCTTTGCAAAGGGACATTATAGAAATCTGGCTATGGGAAGTAAAAGACTGGAAGCTTAATGTTCCAGAGTTCATTGATTAAGGAGAACATCAGGGCAGTAGACGGAGATGACATAACTGAAGGATCACCCAGTGAGACTATTTGAGTGGTGCTGAGTAATAAAAATAAGTTGATCACCATGTTGGGATTGTACTATAGGTCCCCCAAGAGTCAATAGGAATTAGAGGAACTGATATACCGGAAGATTACAGATAACTGCAAGACTAATAGATTGTCCTGGTGGGGAATTTTTATTTTCCCAATATAATCCTCAGGCAATATGTCGAGGGACCAACAGAAGAATAAGGCTTGACCTACTTTTAGGAAATCGGGCTGGACATGTGACTTAAGTGTCAGTGACTAAGCATTTTGTGACCAGCGATCACAGTTCTATTAGCTTTAAAATAGTTCTGGGTAAGGACAAGCCTAGTCCACAGATTAAAGCTCTAAATTGGGACAAGGCCAACTGTGATGGCATCAGGTAGGAACTTGCATAAGTTATTTGGAGTAGTCTGTGGGCAAATGGACGTCCAGAAAGTGCAATGCATTTAAAAGTGTGATAGTGAGAGTTCATATTCCTGTTAGAGTGAAGGCAGACAGGAGACAGGCGGACAGCAGAAGAACCCTGGATGATGAGAGAAACCGAGATTCTGGTCAGGAAAAAGAAGGACATCAGGAAAGCAAATAAGATAGCTCTGGCAGATAAGAGGAAAGAGAATCCAAAAAGACTTTGTAAGTATATGATGGGAAAAAGAATAGGGAGAACACTTATCTAAACAAGCGAATCATTTTTACTACACTCCAATCCTCTGGCATAATCTCCCATATCGAAAGAACTTTAGAAGATTATGTTCAGCTAACCACCCGCCCTTCCACCCAGTTATTTCCTCCTGTACTTCCCCACAAATCCCTGGTGACTTCCCACCTCTAAATTCAGCTAAGTTTTCTCATACCTCCATGCTGTTAATTTTTAATATGCCTTGCATCTCAACAATCTCCTCCTTCGCTGTAACTTTGGAAGCATCCCTGTGCTTGAGGAAGACAGATGCAAAGTTTGCAGCATTCATTTACGACTGACAATTTTTATCTTTAATGGGCCCCACCCCACCATGTTCCACCCTCTCCCTATTTATGTGCCGACACAACACTTTCGGATGCCCATTTATGTTGGCAGCAAAGCTTTTTTCACATGGTCTCTTTGCCTTTGTTATTTTAATTTTCAATTCTTCGCTGATTGTTTTGCAATCAGCCACATTCTCATTGTACGTAACTTTATTGGTGGTCTATCCCTTAATTGAATGGATCACATGTAAGTAAATCATGAATCAATTAGTTTGGGTGATTTCATGTAAATATTTATTTTGTGAGCTATCTGGTGGAATGATGAGGTGGTTAATAAGGAGAGCCTAATAATTATGACAGAAGATTTCAAGTCAGTGCCATTGAATGATGATGATGATGAAGATGGCAGTGTTTCGGGGTCTGAAAATCTAATGAAGATTGTTGGGACCATTGGGAGTGGAGTTGAAATACTTGACAGTGTCAGTTTCAGTTTAGTTTATCATCACGTGCACCGAGTGAAAAGCTTTTGTTGCGTGCTAACCAGTCAGCGGAAAGTCAATATACGATTACAATTGAGCTATTTACAGTGTATAAATACATGATAAGGGGATAACCTTTAGTGCAAGGTAAAGCCAGTCCGATCACAGATAGTTCGAGGGCCACCAACAAGGTAGATAGTAGTTCAGGACTGCTCTCTAGTTGTGGTAGGATGAATCAATTGCCTAATAACAGCTGGGAAGAAACTATCCCTGAATCTGGAGGTGTGTGTTTTCACACTTCTAGACCTTTTGCCCGATGGGAGGGTGGAGAAGAGAGAGTGCAACCCGTCCTTGATTTTGCTGTTGGCCTTGCCATGGCAGCGTAGGTATAAATTGAGTCAATGGAAAGGAGGTTAGTTTGAATGATGGTCTGGGCTGCGTCCACAATTCACTGCAATTTCTTGCAGTCTTGCATGGGGCTGTTACCAAATCAAGCTGTGATGCATCCTGATTAAATGCTTTCTGCGGCGCATGTGTAGACGTTAGTGAGACATGCCGAACGTCCCAAGCCTTCTCAGGAAGTAGAAGTGTTGGTGTGCTTTCTTGGTTGTTACTTCAATATGGGTGGTCCAGGAGAAGTTGTTGGTAATATTGACTTCTAGGAATTTGAAGTTTTCATCCATCTCTACTTCGGCACTGGGGTTTGCTTCCTGAAGTCAATCACTATCTGCTTTGTCTTGCTGACATGGAGAGAAAGATTGTTGTCCTGACACCAGGCCATAAGGTTCTTGATATCCTTTCGATTAATATTGTTTAAAGAGATTGAAAAGTGTAATTTATGGAAGCAGTGTATTGGAGCCCATACCAGAATGTTACCTTTTCCAGCCCACTGCAAATTGAACACATATTGCATATTGATCTACTTGTTTCCCTACACGATAGAGAAGGCTAAGGATTCCTAACACTGAGTTAAGATATTTCACCTCATCTCAGGCCAAAATGAATGACCTTTTTTTCTGAGACTATGATCTCTGGTTGTACACTGCTCAGGGGAAACATTCTTCCTGCATCCAGCCTATCCAGCCCTTTAAGAATTTTGTATTCAATGAGATCTCTCTCATTTTTCAAAATTTCAGACCTTACAAGTCTTGTCTACTCAACGCCTTATACAGCAAAGCTGCCTTCCTTAGAACCAGTCTAGTTAACATTTGATCAAGTATGACAAGTATAAACTATCTTCAGTAAGGAAACCAATACTGTACCTAAAACTCCAGGTGAGGTCTCACCATGATTCTATATAATTGCAACAAAATATTTTTACTCCTCTGCTCAGATCTTCCTTGAAGAACATTCCATTTGTTTTCTCAATTACTTTCTGCATCTTCATGTTGGTTTTCGGTAACTTGTATGTAAGGACACTAAATCTCAGGGATATGCAGTGAATCGAGAGATATCGATTATGTGCTGACTGATAAGACTTTGTCTTGGAATCATGTTCAGCACAGACATTGTGTACCTAAGGGCCTGTGCCTGTGCTCTGATGTACTGATCTGTATTCTATGTTCTATCTCTTTGAACTACAAGCTCGCGCCATTTAAAAAGTAAACCCATTTTCTGTTTTATTCACAAAATTGATAAATTCACATTTTTATACATAACTGTCATGCTCTTGCCTACTTACATTCCTTTGAAATCTCTTTACATTATTCACCCAATTCATAATTGCACTTAGTTTTGAGTCAACAGTAAACTTGAATTTACAACATATGGTCCCTTCAGCCTAATTTCCGATAGATTGTGAATAGTTGGGGCATAAGCACTAATCCTTGTGCACTCCACAAGTCATAGTTTGCCAGGTTGAAAGGATCGATTCATTTCCATTCTTTGCTTACTGTCTGATAACCAATTCTCAATTCATGTAAACATATTAATTCCAATACATGTCAGTATATTACCTCCAAGTTTGTGTGTTCTAACCTTATTCACCATTATCTCGCATGAGATGTTATTGAAAGTCTTCTGTAAATCTCCACCTTATTTGTCCAGCAGTCAAAGAACTAATGTAGATTTGTCAAACATGATTTTTCTTTCATAAATCTATGTTGACTCAGCTCAATTGAATTATTCTTGTCAGGATGTTCTATTAATATGACATTCATTATAGATCTCAGCATGCAGTAACGTCACAGAATGACTGCAGATGGATGGAGGCTGAAGTCTCTACCAGTTCTAAGTAAGAGTAATCCTTCTCGTCTAATATCCCTGCTTTCTCCCCGGTGTCCTGCAAATTATTTCCATTTCTTTAATGCTACAATTGAAACTGCACCACTATCCCTGGCAGTACTTCCAGACACTAAAGGGCCTGTCCCACTTAGGCGATTTTTTAGGCGACTGCCGGCGACTGTCAAAGTCGTAGCAGATCGCCAACATTTTCTTTTACCCTACGACAATGACCACGACAATGCCCCTGGCTAAGAGATTACACCGTCTTTGGAAACATCGCAAAATTCCCACGCTTATCAATGCTTCTCCGGCGTCCTAATTTTCGCTGAAATCACTGACAAGTCTGTAATTACTTGAGAGTTTTGAAATATAACATCTTGCCCGGGTTACTTGAAAATTAAGCTTCACGGTAACAAGGCATAAACTGGATTGACTTCCAGTTTACTAATAGCAGTATTAAGAAATTTAATTTTAAACGTGGTTAAATGGATTTTTGTGCGGAGTGTGGGGATTCTTTGAAAATGTATGTGAGATGGATATCTGGTTTCTGGGTTGTATATCTGGATTGGGAGCCTACTTTAAAAGTAATCGCTGATGGCCATAAACATCGCAAAATTCCCACGCTTACCTGACCGTCAAACTATTGCCTCCAATCTACCTGTCAAATGACCTGACGGTAAATAAATTGGTTAAACACAAGTATTTTATGGTATCTTCTAATGACTACTTAATTTAATATTACGTGCTTCTAAATGCATCTGCGACAACTTAGCAAACCTGGGGACAGCATGCGACAGCGCCCGCAATAAGCTAGGATACCTGGTGACAAGCCAGCTGTCGCCGAGAAATTTCTATCTGGAAAATTTCCACTACGATTCTTTGAAGACTCCTCGCGATCATGCCCGTGATACCCCGGCGAACTGTCGGCGACAGCCTAGTCGCCGGCAGTCACCTTAAAATCGCCTAAGTGGGACAGGCCCTTAACTATTTGATGCGGATTTCTTTTCCCTCTATGTGTGCTATTTGAAAGAATCGTCAACTTAATTGCTGGTTGATTTGTTCTGGCTATTATAATGATGCTTTCGACGGTTGGTGTTTTCATGGGTTATTTAAATGTTGCAAATGTCTACATAATTTGTAGCATGTCACACAGTTGAAGGATTCTTTGCTGCTTTAAAAAATTCTATACAATTTGCATGCTCCGATACAATGATGGACTAATGAGCTATGGTTTTAGAATATTGTATGGAATAATAATAGATTGAGCAACGGTCACACTGAATTAGACATGTCGTTAGAAGAAGGCAGAACAGTAGAATATTTCATTATTTCTTGGCAGAGAACAGCAGGCAAAGCAAGCTATTTTGCAAGGATTGGTACAACATGGTTTGACAGCATGCGCATTGTTTTATGCGGATCCCTTTGGGTGTTAGAGCTAAACGGGATGAATGTCTTCAACATACAGCTGGTATGTAACCATCAACAACATAAGATTCAGGTAAAAACCTTGTTTCATTGCAGCAATCCGCAGACTTTTGGACTGAAGCATTCTGCTGTACAAGCTGTATTTGAGCTACCACTGCAAACCATATGGTGGCTTAAGGGCGATCATTTGATGGCTTGGCTCATAACTGCTGTACAGAGCCGATTGAAGTATGTAATGCATGTTTGAATTTAACATGGCAGGGCTGTCGACTTTCACAATGAAATAACCTTGCCTGGATTATGTTGGATGAGCCCTGCAGTGTTCAAGAGAACCTATGTCAAGATTCAAAGCAGTCTGCTGCCATCTACACAACCGTGTCATCTCGAGGCGATAGCCCAAGCCCTCAGTATATGATAGAAAGAAGAGCATGAGAAAGAGGAATATGAAGAAGCAGGTAATGTACGTGGCTCACCTCTTGGACTATCCAAGAAAAACTATTTCAAAGGCCATTCCACTGGTCTTAATTCCAATTAACCATTCATCACTGCACCTTACTTCCGTTTCGCTGGTAATCACAACACCTTGGTAATGTAAAAATGAAAGACAAGACGAATTAAACAGTACAAATTAATTTTCTGTTAAATCTTGCACTTTCTCACACACATATAACTGATCATCCCTTTGTACTGTTTACCTCTCCAGGTAGCCCTTAACAGAGCCATCCCACTATCTGCAATATGGCTGGTGGAACATCGCTACTTATCATTGGAAGAAATTGCGGATCACCTTTTCTGGATGACCTCTGGTTGCTCCAGGTCTAGAAAGTATTGCAATGGATTGTACCACCTCTGCAAGGCATCCACAGACATCCGCTGACAGAGAGACAATCATGAGGACACTGACAGAGCGTGGAACTCAATAGCCTTTCGGAATGGTTGCAGTGCCACTTCACAGGCACGGCCAGGGGATCATGGAACGTGATTGTGCTGTCTTCTCTCAGGAGCAAAGTAACTCACCAGGTTTGGTCCTGAGAGGAGACAGCACAACCATGCTCCATGAATCCTTGGCAGTGCCTGTGAAGTGGCACTTCAACCATCCTAAAAAGATGTGAATGTCAGATCACAAACTCGATCTGAAGCTGTAATAACAGCAGTTAGAACATGCACAGTAGGAATCCAGGGTTTTACTGTACCACTCTGACACTGGACGGCTTTGAAAACTACAATAAAGGCCATGAAACAATCCGTTATGGTTGGGTTCACCTGTAAAAGAGAATGGGCCTCCAATTCCATACTGGGAAGAATTATTGTGCCCAAAGTCCTGCATTTGGAATTTCTGCACAGATCTACGTTTTAAGAGTTAACTATTCCAATTTTAAAACTTCTCACCGTTAACTCACTTCTTTACATTTTCAAAAAAATTGCAATTTCATGACAAGGAACAAGTTGTAAAATAGATTGGCTCACTTAGACAAAAGACAATAGACATTAGACAATAGGTGCAGGAGTAGGCCATTCGGCCCTTCGAGCCAGCACCGCCATTCAATGTGATCATGGCTGATCATTCTCAATCAGTACCCCGTTCCTGCCTTCTCCCCATACCCCCTGACTCCACTATCCTTAAGAGCTCTATCTAGCTCTCTCTTGAATGCATTCAGAGAATTGGCCTCCACTGCCCTCTGAGGCAGAGAATTCCACAGATTCACAACTCTCTGACTGAAAAAGTTTTTCCTCATCTCCGTTCTAAATGGCCTACCCCTTATTCTTAAACTGTGGCCCCTTGTTCTGGACTCCCCCAACTTTGGGAACATGTTTCCTGCCTCTACCGTGTCCAACCCCTTAATAATCTTATACGTTTCCTCTCATCCTTCTAAATTCCAGTGTATACAAGCCTAGTCACTCCAGTCTTTCAACATATGACAGTCCCGCCATTCCAGGAATTATATTGGCTCATATATTACAGTGGCTCATATCTGTGCTGGGAGAATGTAGTTCAAGTTTCTCTCCAGGACCTCAGCATATAATGCATGTTTTAGTGTCATACAGTGTGGAAACAGGCCCTTCGCCCAACGTCCCATCTACACTAGTTCCACTTGTCTGCATTTGACCCATATGCCTCTGAGCCTGTCCTATTCATATTCCTGTCTAATTGTTTCTTAAACGTTGCAATAGTCCCTGCCTCAACTACCTCCTCCGGCAGCTCACTCTATACGCCCACCACCATTTGTGTGAAAATGCTACCCCTCAGATTCCTATAAAATCTTTCCCCTCTTCACCTTAAAACTATGCCCTCTGGTTCTCCATTCCCCAACTATGGGCAAGACACACAGTCTACCTGATCTATTCTACTCATGATTTTGTATACCTCTATATGATCACCCTTCATCCTCCGGTGCTCCAGGGAATAGAGTCCCAGCCTACTCAAACCTCTCTCTATAGCTCAAACCCTTGAGTCCTGGCAACATTCTTGTAAATCTTCTCTGCACCCTTTCCAACTTAACATCTTTTCTATAACATGGTGTCCAGAACTGAACACTATACTCTAAATGTGGCCTCACCAATGTCTTATATAACTGCAACATGACCTCCCAACATCTATACTCAATAATCTGACTGATGAAGACCAATGTCCTAAAAGCCTTTTTGACCACCCCATTTACTTGTGATGCCACCTTCAAGGAACCATGTATCTGCACTCCTAGATCTCTCTGCTCTACAACACTTCCCAGAGCCCTACCATTCACATTGTAGATCCTGCCCATGTTAGACTTTCCGAAATGCAACACCTCACATTTCTCTATTAAATTCCATCAATCATTTCTCAGCCCACCTTGTCAACCAATCAGGATCCTGCTGTAATTTTTGATAACCATCTTCACTATCTGCAATGCGGCCCACTTTTGCACCATTTGCAAACTTGCTAATCTTGCCATGTACACTGTTATCCAAATCATTGACATCGATGACAATCAGTAACGGGCCCAGCACCAAACCCTGAGGCACACCACTCGTCACAGGTCTCTAGTCCGAGAAGCAACTTTCCACCATCATCCTCTGCTCCCCCCCCCCCCCATGAAGCCAGTTTTACATTTATTCAGCTACCTCTCCTTGGATCCCATGCGATCTAACTTTCTAGAGCAGAACCATGTGGAACCTTGTCGAATGCTTTGCTGAAGTCCATATACATAACATCTACAGCTCTGCCCTCATCATTCTTAGGGGTAGTGCTGAGGGAGTGCTCCACTTCATTGTAAATTGCTGCTTTCCTGTTGAGATAATAAACTGAGACCCTCAGTCTCTCTGGCATGGGGGAAGCAAAAGATCCCACTTCAGTAACCAAAAGCAAAGTTCTGCAAAGAACCCAAACAACATCTGCAAAAACACAGATTAATTTTGTTTTCTATTGTTTGGTCATCTAATTTTGCCAGAAGTAATAGGATTTCAAGCAGTAGTTAATTATCAATAAAACCCTTCAGTGTCCTAGGATGCTGTGCAAATCTCAAAGCATCAGCAGAAATCAATAGTCAATTGGAAGGACCATGGAGATTTTGTACATAATTATTGATTGAGGTGAATTGAATTGAATACTTTATACTTTTGCAGTTGTACAGGGCCCTAGTGAGACTGCACCTGGAGTACTGTGTGCAGTTTTGGTCTCCAAATTTGAGGAAGGATATTCTTGCTATTGAGGGCGTGCAGCGTAGGTTTACTAGGTTAATTCCCGGAATGGCGGGACTGTCATATGTTGAAAGACTGAAGCGACTAGGCTTGTATACACTGGAATTTAGAAGGATGAGAGGAGATCTTATCGAAACGTATAAGATTATTAAGGGGTTGGACATGTTAGAGGCAGGAAACATGTTCCCAATGTTGGGGGAGTCCAGAACCAGGGGCCACAGTTTAAGAATAAGGGGTAGGCCATTTAGAATGGAGATGAGGAAAAACCTTTTTCAGTCAGAGAGTTGTGAATCTGTGGAATTCTCTGCCTCAGAAGGCAGTGGAGGCCAATTCTCTGAATGCATTCAAGAGAGAGCTAGATAGAGCTTTTAAGGATAGCGGAGTCAGGGGGAATGGGGGGAAGGCAGGAACGGGGTACTGATTGAGAATGATCAGCCATGATCACATTGAATGGCGGTGCTGGCTCGAAGGGCCGAATGGCCTACTCCTGCACCTATTGTCTATTGTCACATATGACAAGTCACAATGAAATTATTTGCTTGGTATGGTGCCAAGGTATGCAAATAGTCGCCCATAAAGGGCACTAGAAATAACCTAATTATTCTAATGTGGAATAATTAATTATAATTAAGTGGCACAAGTAATATTGAGAATAAGCATGCAGTTTATAAGGTTTACCCCTTTAAGGATTATATCATGTGACTAACAGCCCTCTGTGTTGTTGCAGCATTTAGTCCAAAAAATCAAGGGGGTTTCTGTACGTATGGAAGAAAGCCAAGTAGGAAATGCTGTTTTGACATTATAAAGTTACTCTATTGCTTTTTATGTAAGGTTAAATTACCAACTACTGTGTCAGAGAGAAATATTGAGACATGACATCAGATGTGCGAGTTGACAAATCTGTAACATTTAGATGCCTGAATCAGAATACTAAACATAGCACATGGTCTGATCGAGGGGGAGGCATCAAAGTGAAAAGCACCATGAGACAGCGATCTATGCATTTTGATTGAAAGTAGAACTAGATAGAACAAACAAAACCATCTGAACTGCTGGACTGCCAAGTAACTTAACTTAAAGCGTGAACACAGTTGAAGGAAAAGTTTATGACGTTTATGGAAGTGGCTATGGCAATAAAACAAAACAGAACAAAAATAAAGATGATATTGTATCTCATAGATCACACAGGGCAAGCATTGTACCATACCATAGAGCCTCAAATGAGACCTTGGAGAATAAATTATTTGTACTACAAGCACATTGCAACTTGCCAAGAAATAAAATAGAATTTATTTTTCACACACATAATTAGGAGCAGGGGAATCCTTTAAAAGTATTTTTTAGCAGTGGTGACATTTTTAACAGATAATTATAGATTTGAAGGACTCACACATTAGAGGACACATTATTTGTAGAATAATTGAGTCCAGTCTGAGAAAATACAAGACAGACTGTACACGAGACATGTAAATGCAGATGTGTAAAGCTACAAAAGCAATTTCTACAAATAGTGCATAATTTTAAAAAATCAATCAGGAGGATGAAATGAGCTGTGCAGGATAGAGTGCTGGGTCCTATTCAGAGAAACAGTTGAATAAATGGACCTAGTGCAAAACAAGATCAATTTTGCCTAAAAAACAGCACATAGATATATCCAAACTAAAAAGATTGTATAAGCACAAACAGTAACATTTCTATTTGACTCAGGAAAAATTTGTAGTCCTTCCAAAGCAAGCCAGAAAGTGAGGCAGTGCTTTTGCTCATGTTCTATTGGTGCTCAACGAGAATATATTGAAGACAGACTAAAGGTGTACTTTGAATGTGATGAAGCCGAAGGATGAAGATATGGAATTCTTTCCAGCAAACTAGAAAGATATCACCCTCAACCTGGAAGAATTCCAGAACAATAGATGGGATTGATAAACATACAGCATGAAAGAATCATGAAGATTGAATCATTTCAGCTGTAGGATGTAGGATAGTGCGAGAGTACAGAGTGATTGCAGGGACTCATGGACTCGTTGGGTTGTAGGGCCTGTTTTTGTGATGCATCTCTAAAATCTAAAGGTTCGTTGCAACAGACCACTCCCTCTGCTACATCACATTTGAAACAGGGAAAATGAAATACAACCACTATCCAACAAAATACGAGGAGGGGAAAGGTCAATTTGTAAATGGTCTTTATTAGGGGAAAATCCATAACCTAAAAAGGCTATTGTCATTAGTTTCAATGTCAAAACATGGCAGCACGGTGGCGCAGCGGTAGAATTGCTGCCTTACAGCGAATGCAGCATCTGAGACTCGGGTTCGATCCTGACAATGGGCGCCGTCTGTACGGAGTTTGTATGTTCTCCTCGTGACCTGCATGGGTTTTCTCCGAGATCTTCGGTTTCCTCCCACACTCCAAAGACGTACAGGTATGTAGGTTAATTGACTGGGTAAAATGTAAAAATTGTCCCTAGTGTGTAGGATAGTGTTAATGTGCGGGGATCGCTGGGCGGCGCGGACTCGGTGGGCCGAAGGGCCTGTTTCCGCGCTGTATCTCTAAATCTAAAAAAAATCTAAATCTAAATCTAAAACGCTGGTTGCATGCCAAATATCAATAATTTCATGAAAAAAAACGGGAAACAATTAAAAATACAACACAAGCATTTATGAAATTCAAATATGATATTTTAAATAATTAAATCTCAAATTGTGATAATAAAAGTCTACATAGTTTACTCACCCAGTGAAATATGCTAGATCCGTGAGCACTGATGAAGGGTCACTTACCTGAAATGTTGACTCTTTCTCTCTCCATAGATGCTCTTTGACCTGTTTGGCCATTCTGGCAAGTCTGTCAAAGATACTAGAGGAGCAAGATGAACCGCTCCGTCGAAATCGCCTATACTGAAGTGTAGTACGCAAAAGAGCGTAACGTCCGCCATTTTAGTAGGCAAAACCCGCCGTTCACTATGCCTCTCGCAGTGTAATCAGTGTTTTGGGGGAACAGTATGTGTGATGATACCATAAAAATGCAGAATATATCTCATCTATCAATTCACAGATTTTTGCCCTTTTTTCTTTTTAAATATTTCTGCAATATTCTGCCTACTAAAATGGCGCCATGAGATACTACGGTTTTTAGGGTCGAGTGGTCCATCTTGGTCTGCTCTATTATCTTTGGTATTTATTAAGATTCTGAGACGTCTTTTTATGATTGACATGGAAAGGATGAAGGGGAATATGGAAATAAACATCATCTCAAGATAAGGACTTGTCCTTTTTGAGACAGAGAAAATATATTTTATTCCCTCATAGGCCCATGAGCTAGGCTAATGGCAGCATAACTTCTTGCAGGCAGATGCTTGATAAGTAAGTGGGTGTAAGATACCTCAAGAACACCACTGAGGTTACCAAAGAGAAATTCCTAGGCTGAGAAGAACTGCAGCTAAATGAAGAGAGGGAGACAACAACTTGAAGTACATCCAACAGGTAGTAATGGTATAGGGACTTCAGGATCTGGTGGTTTGTCATCAAACAGTGCAAGTGGTGCCAGTTCCAGGAAAATGCCCACACTCACAGCAGCAATCAGCAGCAGCAGCAGCAATCAGCAGCAGCAGCAGCAGCAGCAATCAGCAGCAGCAGCAGCAGCAATCAGCAGCAGCAGCAGCAATCAGCAGCAGCAGCAGCAATCAGCAGCAGCAGCAGCAATCAGCAGCAGCAGCAGCAATCAGCAGCAGCAGCAGCAGCAATCAGCAGCAGCAGCAGCAGCAATCAGCAGCAGCAGCAGCAGCAGCAGCAATCAGCAGCAGCAGCAGCAGCAGCAGCAATCAGCAGCAGCAGCAATCAGCAGCAGCAGCAATCAGCAGCAGCAGCAATCAGCAGCAGCAGCAGCAATCAGCAGCAGCAGCAGCAATCAGCAGCAGCAGCAGCAATCAGCAGCAGCAGCAGCAATCAACAGCAACAGCAGCAATCAGCAGCAGCAGCAGCAATCAGCAGCAATCAGCAGCAATCATCAGCAGCAGTAATCAGCAGCAGCAGCAATCAGCAGCAGCAATCAGCAGCAGCAATCAGCAGCAGCAATCAGCAGCAGCAGCAGCAATCAGCAGCAGCAGCAGTAATCAGCAGCAGCAGCAGCAATCAGCAGCAGCAGCAGCAATCAGCAGCAGCAGCAGCAATCAGCAGCAGCAGCAGCAACCAGCAGCAGCAGCAGCAGCAGCAATCAGCAGCAGCAGCAGCAATCAGCAGCAGCAGCAGCAATCAGCAGCAGCCAGCAGCAGCGGCAGCAATCAGCAGCAGCGGCAGCAATCAGCAGCAGCGGCAGCAATCAGCAGCAGCGGCAGCAATCAGCAGCAGCGGCAGCAATCAGCAGCAGCGGCAGCAATCAGCAGCAGCGGCAGCAATCAGCAGCAGCGGCAGCAATCAGCAGCAGCGGCAGCAATCAGCAGCAGCAGCAGCTTGGGAAGTATTGTGTGGCGATAGTAAGGAGTAAGAACTGTGTGATCTTCCGGACAAGTTTCGATCGCCTAGCTTGGGGTCGGAGAGGAATTTCCCGGATTTTTTTTCCCAAATTGGCCTGGGTTTTTAATCCGGTTTTTCGCCTCTCCCAGGAGATCACTCAGTTCTTTTGGGTGGGCGGTTGGAGCGGGTGGAGTAGCGGCCGGGCGGTAGGTTTAGTAACCGAGCACGGGGCTTTGTTTGGAGAGTATGACTGCCAGGGCAGTTTTTTGTTCTGGGTGTCGGATGTGGGGAATCTGGGAGTCTGATAGTCTTCCAGACATCCACATCTGCACCAGGTGCGATGAGATGGGGCTCCTAAGGGACCGTATTAGGAACCTGGAGCGGCAGATTGATGACCTCCGTCTGGTTAGGGAGAGTGAGGAGGTTATAGAGAGGAGTTATAAAGAGGTGGTCACTCCAAGACCACGGGAGGTAGACAAGTGGGTCATGGTTAGGGGGGGCAAGGAGCAGAGGCAGGGACTAGAGAGTACCCCAGTGGATGTACCCCTTGGTAATAAATACTCCTGTTTAGGTGTTGTTGGGGAGTATAGCCTACCTGGGGGCAGCGACGGCGCCCGGGCCTCTGGCACGGAGTCCGGCCCTGTTGCTCAGAAGGGTAGGGAAAGGAAGAGGAGAGCGATAGTAATAGGGGACTCTATAGTGAGAGGGTCAGATAGGCGATTCTGTGGACGCAGTCGGGAGACCCGGATGGTGGTTTGCCTCCCTGGTGCCGGTGTCCGGGATGTGTCTGAGCGTGTCCAGGATATCCTGAAAGGGGAGGGAGAGGAGCCAGAGGTCGTGGTACATATAGGTACCAACAATATAGGTAGGATAAGGGAAGAGGTCCTGAAAGGAGAATTTAGGAGGCTAGGAAGAGAGTTAAAAAAAGGACTAGGTAGAGGATTGAAGTGTAGGACATCTAAGGTTGTAATCTCTGGATTACTCCCTGTGCCACGAGCTAGTGAGTATAGAAATAGGAGGATAGAACAGTTTAATGTGTGGCTCAGGAGTTGGAGCAGGGGGGAGGGATTTGTTTTTCTGGATAATTGGGCCTGTTTCTGGGAAAGGTGGGAACTGTATAGGCCGGACGGTCTCCACCTTAACCAGAGGGGGACCAATATCCTGGCGGGGAGGTTTGCTAGCACTGTTGGGGAGGGTTTAAACTAATTTGGCAGGGGGTTGGGATACAGCATGGAGCTAATATAGGGGGTGATGAGAAGGAAAATATAGAGGAAATAACTGGTCAGATTGGGAGGCAGAACAAGAATGCCCCAGCACAATGGGGTAGGGCAAGTCTGAACGACATTTATTTTAATGCAAGGAGTATTGGAAGCAAGGGGGATGAATTGAAGGTGTTACTGAACACATGGGAGTACGACATTGTTGCCATTACGGAAACATGGTTGAAGGAAGGGCAGGACTGGCAGCTCAATATTCCAGGGTATAGAATCTTCAGGAGAGACAGAGAGCAGGGAAAAAGGGGAGGGGGTGTTGCAGTATTAATCAAATAATCTATTTCTGCTGTAAGAAGGGATGACATATTAGCGGGTTCCTCAAATGAGGCTATTTGGGTAGAATTGAGAAATAGAAAAGGGGCATGCACCTTACTGGGTGTATACTACAGACCCCCAAACAGTCAGAGGGAAATAGAAGAACATATTTGTAGGCAAATCTCGGGGGTGTGTGAAAACAACAGGGTAGTAATAGTAGGGGATTTCAACTTCCCGAATATTGATTGGGATAGCCAAAGTGTCAAGGGCCCAGAGGGTGCAGAGTTCCTAAGGGTCATCCAGGAGGGCTTTTTGAGCCAATATGTTGAAAGTCCAACAAGGGAGGGGGCGGTATTGGACTTAATCTTGGGAAATGAGGCCGGACAGGTGGCTGAAGTGTCAGTGGCAGAGCATTTTGGTGACAGTGATCACAATTCAGTGATATTTAAGGTGGTAATGGAAAAGGATAAAGAGGGACCAGAGGAAAGAGGAAAATTTCTAAATTGGGGCAAGGCCGATTTTAATCTGATAAGGCAGAAGTTGGCCCTGGTGGACTGGGATCAGCTTCTCGTGGGGAGGACCGCATCAGAACAGTGGGAGTCATTCAAAGGAATAATTGAAAAAGTACAGAGGAAGCATGTTCCCCTAAAGTTTAAGGGTGGGACAAACAAGTCCAAAGACCTTGGATGTCGAACGATATAGTAGGATTGATTCGAAAAAAAAGGGGGGCTTTTGGAAGGCATAAAGAACTTAAGGCACAGACATCATTAGAGGAATACAGAAGGTGTAGGGCGGTTCTTAAAAAAGAAATTAAGAGAGCAAAAAGGGGCCATGAGATAGCACTAGCGGGCAAAATAAAAGAAAATCCCAAAGTGTTCTATAAGTATATCAAGGGTAAGAGGATAACGAGGGAAAGAGTGGGGCCCATCAGGGACCATAGTGGAAAGCTGTGTGTGGAGCCAGAGGATGTAGGAGATGTTTTAAATGATTTTTTTGCATCTGTTTTTACGAGGGAGGAGGGCGATGCGGACTTAGAAATGGAGCAGGAGGGTTGTGATGTTCTTGAGCATATTGCTATTGACAGGGAGGCGGTGCTGGAGGCTCTGGCAGGCTTAAAAGTGGATAGGTCTCCGGTCCCTGACGAGATGTATCCTAGGATGCTGAGAGAGGCAAGGGAGGAGATTGCGGGGGCTCTGGCACAAATTTTCAGAGCCTCTCTTGCAACAGGGGATGTACCGGAGGACTGGAGGATAGCTAATGTGGTGCCATTATTTAAAAAGGGCAGTAGGGATAAACCTGGGAACTACAGGCTGGTGAGTCTGACATCAGTGGTGGGGAAGCTGCTAGAAAAGATTCTGAGGGACAGAATCAGTCTTCACTTGGAGGATCGAGGGTTAATTAAGGATAGTCAACATGGCTTTGTTAAGGGAAGGTCGTGTCTGACTAACTTGATTGAATTTTTTGAAGGGGTGACCAAGGAGGTAGATGGGGGTAGTGCAGTGGATGTGGTATACATGGGTTTCAGTAAGGCTTTTGACAAGGTCCCACACAGGAGACGAGTCAAGAAGGTAAGAGCCCATGGGATCCAGGGCACCTTGGCAAAATGGATAAAAAACTGGCTTAGTGACAGAAGGCAGAGGGTGATGGTAGAAGGGTGCTTCTGTGACTGGAGGCCGGTGTCCAGTGGGGTGCCGCAGGGATCGGTGTTGGGTCCCCTACTGTTTGTAATCTACATAAATGATCTGGATGTTAACGTACAGGGCATGATCAGCAAGTTTGCAGATGACACAAAGGTAGGGGGGGGGGTGGTGAATAGCGAGGAAGGGATCTGCAAGCTGCAGGAAGATATAGATGAGATGGTCAGATGGGCGGAGCAGTGGCAGATGGAATTTAATCCTGAAAAGTGCGAGGTGATGCACTTTGGCAGAAATAACTTGGAGAGGGAGTACACCATGAATGGAAGGACCCTAGGGAAGACAGGGGTACAGAGGGACCTTGGAGTACAGGTACACAAGTCCTTGAAGGCAGCAGGACAGGTGGACAGGGTGGTCAAAAAGGCATATGGGTTACTGGCCTTCATTAGCCGGGGCATCGAATATAAAAGTAGGGGGGTAATGATGGAATTGTACAGAACACTGGTGAGGCCACAGCTGGAGTATTGTGTACAGTTCTGGTCACCACATTATAGAAAGGATGTGATAGCTTTGGAGAGGGTGCAGAGGAGATTCACCAGGATGCTGCCAGGGATGAAGGGCCTCGGCTATGAGGAGAGACTGGGCAGACTGGGGTTGTTTTCCCTGGAGCAGAGAAGGCTGAGAGGGGACATGATCGAGGTGTACAAGATCATGAGGGGCATTGATAAGGTCGATGGCGGGGAACTTCTTCCACTGGTGGAAGGTTCAACAACGAGGGGACATAGATACAGGGTAAGGGGAGGGAGGTTTCGGGGGGATGTGAGAAAGAACTTTTTCACCCAGAGGGTGGTTGGAGTCTGGAACTCACTGCCTGGGGTGGTGGTGGAGGCGGGAACACTCACAACGTTTAAGAGGCATTTGGATGGGCACTTGAAATGCTACAACATTCAGGGCTACGGTCCAAATGCGGGAAAATGGGATTAAAATTAGACTGTGCTTGGTAACGGGCGGCGCGGACACGATGGGCCGAAGGGCCTCTTTCTGTGCTGTAGGACTCTATGACTCTATGACTCACTGTGCGAGAAGAATGCAGCCCAGAGCCCGGACTTCAGCAATAGTACTTAGTGATCATAATACTTTATAGTGGATTATTGCCTTCATAGTTTTATTCTGATGGCAATCTATTGCTGGATATGGATGTCTCGTTCATCGAGTGCAATCACATTATTTCTCAGTTTAATAATAGGAAGAACCCATTAGGAGGCATCCTATTAGGATGGCTACTTTCGTGTGATCTGGGGAAAGTTGGTCAAGAGGTTTTATAGCTATTTCTATTGTCTGTGTAATGCTGTGCAGCTGTATACATTGGACATTCTATCTCATTTCAATATATATGCCTATAATTGTAATTTTTCCTGTTGGCTCCTCTAGTTCATCACCTTTAACAATATCTGAGATATATGGAGTACGGAGATGTCCGCACTTGTTTCAAAAGGGCAGGATCAGATTTGTCCAAAAGTATGGGCCTTGGCATACAGAACGGCAAGACTGGGCAAGTCTTTAACCTATTCATCATTCTCAGCATATTGATTAGAGTCGTTACTGGAATACTCCTGCTCTGTTTTTATTACATTAACATTGACCTTTCCCCTCCTCGCATTTTGTTGGAAAGTGGCTGTATTTCATTTTCCCTGCTCCAAATGTGATCTGTTGCAATGAACCTTTAGATTTTAGAGATACATCACGAAGACAGGGCCTACAGCCCACCGAGTCCACAGGTCGCAGTGATCACCCTGTACACTAGCACTATCCTACATACTAAGGACAACTTACAATTTTTGAAACCAAAACCAATTAACCTCCAACCCTGCACATCTTTGGAGTGTGGGAAGAAATCGGAGTACCCGGATAAAACCCACTTGGTCACGGGGAGAACGTACAGAGCTCCGCACAGACAGCACCTGTAGTCAGGATGGAACCGGGTCTCTAGCACTGTAAGGCAGCCACTCTGCCGCTGTGCCACTGTGCCACACTGACCTTTCCTATTTGTTTAGGGTGTTGCGAATGACAGAGCATACTCTATGGTGTCCCTTCAGTTTGATGTTCATATCCATAATACCTATAGAATCGCTGAATGTCTTATAATGTCTCTTGGTCTCAAAATAAATATCTTGGTTTACTAAAAAAAAGCACAAAGTGCTGCAGTAACTTAGCATCCCTGGAGAACATGGCGAGGTGATGTTTTGAGTTGGGACCCTCCTTCGGACTTCCAATTCACTACCTGAGTCCCTTTTCTCAATGGGTTTAGTTGTCAGTTCAATATTTCGAGCAGTGGGACTTCCCTCCCAACCATGGAGGAGATACTTCCAGCTAATAAAACATTTTAAACACAGTTATATTTATTAATGAAAAATGTTTAATTCTGAGGAGTAATTTCTACCAAGGTTATTATTTACAAAGGATTTCCAAAACACAAGTACAAAACTTACAATACTAGGAAACATAACAGTGGGTTGCAGGCAAACGAGTCTTTCATTGACGACAGAGGCCAAGGAGTGGATTCTGTGTCATTGCTCTGTAACCTCAACACTCTCACTGCCCTCTAACATTTATAAAGTTTTCCTAAACTTGGGTGACTTGGGCAGGTTGTGTGAGTGGGCGGATGCATGGCAGATGCAGTTTAATGTGGATAAGTGTGAGGTTACCCACTTTGGTGGTAAGAATAGGAAGGCAGATTATTATCTGAATGGTGTCAAGTTGGGAAAAGGGGACGTACAACAAGATCTGAGTGTCCTAGTGCATCAGTCACTGAAAGAAAGCATGCAGGTACAGCAGGCAGTGAAGAAAGCCAATGGAATGTTGGCCTTCATAACAAGGGGAGTTGAGTATGGGAGCAAAGAGGTCCTTCTGCAGTTGTACAGGGCCCTAGTGAGACCGCACCTGGAGTACTGTGTGCAGTTTTGGTCTCCAAATTTGAGGAAGGATATTCTTGCTATTGAGGGTGCGCAGCGTAGGTTTACTAGGTTAATTCCTGGAATGGCGGGACTGTCATATGTTGAAAGACTGGAGCGACTGGGCTTGTATACACTGGAATTTAGAAGGATGAGAAGCGATCTTATCGAAACGTATAAGATTATTAAGGGGTTGGACACGTTAGAGGCAGGAAACATGTTCCCAATGTTGGGGGAGTCCAGAACAAGGGGCAACAGTTTAAGAATAAGGGTTAGGCCATTTAGAACTGAGATGAGGAAAAACTTTTTCAGTCAGAGAGTTGTAAATCTGTGGAATTCTCTGCCTCAGAAGGCAGTGGAGGCCAATTCTCTGAATGCATTCAAGAGAGAGCTAGATAGAGCTCTTAAGGATAGCGGAGTCAGGAGGTATGGGGAGAAGGCAGGAATGGGGTACTGATTGAGAATGATCAGCCATGATCACATTGAATGGCGGTGCTGGCTCGACGGGCCAAATGGCCTCCTCCTGCACCTATTGTCTATTGTCTATTGTCTATTGTCTATAAACAATAGACAGCCTTCTTCCACCTCAAAAACATCGCCCGCTCCGTCCATCCCTCTCCTCCTCAGCTGCTGAAACCCTCATCCACGCCTTCATCACCTCCCGTCTGGACTACTGCAACAGCCTCCTCTATGCTTCACCCTCAAAAATCATCAACAAACTCAAACACATCCAGAACTCCGCTGCTCGTCTACTCACCCACTCCCCGATCCGTGACCATATCACCCCCGTCCTTTACAAGCTCCACTGGCTCCCCATCCCCCAGAGAATCCAGTACAAAATCCTCCTCATGACATACAAAGCCCTCCATAACCTGGCCCCATCCTACCTGACTGACCTCCTCCACAGACACACTCCCACCCGTACCCTCCGCTCTGCTGCTGCTAACCTCCTGTCCCCCCCCATCCGGACCAAACTCAGATCCTGGGGGGACAGGGCTTTCTCCATCGCTGCTCCCACCCTCTGGAACTCTCTACCCCAAACCGTCAGAGACTCCTCCTCACTCACCACATTCAAAACATCACTGAAGTCTCATCTGTTCAGCACTGCCTTCAATCACTGACCGTTACCTCATCTTCTTTTTCCTTTTCTCTTCGTTTACTCATTTATCTATTTATTTTCTTTTATGTTTTAGTAAACCTTGTAAAGCGTCTTTGAGTGTTAGAAAAGCGCTATATAAATGTAATGCATTATTATTATTATTATTATTATTATTAAACCTTGACGTCATCTGTATGAGATGATTTGCAACTACATTGACCAGGCCAAATGGATGGTGTAACTTGATTAAGTCAACATGGGCCTTATCACAATCTTGATATGGCCACTGTGGACACCATGGATCTTTTTTCTATCAGATCTTGGAGCAGTCGGATGATAATGTTAAGGTCATCATGGTCAGTATTGCTTTTCTTGATAATATCAAGATGATGGGCAAAGCATACTAGTCAGAAGCTTATCTTCATCTACTGTAAGCGTTTTGAACCTAAGTCAACTTCTGCTGCTAAGCGAGAAAACTGAGATCGGTAATAAATCTTTTGAACCTGGACAGCGAACATCCATTGCAATTGGTGCTTGTACAGAAATACGAAGCCAATCAAATGTTAATTGTCATGAATGCAGTGAAATCACTCAAACCTTTGAAGCAACATTGGTTCCAGATGAGAATGACGACTATCACTTGGGGCATTTTACATTTTCATCTGTATCTTTATCATAATAATTTATAAGTTGTGAAGGATCTTACGCCATTGATGAATCTACTAAATAATCCTAGCTGTGGTCCTCCCACATATCAAAAACTGAATATTTAAGTTCTAAGCATATGTTGATTATGTTGCTCCTCAGCTAAGAAAATTCTATTGATTACCTTTTGAATCAGACCATACTCACAACCAACCTCATTAGTTGAAGAGAAAATGCCTAAAGCAAATCAGTTATATAAGTGAGAATGCAGTGCCTAAAATGAAAAATGCATAATGATGCAAAATGTTGTTTTAGCACTGTGTACATCAACATTTCAATCTCGTCAAGGAAACTTCACTGTCACAAAATCACACAAGAACATAGAAACATAGAAAATAGGTGCAGGAGTAGGCCATTCGGCCCTTCGAGCCTGCACCGCCATTCAATATGATCATGGGGAGGAGCCAGCGCTGCCCTCGCAGCAGCGGCTTGCCTGCAGTCCATTTGTCTTTTGTGTTTTTTGTTGTTTTGTCTGAATTGTAGTTTAAATATTATGTAGTGTTTGTATGTTAATTGGGGGGGGGGGGGTGGGAGGGAACGGGAACTGTAACATTGTATCTTCCGTACGGAGACGCGACCTTTGTTTCTGTGTCGTGTCCCCGTTCCCGCTGCGGCCTACCACCGGCCATGCACCTGGGACCACCTGGGCTCTGGTTCACAGAGCCCGTGGCCCGGACTCACCACCTGCGGCGCTGGCCGCCTTCGGATGCTGTGGGAGCGGCTGCGACTCGTCTCCGGAGGCTCCGGTGCCGGCCGCCTGGACGTCGGAAGCCCGCAGGCTCTGCCCTGGGTGGGGGCCGACATCGGGAGCTCCGGCAGCGGCAGCGACAGCGTCTTCGCCCGCCCCGAATCGCGGACCTTTCACCACCCGGTGGGGGCTTCAATGTCGGGAGCCCCGACCGCCCCGACGTGGCAACTCCAACAGCCTGACCGCGGGAGAAGACGGCAGGGAAGAGAAAAGACATTCTGGCCTTCCATCACAGTGAGGAGGGACTGGAGGAGACTCACTGTGATGGATGTTTCTTTTGTTTGGTGTTAGTTTGTGATTGTATGTGTTATTGCATTTTTATTGAATATTCTTATTGGTCTTATTGTTGAACTGTGGGTAATGTTTCATTTCACTACACATTTATGTGTATGTGACAAATAAACGACTATTGACTATTGACTATTGGGTGATCATCCAGCTCAGTATCCCGTACCTGCCTTCTCTCCATACCCCCTGATCCCTTTAGCCACAAGGGCCACATCTAACTCCCTCTTAAATATAGCCAATGAAGAGTTGCAGAAACTTTTCGATGAGCTCATAACAGTGTTTACCTCACATCTTGTGCTGCAAGATAATCACATTGTCATCCTGAGATCATAAAAACGGAATATTTTAGTCATTGGTCACGAAGGTGATCACGTAATTGTGAAAATTAAACAGCACAGGGGATAGGGTGCAATTCAGATCATTTTGCTCAATGCAAATTCTACAGGTCTCATACCTGCAAAACTGATACTGATAATGTCAGGGTTCCCAAATAGTCCATAGATTAACACTATGCCCACTTCACACGCGTACTGTATCATGATAATTTGCTTGTTATTCTTCATCATAATGGAATAGAGGAGTCATTGAAATTGTCAGTTCAATATCAGCCAAAGTTACTTTCTCAAATCTTAATTATATTCATAAACAGTGAGGATGGATAGTGATCAGCCATTCGACAGAGATGATCTCAGAAAGTTTAGTCCACCTTAGGGCCTATCCCACTTAGGCGTTTTTTTTAGGCGACTGCCGGCGACTGTCATAGTCGTAGCAGGTTGCCGAGAAATTGGTGACTGGATCCCCCACCAACAATGTCTACGACAAGCTCCAACAACCAACCACCTAGTCGAAGTCAAGCTACGGCAAGCTACCGACAACCGGCGACCGGCGACCCAATCGTCGTGAGTAGGACGTCCACCTATGACCGCACCTATGACCACACAGGCGACAACCTACGACAACCAAAGTCAACCTATGTCCACTTGCGACAAGCTACGACAAGCTACGACCCTGTCGGCGACAAATGAAGACAATTCACGTCATTTTCGCCTCCGGTTTTGACACCGGTACCTGTTGACGTAGGTTGACATAGGTAGTCGCCAATGGAATTCACCGAACTCAGCACCGGTGACAACCTACGTCACCTGACGACAACCTACGACAGCACCTATGTCAGGATACGTCAAGCTACACTCATTGGCATCAAACTCACTGTCGGCGAAAATTTTCAACATTCTGAAAATCCAGCGGCGACCAGAAAGACGTTACGACTCTTTGGAGACGACTCACGACCATGCAGGCGACACCCCGGCCTAGTCGCCTGTAGTCGCCTAAAAAAATCGCCTGGATAAATCTTTTGTTTATTTATTCACAAAATGCTGGAGTAACTCAGCAGGTCAGGCAGCATCTCGGGAGAGAAGGAATGGGTGACGTTTCGGGTCGAGACCCTTCTTCAGACTGATGTCGGGGGTGGGACAAAGGAAGGATATAGGTGGAGACAGGAAGATAGAGGGAGATCTGGGAAGGAGGAGGGGAAGGGAGGGACAGAGGAGCTATCTGAAGTTGGAGAAGTCGACGTTCATACCACCGGGCCGCAAACTGCCCAGGTGAAATATGAGGTGCTGCTCCTCCAATTTCCGGCGGGCTTCACTATGGCACTGGAGGAGGCCCATGACAGAGAGGTCAGACTGGGAATGGGAGGGGGAGTTAAAGTGCTGGGCCACCGGGAGATCAGTTGCGTTAATGCGGACCGAGCGCAGGTGTTCAGCGAAGCGATCACCGAGCCTGCGCTTGGTTTCGCCGATATAAATAAGTTGACATCTAGAGCAGCGGATGCAATAGATGAGGTTGGAGGAGGTGCAGGTGAACCTCTGTCTCACCTGGAAAGATTGTTTGGGTCCTTTGATGGAGTTGAGGGGGGAGGTGAAGGGACAGGTGTTGCATCTCGTGCGGTTGCAAGGGAAAGTGCCCGGGGTTAGGGTGGTTTGGGTAGGAAGGGACGAGTGGACCAGGGAGTTGTGGAGGGAACGGTCTCTGCGGAACGCAGAGAGGGGAGGGGATGGGAAGATATGGCCAGTGGTGGGGTCCTGTTGCAGGTGACGGAAATGTTGGTGGATGATATGTTGGATCCGCTGGCTGGTGGGGTGAAAGGTGAGAACGAGGGGGATCCTGTCCTTGTTGCGAGTGGGGGGAGGGGGAGCAAGAGCGGAGCTGCGGGATGTAGAAGAGACCCTAGTGAGAGCCTCATCTATAATGGAGGAGGGGAAGCCCCGTTTTCTGAAAAACGAGGACATCTCGGAAGCCCTAGTCTGAAACACCTCATCCCGGGCGCAGATGCGGCGTAGACGGAGGAATTGGGAGTAGGGGATAGACTTTTTGCAGGGGACCGGGTGGGAAGAAGTGTAGTCCAGATAGCTGTGCGAGTCGGTGGGCTTGTAGAAAATGTCCGTCACTAGTTTTTCTCCTGTGATGGAGATGGTGAGGTCCAGAAACGGGAGGGAGATGTCAGAGATAGTCCAGGTATATTTAAGGGCAGGATGGAAATTGGAGGTGAAGTGTATGAAGTCAGTGAGTTCTGCATGGGTGCAAGAGGTAGCACCAATGCAGTCGTCGATGTAGCGGAAGTAGAGTTCGGGGATGGTGCCAGTGTACGTCTGGAACAGGGATTGTTCGACGTACCCGACAAAGAGGCAGGCGTAGCTAGGGCCCATGCGCGTGCCCATAGCTACGCCTCTGGTTTGGAGGAAGTGGGAGGAGTCAAAGGAGAAGTTGTTGAGGGTAAGAACTAGCTCTGCTAGGCGGAGGAGAGTGTTGGTCGATGGGGATTGGCTGGTTCTACGGTCGAGGAAGAAACGGAGGGCTTCGAGACCATCCTTGTGGGGGATGGAAGTGTAGAGTGACTGGACATCCATGGTGAAAATGAGGGAGTGGGGGCCTGGGAACCGGAAGTTATCCTGGAGATGGAGAGCGTGTGAGGTGTCTTGGACATAGGTGGGGAGGGATTTAACCAGGGGGGATAGGATGGAGTCGAGGTAGGTAGAGATAAGTTCGGTGGGGCATGAGCAGGCAGAGACAATGGGTCTGCCGGGACAGTTGTGTTTGTGGATTTTGGGTAGGAGGTAGAATCGGGCCGTGCGGGGCTGGGGAACTATGAGATTGGAGGCACTGAGGGGTAGATCGCCGGAGTTGGTGAGGTTGGTGATGGTGCTGCTGATGAAGGTCTGGTGTTTATCGGTGGGGTCATGGTCCAGGGATAGGTAAGAAGAGGTGCCTGCTGGTTGTCGTCTGGCCTCGGTGCGGTAGAGGTCAGCACGCCAGACTACCACAGCCCCTCCCTTGTCAGTGGGTTTAATTATTAAGTCCGGGTTGTTGCGGAGTGAGTGGAGGGCTGCACGTTCAGAAGGGGAGAGGTTGGAGTTAGTCAGGGGAGTGGAAAATTTGAGGCGGGCGATGTCACGCCGGCAGTTTGCGATAAAAAGTTCTAGTGAGGGTAGTAGGCCATACTGGGGGGTAAAAGTGGAGGGGGTCCGTTGGAGACGGGAGAAGGGGTCATCACTGGGGGGTCGGGGCTCCTTGCCATGGTAAAAGGCTCGGAGGCGGAGGCGGCGGAAGAAGAGCTCCACGTCATGGCGGACGCGGAACTCATTGATGTGGGGGCGGAGGGGAACAAAGGTAAGGCCTCTGCTGAGGACCGACCGTTCGGTGTCTGAAAGGGGGAGGTCAGGGGGGATGGTGAACACCCGGCAATGGTGTTTATTTAGTTTTATGTTTTATTTACTCTGTAAAGCGTCTTTGAGTTTCCAGAAAAGCGCTATATAAATTAAATATATTATTATTATTATTATTATGTGGGACAGGCCCTGTTTTCAAACATTACAAAATCACATCTTACTGTCCACAGGTTATTGGTGAAGTGGACAGATCTATATAAACGCGAAAGAATGTCAATTATATTCCTTACGCCAAAGACAAATCTTAGAAGCAAGAACTTTATCACTTTCATAACATTACAGAACGATATATTTAATGATATGAATGCTGCCACCTGCAGTCATTTTCCAAACATATGTACTCCCACAGGCCCCACAAGATGCTTGATTAACATTTTTGCGTGTCTGTCAAAAACCAAGAGAAATAGCATGCAAAAAAATGCTCAGAAACATGTGAAATTAAGATTACACCATGAGATATAGTTCCTGTGAAACATGGCAACCCCTTTGACAAACAAGCAACTTCACGTGACAAGTTACCATTTAAAGTGATTGACATAAAAAGATTACAGCGTCAATTGATTTGTAAAACAGCAAACACATTATTTTTCAGAGCACTCAGACACAATCCACGAAAGGTAAATATGAAATGGATGATCTTGATATCACAGGAAAACGAAGCCACTTCATTTTCAGGATGCAACAGGATGCCTTCACATCATGAAATACTCTCCATTATTGATTGTGTGAATATTAATTCCCTATAGAACTGAATGAATTTTTGAAAGGAGATACAATAAAAATATAAATTCTAGCAATATCAGAAAAAAATTATTCTAAGGGACAATTGTGGTGTTTTATTATCTATTGGTTTTGCTTTGTTGTTATATTTCCCCTTTACTATGAGTATTTTTATAAGTATGTTGTGCATGATTCTGAGTATTCCCAGTGTATTGGTTGCAGCAATAAATAAAGCAGGCATTGGTTACACCGTGTGTAAGAATGAACTGCAGATGCTGGTTAAAATCGAAGGTAGACACAAAATGTTGGAGCAACTCGGCGGGACAGGCAGCATCTCTGGAGAGAAGGAATGGGTGATGTTTCAGGTTGTGACCCTTCTTCAGACTTAAGAAGGGTCAATAGACAATGGACAATAGGTGCAGGAGGAGGCCATTCGGCCCTTTGAGCCGAAGCGTCACCTATTCCTTCTCTCCAGAGATGCTGCCTGTCCCGCTGAGTTAATCCAGCATTTTAGATTACACCATGTTCAGCAATGAGTCCATAAAAAGATAATGACAATTATAAGGTCTAAAAAGAGCTTACAATCTGCAGCTGACTTTTGAGGTTATTAAAAGTTATTCCCTCTGTCAGTGAAATTGGGGATAACTGGTTTGCATTTGTGAGACTTTATTCCTAGCTCTTTCTTTGTTTTGAAAGATATTATGTTATAATTTGTCTTCAGGAGCTTCCTTAGTGCATTTGTCTTTCTCTGTTTTGATCAAAGGCTGGTACCTATGCACCTTGTAACACTGAGACAAATGATACATTATTCCTAATACTGTCGTACTACTGTAGCGGCCAGCTTTATGCTTCCTTATAAAGTCCCAAAGCTTGCCGTTTGATGAGGGAATGGGAGCGCTGATTCTTGACTCAAATAACAACAAAGAGATCTTCACGACGTTGCAGTTAGTTAGTCGTTTATTGAAGCAAAATACAAAACAGGTTAGTATATCTCCCGTCGTTAACTTGTTTGTTTGTATGTCGTAAGAACTTCGTTTCTCAAGGTCACTCCTTCGTATCCTGTTATACTTGCAAAAACCTTATTATCTTAGCAGGCTTGACTTGTATGGCCTGCTCACCTTATATCAGCAGGTTTTTGGCATGTCACTCAGAAGCATTACGTCAGTGTGGGGCAAGTTATACTCATGATCAGACTCCTCCTATGGATTATGCTTCCTTATAAAGCCCCAAAGCTTAGCGTTTGATGAAGGAATGGGAGTGGTGGTTCTTGACTCAAATAACAACAACAAAGAGATCTTCACAACGTTGCAGTTAGTTAGTCATTTATTGCTGCATAGCAGCAATCAGCAGCAGCAATCAGCAGCAGTAGCAGCCAGCAGCAGCAATCAGCAGCAGCAATCAGCAGCAATCAGCAGCAGTAGCAGCCAGCAGCAGCAATCAGCAGCAATCAGCAAGCTGTGTTGCTTGGGAAGTATTGTGTGGGGATAGTAAGGAGTAAGACCTGTGTGATCTCCCGGACAAGTTTCGATCGCCTAGCTTGGGGTCGGAGAGGAATTTCCCGGATTTTTTTTCCCAAATTGGCCTGGGTTTTTTATCCGGTTTTTCGCCTCTCCCAGGAGATCACTCAGTTCTTTTGGGTGGGCGGTTGGAGCGGTTGGAGCAGCGGCCGGGCGGTAGGTTTAGAAACCGAGCACGGGGCTTTGTTTGGGGAGTATGAGTGCCAGGGCAGTTTATTGTTCTGGGTGTCGGATGTGGGGAATCTGGGAGTCTGATAGTCTTCCAGACATCCACATCTGCGCCAGGTGCGACGAGATGAGGCTCCTAAGGGACCGTATTAGGAACCTGGAGCGGCAGATTGATGACCACCGTCTGGTCAGGGAGAGTGAGGAGGTTATAGAGAGGAGTTACAGAGAGGTGGTCACTCCAAGACCATGGGAGGTAGACAAGTGGGTCACGGTTAGGGGGGACAAGGAGCAGAGGCAGGGACTAGAGAGTACCCCGGTGGCTGTACCCCTTGGAAATAAGTACTCCTGTTTAAGTACTATTGGGGGGAACAGCCTACCTGGGGGCAGCGACGGTGCCCGGGCCTCTGGCACGGAGTCCGGCCCTGTTGCTCAGAAGGGTAGGGAAAGGAAGAGGAGAGCGATAGTAATAGGGGACTCTATAGTGAGGGGGTCAGATTGGCGATTCTGTGGACGCAGTCGGGAGACCCGGATGGTGGTTTGCCTCCCTGGTGCCGGTGTCCGGGATGTGTCTGAGCGTGTCCAGGATATCCTGAAAGGGGAGGGAGTGGAGCCAGAGGTCGTGGTACATATAGGTACCAACAATATAGGTAGGATAACGGAAGAGGTCCTGAAAGGAGAATTTAGGGGGCTAGGAAGAGAGTTAAAAAAAAGGACTTCCAAAGCAATAATCTCAGGCTTACTGCCTGTGCCACGCGATAGTGAGAATAGGAATGGAGTGAGGTGGAGGATAAATACGTGGCTGAGGAACTGGTGCAGGGAGCAGGGATTCAAGTTTCTGGATCATTGGGACCTCTTCTGGGGAAAGTATGACCTGCACAAAAAGGACGGGTTGCATCTGAACCCGAGGGGAACCAATATCCTGGCGGGGAGATTTGCTAAGGTAATTGCGGAGACTTTAAACTAGTACGGTTGGGGGGAGGGACTCAAACACAGATAGCTAATAGGCAGTGTGTGGGGCAGGAGGCAGAAAAGGGAAACACTCAGACCCAATATGTAGGAGAGAAAGAAGTGAAAAGAAATAAACAGAATAAGAAATGATGGGTCCCTTAAATGTGTATATTTTAATGCTAGGAGCATTGTAAGAAAGGTGGATGAGCTTAGAGCCTGGATTGACATCTGGAAGTATGATGTTGTGGCGATCAGTGAAACATGGTTGCAGGAGGGTTGCGATTGGCAATTAAATATTCCAGGATTTCATTGTTTCAGATGTGATAGAATCGGAGGGGCAAGAGGTGGGGGTGTTGCATTGCTTGTCAGGGAGGATATCACAGCAGTGCTTTGGCAGGACAGACTAGAAGGCTCGATTAGGGAGGCTGTTTGGGTGGAACTCAGAAATGAGAAAGGTTTAGCAACACTTATAGGGGTGTATTATAGACCGCCAAATAGGGAACGAGAATTGGAAGAGCAAATATGTAAGGAGATAGCAGATATTAGTAGTAAGCACAGAGTAGTGATTGTGGGTGATTTCAATTTTCCGTACACAGACTGGGAATCACATTCTGTTAAAGGACTGGATGGTTTGGAGTTTGTAAAATGTGTGCAGGATAGTTTTTCGCAGCAATACGTAGAGGTACCTACCAGAGAAGGGGCAGTGTTGGACCTCCTGTTGGGAAATGAGACGGGTCAGGTGACGGAGGTATGTGTTGAGGAGCACTTTGGGTCTAGTGATCACAATGCCATTAGTTTCAATATAATTATGGAGAAGGTCAAATCTGGACCAAGGGTTGAGATTTTGGATTGGAGAAAGGCTAATTTTGAGGAGATGAGAAAGGATTTAAAAGGAGTGAAATGGAACTTTTTGTTTTATGAAAAGGATATAATAGAGAAATGGAGGATATTTAAAGGTGAAATTTTGAGAGTACAGAGTCTTTATGTCCCTGTTCGGTGGAAAGGAAAGAATAATAATTTGAAAGAGCCGTGGTTTTCCAGGGAAATTGAACACTTGGTTCGGAAAAAGAGGGAGATATACAATAAATATAAGCGGCAGGGAGTAAATGAGGTTCTTGAGGAATATAAAGAATGTAAAAGGAATCTTAAGAAGGAAATTAGAAAAGCGAAAAAAAGATATGAGGCTGCTTTGGCAAGTAATGTAAAAGTAAACTCCAAGGGGTTCTACAGATATGTCAATAGCAAAAGGATAGCGAGGGATAAAATTGGTCCATTAGAGAGTCAGAGTGGACAGCTATGTGCTGAGCCGGAAGAAATGGGGGAGATATTAAACAATTTCTTTTCTTCGGTATTCACCGAGGAGAAGGATATTGAATTATGTGAGGTAAGCGAAACAAGTAGAGTAGTGATGGAAATTATGAGGATTAAAGAAGAGGAGGTACGGACACATTTGAAAAATATAAAAGTGGATAAGTCTCCAGGTCCTGATAGGATATTCCCTAGGACATTGAGGGAAGTTAGTGCAGAAATAGCAGGGGCTATGACGGAAATATTTCAAACGTCATTAGAAACGGGGATGGTGCCGGAAGATTGGCGCATTGCGCATGTTGTGCCTTTGTTTAAAAAAGGTTCTAAAAGTAAACCTAGCAATTATAGACCTGTTAGTTTGACGTCTGTGGTGGGAAAATTAATGGAAAAGATACTTAGGGACAATATATATAATTATTTGGATAAACAAGGCCTGATTAGAAACAGTCAACATGGATTTGTGCCTGGAAGGTCATGTTTGACTAATCTTCTTGAATTTTTTGAAGAGGTTACCAGGGAAATTGATAAGGGCAAGGCTGTGGATGTTGTCTATTTGGACTTCAGTAAGGCATTTGACAAGGTTCCACATGGAAGGTTGATTAAGAAGGTTAAATCGTTGGGTATTAATAGTGAGGTTGCAAGATGGATTCAACAATGGCTGAATGTGAGATACCAGAGGGTAATGGTTGACAATTGTATGTCAGGTTGGAGGCCAGTGTCTAGTGGAGTACCCCAAGGATCTGTGTTGGGTCCACTGTTGTTTGTCATTTACATTAACGATCTGGCTGATGGTGTGGCAAATTGGATTAGTAAATATGCAGATGATACTAAGATAGGTGGTGTAGTTAATAATGAAGTAGAGTTTCAAAGTCTACAGAGAGACTTGGGCCTTTTGGAAGGGTGGGCTGAAAGATGGCAGATGGAGTTTAATGCTGATAAGTGTGAGGTGCTGCATTTTGGTAGGACAAATCAAAATAGAACGTTCAGGGTAAATGGTAGGGAATTGAGGAATGCAGTGGAACAGAGGGATCTGGGAATAACTGTGCATTGTTCCCTGAAGGTGGAATCTCATGTGGATAGGGTGGTGAAGAAGGCGTTTGGTATGCTTGCCTTTATAAATCAGAGCATCGAATATAGAAGTTGGGATGTAATGTTAAAATTGTACAGGGCATTGGTGAGGCCGAATCTGGAGTATGGTGTGCAGTTCTGGTCGCCAAATTATAGGAAGGATGTCGACAAAATGGAGAGGGTACAGAGGAGATTTACTAGAATGTTGCCAGGGTTTCAGCACTTAAGCTACAGAGAGAGGTTGAACAGGTTGGGTCTTTATTCTTTGGAGCGTAGAAGGTTGAGGGGGGACATGATAGAGGTTTTTAAAATTTTAAGAGGGACGGACAGAGTTGACGTGGGTAGGCTTTTCCCTTTGAGAGTGGGGAAGATTCCAACAAGGGGACATAGCTTCAGAATTGAGGGACAAAAGTTTAGGGGTAATATGAGGGGTAACTTCTTTACTCAGAGGGTGGTGGCTATACGGAATGGGCTTCCGGTGGAAGTGGTGGAGGCAGGCTCGATTTTATTATTTAAGAGTAAATTGGATAGGTATATAGATAAGAGGGGATTAGAGGGTTATGGTCTGAGAGCAGGTAGATGAGACTAGGTCAGAGAGAGTGGTCGGCGTGGACTGGTAGGGCCGAACGGGCCTGTTTCCGTGCTGTAGTTGTTATATGGTTATATGGTTATATGGTTATATTGAAGCAAAATACAAAACAGATTAGTATATCTCCCGTCATTAATTTGTTTGTTTGTATGTCCAAAGAACTTAGTTTCTCACTGACACTCCATCGTATTCTGTTATCTATTTATTAAAACTCTCGTTTGTTTGTTCGTTTGTTCCTGAACTACAGCCAAAATGGTACACGATAGCGCAACAATTTTAGGCCTACCTTACTCACCATTGCCCCTTTGGTGTGAATGGAAGAAGTTTCATTGAAATCGGTGTTATATTTTTTAAGTTATTCACATTTTTAATTTAAAATCTATCTTCTAGGGAGGGAGGGAGGGGGGGAGGGGGTGGAAGGAGGGAGGGGTTGGAGCGAGGGAGAGGGGAGGAGGGATAAGGGGGTTTGAGGGGGATGGAGTGGGGTGGAGGGGAAGGGGGAGGGGAAGGGGGAGGGTGGAGGGGAGGAGGGGAGAGGGAGGGGGGATGGGGAGGGGGAGAAGGGAGGGGGAGGGGGGGAGGGAGATGGGAGGGGGAGTGAGGGGGGAGGAGAGGGGAGGGGGGAGAAGGGAGGGGGATGGGGGGGGGGAGAAGGGAGGGGGATGGGGGGGGAGAGGTGAGGGGGAGGTGGGCAGGAGAGGGTGCTGCACCAATGCAGGAGAGGTTTGGGCCCAACGGGTCCACATGATCTAGTGGACACTAAATGCTACCAGAGCCTGCAACACCCTCATCTCATAAAAGGATGCGTAAGAAAATAACTGCAGATGCTGGTACAAATCGAAGGTATTTATTCACAAAGTGCTGGAGTAACTCAGCAGGTCAGGCAGCATCTCAGGAGAGAAGGAATGGGTGATGTTTCGGGTCGAGACCCTTCTTCATCCTTCATAAAAGGATGCCATCAGTTTAAACAACTAATCTTCTCAGGCAGAATGTTCTTTATTGCTCTGCTAGATCACTAAAAATGTTTATGATTCCCATATTGAACAAGCACAAAAATCCAAAGGATGCTATCAGTTACATTAGATAAAAATAGAAAACATCAATAGTTTCACCGAGTTCATACCTGGGTAAACAAGGCAATGTTTTAAGCCTGTGTTTAATGAACCAATGTGCCTCACAAAATAGGTTGTCTTTGACCGCTTCTGTAAAAGGTCTGGTGTTACCTCCACTACATGGTCTCCTAACCCAATTGACCATGAAGAATTCTACTGGCTTGATGAGCATGATCATGGACCTTAGTGCATGGCTACACTAAATAAATAGATACCATGCATCAACATTGTTAAATGTGTGATTTATCGTTATGATAGGGATTCACCTGAGCCCGGTAAGCACAAAAGCTTTCCCCAGCAATAGGAGGAGACGCTCAGGAATTCTTTAAATTAATCATGCAAAGGACAAAATAGACATTTTTCAAAATAACAGAACGCAGACAAAATATCAGAAGGAAAATAAGCAGTAACTCGCCTGTTTACTTGCATCAAGCCTAAAACAATGGAATCAGGCTCAAAACTGGACCAAATTTGCCCTGAGCAAACAAATAACATTTTTTATAAACTAACGGAATGAAAAATGTATAATGCAATTAAAATCCCTTATCTCCTGGACCTCTTTGGTATCAAAGCAAAATTACATAATTATCAGAAAAAGTTACATCATAATTATCATCATGGTCACGAAAGTGAATTATTTTTCATGAATGAGGTTTGAGGAATGTGCAGCTTTATTATTTAGCAATTTGTTATTTCTCACTCTGGAATACAACTGAGCCTGAAGATCACCATTAGAAATTGGGAACTATATAAATAATTTTGTCTGTCAATTACTGTACCTCATGCAACTCATCCTTTATTTAATTATATTCATGAAATATGGAAAGGTATTTTTAGTCACAGGCTCATCTTTTGATTTGAGTGGGTCTGCACATAAATCATCCCTTAAAAAAAAAATCATATCCACCGCAAATCCAAAATTGTATGAATAATTTTCCATCACTTCTTGATATTAAAGAATAATCTGAGCAAAAATAATGCTCTAAGTGGAGACAAATAAAAAGATCACATTAACTGTCCTTAAAGGGCGGCACGGTGGCGCAGCGGTAGAGTTGCTGCCTTACAGCGAATGCAGCGCCGGAGACTCAGGTTCGATCCTGACTACGGGCGCCGTCTGTACGGAGTTTGTACGTTCTCCCCGTGACCTGCGTGGGTTTTCTCCGAGATCTTTGGTTTCCTCCCACACTCCAAAGATGTACAGGTATGTAGGTTAATTGACTGGGTAAATGTAAAAATTGTCCCTTGTGTGTGTAGGATAGTGTCAATGTGCGGGGATCGCTGGACGGCGCGGACTAGGTGGGCCGAAGGGCCTGTTTCTGCACTGTATCTCTAAAAAAAAAATCTAAAGCGATTTTGCAAGTTACCGAATAGTCTAGCAAACCTCTATCGATGCACTTTAGAAAGTTCCCTGACTAATTGCATCACCTGGTATGGCAATTCCAACACACAGAAATGCAAAATGCAGCAGAGAGTGGTGGTCTCAACCTGGTTCATCAGAGGCACAGCCTTTCCCTCCATTGAAAGCATCTACATGAGGCGCTGCCTCAAGAAGGCAGCATTAAGGTAGACGAATTTCCTGGGCCAGATCAGATATATCCGAGGACACTGTACGAAACTAGAGAGGAAATTGTGGGAGCCCAGGCTGAAATTTATGAGTTGGCATTAATTACAAGCGAGGTGCCAGAAGACTGGAGGGTAGCAAATGTTATGCCTCTATTCAAAAAAGGCTGCAAGGAAATGGCTGGGAAATGTAGGCCAGTGAGCTTAACATCTGTTGTCAGAAAGTTACTGGAGTGTATTCTGATGGACAGGATATACATGCATTAAGATGAACAAGGGCTGATTAGGGATTGTGGGCATTGTTTTGTACGTGGGAGGTCGTGTCTCACAAATCTGATTATGTTTTTTGAAGAAAGAAAACTGTCTGAAGAAGGGTCTCGACCCGAAACGTCACCCATTCCCTCTCTCTTAGATGCTGCCTGACCTGCTGAGTTACTCCAGCATTTTGTGATACCTTTGATTTGTACCAGCATCTGCAGTTATTTTCCTAAACTTTTTTTGAAGATGTGACCTATAAGGTTGATGAGGGCAGAGCTGGAAATGTTCTATATATGGATCTGAGCAAAGTATTCGACAAGGTTCCGCATTGGTAGGCTGCTCTGGTTGTTAAAGAGCATGGGATCGCTGATAGAGATAACTGAATGGGTAGAAAACTGGCTTGGAGGAAGGAAGCAGAGGGTGATGGTGGAAGGTTGTGTCTTGGATTGGATGACTGTGACTAGTGGTGTGCCTCAGGGTTTGGTGCTGGAGCCATTACTGTTTGACATCTAAATGAATGATTTGGATGAGAATGTACATGGCAAGATTAGCAAGTTTGCAGATGATACAAAAAGTGGGTGGGATTGCAGATAGTGAAGATGGTTGTCAAAAACTTCAGCAGGATCTTGATCGGTTGGCCAGGTGGGCTGAGGAAAGATTGATGGAACTTAATACAGAGAAATGTGAGGTGGTGCATTTTGGAAAGTCTAACATGGGCAGGTCCTACACAGAGAATGGTATGCCTCTGGGAAGTGTTGTAGAGCAGAGGGATCTAGAAATGCAGGTACATAGTTCCTTGAAAGTGTCATCACAGGTAGATGGGGTGGTCAAAAAGGCTTTTGGCACATGGCCATTAGTCAGAGTTTTGAGTATAGAAGTTGGGAGGTCATTGCAGAGATATAAGACATCGGTGAGGCCACATTTAGTGCATCGTATTCAGTTCTGGGCACCATGGTATAGGAAAGATGTTGTTAAGTTGGAAAAGATTTACAGGAATGTTGCCAGGACTCGAGGATCTGAGCTATAGGGAGAGGTTGAGCAGGCTGGGACTCTATTCCCTGGAGTGCAGGAGGATGAGGGGTGATCTTTTTTTTTTTTTTCCATATATACAGCGCGGAAACAGGCCTTTTCGGCCCACCAAGTCCGCGCCGCCCAGCGATCCCCGCACACTAACACTATTAACACTATCCTACACACACTAGGGACAATTTTTACATTTACCCAGTCAATTAACCTATATACCTGTACGTCTTTGGAATCTTATTGAAGTGTATAAAATCATGAGAGGAATAGAGCGGGTGGACGCACAGAGCATCGCCCAGAGTGGGGGGTATCGAGAACCAGAGGGCATAGGTTTAAGATGAAGGGGGAAAGATTTTATAGAAATCTGAGCAATGAGCTTTTCATGCAAAGGGTCATGGGAGAGGCCGGAGGAGGTAGTTGAGGCAGGGACTATCGCAATGTTTAAGAAGCAATTAGACAGGTACATGGAGAGGACAAGTTGAGAGGGATATGGGCTAGACGCAGGCAAGTATGACTAGTGTAGATGGGACATGTTGGTTGGTGTGGGCAATTTGCGCTGAAGGGCCTGTTTCCACATTGTATGGCTGTATGACTCTATTGATCATCATGGATCCCCATGATCCAGGCCATGCCTTCTTCTTGCTGATACGATCGGACATGAAGGTCAGAAGCCTTACATTAAATGCCTTCAGCTTTCAGAATAGTTACTCTCCAACAGGTGGCGTGCACAACCTAATCTTGTCTTTTCATTATCACAGATGCACAAGCAAATTTTTCGTTATACTTGTACCTCACCGTACAAGTGACCATAAACTCAACTTGATTTGACTTATTTGTTTGTTTTATTCATTTGTACATCATGCAGATTTTGTTTTATATATTTGTTTTTAGGCCTGCATGTTCCATTGGCTAGACCAGCATTTATCATTTCTCCAAGTTGGTGTTGGTGGAAGGAGAATCTGCTAAAGGTCATTAGGCCCGGGGCATTGTCCTAAGGAACTCCTACAGCGACGTCCTGTAATGACTGATCTCTAATAAGCAAAACCATCTTCTTTTGTGCAATCATGATACCTATTTTCAGTTTTACCAGAGTGCCCTGAAGCCACATTCAATCAAATACTGCCATATAATAATATTTAAATAATACCTTATAATAATATTTTTTTATAATAAAATAATATTTCCAGCATTTTATGTCTTCATTTCAGATCTACTGCACTGACTATCGATCACCCGTTCACACTTGTTCTATGTTATTCTTCTTTCGCATCAACACCCTTCATTCTCATGGCATCTTATGGAGACCAATTAGCCTGCAGACCTGCACGTCTTTGGGATGTGGGAGGAAACTGGAGCACTCGGAGGAACCCTACACGATCACAGGGAGAACATGCAAACTCCACACAGACAGACCCGAGTTCAGGTTCATTCCCGGGTCTCTTGCGCTGTGAGGCAACGGCTCTACCAGCTTTGCCACTGTGCCGCCCAAAGTTGGTTTATTTCCTTTATGAAGGTAATGCCGAAAATTTAACAAGATTGTTATCAGTATGATCTTGCAAAAATCTCGATTCTAACATTATATATGCTGTCCAGGTATTTTAACATACAAATGTGAAGGAAACATCATTTGTCTACTGTTGTATGGTGATGAACTAATGAAATAAATGAAAATAAATGGCTCATGATTAATTTGCTTCAGTTGAAATTAGGTCACAAGAAAGCTGTTGGGTATTTGTTTGGGTTGGGTATTATTGAGCAGTGGGACATAATTTTTCATCCTAATAAAGACCCGATTTTCAGAAGGACTGTTGTCAAGTGAAAATGAGTCAGAGAGAGCTTATGAAACAGCTTGTAGAATGAAGAGAAGAGAATCAATAGGTGGCCAAAGAATCTATTCAGCAGCCATCATACGAGTAAGATTGCATGAATGAGATTGCAGGAGTGTTAAAGCAAATGCATGTGCTCATCCAGCAGACCAAAAAATAAAGCGTGATACGAGATAGTATAAAAATAAGTCTGAATAAAACCATAAGCAAACAGGTTATGCGGAAATGAATAGATATCTAAAAATAATTATTCATTTCAAATCCCATCATGTGAACTAAACTTGTAGCTTTCAACTTAGAGCATTTTTACATAATGTTTCTATTTTATAAAAGCATGCCACGCTGAATCTTAAAAGTGAAAATAATTCCAAAAATTGGTCAGAAGAGAATTATGGATTGACACTGAAACCTACCTTCGAAAGCACAAAGTCAGGTTGCATTATGGTTCTGTCACCAGAAAAAAAGATAGTGTGCAAATAAAGCTGAATTAAGAAGACTGAAACAAGTACACATCTCAGGTGATACACTTGAGAACATGAAGCACTTTGTTGAAAGATTTTGAACATAAAGTGATAGGTGTGGGGATCTGAAAGATGTTAATGGTAATTTTGCAGACAGGGTGAAAGGAAAGAATTCAAACAGCAAAGGCATGAATTTACACAGCATGGTTTACCAGAGACAAGCATAGAGGTCACAAACAGAACAGGAGGTTCAAAATTCATATTTGAGAGCACAATCTAAAGCCTAAATTAAAATAAGATGTTAATTTTTGAAATGGGATTACAGTATTTGCTCACAGTATTTGCTCACGGTATCTTTTCTCTTTCATAGAATGTTGCTTGGGCTTGTCGAGGACAATTTAATTTTGCTGCCTAACTATGTCAAGCGCCGATCTGAAATTTTAAATAGCTTGTGCCTTTTCATGCAGTTAACATGTGCTGATAGCTTTGCAGCTCAGTTCAAACAAATAATTAAGAGTTATGTTGAAATCAACATTTTATTGAACACATCATCCTGAAATTTTAAATGGCATGGGATAGCAATAATTACAAGTGTCAAAAGTGTGTATTTTTTAAAAAGTGAAGAAGAAATTGAAACTGGGAATTAAATAGTATGTTAAATTATTTTTTTAAAAGACACTCCCATTATATGTGTCGAAAAATAACTGCAGATGCTGGTACAAATCGAAGGTATCACAAAAAGCTGGTAACTCAGTGGATCAGGCAGCATCTCAGGGGAGAAGGAATGGGTGACGTTTCGGGTCGAGACCCTTCTTCAGTCTGAAGAACCTTCTCCCATTATATGAAGGAAAATAACCGCAGATGTTGGTACAAACATAAGTCATAGGAGAAGAATCAGGCCATGCGGTCCATCGAGTCTACTCTGTCATTCAATCATGGCTGATCTATCTTTCCCGCTGAACCCCACTCCTGCCTTCTCCCTGTAACATTCAACACCTTACTATTCAAGAACCTGTCAAAATCTCCACTCAAAAAAATATCCATAGAATTGGCCCCCACAGCTGTCTGTGGCAAAGAAATCTACACATTATCCACCCATTGGCTAAAGAAATTCCTCCTCATCTCCTTTCTAAAGGTACGTCCTTTTATTCTGAGGCTGTGCCCTCTGTTCATAGATTCTCCCACTAGTGGAAATATCTTCTCCACGTCCACTCTAGCTGGGCCTTTCATTATTCAGTAAGTTTCAGTGAGGTTCCCCCCTCATCCTCCTAAACTTCAGCAAGTATAGGCCCAGAGCCATCAAAGGCTCATCATACATTAACCCTGGATCATTTTCAGAAACCTCCTCTGACCCCTTTCCAATGCCAGTATATAATATATTCCTTTATTTGTCCCACACTGGGGAAATTTACAATAACAGTATATCCCTCCTCAGATATGGGGCCCAGAACTGCTCACAATACTCCATATACAGTCTGACCATTGCCTTATAAAGCTTCAGCATTACATCCCTGCTTTTACACATTTCCTTAAAGTGACTATGTTTATTAAGTTATTGATGATAGTGGGGGTGATGTGTTTGTGGGCTCTACTAGAAGACCTGCTAAAAGAAAAAAAGGCAGTTGTGAAGTAAAATACACTTTTATAACATAACATAACAGAACTTTATTGTCATTCGGTATAAATACCGAACGAAATTTCAGCAGTCACAAGACACAGCAAAAAAGAAAAGAACACAGGACACACGACCCCAACACAAACATCCATCACAGTGACTCCAAACACCCCCTCACTGTGATGGAAGGCAACAAAACTTCCACTCTCTTCCCCCCCGCACCCACGGACAGGCAGCTCGACCCCTACCGAGGCAAACGACATGCACAGCCCCCGCAAGGGGATGGAAGGCCCCGCGGCCGAGCCGCCCCGGGCACCGAAACGTCCCGCGGCCGTACCGGGCGATGTTAAGTCCAGCGGCCGAGCCGCGCCGGGCGATGGAAGGCCCCGTGGCTGCTGCTAAGTCCCGCGGCCGAGCCGCACCGGGCACTGAAACGTCCCGCGGCCGAGCCGCGCCGGGCACTGAAACGTCCCGCGGCCGAGCCGCACCGGGCACTGAAACGTCCCGCGGCCGAGCCGCGCCGGCGATGTTAAGTCCCGCAGCAGAGCCGCGCCGGGCGATGGAAGGCCCCGCGGCCACGCCGGGCGCTGAACCGTTCTGCGGCCGAGCCGCACCGGGCGATGGAAGGCCCCGCGGCCGAGCCGCGCCGGGCACTGTTAGGTCCCGCGGCCGAGCCGCGCCGGCGATGTTAAGTCCAGCGGCCGAGCCGCGCCGGGCGATGTAAGGCCCCGCGGCCGATGGAAGGCCCCGCGGCCGAGCTGCGCCCCGGGGAAGAGACCTAATAAAAGAAAGGTTTCCCCCACACCCCCACCCCCACACCCACACATACACAGCCAAAAACAGAAACAAAAACCATCTCAACACCGACACAAACAAAAAAAAGAAAAAAAGACAAACAGACTGCCAGAGCCGCAGCCGTTAGGCGCAGCCAGGACTGGACAAGCTCGATGCAGGAAAAATGTTCCCAATGTTGGGTGAGTCCAGAACCAGGGGCCACAGTCTTAGAATAAAGGGGAGGCCATTTAAAACTGAGGTGAGAAAAAAACTTTTTCACCCAGAGACTTGTGAATTTGTGGAATTCTCTGCCACAGAGGGCAGTGGAAGCCAAATCACTGGATGGATTTAAGAGAGAGTTAGATAGAGCTCTAGGGGCTAGTGGAATCAAGGGATATGGGGAGAAGGCAGGCACGGGTTATTGATTGGGGACGATCAGCCATGATCACAATGAATGGCGGTGCTGGCTCAAAGGGCTGAACGGCCTCCTCCTGCACCTATTTTCTATGTTTCTATGTTTCTAAAATGCTGGAGTAACTCAGTAGGTTAGGCTTCATCCCTGGAGAAAATGGATAGGTGATATTTCAATTGGGATCATTCTTCAGACTGATTGAAGTGGAGGGGGCAGAGGGTGGAGGTGGTGGACATCAATCGATAGGAAAAAGGAGAGAGGTGTCAGAGATAGGTCAGGTGTATTTGAGGGCAGGGTGGATGTTGGTGGTGAAATTAATGAAGTCCATGAGTTCTGAACGTGTGCAAGAGGCAGTCCTGATGCAGTCGTCAACGTAGAGGAGAAAGAGTTGTGGGATAGGACCAGTATACTCCGAGAACAACGACTGCTCGACATAACCTTTTATATGTTACACTTTTATATGTGCCTGCCATTCCACCAGAAGATGGTGCTCTTGCACATTATGTCATTGTCTGAATAAGGGTTCCGCTCCGAAAAGTCATCTCTCCATGTTCCCCAAAGATGCTGCCTGGCCTGCTGAGTTGCTCCAGCACTTGTGTCTTTTTTGACATTGTATTCACTATTTATCGAGGCAACTAACCGTAAACTTTAAACCTCCAAAATTAGTCTTTAGTTATTATTTTATGTCTTTCATTTGCTTAAATATCAAATACTTAAAACTACTGCCATCGAATGGATTTTCTTCATATTTCAAGAGATCTGGCACAAATCAGCATTAAATGTTATTGAATAATTTAGGTTTGGTCACAATTCAGTAATCATATAAATATTCAGGGACATTAATACTTTGGCATAAATAATGACGTGAACGAAAGACATTTCGGAATCATAGACTGCCAAGACACAGCAGGAGCTACTAAATGTTGTCTGTTCTTTCTTTATCAGATAAGAAATGACAACTCACTGTGATGGATGTTTCTTTTGTTTGGTGTTAGTGTATGATTGTACGTGTTATTGCATTTTTATTGATTATTCTTATTGGTCTTATTGTTGAACTGCGGGTAATGTTTCATTTCACTACACATTTATGTGTAAGTGACAAATAAACGACTATTGACTATTGACTGAGTAAAATAATCAAAATAAAGTGGAAGAGAATATACTGTATCACAGTTGTTTAATAATAACCAGATAAAAGTAGAAAGGAAAATAATTAGCTGTCTATGTTAACAGGGTGAGAAAGGTTCGGAAGAGGATTGTGTAGAACACAACCTATTGGGCCTTTTTCTTTGCTTCACATTCTATGTAGACGGAAAATATTTGCTGTGTTGGCCAACTTGTGGGAGCTATTTTAATGATGACACTGTATCATATTTTCATCATCTTACTTGGTTAACCTCTGCACATGAAAGTTAAAGCTATCATTTCAATTCACAAAGCATTTTATTTCACTTTGTCATTTTGATTGTTTTCTCCCTTTGGGTTATTCAGGTTTGTATATGACCTACAATGACAATCAAGATCCTTGTATATTGGAGCCCTATTGCAAAATTTGTCCTCAAGGCACAGCAGTGCCAGCTGGAAAGCCCAAGCTGATAGTCCTAAAATAATTGACTAGATATGATATTTAAATTTTCTATATCATTTTAATACTGCATGCAGCTAAGGTTCCCTATGGTAAACTAGGTAAATATTGAGTTTAGTTTGCAAAATGTTGATTAAATAAATTGTTTTGAATGATGTTTAATTAATTGAATGATTACATTTATTCAGGTGTGTGGTGTGCATGACATCCCCTTAGTAATCTGAGCCTTGCAATTGTGAAGAGAATTTGTGGAATCAGGAAGTAAATTATATGTCATCAAGTACACAGCTACTATTCTGCTTTTGTAGCCATTCTTGATGTGGTTATGAAGATTGGAGCAGGTAGCAATACTCTTCCTTGTTGAGAATAATCTTTACCCAGCAGATTTACTTAGCACAAACATTGCCTGTTGTTTGTCAATAGACAATAGGTGCAGGAGAAGGCCATTCGGCCCTTCCAGCCAGCATCATGCTGATCATGGCATGATCATGGCAGATCATGCACAATCAGTACCCCGTTCCTGCCTTCTCCCCATATCCCCTGACTCCGCTATCATTAAGAGCTCTATCTAACTCTCTCTTGAAAGCATCCAGAGAATTGGCCTCCACTGCCTTCTGAGGCAGATAATTCCACAGCTTCACAACTCTGAGTGAAAAAGTTCTTCCTCATCTCCATTCTAAATGGCCTACCCCTTAGCCTTAAACTGTGACTCCCCCAACATCGGGAACATGTTTCCTGCCTCTAGCGTGTCCAATCCCTTAATAATCTTATATGTTTCAATAAGATCCCCTCTCATCCGTCTAAATTCCAGAGTATACAAGCCCAGTCGCTCCAGTCTTTCAACGTACGACAGTCCTAAACATGTTCAAGGTTTTACTATTGATTGTTTACCTGCTTCATTATTGAAAGAGTAATTAAAGGAGCAAATTATGGCAAGCTAACCTTACTCCTGACTATGCGAGGAAGAAGATAACTATAACGCTTCGTTATAGCGTTCTTTCATTTTGGAGCCTAATTTTTCTAGCCGCGCCTTGGCTTCAATGATTGCTGGGGGGTTAAGCATAGAGGTGCTTTTCAAAGTGCTGTAGCGGAGATAAAATGATCGGTCGGAGCCGCTATGTTGGGTGTGCGGAGATGTTTAAGTGGCTGTGCCTCTGGAGTTACAGGCTCCTTCTGCTGGGTGAGTGTGGGTGATTTTCCTGGGAAATGAGGGACATTGGGGAGTACAATGAATGCAAGGGGATTATGGTACAGCATTCCCTCGGGTAAAGGTTCAGGGGCTCTCTGGGTTAGAGTCAGGCGGTAGACACGAGAAACTGCAGATTCTGGAATTTTGCTTAGAATAGTGAGTTCTGGAGTAACAGTGGTTCAGGCAGCATCTCTGGAGGCTCAATTGGATGTGGGAATCTAAGCAGTCGAGGAAATCGGGTATCACTTCCGAGGATCGCACCTCCATTTATGCTATGTTATAATGACTCCTTACAGCGTTGTTTCGTTGAGTGCTCCATTTTCTAGGAACGTTTGTAGAGTGCCCTAGTGAGACCTCACCTGGAGTACTGTGTGCAGTTTTGATCTCCAAATTTGAGGAAGGATATTCTTCCTATTGAGGGCGTGCAGCGTAGGTTTACTAGGTTAATTCCCGGAATGGCGGGACTGTCATATGTTGAAAGACTGGAGCAACTAGGCTTGTATACACTGGAATTTAAAAGGATGAGGGATCTTATTGAAACGTATAAGATTATTAAGGGGTTGGACACGTCAGAGGCAGGTAACATGTTCCCAATGTTGGGGGAGTCCAGAACAAGGGGCCACAGTTTAAGAATAAGGGGTAGGACATTTAGAACTGTGATGAGGAAAACCTTCTTCAGTCAGAGAGTTGTGAATCTGTGGAATTCTCTACCTCAGAAGGCAGTGGAGGACAATTCTCTGAAAGCATTCAAGAGAGAACTAGATAGAGCTCTTAAGGATAGCGGAGTCAGGGGGTATGGGGAGAAGGCAGGAATGGGGTACTGATTGAGAATGATCGGCCATGATCACGTTGAATGGCGGTGCTGGCTCGAAGGGCCGAATGGCCTCCTCCTGCACCTATTGTCTATTGTCTAATCAAGGTGTTGCTGCAGACCTTGGTATCTTCTTTTGTATGGGGAATGACTAGTTTAAAAAAATCCTTGTTGTTACCTACGCAGGGCTATATCGACCCCACTACCCAAGAAAATAATTATTTTGCTGAAAATCAAAAAGATGCAGAAGTAAAATTTGAAATAAAAGGAAAATGCTGGAAACTATCAGCAGTCAGGCAGCATCCGTGAAGAGGAACACAGAAGTAACATTTCTGTTCAATGACTTCACCTGATTGATTCTGTTTCCACATGGGAGGCCAAACCTGCAGAATATTTCCAGTATTTTGTTTAATCCCTTAAATGGAAATAATCTCAGATCAAATGGAAAAGATTTGTTATTGTCAACTTGGCAAAATATTTTTCCTTGATTTTGCTACAGAAAATCTGGACACCCAGGATGAAACCCATCCTACAAATGTTATTGTAGATGGGCTATTGCATGCTAGCCAATCGTAGTGCTTGTTAGTAGTAGTCCCGCCTAGTATGTGCTTTATAATATTAAGAACTCGCCTACGTCAGGCAGTAGATGTAGCAGCTCGGAGCTGTAATGTACTGCAGGTCCTATGATGTAAGTGCTTCAATAAAATGATGCGTTGTATCTTAGCATGGACTTAAGTACTTTATTACATGGTGTCAGAAGTGGCAACTACAACGTCAACGGGACACACAGAAGCGGTTCTTCGACAGGTCCAGTAAGCCACTCACACCTCTTGCACATGGACAAGTGGTTCGTCTGCAAACCGACAAGGGCCATGCACGACTGGGACACATTTACGGACCTTCCAAGGAGCCACGTTCATACCTGGTCGAAGTGGACGGGGTCATCTACAGACGCAACCGTCAACACATCCTTCTGGTGAAGGAACCGCGTCCTGCGACTCCGGGTCCTGACGCCCCGCATCTCGTGTTCACTCCCACAGTTGATTCACCACCAACTGTTGTTCCAGCCGCGGGTTCCCCACGTCGGTCGGTGCCTGGCGTGCCCATGTCATCTCCCACTAGTCCTGTCAAGTCGCCTGTTGCGTCCCCACTCTCCTCCCCTTGTTCTCCCGCGAAAGGAAGTGAGGCGGTCTCTTACCGCACGAGGGCCGGACGGGTTTGTAGGCCACCCGTTAGATATGGCGATTTTGTGTAACTTTGCTAGTATATTCTTCACATTTTTGTTTTTCATTGCTTAAGCTACCGTTGTTTCTTTATTTCAACAAGAAGAGATGTAGGTCCTATGATGTAAGTGCTTCAATAAAATGATGCGTTGTATCTTAGCAGGGACTTAAGTACTTTATTACAGTTATCATTTGAGAGCCAAATCCATATTGACAACTGCACTTTTCTCATGCCTCTATACATAACCTGAAGGCCTAGCAGCTGATTTGGATATCCAAACACGTAATGTTAACAAAAAGTATGACTGTGATAAAAGTTTAGCTAATGAAGGGGTTGGACACGTTAGAGGCAGGAAACATGTTCCCAATGTTGGGGGAGTCAAGGGGCCACAGTTTAAGAATAAGGGGTAGGCCATTTAGAACTGAGATGAGGAAAAGCTTTTTCAGTCAGAGAGTTGTAAATCTGTGGAATTCTCTGCCTCAGAAGGCAGTGGAGGCCAATTCTCTGAATGCATTCAAGAGAGAGCTAGATAGAGCTCTTAAGGATAGCGGAGTCAGGGGGTATGGGGAGAAGGTAGGAACAGGGTACTGATTGAGAATGATCAGCCATGATCACATTGAATGGCGGTGTTGGCTCGAAGGGCCGAATGGCCTCCTCCTGCACCTATTGTCTATTGTCTATTGAACGTATTCAAACTAAATAAAAAAGACTAATGCTAAAACTTTATTTTAAAATCTGTTTCAATAATTTAATGATTATATATTGAACCAATGTATGTCAGAAAAGGTAAATCATTTTGTACAAAGTATTAATGATGAAAGCTAGTGCAAAGCAACTTCAAGCATTTTCAGTGTTTGTCATGAATGCGTGAGATGCCTGTCGGGGATTCGAAAAGATGATCAGATTTCAATGATTAAACCCACCTCAAAATATCTCCAACTTAATCCCAACCATAATGTCAAAAACAAGTCCAGTCGCATTTTTTTGGATGATCTTTAAATTGAATTGACGAGGGCTTAGTTGAAGTTCTCATCAATGCAATTTAAAGATCATCCAAAAAATTGCGACTGGATTTCTAGTCAATGAAGTCATGCTGCAGATGTGTCACTCATATTGGTTTTCCACTCATATTACAGAAGAAATGTCAAACATACACATGAGGAATAGGTTCTACAAATTTTGACGTGTTGTTAAGTGTCTCCTGCAAATGTGAATACTATTTATTTTATCCACCAAACTATCATTTCAGCTTTGTTCTGCATGACATTTTGTGTCAAACATTGTAAAAAGAAAAGTAACAAGTAAAAGGGCAAATTGAAGTCTGATGATCCCAAGGTCTACCCAGGCTCAAATAAAACAATTTTTAAAATGACTTACGAAGGAATAAATAATATCTACTGAGATATTTCAGTGTATTAAAAATGTAAATCATTGTTATTGTCACTCACCTTCAAAATAATTGCTAAGATAATTAATATTTCTGTTCTGCAAGGAAAGGAAGTGAAGTCAAGTTGAGTTTATTGACATATGCAGATGCACGGTGAGGTACAGGTACATTGAAAGGCTTGCTTGGGCACATAGACTCAGCCAACACACGAGAACATAAGTTACACACAAATGACAATAGACAATAGACAATAGGTGCAAGAGGAGGCCATTCGGCCCTTCGAGCCAGCACCGCCATTCAATGTGATCATGGCTGATCATTCTCAATCAGTACCCCGTTCCTGCCTTCTCCCCATACCCCCTGACTCCGCTATCCTTAAGAGCGCTATCTAAATGATATGATTGATATAAGATTGTGAAAAAGACTGTGAAAAAACAAAAATTTAGTGCAAAACACAATTAGAAAAACATTGTGGTATAAGAGCTGGTCTGTACTGACGTGTTATTTAGAAATTAGGATTGAGCAGTTGGTTCAAGAATCTGATGGTGGCAGAAAAATAACTGTTCCTGACCTGGTGATGTCAGGTTATTGGTACCTCCTCCACAATGAGAAGGTGGCGTGACCCAGATTGGGTCTTTGATGATAAATTTTACCTTCTTCAGGCAGTGCCTCATGTAGATGCTTTCAATGGTGGGATCAGCTACACCCTTGATGAACAGAGTGGAGTCTACCATTCTTTGCATGTCGGAATTAGCATAGCGTGCCATGATCAAACATTCAGTGTACTTTCACAAGTGCTTTTGTAGAAGTTTGTTAGAGTATTTGGTGATACGTCAAATCTTTTTACACTTCTTCGTAGAGGCATGGAGCACCTTCTTTGTGATTACATCGATGTGCTGGGCCCAAGACAGCTCATCGGAGATGTTACCTTGCAGGAATTTAAAGCTGCTAACTCTCCACTGTCGACCCACAAATGAAAATTGGCAAAAAAAGACACAAAGTGCTGGAGTAACTTAGTGGGTTAGTCAGCATCTCTGGAGAACATGGATAAACACAGTTTCAGGTTAGAACTCTTCTTCAGACCTAACTTGATCGTTTCGCTGAACACCTTCGCTCAGTCTGCTTGGAGCTACCTGATCTCCCAGTTGTCAAACACTTCAATTCCCCTTTCCATTCCCACACTGGCCTTACTGCCCTAAGCCTCCTTCATCGTCAGAATGAGACCAATCGCAAATTGGAGGAACAGCATCTCATATTTTGCTTGGGCAGCTTACAACCCAGTGGTATGAATATTGAAGGTAGACACAAAATGTTGGAATAACTCAGCGGGACATGCGGCATCTCTGGAGAGAAGGAATGGGTGACGTTTCGGGTCGAGACTCTTCTTCAGACTATGAATATTGTTCATGGTAACATACTTCAGGGTACGAATATTGATTTCTCTAACTTCAAGTAACCCTTGTATCCCTCCCCCATCCAAGTAGTACCAGCTTCAGTTGTCTTGTTGAGTCTCATTGTCTATACTCGTTTTCACCAAGCATATAGCTAACAATGGCCTATTTCCTTTATCGTGTTACTTTTTGCATATGTTTCATTCATTTGTTCTACATCTCTTTATGTCACTGGCTATCTCTCGTTTCCCTTTTTGCCCTGACTCTCAGTCTGAGGAAAGGGTCTCGACCCGAAACGTCACCTATTCCTTTTTTCCAGAGATGCTGTCTGACCCGCTGAGTTACTCCAGCTTTTTGGGTCTATCTTTGGATTAAACCAGCATCTGCAGTTCCTTCCTACACTTTTTACACTTCTTCGTAGATTTTCCAATCCTTCATGGATTGAAGTCTGGTTATCATTTAAAAGTCAGTGACCGGTCCTTTACAGGTAGGCTGGGTGAATGTAACTAATGGAGTGAAACTAAGAGGTAAAGCTCTTAGGCTTCAATTGTTTAAACAATTTACATTAATGATCCTCCCTCTGCTTGCGTACATTTTTTCCACCATCTCCCATTACACACTGTTCCTTTCCCAATCTCTGAATGTGCTCCCCCATCCCTGTTCAATATTCCCCTTTATCCTTCCTCTTACCCTCCCACCTAGCCTCTTCCACCCATATCACTCCCTCTGGCATTACATTTCACACCTCTTTCTTTTCCTTATCCAACACCCTTTTCCCTTCTTTTTAACCTTTAGCCGTTGTGACTAACCACATCCATCTGCCAATCACCTCACCTCCACCCCCCCCCTTCCCTCTCCTCTACCCACTTATCATTTGCCACCCCCACCCCACCTCTTTTCCATATTTCTCCTCCCATTCTCCATTCTCGCTGAGTTTCTATATCCTTTTGTTTTTTTCTCAAGGTCCCAGCAATCTGCAATTCCAAGAGCTTTCTTGTGAATCTCTGTAATGTCATCAGAACAAGAATATATAGATGTTGATGTGTGAGTTTAGGTTAATCATTAAAAAGAGAAATTGGGAATTTGGGTCTTGTACATAATGTAATCTAATATAAATGCACAAACATTTCCTGAACTTCTAAAATATATTGTTTTGGCTTCAATTGGGAGTTTTATCTGCAGTTCTGGTTGTTCCATTTTAAGAAATTAAGCTAACACTAAACATAAGGTGCAGAGAGCCACTGACAGAGCTAAATGGTTCAACCATCAAAACTGTAGTGGCCTATAATCATATACAATGGAAATAGCCAAGAACTGTCAGGCAACTATAGACAATAGACAATAGGTGCAGGAGTAGGCCATTCGGCCCTTCGAGCCAGCACTGCCATTCAATGTGATCATGGCTGATCATTCACAATCAGTACCTCGATCCTGCCTTCTTCCCATACCTCCTGACTCCGCTATATTTAAGAGCTCTATCTAGCTCTCTCTTGAAAGCATCCAGAGAATTGGCGTCCACAGCCTTCTGAGGCATAGAATTCCATAGATTTATAACCCTCTGACTGAAAAAGTTATTCCTCATCTCCGTTCTAAATAGCCTACCCCTTCTTAAACTGTGGCCACTGGTTCTGGACTCCCCCAACATTGGGAACATGTTTCCTGCCTCTAATGTGTCCAATCCCTTAATAATCTTATATGTTTCAATAAGATCCCCTCTCATCCTTCTAAATTCCAGCATATACAAGCCTTGTCGCTCCAGTCTTTCGACATACGACAGTCCCGCCATTCCGGGAATTAACCTAGTGAACCTACGCTGCACGCCCTCAATAGAAAGAATATCCTTCCTCAAATTTGGAGACCAAAACTGCACATAGTACTCCAGGTGCGGACTCACTAGGGCCCTGTACAACTGCAGAAGGACCTCTTTGCTCCTATACTCAACTCCTCCTGCCATAAAGGCCAACATGCCATTAGCTTTCTTCACTGCCTGCTGTACCTGCATGCTGGTAATTACACATCAGAGCAGAGTTCCCCAGGGCTCTATTGTAGGGCATCTTCTGTTTAACATCTACATGCTTCCACTGGCTCAGATTATGGAAAACAACAAACTAAGTTACCATAATTATGCAGACGACACACAAATTTAAATAACCATATCACTTATGGACTATGGTCCAATACAAACACTGAGTAAGTGCATCGAACAAATCAACGATTGGATGTGCCAAAACTTTCTTCAAGACAAAACTGAGGTCGTTGTTTTTGGAGCCAAAGAGGAACGATTAAAAGTCAGCACTCAGCTTCAATCGGCAATGTTAAAAACCACGGACAAAGTCAGCCTACTATCACCTTAAGAATATATCAAGTCTTGCTATTGAGGGCGTGCAGCATAGGTTTACTAGGTTAATTCCCGGAATGGCGGGACTGTCATATGTTGAAAGACTGGAGCGACTAGGCTTGCATACACTGGAATTTAGAAGGATGAGAGGGGATCTTATCGAAACGTATAAGATTATTAAGGGGTTGGACACGTTAGAGGCAGGAAACATGTTCCCAATGTTGGGGGAGTCCAGAACCAGGGGCCACAGTTTAAAAATTACTCCGTGTAGCTTAATTAAATCTGTGCTGATGGCAGAACTGTGGATAACATGCAAAAAAGGCAACACCAGCCTACACTAATTGTGGCTACATCATGATTACACATTTATTACATGCTGCAATATTCGCAAGTGTTGCTTCCACATATATTATCTCTCAGATTCGCACCTCAGATCTCCACATGCAGCTATGTATCCGACGGGACGAAATTCTTCTTGGCTTGCCCAGGTAATCAAAACCCTGTCCAGAAGATTCTAAGGATCATAATTATTCCCAGCAAATCACAATACATTTACTTGAATCAAGCTGCCTTGTTCTACTGACCTAATTCAGAAATCAGCTAAGCTACATGAAGTATTAACTTCCCAATTCAAGATATCAATTACGTTTTCAGATCTTGATCAAATATGCAAAAATATCCTTAAAACTGCAGAGAAAATCTAATTCGATTAAGAATTAGTAAGCACCATTGCTCCCAATTGCGATGCAGTGAATCCTTTTGAAAATGAATTATATGCTGTTTTAGTGGTAATGACCTTAGCACAACTTTGATACGCTTAATAATGCAAATAAATTATATATACATGCATGGTCAAGGTCCACACCCAGAAGTGCAAAAGTAATTGGATAAAATCAATGTACATAAGGTTAACTGTGGTGCTTTACTTCATTGTAGTTCGCTCAACTGACTTTTTGATTGGCAGGCTGAATAATTAGGAAGGAAATGCAGATGCTGGTTTACACCATCATCTGAAGAAGGGTTTTGACCCGAAACGTCACCCATTCCTTCTCTCCAGAGATGCCCCCTGTCCCGCTGACTTACTCCAGCCTTTTACGTAGACTGGGCTATTCTTTCGCTGAACACCTTCGCTCAGTCCGCCTGGAAGTGGAAGTGGCTGCGGAAGTGGAAGTACTCCGGAAGTGGCTGCGCCTTGCAGCTGCGGCTCTCTGGTAGTCTGTCTGTCTTTTTTCTTTCTTTGTCTATTGTTAGCGTTTAGATGTATGTAATGACCTATTTTTAGCTGCGTATATGTGGGGGGGTGGGGGAAACATTAAAAAAAAATCTCTTCCTCAACGGAGATGCGACCCTTTCCCGTGTCGTATCTCCGTTCGCGCTACGGCCTAACACCGTGGAGTTGGCAGCCTCCAGCTGGGATCGACCTTGAAGACTCCGGTCGCAGGGCCTGGACTTACCATCTCTGAGCTGGCCGACTTTCGGAGGTTGTGGTGGCGCTGTGACTGTGGCTGCGACTCCATCTTCGGAGGCTTCGACCGCGGGCTCTGTGGACCGTAACATCGGGAGTTAGCAGGTCCCTGGCTGGCGACCGGCTTTCGGGAGCTCCAGCCTAGCAGCTTCGACCGCCCCGAATCGCAAGGTTCGATCGACCCGTTCTCAGGGCCTTCATCGCCCTGCGTGGCTCGGCCGCGGTACCTTCCATCGCCCGGTGGGGGTTCAGGACCTTCATCAGCCTGCTTGGCTCGGCCATGGGACCTTCCATCGCCCGGCGGGGGTTTCAATGTCGGGAGCCTCGATCGCCTCGAAGCAGCAGTCTGACTGCCTGACCGCGGGAGAAGAATGAGGAGGAGATAAGACTTTTCTTTGCCTTCCATCACAGTGAGGGTGTGCCTGGAGGAATCACTGTGATGGTTGTCTGTGTTAAACTTATGTAATTGTGTGTCTTGTGCTCTTTATTGTTTATGACTGCATGGTAACGACAATTTCATTCAAATCTATTTTTGAATTTGAATTTGACCTACCTGATCTCCTGGTTGCTAAACATTTGAATTCCCCATCTCATTCCCACACTGACCTTACTGTCCTAGGCCTCCTCCATTGTCAGCGTGAGGCTAAACACAAATTTGAGGAACATCTCATATTTCACTTGGGCAGCTTACAACCCAAGGTTGTAATGTAATTAATATTGATTTCTCTAACTTCAAGTAACCCCTGCATTCACTCTCTCTCCATCCCTCCCACACCCGTCACACCAGCTTTTTGTTCTTACCTAGCAAACTGCTAACAATGGTCTGTTTCCTTTATCGTTGTCACTTTCTTGCATATCATTTATTTGGTCTGTATCTCTCTACATCATCCTCTTCGTCTCTCGTTTCCCTTTCCCGTGACCTTCAGTCTGAAAAAGGGTCTCCACCCAAAACGCCATCCATTCCTTCTCTCCAGAGATGCTACCTGTTCCGTTGAGTTACTCCAGCATTTTGTGTCTACCTTCAGTTTAAACCAGCATCTGCAGTTCCTTCTTACATATATATACATTGACACATACATATATATATATACGCACACACACACATATATATATATATATATATATATACACACACATATATATAAATATATATATATATATAAACAAACAATAATAGTGCAAAAAAAGACAAAACCAATGTAGTTCAGAGCTAATTTGGAGGTTGTGGTGTTTAATAGCCTGATGGCTGCACTCGTTCTGGTTGATTACTGCGCAAACACCTCATAAGTGGTTATCTTGCGCACGTCGGAGTAGAGTAGTGATTAAATTTTGAAGTGGGCCTTTTTGACCAAGTTGAGATCTAGTTGCTCAATCCCCTTTTGTAAATGACGTAACACCACACGTGTGTTGGGTGGTAACATATTCCATTCCCTTATCGTCCTTGGGTAAAGGGAAAATTGGTAGCAACGTTTATTGAAATTTAGCGAGTTGATGATGTAGGGACCGGTATTTTGTCTTGTTTCATGGCAGTTGGTGTTCTGGGATGACGGGAGATTTGATGGTGTGATTTTGTGAATCTCCTTGTAAATTGCAATAAGTCTTAGCCCGATTCTGCTGAGCTCTAGGGTATCCCATCCGAGAGAAGTCAGCATATTATTCACGCTTGATTTGCACTTGTAGTCATTACATACAAAGCGGGCTGCTCGGCGTTGTATTTTCTCCTGGGTGATCTTGTTGTGGTTGTTGTTGAAAAGATTCCATAGGGCTCCACAATACTCCAGTTTGGGCCTGACCAAGGACTTGTAGGTGTTCTCTTTGACGGATGTACCTTAGGGACTTAGGCCCCCCTCCCCCCCGGTCATGGCAGACCATTGGTGATGCACCCTAGTTGGCTGCAAGCGGCTAGAGCAGCATCGTTTGTGGCTGAAGAGACCAATGTGGGAATGACAAGTCTGTCGCAAAGGTCACATTTGTACGTGGTCTCTGGTCTGTTGAAGTTGCTGCGCTCCTTTCTGCATGCCCGCTTGTCTGCAATGCATGTAGCACATCATGCGTGAAAATGTATTTTAAGAAGGTCGAGACTTCTATTTGCTTTGTTAAGACACTCGACTAATATGCTGATATCCTAAAAACATGCCTATACTGTACTTACCGTGAAGTGCAACGGTCACAACTCTTTTGACGTGTTAATCGTCGATTTTGTTTACAGTGTTTCCCTCCCCCTGTATGAAGAGCGAGGGTCATCTCTCTCCAGGCATTCATTTCCTCCCGCCTAGACTACTGCAACTCCCTATTAACACTGGGATCAGCCAATCATCCCTGTCCCGCCTGTAATTGGTCCAAAACGCCGCAGCGAGACTCCTGACGGGTACCCGTAAAAGGGACCACATCACCCCGATTCTGGCCTCTCTCCACTGGCTCCCAGTACGGTACAGAATCAACTTCAAGCTCCTCCTATTCACATACACGGGCTTGCCCCCCCCACCCTATATCAAAAATCTTCTAGCCCACCACTCTATCTCCAGGTCCCTCAGGTCGGCCAACTTGGGGCTACTGACTATCCCGCGGTCTAGGCTTAAGCTCAGGGGTGACCGCGCTTTTGCGGTTGCAGCTCCTAGACTGTGGAACAGCATCCCTCTCCCCATCAGAACTGCCCCCTCCATCGACTCCTTTAAGTCCAGGCTCAAAACCTATTTCTACTCCCTGGCGTTTGAGGCCCTCTGAGGGGGCGCTGTGAACTGTTTATGTATGTGTTGTTATGTTTGTGTGCTCATTTCTTAGTACCTGAACTGATGTACAGCACTTTGGTCAACGTGGGTTGTTTTTCAAATGTGCTATACAAATAAAATTGACTTGACTTCTATTTGCTTTGTTAAGACACTTGACTAATATGCTGATATCCTAAAACCTGCCTATACTGAACTTACCGTGAAGTGCAAGCGGTCACGACTCTTTTGACGTGTTAATCGTCGATTTTGTTTACATACAGTCTCCCCCCCCCCCCCCGTATGAAGAGCGAGGGTCATCTCTCTTCACATGAGAATCAACCGACAGATGGATGCGTTGCCAGGATTAAAGATGGCGGCGGCAAGGCGAACAGGCCGTGACCGCACATGCGCGGTGCCATCTTCCCCCTCCCTGTATGAAGAGCGAGGGTCATCTCTCTTCGCGTGAGAATTATCCGACAGATGGACGCGGCGTTGCCAGCATTAAAGATGGCGGCGGCAAGGCGAACTGGCCGTGACCGCACATGCGCGGTGCCATCCTCCCTCCTCTCCCTCCCCCCCTGTATGAAGAGAGAGGGTCATCACTCTTCACATGAGAATCATCCGACAGATGGACGCGGCGTTGCCAGGATTAAAGATGGCGGCGGCAAGGCGAACAGGCCGTGACCGCACATGCGCGGTGCCACCCTCCCTTCTCTCGATTGTGTGGAGGTCCCGGATTTCCCAGCACACACAAAAAAAAACCCGGTTGTGCGGCGTCCCCCGTGCAGGCCGAGGGGGTGCCGCCGCCGCCATCATCCTCCTCCTCCTCCACGGGCCGCGCTACTCCTCGGACTCACCATGAGCGGCACCAGGAACAACCGGGTGATGATGGAGGGAGTCGGGGCCCGAGTGGTGCGGGGCCCTGACTGGAAGTGGGGCAAACAGGACGGGGGAGAGGGGCATGTGGGCACCGTCAGGAGCTTCGAGAGCGCCGAGGAGGTGGTGGTGGTCTGGGATAACGGCACCGCAGCCAACTACCGCTGCTCCGGGGCCTACGACCTGCGCATTCTGGACAGCGCACCGACAGGTAGGTAGGGAGGGGAAGCCGGGGCCGGGGGGGGTCATCATTGTCAAACATCCCTGAAAATATGTACGGTGCATCCAGGGCCAGGCCCCACCCCGACGTCAGGCCGAGAATCCTCATTAAACCCGATGAACACAACACAGTTTAAAAGCTTCTGTGAAATTCCCTTCATTCACAATTAATGCATGGACTCAAATGCAGTGCAATTCATTCGAAATTGTAGCCACAGAGGAGGTAAATCACTGCATTTGAGAGTAATTAACAAATCAATTGACCGTTGTCGCCCAAAATTAAAATAACTCAATTGTTCAGGATCAAGTTTGTTAGAAACAAAAATAACCTTTCTTTTGAGTATGAAAATAACTGCAGATGCTGGTACTAATCGAAGGTATTTATTTCACAAAAATGCTGGAGTAACTCAGTACCTCAGCATTTGGAATTTAATATTTGCGTTATATTCACAAAATGCTGGAGTAACTCAGCAGGTCAGGCAGCATCTCGGGAGAGAAGGAATGGGTGACGTTTCGGGTCGAGACCCTTCTCTATTTGCGTTTTCGTTTTGTGAAACGTTCTCTGTTTCGGTTTTCGTGAGATGCCTTTTTTTGTGCGGTTTGGGAGGGATTTATTTAGTTGTGTAAAAACAGTGTACTTGTAGTTAAAGTTATTCAATTTATTTATAAACCTGGTTGTTTCAAAAATAATAACAAGCCTTGATTGTTTTTATTTGAAATGACACTTCACACACCCCCAAAACCCATCACCAGACATGCTCAGTATTTCTTATTCTATACAAACTTGGATAACATTTTGCATAAGATTTGCAAAATGTCATATAGGTTTTATGGGCGGCTTTAATTATTTGTTATTAAGGCAGAATTTACAGTTAAGCTTTAAATTAAATCACTGTCCAGTTTGAATTGTTTCCAAAGCTTTTTGTGATCTTTGGATCATTGTGATTTTTTTTTCTTCACTTATTGATTCTGGAATTTTCTGCTATTATCATGGACCTTTATATCAAAACTGACTCGATTACATTTGTGTCTCGTATTATCTGATTGGAAAGGATGCAAAAAACAAAGCTTTTCACTGTACACGTGACAGTAAACCTAAATCTAATTATCTAATTGTACTTGTGTAATTCTGCCAGATTTCTTGTGTCAGATGTAATGACTTTCAGAGGAAATGGATATTTGCAGAATCTAGCGATGGGTTGTCATGCAGGTTTATAGGTGTAATAAGCAATAATTAGGTATTACAAGTAGAAATATTAATGTTATAAACTGGGATACTTGTCTAATTTAATTGTTAGAATATCAATATATATGACCAAATACCCGGCTGATACCAAGATGTTTACAATCTAACACTGATAACTTATTACATCCAACCTTGTTGACTATCAAGCTGTGTAGCAAAGTGAGCTGGTAGACAGTTATAAATAATTTATGGTGGTGTATGTGGGTAGTGCAAACAATCTGGCATTAAAGTGTATTGTTGAAAATTGGGACGTTATTTTTGTAGAAAGAATAGAATAAATAATCTTCTTAAACGGTGAGAAAACATGAAAGATCGATTTGATTGTGCTTCTACGGAACACAGGAATGTATGATGAAGATACAATATGCAATTAGGAAGTAAAATAATCTGTTGACTTTTTGAGGGACTGGTAAGGTAGAAATTGAGAGTCTGTTTCCTCCATTGCATAGTCTTTTGGACAGAATCTCCGCAGAGTTGGGAATGTAAATAGCAGTTGATGAGAAATTTCTTCTTGCAGAAGGTTTTATGTCTGAATGATTTTACATTTTGAGCACTATGGATCCTCAAGAAAGATATTTGAATACAAAGGGAATAACTAAATACTGGGAATTGAGCAAGAATTCTGTAGTAATTAGGCCGTAAGCTGTGCTGTCATCTAAACATTTGAGGTCGTTGAACTTGAAACTACTCTATGATGACAATACAAGCATTTGCCACCTTATCTATCACTCAGCTCCAGTTACAGACTTTCAACATTTGTTGCCTTGAATGGATTTTCTGATGTAATTGAAGAAAGTGTTGTTGTTTACTGTGAGAGTAACTTTGGCTTAAGAAATTACATTTGGGGAATATGTGCTTGCATGCATTAATTGCTCCATTTTGCTTTGAGAAATTGAGCATGAATTTCCTCCTGATATTTTGCTGAACCTACTCAGTTTATAAACGATGGCAGAATGAACTCAACAAGCTCTTAACTGAGTGGTAAACATGACCTATGCATTTAGAATATGGAGGAAGCTCAGCTTCAGTGTTACTACAATTAACACTATTTCACAATTATGAATTATGGTTACCAGTGTACCGAGGTTTGAATGAATGGGCCATATTAACATTGTAGCGGGAAGGCCAGAGAAATGGCTCACCTGCTAAATTGGCAGGGTGGACTGTGAGGAGAATGAGATGAGACGTCAGAAAAACAGAGCTAGGTGAAATGAATGACCAAACAAACGCATGGATACAATATGGATATGGAAAATTCTAAATGGTGAGATTTTTTTTAATGTTGGGAGATTGAAAAGTGTTGCTGTTCAAAGGGATATATGTGCCTTTATTCATGGACCCAGTAAACCAAGGTATCATTAATAAAACAAATGGCACCTTGGCCTTTATTGCAAAAAGTACATGAGTAGAAAATTCTTCCTGCAATTATATAACGACCTGGTGACACTGCATTTTGGAATATTGATTACAGGTCTGGTCTATTGGAGAAGGGAACAGTTTTTGAACATTTACTAGATTGCATTCTTGCATAGTGTTTTTATCATATAGGAGAGATTAAGCAAACTGGGCATATAAGAATGAGCAATGTAATTTCACTGACATGTCTAAAATTGATAAAATGCTTGTCAGGGTAGACAAAGTTGATGTTTCCCATCGTTTGGGTGTTTATAATCAAGGGTTTCAGATCAAGGGGGCAAGTATCAAGGATAATCTATAATAAATAGAATGAGACATTTGCCACAACAAAAATTGAGAAGTACTTGAATTTTTTTGCAGACGCTGCCTTTCAACATGTGTTTGTAAATTATAAACTGGCTTGGTATGAATTTCACCACTGAATCAGCAGTTAGTTTGTTCAGAGTCAACTCCAAGACTTCAGCGTCCATTATGTACTAACACTTTAGTGCAACATTGGGAGTAGATGCTGTCTTTCGTCAGAGACATTGGTGTGATCTTGAAAAGGGTCTCGTGATGTCACTTGGGGAATTGTGGTTTTGGCCATGCCATTATCCGTCTCTATGGAAAACCACAAAGGAACAGTTTCAACTATTTCCTATTTGTGAGATTTTTCTTTCGCCAGAAAATTGGCAAATCCATTCCATTAATTTGTTGCATAATTTTAAACACATTTTAGTCCACTTGATGTATCTAAATTTGAGGGAATACAGACCAAATGTATGCAGCATGTCTCCTTAAATCTTTAAGCTCTATTGGATCAATGCTTAGGCCAATATATCTTTACTGTGAAGAGCACCCATACCGTAATGTTGTACTTCAAGTAAGGTTCTACCTAAAGCATTGTACAACAGATTTGATGTTCTGTCCCGAGCAATCCACACCTCCTCAGATAAAGGCAAACAATCAATCTATCAATGTTATTGATTACTTTTGGTAGGATGCTAATGCATGTTAAGTTTGATTTGTGAAAGGTTATGTGTAAGGTTCACAGTTCACAGTTAATCTTGAAAATAAGTTTGCGGCAAACGAAGGAAAGGGATGCTGCTTACACCGTACAGCTTCCAACAGGAGCATTGCATTACAAGCATTAATGGCAAACCCTGATTCAAAATTTAGAACTTTTTTTACAAATAACAAGCCTCTTTGGTTTAGTTTAGTTTATGTACAGTGAAAAGCTGTTTTTTTGCATGCAACTCTACCATTACACTGTTGTGCCACCCTGAAGAGCTGCAATGTAGTCTACTTGTACTGTTAATATTCGATTCTATAGATAAACAACAATACCATAAAGTGGTAAAACATTAGAGTCTTTATTACGCCAGCGGGAGTGGGAGAGTACAAGCTCTAATATCATTTGTGCATTATGTGACATTTTAAGCAATAGTTCATTGAATATCAGCAATAATATGATCCCCCTAACAGCTCTTAAATATAACTTCAGCCTAATAAATTTGAAAAGCATTCTGTAACTGGTATTTTCTAAGATTGCTTTGAAATGCTGTGATCTCGACTGAAAATATTTCCCTTGGCCAGCAGTTGATTATTCAGAGCAGCTCTTTCAACTGTATTAAGACAAATTAGACTGCATGGCTGAAACCTGATCCAGTTAGATTCACTGATCTAAGTAAAGAATGTCTTTGATGACGAATTCTGAAAAAACAAATAATTTATTACCTTTTTTTTACTAAACTGTTAATCTGAATTGGGTAACTTTTAAGTGTGACTGAGATTACTTAGTTACCTGAAGCAGTTTATGATATTGAGGGACAGCTTGCAGTTGCAAAGGTTTTATTTAAAAATTATTATATATTGAGGTAGATGATGTAGCATTGAATGCATGAGACACAGATACAGAATGGCTACAGTGAAAATGTCACTGGGTGTCTTATTTCAATATTAAATTGTGCAGTTTATATAACATCAGACTATGTGCTTTGCTACTAAATAGTATGGTACGGTAAATGCTGGCTCTCTGTTCTTCTTGGCAAGGGAGAAGTTTAGTGAAGCTGATTGGAGGACATCTGCGTTCCCTCAGGGAAAAATGTTATTTCCGTATATTTTTCCACACCTTCCAACAGTTGGTCATTACCTCAGGTTATCATATTGCCATTTATTTGTCTGAACATGTTGAGTAGATTACAATGGAGGGAAAATAAAATCCTAAAAATGAAAGGTTCTGCAGCTAAATTTTATTAGATTTTTAAATGTCGATGAAGATGTTGGAAAGCCTTTGGGGAGAAATAGTTTAGGCCATTATCTGAGATGAATTACCTTGAGGTTATCTGCTTAAACATGCACAGTTCTCGTTGGATTATGAATACCCTAATTTGGGCAACCAATATATACAGGTGCGTAGGAAGGAACTGCAGATGCTGGTTTAAACTGAAGATAGACACAAAATCTGGAGTCAGGCAGCATCTCTGGAGAGAAGGAATAGGTGACGTTTCGGGGGGAGACCCTTCAAACTGTTTAGGGATAAGGGAAACGAGAGATGTAGGCGATGGTGTAGTGAGATAAAGACCAATGAATTAAAGATATTGGAGAGCAGGAAGAATTACAAATGAGGAGCAGCGAGAGGATGTTGGAGAACTCTCGTCAGAGTGAGGAGAAGAGGCGGCACGGTGGCGCTGCGGTAGAGTTGCTGCCTTACAGCGAATGCAGCGCCGGATCCTGACTACGGGCGCCGTCTGTACGGAGTTTGTACGTTCTTCCCGTGACCTGCGTGGGTTTTCTCCGAGATCTTCGGTTTCCTCCCACACTCCAAAGACGTACAGGTATGTAGGTTAATTGACTGGGTAAATGTAAAAATTGTCCCTAGTGTGTGCAGGATAGTGTTAATGTGTGGGGATCACTGGGCGGCGCGGACTCGGTGGGCCGAAGGGCCTGTTTCTGCGTTGTATCTCTAAATCTAAATCTAAATCTAAACTTCTTCAAAGTAGACATACCTTGAGGGGATTTCGCAGTGGAGCAGATAAAATGTGTTGGAAGGTCCTGCAGATGCTGGTTTAAACCGAAGATAGACACAAAAATACAGGCGTGCATTTGAAAGGTCAGCAGCAGACCTCCCAACCCTTCCGAATTTGGCGGAAAGTTACCGCTTTCTTATTTCATTTCCGCCATTCAGATTTCGTATCACATTTTTCCGCAAAAAACATGCCTCGACGCTCGCCTCGACGCTGGCCCGGCCTCGACGCTGTACTCGCCCCGCCGCTGGCCCAGCCTCATCGCTGTTCTCGCCTCGCCGCTGGTCTTGCCTCGCCGCTGTACTCGCCTCGCCACTAGCCTGGCCTCGCCCCACTGCTGGCCCGGTCTCGCTGCTGTACACGCCTCGCCTTGCCACTGTACTCGCCTTGCCTCGCCGCTGGTCTCACCTCGCTGCTGGCCCGGCCTCGCCACTAGCCTCGCCTCATCTCGTCGCTCGCCCGGCCTCGCCTGGTCGCTGGCCCGGCCTCGCCTCGCCTTTCGCCACTGGCCTCGGCTCGCCGCTGGCTGCTCCTCGCTGTGGAGCGTGAGGCCTGTTGATGTTGAGAGGGGATGTGGGGGAGAGGATTAAGGTGTGGGGGAGGAGAGTGGGGGTGCAAGGGGAGTGGGGGAGGAGGGGTGGGGGAGTGGATTTGGGGGGGAAGGGGTGGAGGAGAGTGGGGGGTGGAGGGGTGGGGAGTAGAGGGAGTGGGAAGGCGTGGGGGGAGAAAGGGGTGCGGGGGAGGCGAGTGGGGGGGTAGGGTAGGGGGGAACATGGACCGTTGTGATTTGCTGTTGAAGACCACTGGAGCAAGTATGTCTTCAATTACATTACGTATGTGCTGTTTTTTAAATGAAAATCTTTCTTCATAACTTAGTCATACATTTTATGACCATTGTTCTTTTATTCAATACCAAGAGAATTGGTATGTGTAAGGAAAAAGCAAAATAGACAAGACAAAACAAAACAATTTTTTCTTTGTTGTAAAAAGTGTTTCTGTTCAATAACCTTTCTATAATAGTAGAATATACTCGTGATCGGCCTGACATTGTACATGTAGTCCAAGAACTACAGACTGTTGGAAATAATAGTCGTTTGTCACACATGAATGGAGCGCAACGCGTACGTGCATTTGGCATGCATACTTTTTTTTTGGATGAAAAGTTGCATTACGCGCCATATTAGGAATTTTGATGTAAAATTCTGAATTTTAGACATCAAAATTCTGAATTTGTAAAATCAAATGTTGGGAGGTCTGGACCAGGATGGATGTGGATGGAATTGTCAGCTGCAGCAGGGCTACAGATGACATCTTGCGGGTAGGAACAGGGTGTTTCCACTTATCTTTTCTTCCCACTCCCAGTCCCCAAGCTGTGACAATTGGGTTAGGTCGGGTTGAAACACAGAAACATAGAAAATAGGTGTAGGAGTAGGCCATTCGGCCCTTCGAGCCTGCACCGCCATTCAATATGATCATGGCTGATCATCCAACTCAGTATCCCGTACCTGCCTTCTCTCCATACCCCCTGATCCCTTTAGCCACAAGGGCCACATCTAACTCCCTCTTAAATATAGCCAATGAACTGGCCTCAACTACCTTCTGTGACAGAAAATTCCACAGACTCACCACTCTCTGTGTGAAGAAATGTTTTCTCATCTCGGTCCTAAAAGACTTCCCCCTTATCCTTAAGCTGTGACCCCTGGTTCTGGACTTCCCCAACATCGGGAACAATCTTCCCGCATCTCGCCTCTCCAACCCCTTAAGAATTTTATATGTTTCTATAAGATCCCCCCTCAGTCTTCTAAATTCCAGTGAGTACAAGCCTAGGCTATCCAGTCTTTCTTCATATGAAAGTCCTGCCATCCCAGGGATCAATCTGGTGAACCTTCTCTGTACTTCCTCTAAGGCTAGAATGTCTTTCCTCAGATTAGGAGACCAAAACTGTACACAATACTCCAGGTGCGGTCTCACCAAGGCCCTGTACAACTGCAGAAGAACCTACCTGCTCCTATACTCTTGCGGGTGACATCTTGCGGGTAGGAACAGGGTGTTTTCACTTGCCTTTTCTTCCCACTCCCAGTCCCCAAGCTGCGACAATTGGGTTGGGTCGGGTTGAGCCAAGTATTAGTGGGGGCCCTGAGCAGACTTGCTCATTCGCTGAGGCCAACTGATGGTTGCACATCCTGTGCTTAGTTGCTCTCCCGTCATCGTTCTTTCTGGGATCCTCTCCCACATACTGTATTTGTTCAGTACAGACTGCAAACAGTTCAAATTACAAACTGTTCTCGGGAACTGAATCCCATCGTAACTTGGAGACTTCCTGTATTTGTTACATGACTTCTTTCTAAATTTTAATTGATCTTTAACATATTTAATTGAGTGGTCATTCAAACAATATCACAAATTTTAGCCTTGTCCATTTGCCAATAAGAATAATATATAGAATTTAAGTGATCTGTTCACAATGCTTCTGCAATTTCAAAAGATTAAATGTCATGTTATAATTAAGGAGAAAGGTTACTTTTTCCTGTTGGAGTACAGTTCTACCACCAATGTTCTAGCAACTGCCGGTGTGGTACCTCCTTTAATCTGGACAAAATTACAAGAGTGCTTTTGAAATTCACTGGGAGGCCATGGATGGCATCACGTGTGGTGCGTGCTCTTGCATGGTCCGTCCCCAAAGATAATCGTTTACATCTACTGTTGTTGGTGGTGATCCCTCAGTTTTGTGCAATTCTTAGCTTACACTGAACCCTAGCTATGGCTTCTCAGCAAGGTCCAAGTGACAGTTGTGTTATCAAGTGTAAGTACAAGTCCATATCGAATACAAGACAAGGTAGAACTGTTGAAACAACTCGACCGTGGCGTTTCCATGCAGAAACTGTATGATGCGTATAGCATTGGTTTGTCAACTGCTTTAGAGACACAAGAGGGGTAACATTTGTGGGTATGAGGTGTATTGTTGAATTATTATTACATAACCGCTGTTTGTCTGACTAAACGGATAATCTGACAAGGCTCTGGAACCAAGGGAACTGGAAAATCGTTGGTGGACCTGTACCTATACTGGACCAGTCATTTGGACCAAAGTGGTTGTGCTCTTTCACATTTCCCAAGATCATGTTCACTCCCATTTTGAGGTGGCTCAGGCTGCAATCATGTTCAGCACTTCCTGATGGCACTAAATTTCCTTGGGCTATTAAGATTTGGAAGACATGGCAGAAGTCAAATCCTAACGTGGAATCAATATGTATTTACCAACTATACCAAAGTATTTTACTTGTTTCATTGATTTGAATCTTTTTAAAGCAAAGTTTGCAAAAAATGGAAAATATGGTTTATCATCTATTGTAGTTAGCTCTTTGATTTAAGTAGCCTTTCCATCAGAGAAAGAGAGCTCCATTAAATCCATTTGTAATGAGAAACATTGAATGAAATTCAACAGTATAGAATTTTGTCTACAGAATGTAAATGGGCCTTTTTACCAATAGGTATACAGTGGCTATCAAGTACCCATTTATCCTAATCTTACAGTTATGACTTACTCTCCTGATTCTTGTCAACTGTGCCCCGTTTCCACGAGAAGTTTCACTTACATTGCTGTGTAGCGTTTAATGATTATTTTGAATCTCCAGTTATATATTGTGTATTCTTTTTTCCATCCATGTCCCACAGACAGTTGAAAGAAAGGTTGGGATATAATTTCCCTAAAATTCCAATAGGATTTGGACTGCTTACTTTGTTTATTTACTACCTATTATACCATCCAATTTTATAGATATTTACTTGATTTCTAGAAGGCATTGAAGTTAAGTGAACCTAATATCTGGGAAACTTGTCGATGCTAATTTTTGATGTCGATGCTAATCTTGCCTTAAAAATACCCAATGACTTGACCTCCACAGTCGCCTGTGGCAATGAATTCCACAGATTCACCACCTGACTAAAGAAATGCCTCCTGATCATTCTAAAGGTACGCCCTTTTATTCTGAGGCTCTAGACTCTGGTCCGAGATTCTCCCACTGGTGGAAACATCCACTCCACATTTACTCTTGCCAGGTTTTTCACTATTCGCTAAGTTTCAATGAGGTCTCCCCTCATCCTTCTAAACTGAGTACAGGCCCAGTACCTTTAAACGCTCATCATATGTTAACCCAATCATCCCTGAGATAATTCTTATAAACTTCCTCTGGGTGCTCAGCATCTCCAGCACATCCTTCCTCAGATATGGGGCCCAAAACTGTTCGCAGTACTCCAAATGCAGCCTGACCAGTGCCTTATAAAGCTTCAGCATTACTTAAGCTATCTAGAGGTGAGGCTTATAGATCTGGGCATTTCTCTTCCACTTGATACCAGGGGTATGGGGAGAAGGCAGGAACGGGGTACTGATTGTGAATGATCAGCCATGATCACATTGAATGGCGGTGCTGGCTCGAAGGGCCGAATGGCCTACTCCTGCACCTATTGTCTATTGATGTTTGAAAACTAAAATATTTTATCCATTAATCCCAGTTTGCCTTAAATCGTTTTGATTTGGCTCCAATCACGTGTCTTGTAAGACAGAATAAAAAATAAATCAACTGCCTAATAGTGTTCTGAAAAGCCTTTATTTTTATTGACAATTTTCTTTTTGTGTTTTTTCTCAAAAGCTTGATTTTGAGTAGGACTATCTGTTCCAGACAAACTTTGCCATGAATGATTTATTCAAACTTGACAAGTGCACAGGTGCTACGGGAAAGAACTGGATAGCAACAAGGCGTTCGAATCCTGATTAATATTATTTCTTCTGGTTTCTTGGTCTCAGACCAAAGGGCTCGGGGAGCAGCAAGGTGTTAATAATCAAAAGAGTGTACCACATAACAAAATAACATTGTTTGTGGAAATAATAGGATTCAATTATTGGGAACAAAATGTCAGCTTTGGACAAAAAAAAGCTAAAAGAGTGTGCACAGTGCATTTGTAAAAGATATTGGCAGACAAATTGAATTTTGCTCTTTTGGGTACACTGAACAATTGTTACTCTGCACCACTGTCGAATCAGCTTCCTGGAAATTTAAAACAAAACCGTGAAATTAACTTAAAAGCCGCTTGACGGATTCGTACCAAGATATGTAAGTTAAATTGGGATGTGTGCTTCCCCGCAGATTCGCACTTAATTCTGTGCTCTGCTGACACTTTACAGGCACAGATAGCCAGAGAAGAGGGAGAGACAGCAAGAGAGGGAGGGGACCGAGGGTCAGGCAGCTAGAGAGGGAGGGGGCTGAAGGACAGGCAACGAGATTGAAAAAGCTCCACAAGTTGCACAATACGGTACTAAATCCAGCTGGGGAAGATGATAACTAGAAGGCTGATGGCATTGTTGTTAAACCCTTGTATACATCCGAAAGAGATGTTGTTACTGGAGAGCTGCAAGTAATGTTCACTGAAGCACCTTGTGAATGAAAATATTAGCGGCTGACTGCAAGGGTAAACATGCCATCAGTTTTTGCATTCCTTTCAAAGTCTACATTGCGCCTGAGTGGCTACATTAAACGGTGAAGCTGTTCAGTCAAGTCTTTGATTTTTGCAGAGGTTCTCCTTTTACGTTGGTGCAAGGCAAAGGTAACAGTGAGCATTGTGATGAAAAGTGTATGCAGCAAAATGGCAGGTGTGTCAAGGTGCATGATGGATAAAGGACCCAGTACTGTGAGCAAGATGCTATGAGGTTGCAGGGTGACTTGGACAGGTTGTATGAGTGGGCAGATGCATGGCAGATGCAGTTTAATGTGGATAAATGTGAGGTTATCCACTTTGGTGGTAAGAATGGGAAGGCAGATTATTATCTGTATGGTGTCAAGTTAGGAAAAGGGGATGTACAACGAGATTTGGGTGTCCTAGTGCATCTGTCACTGAAAGGAAGCATGCAGGTACAGCAGGCAGCGAAGAAAACCAATGGGATGTTGGCCTTCATAACAAGAGGAGTTGAGTATAGGAGCAAAGAGGTCCTTCTGCAGTTGTACAGGGCCCTAGTGAGACCGCACCTGGAGTACTATGTGCAGTTTTGGTCTCCAAATTTGAGGAAGGATATCCTTGCTATTGAGGGCATGCAGCGTAGGTTCACTAGGTTAATTCCCGGAATGGCGGGACTGTCGTATATTGAAAGACTGGAGCGACTAGGCTTGTATACACTGGAATTTAGAAGGATGAGAGGAGATATTATCGAAACATATAATATTATTAATGGATTGGACACGTTAGAGGCAGGAAACATGTTCCCAATGTTGGGGAAGTCCAGAACCAGGGGCCACAGTTTAAGAATAAGGGGTAGGCCATTTAGAACGGAGATGAGGAAAAACTTTTTCAGTCAGAGAGTTGTAAATCTGTGGAATTCTCTGCCTCAGAAGGCAGTGGAGGCCAATTCTCTGTATGCTTTCAAGAGAGAGCTAGATAGAGCTCTTAAAGATAGCAGTCAGGAGGTATGGGGAGAAGGCAGGAACGGGGTACTGATTGAGAATGATCAGCCATGATCACATTGAATGGTGGTGCTGGCTCGAAGGGCTGAATGGCCTACTCCTGCACCTATTGTCTATTGTACAATTTCATAATGAGTGTAATTTCATTAAGGAAAACAAATTAACTCGGTATTAAACAAATACTACTCTGATTATATTACTTAAGTTGTGCATAGAAAAATATCAACATCTAATTTATTTAATTTCTAAGCTGTAATATCCAATAAACATCATTGGATTTTTGAAGAACAAACTAATCTAGTGATTATTTTTAAGTGGGAAATGAGTGGCAGCGGCAGACACTGCTGTGCCTTGGCCAGAAAGGTTGCTAATAAAGTGCTGTCTATGGTGTTGTTGAAGCATTCAACAAGCAAAACAAAAACAAAATTGCAGATGCTGAAATAAAAACAGAAAATCCTGGGAGTATTCAGTTCAGGCAAGACCCATGGAGAAAAAAACATTATCTAAGGTTGACTAAAAAAGTTTGAAATCAAATATACTTGAACGATTTATAAGCCTTTCTGGCTATCTCTAAATTGGGACGCTGCTACCACCTCATATTCTCTCCTCTTTAGAACTGAGATGAGGAAAAACTTTTTCAGTCAGAGTTGTGAATCTGTGGAATTCTCTGCCTCAGAAGGCAGTGGAGACCAATTCTCTGAATGCATTCAAGAGAGAGCGAGATAGAGCTCTTAAGGATAGCGGAGTCAGGGGGTATGGGGAGAAGGCAGGAACGGAGTACTGATTGAGAATGATCAGCCATGATCACATTGTATGGCGGTGCTGGCCCGAGGGGCCGAATGGCCTCCTCCTGCACCTATTGTCTATTCGTATAAGAAAATAACTGCAGATGCTGGTACAAATCGAAGGTATTTATTCACAAAATGCTGGGTCTCGACCCGAAACTTCACCCATTCCTTCTCTCCCGAGATGCTGCCTGACCTGCTGAGTTACTCCAGCATTTTGTGAATAAATACCTCCTATTGTCTATTGTCTCTTCACCCTGCTTATCAGCAACATTTGGTCTCTAACTTATCTTTATTCTAATGGAATACCATCAACTTGAAATGTTAATTGTTCCTTCTCCACAGAACATTCCTAATCCGTTGATTATTTCCATCTTTCTGTGGTTACACCCCCTCGCCCCAAAATGAATCAATGATGTTCTATGGAATCATTCGTTTAAATGAAAAACAAATAACAATGTAGAATTTGAAACTGTTTTGATGTGGAGTTAGCTGGGATGTTGGGTATGTTCTGACTTCACAGCTTTATAATTGAATAAATTGATATTTAATTACACCTAATTAATTGGCATGCAGCAAATAGGATGGGAAGAAACAGAACAGTTAAGTTGCAAATAAATATATTTTGAGTGTGCAAACCTGGCATTGGAGTTCTATTGGAATTCAAGGGTATCCACTTTAAATGTAAAAAAGGGAAATAAGAATTTTCTAAACAATGAAAATTAAAACTTGGTGGATACAACACTATTCACGGTACAAATTCAAAACTAACTGCAAGATCATGCGCATGTCCAAAAATCAGTTGAAAAGTTAATAGATTGTGGTCAGAAGCAGACGATGTAATCTTAACATTGGAGTTAGATACTTTGTATATGTCAGGAAGCATTCCTTCAGGTTGAGTGGAAATTTGGGAGTCACTTTCCCCCAAAAGACGAGCTCCATTTGATTGAATGGTATAGATCCCCTGTAATCTGCTGGAATAGTGCTATTAATGTGATGAGCTGAGGTGTCAACTTGTGCTTTTTGGGAGGTGCCTCATGGGGCCAGTGAGCATTTGCTGTGAAAGCTATCTCTATTTAAAATCCAAATGGGAACTTAAGCTAACCTTTCTTTTGTTGACATTTTTCTAAGGAATCAAGCATGATGGAACAATGTGCGATACATGCCGTCAGCAGCCGATTATTGGAATTCGTTGGAAGTGTGCAGAGTGTACCAATTATGACCTTTGCACAGTTTGCTACCATGGCGATAAGCACCATCTGAGGCACAGATTCTATAGAATCACTATTCCTGGAAGCGAGAGGTAAGGTTATGGGTGAATTTGCAAAATTGCTTATGTTATTTGTTGATCTGTATCCTGTTGTGTAAAATGTACCATTTTAGAATAAGTTGTTTGTACATTTAATGCAACTAACTTTAATAGAGGCTTGTTAAACTAGTTCGGTGAGTGGCTAAGCTGTTTGGGCCGCAAGGACCCAGTTTCAATAGACAATAGGTGCAGGAGGAGGCCATTCGGCCCTTCGAGCCAGCACCGCCATTCAATGCGATCATGGCTGATCATTCTCAATCAGTACCCCATACCCCGTTTCATTTCCTAATCTAGTTGAGTTAGCTGATTTCATCCAGGTTGATGGAAGGCCATTGCTATTCGTTTTGGTGATTTGTGGTTGGCAAACATTACTGCTCCTGGCCAGTATTTACAACTGTCAATAACGTGTTGTGAGAATAGCATTGGGATCAGGTATGATATTACCTTCCATTTCTGGTCTATTTATCTAACTGCACTTTTACATGACTTGGATGTAAAGAGAGCCCTTTCACTATGTTACGGTTAAAGCTTTATTTACAACTGGTCAGAGCTGATTGTGATGAAATTACCTTTCTCCCCACTTCACCTTCTGTCTCCTTTCTCTGTTCGTTTATTTATTTACTTATTTATCTATTTATTCATTTCCCTATGTTCTCTAAATCTCTGTAAAGCGTCTTTGAGTATATGAAAAGTGCTATATAAATAAAATACATTATTATTATTATTATTATAAATAAAATAGCACTTCTGCAAATGAGGTGAGAATTTCATTTTTCCTTGATTGTGTTATTTGATTCCTATTTCCAGATCTCATTGTGCAACTCAATAAATTGCTATGCCGCTGTTGCATTCATTTGAAATTCTATGCTTTTGAATGGTTCAAGGTTTGTTTATTGTCACATGTACCAATTAAGGTACAGTGAAATTCAGATTGCCATGCAGTCATACCAATAAAGAGCAACAAGACACCCAAATAAAATTTTAACATGAACATCCACCACAGCTTCTCCCCCATATTCCTCATTGTGATGGAAGGCAAAAAAAGTTCAAACTTCTTCCCTTCTTTGTTCTCCCGCAGTGGGGGAACTCAAACCTTCTGTTGTCGGGGTGATCTTGACTCCCGCAACTGGCAGACGAGCCCTCCGCATCGGGGCGATCAAGCTCCCGCATCGGGGGGATCTCAGCTCCCCACGCCGGACGATCAGACTCTCGAGTCGGGGATGGTCAAACCTCCTGCGGCTTGGAGCTTCCCGACATCAGTCTCTACCCGAGACTGCGAGCTCCTCGGTGTTGAAATCTGCAGGTCGCGTTGGATTGTCAATCCCAGGCAAGGGATCGCAGGCGCGGATGGAAGGTCCACAGACCCATGGCAGGGCTCAAATTCAGTCTCGAGCAAGGCCACCAGCTCTATGATGTTAGGCTGCGACCAGAAATGCGATCCAGAGAAAAATGGCTTCTCCGGCAGGTTAAGAGATTGAAAAAAATCTTCCCCCAACCCCCACATTAAAACAAATCAGAGAACACTAAAACATACTCTTTAACACATAGTTAAAATAACAAAACAGAAGAAAGGACAGACAGACGGTTGGCGAGGCAGCCATTGCTGGAGCCACCCGGTGGATGATGTTTATGTTTTATGTATTATGTTTAGCATTAGCCAAAACTTTGCCACCTCTGCAAATTGCAATGATTGTATGGCACAACTCTTATTACCTGGTGGTTTGGAAATACAGATAGCTGGCTCATTTGTTCAGAATGTGAATCGGAGGTCCAAAGAGTGAAGGGGTGTACAGCTGGAGTAAAGGTCCAGACTGCAGGCTGGATTTTGGCCGGTTTCTATGCTGTGGGCTGGGTTTGCATCTGAAGTAAGAATTTCAGAGTGAAGACTTTACTGTAGCCTTGTTTGGCTCTGTGACTTGTGTACAGTGAGCCAGATATGCAGTTCATTTAGGTGTATTATCACATGTAATGAGTTACAGTGAAAAGCTTTGATTTGAGTGCCATTCAAACAGATCAGATATATCATATATAGATATAATCACTTCAAACTCAAGTACAAAGGAAAAGATAGAGTGCAGAATTGGACTTTGTCTAAGGATCGATGCGCTACAATGTCCTCAATGGGGTAGAGGTGAATCAAAAAGTTACTTAGCTAGACGAAGGACCATTCAGAAGTCTGACAATGGAGGGAAATAAACTGTTCCTGAGTTTAATTGTATGTTTGAGCTTGATTTGATGTTGAAAATGCAAACTGGAACTCACTGTGTTCTATTTCTCACTTTTCGTCTCGCCAGATTAAATGAAAAAAACTCAACTCTGTAGCATGTTATTTTTACAAAAAGGTAACATAATATTGCTTTGGGTATTAATAAAATCAATATCCAGTAGTCCATAAAATCTGTTAGTTCAGCGCCAACAAAAACCTGAGAGCACCAAATAATTGGAATTTTTCTGCAATTCTATTGCTTTGTTGAAATTCTGCTAAACCAAGATAGAAATTACTATTTTGTCAGATCTGGGTTTATAGACAATAGGTGCAGGAGTAGGCCATTCGGCCCTTCAAGCCAGTACCACCATTCAATGTGATCATGGCTGATCATTCTCAATCAATACTCCGTTCCTGCCTTCTCCCCATACCCCCTGACTCCGCTATCCTTAAGTGCTCTCTCTTGAATGCATTCAGAGAATTGGCCTCCACTGCCTTCTGAGGCAGTGAATTCCACAGATTTACAACTCTCTGACTGAAAAAGCTTTTCCTCATCTCCGTTCTAAATGGCCTACCCCATATTCTTAAACTGGCCCCTGATTCTAGACTCCCCCAACATTGGGAACATGTTTCCTTCCTCTAACGTGTCCAACCCCTTAATAATCTTATGTTTCGATAAGATCCCCTCTCATCCTTCTAAATTCCAGTGTATACAAGCCTAGTCGCTCCAGTCTTTCAACATACGACAGTCCCGCCATTCCGGGAATTAACCTAGTAAACCTACGCTGCACGCCCTCAACAACAAGAATATCCTTCCTCAAATTTGGAGACCAAAACTGCACACAGGTGCGGTCTCACTCGGGCCCTGTACAACTGCAGAAGGACCGCTTTGCTCCTATAATCAACTCCTCTTGTTATGAAGGCCAACATTCCATTCGCTTTCTTCACTGCCTGCTGTACCTGCATGCTTCCTTTCAGTGACTGATGCACTAGGACACCCAGATCTCGTTGTACGTCGCCTTTTCCTAACTTGACACCATTCAGATAATAATCTGCCTTCCTATTCTTGCCACCAAAGTCGATAACCTCACACTTATCCACATTAAACTGCATCTGCCATGCATCCGCCCACTCACACAACCTGTCCAAGTCACCCTGCAACCTCATAGCATCTTCCTCACAGCTCACACTACCACCCAGCTTTGTATCATCTGCAAATTTGCAAATGGTACTTTTAATCCCTTCATCCAAGTCATTAATGTATATTGTAAATAGCTGCGGTCCCAGCACCGAGCCTTGCGGTACCCCACTAGTCACTGCCTGCCATTCTGAAAGGGACCCATTTATCCCTACTCTTTGCTTTCTGTCTGTCAACCAATTTTCTATCCATGTCAGTACCCTACCTCCAATACCATGTGCTCTAATTTTGCCTACTAATCTCCTATGTGGGACCTTGTCGAAGGCTTTCTGGAAGTCGAGGTACACCACATCCACCGGCTCTCCCCTGTCAATTTTCCTAGTTACATCCTCAAAAAATTCCAGAAGATTAGTCAAGCATGATTTCCCCTTCGTAAATCCATGCTGACTCGGAACGATCCTGTTACTGCTATCCAAATGCTCTGCAATTTCGTCTTTTATAATTGACTCCAGCATCTTCCCCACCACTGATGTCAGACTAACTGGTCTATAATTTTTCGTTTTCTCTCTCCGTCCTTTCTTAAAAAGTGGGATAACATTAGCTACCCTCCAATCCACAGGAACTGATCTTGAATCTATAGAGCATTGGAAATTGATCACTAATGTGTCCACAATTTCTAGAGCCACCTCCTTAAGTACCCTGGGATGCAGACCATCAGGCCCTGTGGATTTATCAGCCTTCAGTCCCATCAGTCTACCCAACACCATTTCCTGCCTCATGTGGATTTCCTTCAGTTCCTGTAAGGAACTGTTTGCTGTTTGCTGTAAGTTAAGGCTTGAAATTAGCCCACCACCTGTTCTCTGAAAAATAAAATTGGTATTTGGACAACAATTGTGGTTTTCAAGTCATAGCTTGCTGAATGCATGTAAATAACTCAAGCATGAGTTTGAGCCATTACGATCTCAAACAAGGTTTGCTGCGTCGGAACTTGTTTCAAGTTTAATTATCAACCTAATTGCCCCTGAGTTCCGAATAATTTTAGGTAAAGTCATCACACTATTCTGTTGTATAAAATTACAACAAAATGAAGAGTGTGATAAGTTTATCTACTAGTGAGAGAGGACTGTATTCAATTCTGTTTACCTAGGATGTAATGGATGGAATACTTTATCACATGTGACTGGGCACAGTGAAATTCTTTGTTTGTATACCCAATGTATACAAATAGCAGCCACCTATGGCGCTGACAAAGTTACAAAGCACGCTGGCTCCTCCTCTGTTCTCCACCCCCCCCCCCCCAACAACAGCGGTTCCCCCTCACCGGGTCCCCATTGTCCTTTGTTCTCCCACCCTCCCCAATTGTCCCTTGTTCTCCCCTCACCTCCCTCACGGCGGTCCCCGCCATGCCGGCCGGTTCCTGCATTGTTCTTTCCCCCCCCCCCCCCCCCCCCCCTCCTCCCTCACAGTGGTCCCCCCACGCCGAGTCCTCCATTTTCCTTCCCATTCCCCCTCACGGTGGTCCTCCACGCACTCATCGACCGTCGACCCATGTGCAATCGCCGCTGCTGCGAGGCTTCACTACCGCCGAGGCCCCATCGTCGCAAGGCTTCACTGCTGCTACTTCGCCACCACTGAGGCCTCGCCGCTGTCGATGCGCCACTTCACACTTCCGTGGTGCCGACCCAGGCTGCAGTCGTGGGCTCCGTTGCCCGCTCCTCTGTCTGCCCCGCAAGGCCCGGCTCCTCTGTCTGATCCGCGAGGCCCGGCTCCTCCAACCGACCCTCGAGGCCTTGACCCGGGCTTCCACGCGGCGATCCGGGAGGCATCGAGACCGCGGTGCCTCGATAAGGCCTCTGGCAGCATTCCCAGTCCACAGACGTGGCCCATCAGCAAGCCCTGACGTTTGATGTGAAGTTAATAGTGGTATCTGGTCTTTCTTCCCTTTCAGATGGGATGAGAATTAATGATACTGCAGAGTCAAAGTGAAAGCAGTTCAGTTTTATGAATGTCAGGAATATCGCATTATTGTTTGCCGTTTTAAGTCAAGTTACTTTCATCAATGAACAAAATTTAAATTGAGCGTTAAATGTAATACTGATTTTAATTGAAAAGTGATGTTATTTAGTTGGTCTTTGTGCTTAGGTTAGTTCGGGATAGCTCTTTTTTAATGAAAAAAAAATCACTTCATAATGAATTAATTGGAAATATTTGATCCTTTGTTTAAACAAAAAAAAGAATTAAAAACTTCTGGAAATTGAACCATCAGTCCACATGATTGCCCTTTTGATCTCTCTCGCCCTCATTTGACGAAGGAGGCCTCTTGCAATTCAACTTGGTTCAGACACAGGACCCACCTCTACACTGCCTTCCCCAAATGTATTGATCTAATAAGTTGAGGAATGCCGTGGAGTGATCAGCAAGCATCTGGAAATTCTGGTAATGCTCCACTTTAGTTAGTGGGAGGCTGGTGTGTGCAAGTCAATATTGGAAACAGAACAAGCTGTTACACATCAGCAACCTTTAATCAAACCAAGGCTGCCTTATGATTGAGGACCTTCTGCAAAATATAGTTTACCGGAGAGTACCGAAGATCGCCCCTTTTGGAAGAATGGAGCAGAGGAAGGATACAACAACTCTTGGTTTGAGTGGGCAGCAGTGTCTCTGCATCTGTTGCTCTGAACCTGTCATCAGGCTACACTTTTCTCCTACTGGCCTAGCTTTTGCTCCAATCACTTATGGGCAGTGTGAGAGACCAAGAGTTAGGTAGGAGTTTTCCAACTTTTATCAGCAACCTCTCCTGACTATTCAACAAGGCCTGTATTTATGACAGGGTCCTGGCTCCCTGACTTGAGCCTCATGGGATCCATCGACATAAAGTGATGAATGCTTTCCTTTGAAACCTTGAGTTGGAGAAAATTGCATTGTAAAAGCCAGCTGTATCAATGGATGAAAGGGGATGAAGGGGTAGTGGGTTTCAGACTCTCAATACCAAAGATATTTTGCCTGCATGATTTTTTTTTAGAAAGGTCTTTTTAATAGCTGGAAGTTAATTTTTGTAACTGCAAACCTAAAATACAAAAGGCTGCATGTTATATTGTTTAATAGAATATCATTGCTCAAGTGTCACCGCAGTGGCCACCTGCAGTGAAAGTAACAGCTGTGTTCTTCAGTGATAATAGTGTCTAATTGCTGCAGGGAAGTTACATGAAAACAGTTCTTTTTGCTAGCCAGCTTTTTTTCTGATTGTCAATTTCCAAGGTGGTTCTCAAGTTCCTAATTGAAATCATGTTAGAATCAATTTGGCCCACATAATACAAGTGTGAAGAAGGGTGTTGACCAGAAATGTCACCTATTCCTTTTCTCCAGAGATGCAGTCGAACCCACTGAGTTACTGCAGCTTTTTGTGTCTATAATAGACAACAGGTGCAGGAGGAGGCCATTCGGCCCTTTGAGCCAGCACCGCCATTCAATGCGATCATGGCTGATCATTCTCAATCAGTACCCCATTCCTGCCTTCTCCCCATATCCCCTGACTTCCGCTATCCTTAAGAGCGCTATCTAGCTCTCTCCTGAATGCATTCAGAGAATTGGCCTCCACTGCCTTCTGAGGCAGAGAATTTCACAAATTCACAACTCTGACTGAAAACGTTTTTCCTCATCTCAGTTCTAAATGGCCTACCTCTTATTCTTAAACTGTGGCCCCTTGTTCTGGACTCCCCCAACATTGGGAACATGTTTCCTGCCTCTAAGGTGTCCAACCCCTTAATAATCTTATACGTTTCAATAAGATCTCCTCTCATCCTTCTAAATTCCAGTGGATAATCTTTCCTGGTTCATCAATCAGGTATTTAATTTGCGTGATGGAAATGTACATTAAAACAGGACAGGGTGGCACAGTGGTAGTGTTGCTGCTCTACATCATTTGCAGTGCCGGAGACCTGAGTTCAATCCCGACTACTGGTGCTGTCTGTACGGTGTCTGTACGTTCTCCCTGTGACCACGTGGGTTTTCTCCGAGATCTTCGGTTTCCTCCCACACTCCAAAGACGTACAGGTTTGTAGGTTAATCGGCTTGGTATAAGTGTAAATTGTCCCTAGTGTGTAGGATAGTGTTAATGTGCAGGGATCGCTGGTCAGTGCGGTCTCGGTGGGCTGAAGGGCCTGTTTCCGCACTGTATCTATAAACTAATGAAAGGAAGCATGCAGGTACAGCAGGCAGTGAAGAAAGCCAATGGAATGTTGGCCTTCGTAACAAGAGGAGTTGAGTATAGGAGCAAAGAGGTCCTTCTACAGTTGTACCGGGCCCTGGTGAGACCGCACCTGGAGTACTGTGTGCAGTTTTGGTCTCCAAATTTGAGGAAGGATATTCTTGCTATGGAGGGCGTGCAGCGTAGGTTCACTAGGTTAATTCCCGGAATGGCGGGACTGTCGTATGTTGAAAGGCTGGAGCGATTGGGCTTGTATACACTGGAATTTAGAAGGATGAGGGGGGATCTTATTGAAACATATAAGATAATTAGGGGATTGGACACATTAGAGGCAGGAAACATGTTCCCAATGTTGGGGGAGTCCAGAACAAGGGGCCACAGTTTAAGAATAAGGGGTAGGCCATTTAGAACGGAGAAGAGGAAGAACTTTTTCAGTCAGAGAGTGGTGAAGGTGTGGAATTCTCTGCCTCAGAAGGCAGTGGAGGCCAGTTCGTTGGATGCTTTCAAGAGAGAGCTGGATAGAGCTCTTAAGGATAGCGGAGTGAGGGGGTATGGGGAGAAGGCAGGAACGGGGTACTGATTGAGAGTGATCAGCCATGATCGCATTGAATAGCGGTGCTGGCTCGAAGGGCTGAATAGCCTACTCCTGCACCTATTGTCTATTGTCTAAACTAAACTTGTACATGTTTAGTTTGGAAGTTGTTTAGTTCTGAGATACAGCGTGCAAACAGGGCATTCAGACCACTGAGTCCGTGCCGACCAAACATTGCCCATACTCTAGTTCTATCCTGCACACTAGAGACGATTTACAGAAGCCAATTAACCTACAAACCTGCACATCTTTGGAATGTGAGAGGAAATCGGAGCACCACGAGAAAACACGCGTTCACAGGGAAAACGTACAAATTCCGCCAAAATTAAACCCGGGTCTCTGGCTCTGTAAGGCACAACTCTGCAGCTGCATCACTTTGGTACCCTGGTTGTTTTATCAAAAAAATAATGTCTTGATCATCAATTGTGTTTGGATTGGATGTGCGTGTGTTCAGATTAGATTTTAACATTGTTCTTAAGCAAATCTCTTGTACCTCTGATCCTTAAAAGAAGACAGTTTATTGATGTTTTGGAAGATGAGGGAATCGTTGTTTTACTGGATTGAATTAAAATGTTAACCCACATTTTATTTCCAGTTTTTAACTTTTGTTTTCTTTTGATTAGAGTTTTGTTGGAGTCTAGACGGAAATCAAAGAAGATAACAGCAAGAGGCATTTTTGCTGGTGCAAGGGTAGTACGTGGAGTGGATTGGCAGTGGGAGGACCAAGATGGGGGCAATGGACGAAGAGGAAAGGTGAGAAATCTGTTTGAACAACGGTTCGGGTTTGTTTAATGTTCAAGTTGCTTATATGGCAATATTACTGTAAAGTTGATATTAAGTATGTACTGAAAGACTCAGTTCAATACTTAGCATTCCCTCTTCTCCTGAGGTTGTTTTGCATGGACAATTAAATTGCTATTTCTCTAGCACTGCAGATTAATTTCAGTTACAGCCACCTTTTGATTTCTCCCACAATGAAAATGCTTCATTTTCTGAATAATAAAAAGTACGTTCTTCAAGGCAGTGAAACAAACTAAGGGTATCTTAGAAAACATCTAGGGGGTATTTTAGATTACACATAAGTGCCTTGTTTAATTTATCCCAACAAAAACGTGTTGCAATGTGAACATTGTGTTTCCCTTGGAGTGCAGTCCTGTGGTTTATACAAGTGTAACTTAAAAGCAGGAAAAAATGGACATTTTCTACTCTATCTTCGTTTTGCAGCATTAGAACATCTGTTTCTGACCAAATAATATATCGCACTTCTGAGGCAAGTAATTACTTACAAGTAATCATACATTTTAAGTGGTGGAGATTGTATTACTTTCAAGGATTTACATGAACAGGCAAATTTCCAGGTTGATACAAATGGATATAAAGCGATTTAAATTGCAATATATTTTAGCCGTCGATGGTTAATCATGAGAGAGAGAGAGAGAGACAGGAGGGAAAATAAGTTGAATTCGGTATGTTTTAATGCCATGTGAACAGATTAAAAATAAGCACAATGTACTGTTAATTAGATAGTACAGCACAAGAACACACCCTTTGACTGGCGATATCTGTGCCAAATATGACTCCAAATTAAACTAATCCCTTCTGCTTTATGTGATCCACATCCCTCCATTCCCTACATAATCATGTGCCCATATAAAAGTTACATAAACTAACCTATCATATCTGCTTCCACCAGAACTGGTAGCGTGTTCAAGGCCCCTACCACTCTGTAAAAAAAAAACACCTTACCCTGCATATTTCTGTTTTAACTTTCCTTCTCTGACAAAACTAAGCCCTCTAGTATTGGACTTTTCCACTCTGGGGGAGAAAGATTCTGACAGTCTATCCTATCTATGCCTTAATCTTGTGCCCAAGGTAAACGATTATTTCAATATAATTTCTGGGGTACATCTGAATCATCTTTACTTTATATATTGTACTTTACACTGACTTTGAATTTGATCATATGGCTTTTAGATATACCTACTTGTAGGTATATCAATGCATTTTCTAATTTACAGCTGCTTCCGTACAATGAAGTTGAAATAGATCAACGAATCAGTTAATTTTATGTCTGAGGTACATAGAGTGGCAATAAGCAACCTTAAAAACTTGCACATGTCCATGCAAATGGAGAACATCCTGATAAAGCAATACTCTGTACTGAACTCTGGACAATGAGACACAAATTAGTGAGAGTGAGGCCACAAGGTGGCAATTGTATGAGATTTGAAGATAGATAGCAGGATAGATGTTGATTATATGACAAAGATATCTGATAAAATAGTATGAATTACATTAAAAAAAAGTTTGAACTAGTAGCTGATACATATTCATGAACAACATGTGGAGGAAAATAACATGCTGGTACAAATCGAAGGTATCAAAAAATGCTGGAGTAACTCAGCAGGTCAGGCAGCATCTAGGAGAGAAGGAATGGGTGAACAATGTAGTTGTTCACCAACATTCATGAACAATGTAGTTGTTAATGTAATTGAATGAATACGGTTTTTAAGTTGTCACACTTTTTGCCCTGGCCTTGTATAATTAAATTGATCCTGCAGTGGAGATAATTTTAGACTTATTTTCAAGGAGTAAATTGCAGTGGGTTGATTAGCTATCTATAAGCATCATAGTCATGCAACTTTGTTTTAGTGCTTTTTAATTTGCAACGCCTCAAATATTTTAAATGTCTTGAAAATGGTATTGTAATGCTAATATTTCTGACCAAATAAATATTTTGTGTAATATTTTCCAATGATCTATATTGTTGAAATATATAATTTAAAGGCTGCATGGACTTTAAATTTAGAATGGAGAGAGGGGGAGACGATGATGAAAATATACTGAAAAGCAAAGCAATTGCAGTTGCTGGAAATTTGAAATAAGAACTAAAAAAGGAAAATATATATGCTACGTATTTCCAGCATTTTTCTATTATGGGGAGAATTTATTGTTTGTGCCCCAAGCAATGCAGGACAATGTCTAATTAAATCGTTGTTGATATTAAAATAATGACATTCATTACAATTGAGGGAGAAAACAGCTAGAAAAGGTTTTTGTGCAAGACTGAAGGGATAAATACTGGGTTAAAATAAATTCTCCACCTGGTCATTTTCCTCTGATTAAGGTAAGATTCCATCAGAGCCAGGCTATCAAAATTTAAAGTACTCTTGAAAACGAAAACGCTTAATGTATGATAAACAATATCAGTGATAAGTACGTTCATTTAAAAAAACAACTTGCATGCATTAATATCCAGTCGAAATAATAAAGGACCCACGTACAGATGGGTAAATTAATATTGTGGATAGAGAGTGGACAAAAATCACCTTGCGATTGAAGGTGTCGTCCACATTACTGCCTAGGTCTTCAGAGTCCTGTTAATTTTAAAAGTAAAAGCAATAGAGTGGACTGATCTAATAGTCAGATATTGCTTGTATTTTTTTTACCTCTTCTGTGAGTTTTATTGCGTCACTGTGCCTGTTGGTAATAGTTTTCTTCCTTTTGGTTATAAACGGCTTCTGCTGGAAGTGTGTGTGTGAATATTTGTGAATATTGGATGTTACAGTTAAATAGTTTACTTTGAATCCAGGCTCTGAGTTCATTTAAGTGAGCGAGGACGGGAGGAATTTTGCTGAAGCGCAATATTTAAGAAAACTTAATTTCGAACAGGATTGACATTGATCCTCAAATATTTATTATAGAGCAATCGTAGATTGTTTTGTGAAACATTGCTGCAAAAGCAAGGGAGGATATTATTTAATAGCTTTAGAAGATAGGATATGAATTTGGAATAAAAGTGAGGTTTTTTAAAATGTCAGGACATAGAAACATAGAAAATAGGTGCAGAAGTAGGCCATTCGGCCCTTCGAGCCTGCACCGCCATTCAATATGATCATGGCTGATCATCCAACTCAGTATCCTGTACCTGCCTTCTCTCCATACCCCCTGATCCCTTTAGCCACAAGGGCCACATCTAACTCCCTCTTAAATATAGCCAATGAACTGGCCTCAACTACCTTCTGTGGCAGAGAATTCCACAGATTCACCACTCTCTGTGTGAGAAAAAACTTTCTCATCTCGGTCCTAAAAGACTTCCCCCCTTATCCTTAAACTGTGACCCCTTGTTCTGGACTTCCCCAACATCGGGAACAATGTTCCTGCATCTAGCCTGTCCAACCCCTTAAGAATTTTGTACGTTTCTATAAGATCCCCCCTCAATCTTCTAAATTCCAGCGAGGAACATAAAAAGGATTGGTTGAAACAACATGAATGATGAGCTTTATTGGAATATGGAATAATGTAAAAGAAAGTGACCTAAATAGATGTAGAAGAAGAAGAAAGATGGATTCTTAATATTTGGAACACAAAGGCAAGTGAGATGAATTAAATAGCACTGTCCATGCTGTAAAATGTCACTTTTTTTAGTGGCAGCATAACCCAGTTTTGAGCTAGCCTCTGCTGCCTTTTGGACAAGGTAAAATAGTGTCCCAGTAAAGGGCCTGTTCCACTTAGGTGATTTTTTGGGGCATTTCAAAATCCAGCGGTGACCAGAAAAACACGACAACTCTTTGGAGACGACTCACGACCATACAGGCGACACCCCGGCGACCGTGTGGCGACAGCCTAGTCGCTTGTGGTCGCCTAAAAAATCGCCCAAGTGTGACAGGGGCTTAATTTTCCTTGCTACTCTCCAGATGTAACAGATTCTTTTGTATTGTTTTCAAGAAGAGGAATGCTACTTTTCCCCTTAATCATCACCAAAACATATTATCTAATCCTTATCACAATATGTTTGTATTTTTTCACAAAATGCTGGAGTAACTCAGCAGGTCAGGCAGCATCTCAGGAGAGAAGGAATGGGTGACATTTCGGGTCGAGACCCTTCTTCAGACCCTTCAGTCTGAAGAAGGGTCGAGACCCGAAACGTCACCCATTCCTTCTCTCCTGAGATCCTGCCTGACCTGCTGAGTTACTCCAGTATTTTGTGAATAAATACCTTCGATTTGTACCAGCATCTGCAGTTATTTTCTTGCATTATGTTTGTAGTTGTTTGTATTCAATTTAGCTCCTGTAATTCCTACATGACTACAATAAGTACTCTTGATAAGGTGCATCTCCTGGAAGGAAAGTGAAAGAAGGGGTATTGGCAAATTTAAAGTGGATTAATTCCCATGATGTGACCAAGTACATCCTTGAATGTTATGGGGAAGCTAGGGAGGAAACTGGGGAGACTGTTACAGAGATATTTGCATCATAGTTGGCCACAGGTAAAGTTCTGGAAGACAGGAGCGTGGCTAATATCGTACTATTATTTAAGAAGGACAATCCAGTGAACTACAGGTGGTGAGCCTGACTTCAGTAATGGGCAAGTTGTTAGAGGGGTTTCTTAGGGACATGATCTCTCAGCTTTCGGGGTTAGGCATGGCGAAGATTTGTGTATTGGAAGTTGTGTCTCAAAAATATGAAAGTTTAAAAAAAAAAAAGATTGCCAAGAGGATTGATGAGCAATGGACATTGTCTTTATGGATTTTAGCAAGGCCATCGTCAAGGTTCCTCATGGTAGGCTTGTCTGGAAGGGGAGATTACATGGCAAGCTGGTCAATCGGATTCAAAATTGGCTTGGAGGAAGGAGTCCAAGGATACTTTTGTGGAGATACTTTTTTTTCTGATTTGTGACTTGTGACCTGTGGTGTGCTGCAGGGGTCGTTGCTAGGTCTCCTGCTGTTTGTTAATACATTCATGATTTGGATGACAATGCAACTAATACTGTTAATAAATTTGCATATGACACTGAAATAGGTGGTATGTTAGATTGTGAAGAAGGCTCATTCCCAACCTCATTTGGGTTGGGCCAAGGAATGGCATATAGAATTTAACTCTGACAAGTGCAGAGAGTTGCACTTTCGTATGTCAAATCAGTGCAGGATTTGGTGGAGTCCTGGAGAGTGTTGCAAAAGAGAGAGTACTGGGAATGCAGGTACACAGTTCCTTAAAAGTGTTAAGTCAGGTGGACATTGTGGTGAAGAAGGCATTTAGCGGGTTGCCTTCATTGGGTAAGGTATTGAGTACAAAGGTTGGGACATCATGATGAAGTTGTACGAGTTTGAGACCATACTTGATGCCACGTATACTGAGGTACAGTTAAAGCTTTTTTGTTGCGTGCTATTCATTCAGCAGAAAAACCATACATGATTACAATCGAGTCGTTCAGTGTATAGTTACAGAATAAAGTGAATAACGTTTAGTGCAAGATAAAGTCTGATTAAAGATTGTTCGAAGGTTTCCAATGAGGTAGAAGGAGCTCAGGACCGCTTTCTAGTTGGTGACAGGGTGGTTCAGTTGGTTAACAGCTGGGATGAAACTGTCCCTGAATATGGAAGTATTCACTCTCACACTTTAGGACCTCTTGCTTGATGGGAGAGGGGAGAAGAGGGAGTGTTCGGTGTGAGAGTCGTCTTTAATTATGCTAGTGGCCTTGCCGAGGCACTGTGAAGTGTAGATGGAGTCAATGGAAGGGAGGTCGGTTTGTGTGTGTGTGTGGGCTGCATCCACAATTCTCTGCAATTGCTTGGGGTTTTGTATGGAGCTGTTCCCAAACCATGCTGTGATGCATTCTGATGACATATTTTCTACAGCACATCTATTGCGCTTGGTGAGAGTTGTTGGGGACATGCAGTACTTCCTAAGCCGTCTAATGAGTTGGAGGCATTGTTGTGCTTTCTTGACCATTGTTTCAACATTGCCAGACCAGGACATGTTGCTGGTGATATGTGCAGTTCTTGTAGCCCAGCCACAGGAAGGATGTCATTAAATTGGAAAGGGTGCAGAATCCTACTTAAGCTTGCAGGCTTGAGTTATAGGGAGAGATGAGATAGGCTGATACTTTTTTCTTTGGAGCTTAATAGGGTGAGGGGTGACCACATTGAAATATATTACCCTCTGAGTGAACAGATGCCTCTGAGATCCCTCACGAGGTGCATGGATAAAGTTAATGCTAACAGTCTTTTGACAAGTGTGGAGGTTCTAAAACTGGAGGACATAGGCTGAAGGTGAGAGGAAAGAGATTTAAGAGGGATTCGGGGACAACTTTTTCACTGTGAGGGTAGTCTGTATCTGGAATGAACTGTCAGAGGAAGTTATAGAAGTACATACAATTATGACTTTTAAGCAATATTTAGATAGATATATGGATATGAATGGTTTAGAGGGCTATGGGCAATTGCTAGCCCAATATGCCAACTTGGTTGGCATGTACAAAGTAAGCTGGAGGACCTGTTTCAGTGCTGTCTAGTTCTGTGATTCTATGATCTAATTCTTGGCAAACAAAGGTGCCCTATTTTATTATTTTTGAAAGGTAAAACTTCTTGGAAAAGTTGGCTGAAGTTTAGATGGGACAAGTATGAGACAACTCTCAAATATTTATTTAAACTCCTTTCCAATCTCACCACCTAAGAAGCACAAAAAGTTGGTGGCAGCTTTGCCAACTTTGCTTATAAGATTAATACCATTTCTTCAACTGCTATAGTTCTCACACTGCAGCTTGTCTAATCTCTGTTCTTAGCCGTTCTTTTAGTCCATGAGACTATTGTTTTTTCACGGCTCTTGACCATCTAATTTTCTTTTTTTTTAACCTCCATTGTTGCTGACATTGTAAACTCAGATGGAGTAGACACACTCTAAAGTCAATAAAATGCCTACCTTTGAGCCCTCTGTCTTTGAAGCAAACATTCCCATTTTTCAAACCACCTAACCCCTCAAATGCATTGCCATTTGTTTCCCGAAGTTCAATGTGTGAAACACTCCAGGTTTGTTTATAATAGTACTGGAATGGTCATGCTCCATATCTGTGATAATGGTAAATTGGCCTTTTTTTTGTTGCAGATTTCTGTGACAGATTATCTCGCTATCCCCATCTTGGGATCTTCTATCTATTTAAGAGAGCTGTCTACATTTACTTGTAATCTTAGTGGCCCAATTGTAAACTTTCTCATCCCATCACTGCACAGTTGTATTTTGTGTCTCTTGCAATGTTTGTATCTCAAGATAAACTGCTGAAACAGTCAGTGGGTCAGGCAGCATATGTGGAAACAAAGCGATATTTGATGTTTTGGATCGAGACCTTTCCATCCCTTTACCTCTTGGTGCTTTCCCCTACTTCAGTTCTTCTTGTGCATTCCTTACTTCCTGTGGTAGTTTTCTATTCTTTTGCAACTCTGTACTACTTCCAATTTATATGTAGATTTTCTGGCATTGCTGTAATGATGCAATTGTCTTTTTTCCAGGTGACTGAAATTCAAGATTGGAGTGCTTCTAGTCCTCACAGTGCATCATATGTTTTGTGGGACAATGGAGCCAAGAATTTATACAGAGTTGGGTTTGAAGGCATGGTAAGTAATACAAGACTATCATTGGGGTAAAGAGCTGGGATGTTGCAAGTCTTGTTGATTGTAATTCTCTGCCTCAGAAGGCAGTGAGGGCCAATTCTCTGGATGCTTTCAAGAGAGAGATAGATAGAGCTCTTAATGATAGCGGAGTCAGGGGGTATGGGGAGCAGGCAGGAACGGGGTACTGATTGTGAATGATCACCCATGATCACATTGAATGGCGGTGCTAGCTCGAAGGGCCAAATGGCCTACTCTTTGACCTATTGTCTATTGTAATGTGTCTTGTGTAGCAATTATGCTATAATATAGAGGGTAAAAAGTATTAGCTGTAAGACGAGGTTGGACAGCTTTGGATTCTTATCTGTGGAGCGTCGGCAGTTGAGGGACCTGGTAGAAGTTTATATAATTATGCGAGGCATAGCCAAGAAAGACATTCAGAACCTTTTTCCTAAGGTAGAAATGGCAAGGACTCGAGGACATAGCTTTAAAGTCAGATGGGGAAAGCTGAACCGAGATATGCATGGAAGTATTTTTTACACAGAGTGGTAGGTGTCTGGAACACTTTGCCAGGGGCGGTGGTGGAAGCAGAGATGATAACGGCATTTAAGATGCTTTTATATAGGCATAAGAATTTGCAGAAAATGGAGGGAGATGCAGCACGGAGGCAGAGATTTGTTTAACTCGGCATTGTGTTCAGCGCAGGCGTTGTGGGCTGATGTGCCTGTTCCTATGCTGTACTGTTCTATGTTCTAAAGAGTTTATCAATCAAGAAAGATAATGTATGCATAGGTCTTAACAAACAAATAATGTTAATAAAGATTACTGAAGAACTGTGACTTGTTACATACTCTGTGCAAGTTATAATTTTTAAAAATTGCAGGTGGACACAAAATGCTGGAATAAAACTCGGTGGGACAGGGGCAGTATCTGGAGGGAAGGAATGGGTGATGTTTCGGGTCGAGACCCTTCAGATCTCGATCTTCATTTCCTTCCTACACATTTAAAAAATAGCACCTTTGTGCTTTTGAGTTACTTTGCAGAGGCCAAAAAAACAAACATTTTGGTCCGCAATTTAGGTTTTTTTTTTAGTTTTAGTTTAGACAATAGACAATAGGTGCAGGAGGAGGCCATTAGGCCCTTCGAGCCAGCACCGCCATTCAATGTGATCATGGCTGATCATTCTCAATCAGTACCCCGTTCCTGCCTTCTCCCCATACCCCCTGACTCCTCTATCCTTAAGAGCTCTATCCAGCTCTCTCTTGAATGCTTAGAAATTTAGTTTAGAAATACAGTACGGAAGCAGGCACATCGGCGCACCAAACCCGCACCAACCAACTATCCCCACACATTAACACAAGCCTACACACACGAATAATAATTTACACTTATACCAAGTATACAAACCCAAGCCAATTAACATACAAACCTGTACGTCTTTGGAGTGTGGGATGAAACCCAGGATCTCGGGGGAAAAACGACGTGGTCGCGGGTAGAACGTACAAACTCCATACAGACAGCACCCATAGTTTGGATTGAACCCGGGTCTCCGACATTGCAAGTGCTGTAAGGCAGCAACTCTACTGCTGTGCCACTGTGCTGCCCACAACCAGAACACTGTTCCTGGTGAAAACCCGTTCCATTAACGTGAGCTAAAATCCAGCCTGGCACTTCACCATTACCTTTGAAGTTGTTCTTTTTCATCATGATGGGATAGTGAAACATAGAATAACACCGTCTTTGGATTGACTAAGATCTTGCAGTCAGTAACAAATGAAGAGCGAAAAGCAGAGTTGCCCCAATCCAGGTGCCTCAACTACCTCCTCCAACAACTTGTTCCGTACACCCACTACGCTTTGTGATTTAATAAAAAAAGTTACCCTCGGGTTCCTATTAAATCTCCCCCTCTCCTCACCTTAAACCTACGTCCTCTGGTTCTTTTTCCTCTACTCTGGGCAAAAGACTGTGCATTAACCTGATCTATTCCTCTCATGATTTTGTATACCTCCATGAGATCGTTCCTCATCTTCCTGCACTCAAAGGAATAAAGTCCTAGCCTGCTCAACCTCTCCCTATATCTCAGGCCCTCAAGTCCTGACAGCATCCTCGTAAATCTTCTCTGCACCCTTTCCAGGTTGGCATCATCTTTCCAATGACATGGTGACCAAAACTAACACAATACGCTAAATGTGGCCTCACCAACGTCTTCCACAGCTGCAACATGACGTCCCAACTTCTGTTACTCAATACTTTTGAGTGTACTAAAAGCCTTTTAAACCATCCTAACTACCTGTGACGCCACTTTCAAGGAACTATATACAGGTGGTCCCTGCCTTATGATGCTTCGACTTACGATATTTCGACTTTGCGATGGTGCAAACGGCAGCGACCCACTGCGAGCCGCAACTTCCTTCCGGCCACGTGATCACGTGTATTCAAGGCATCTCGACTTACAATATTTTCGGTTTCCGATGGGTTTCTCGGAACGTAACCCCATCGTAGGTTGAGGAGCACCTGTACCTGAATTCCTAGATCCCTCTGCTCTTACACTCCCCAAAGCCCTTACATTCACTGTGTAGATCCTGCCCTTGTTAGACTTCCCAAAATGCAACACCTTACATTTCTCGGTATTAAATTCCATCAACCTTTCCTTAGCCCACCTGCTCAACCGGTCAATATCCTGCTGTAATTTTTGACAACCATCTCCACTACCTCCCACGTTAGTGTCATATGTACTCATTCAGCTTTATCCTGCTATTTTAAAACTTAATTGCACCCAAATGCTCAAACATTTCTATGCGAAGGACAATGGTATAATCCTGAACAGTCGGATACCTCTGTAAATGTCTGCTCTGTTTTCATAATAACAGATGATTGTTTATCACCATTATTCATATCATTGAGTTGAATATTTTTAATCAACAGCCATGGAACTTTCAATTGCCTTGTGGAAAAATTGTATTAATCCAGTCAGTTTAAAACAATGCCCCAAATCCAAGAATGAAATACGTACCATTGCCAGAGGAATCCTTTAAAATTCTGAAATGAACGAGGCTTCGGCATTTATTTAATTAATATTTCAAAACATTCAAAGTGTTCTCCTTTAAAAGAAGTGTTATTTTTATTCCATTCAGTTGGAAGCTGACAATCGCTCCTTTGGACTGAGCGTAGGTGCTTTGCAAAGGGATACCCAGTCAATATATGGTTCCTCCAAAGTAGAGGAGGCCACATTGTGATCAGTGAATGCAGTACACTAGATTGGAAGAAGCTTGAACTAATTGTTCCTTCACCTGGAAGGACAGTGTGGTGAAAGGACAGGGGTTGTATCTCCTTTCTCTCCTTGCGTGGAAAAGCGCCATGAGCCAAGTGGAAGGTTGGGACAGAAGGAGTTACAAAGTGAGCATAGCCATAAATGCTTCAAGGGAGGGGAATTTGCATCTAGTCAAAGAAACAAAGAAGCTTGACTCTAACGTTACAGTTTTATCAGAAATATTCCGTTTGTTCTAACCATACTCATTCACTTCAGTTACCTTCTCTGCCCCTTCAAGTCGATCTGTTTTGTTTTCTGAAACAAATCTAGAAAATGCTGGAAATATGGGAAGAGAAACTGTTTCAGGTTGGAGACCTCTCTCAGAAACAATGACTCTGTTTCTCTTCCCACAGATGCAGACTAAACCTGCTGAGTATTTCCAACATTTTCTGTTTTTGTTATAGATTTATAACCTGGATTTTTTGACATTTGTTTTTTTCTTTCTTTTTCTATACCAGTTCTGATGAAGTGTTCCATACTGAACATGTTAGTTATTGATCTTTTCAGATGCTACCCTACCTGAATTTTCTGTTAGTAGTACTGAGCTTTAGCATCATGCAGTCAGTCAGGTTTATTAGACTAAGCAACTGTTGAATGTTAATCTTTTTTTCCTTAACATCTCTTTGGATTCTCCTTAACTTTATCTGCCAGAGCTACCTTAAGTCCCCTTATGGCCCTCCTGATTTCCCACTTAAATATGTTCCTCACCCCCTCTATTCCAGGAAAATGCTTGATCCTAGCTGCCTATACACCTGACCCACGTCTCCTAATGACCAGAGCCTCAATTTTTCTTGTCATCCAGGGTTCCTTACTCTTGCCTGCTTTGCCCTTCACTATAAAAGGGACATGCATATCTTGAACTCTCACTATCACACTTTTAAAGGCATGCCACTAGCCAGATGTCCTTTTCCCCGCAAACAACTATTCCAATCAACTTTTGCCAGTCCTCTTCTAATACCAACAAAGTTGGCCTTGGCCAAGTTTAGACTTTAACTTGTGGACCAGCTGTGTCCTTTTCCATAATTATTTTAAAGCTAATGGAAACGTGGTCAAAGTGCTTCCCCACTGACGGCTCAATCACTTCCCCTCCCTATTTCCTAAGAGTCGGTCAAGCTTTGCCCTTTCCCTTGTGGGATCCTCTATCTATTGCCCGAGGAAACGACAATGCATTTGACAAGTTCCACTGCATCTTGGGCCTTGGCATGATGGCAATCCCAGTCGTAAATTTGAAAGTTAAAATCCTCTACTATGACACCCCCTGTTGTTCTAGCAGCTGTAGGTAATTTCCCGGCGTTTGGTTTTGTCTCATTAATTGGATTTGGAAGCTCTGTGGTCTGTTTTAGTTACCTACACCAGAAGGTCGAGCCCCAAACCGTTTCTAAAATCGGATTAATATTTCTTGTGTTTGAGTAGAATATTTATATAACTCTTGTTTCTTGTGCAGCAGGAAGCAATGTATGTTTTGCAAGAGTGGTAACATTCTCCCTTTTCCCTCATTTTTATTAGTCCGACTTGAAATGCGTGCAAGATGCAAAAGGAGGTTCCTTTTACAGAGATCACTGTCCTGTTTTGGGTATGTAACTACAGCATCTTTTTAAAAAACCATCTCAGAAGCCAGCTAATTAGATGAATACATTACGCATTAACTCCCTATATTTTATTCCAGGATTCGGGTTTATTAGTCACTGCTCTCTTTCAGTAGTCATCTCAGTTTAAAAGCCACAACATTCTAATAGTGATAGAATTGTGATAACTCTTAAGAAAATCTCATTGTTTTTGGGCATATTCCTATCATTAAACCTATCATTGTTTTTTTGTTGAGAAATATCATTGGGTATGAGGGAATTTGGAGAATAATTTAAACTGCAGACAATTAAATTAAATCACATCTCAATTTGTTTCTTTTGATGCAACTTTATCTCGTAGTCTTTTCTATGGAAACAGAAACACAATTTTATTCCCTTGGATTTAAATCCTGTTGGGGGGTCCTTATTTAATATAAATAACAATATAAACTGTTTTGAGTAGCACTGATGTGCAAATAACGCCTGTTACATAATTGCCAACTGTACAAGACCACTTTACTCCCTAACATTTTTTTGTGTCCGGTGCACATGGATTTCCTCACAAGCACTGTGGTTTGATAGAGTTTTTACCTTGAAAGATTTTACAATACTGATTAAATGAATGCAATTGCATGAGTTTATTATAGGCTGGAGCAATATTTTTGGAGGAATAGAAATGATTAAAAATTTCGACCACCAGGTGGCAGCATTGATGCACACTTGTGACCATTTTCTGACAACATTAATTTTGTTGTACATTGCAAATTCCAAGCAACTACCTTCAATGAGCACAGGTTGAGGCGATCGGCACATACTGTTAACAGTGGGGTAAATCCACCAACTTGTTGTATGCGCATGCGCAGTTAATCATGGAATTCCAGGTTTATGTTGGTAGTTTGCTGATCCTTGCCACGATGCGTTATTTTGTAGCTTTCTGGAACAAAATCTTCAACAATCAATTTAAGTGACATGAACTTTGACTATTAAAAGCTGCTCTTATCAGTCAAAAATAAACCAAAATATTATTTGTTAAATTTGTATTCCTTGTACAAATAAGGTACACGGTTTTCTTTATAATAAACTGAATAATAATATGGTTGATCAGGTAGTATAAGAAAATAACTGCAGATGCTGGTACAAATCGAAGGTATTTATTCACAAAATGCTGGAGTAACTCAGCAGGTCAGGCAGCATCTCAGGAGAGAAGGAATGGGTAACGTTTCGGGTCGAGACCCTTCTTCAGACTGATGTCAGGGGGGCGGGACAAAGGAAGGATATAGGTGGAGACAGGAAGATAGAGGGAGATCTGGGAAGGACGAGGGGAAAAGAGGGACAGAAGAACTATGTAAAGTTGGAGACGTCGATGTTCATACCACTGGGCTGCAAGCTGCCCAGGCGAAATATGAGGTGCTGTTCCTCCAATTTCCGGTGGGCCTCACTATGGCACTGGAGGAGGCCCATGACCAAAAGGTCAGACTGGGAATGGGAGGGGGAGTTGAAGTGCTCGGCCACCGGGAGACCAGTTTGGCCAACGTGGACCGAGCGCAGGTGTTGAGCAAAGCGATCGCCGAGCCTGTGCTTGGTTTCACATTGGGGTCAAAAAATGTTTTAAATGTGAAGTCAAATTACCTTAGATCAATAAATACAATCAATTTTGTTGTTTCAGCTTGTACATGTCCAATTTTTTATTTAACTATGAAATGTTCAATAAATTAATTAAACTTGTGATGTTTTGATTCTTGGTTTGTCAGGAAAGAGTTTTTCAGCGTGATTGGCCACTGTCTATTTTGTGACATAAAATGTGCTGTATACCAGATATATGTAGCTTACACGGGAATCAAGTTTAACACCAAGGGCTAAATGTGCCTTTGAAATTGCTAGGATTTTTTTAGGATGCATGTCATTAATTATTTTGCCACTGATTGCCAAATCCAGACCATTGTTTTATGAGGGTATTTTTTACACGATAATGAAATGATTGTTTATGATTTATTTTTATTTTTGTCTCTAGGTGAACAAAATGGGAGCCGGAATCCTGGTGGCCTACAGATTGGTGATCTTGTAAATATTGATCTGGATTTAGAAATTGTTCAGTCATTGCAGCATGGGCACGGTGGTTGGACTGATGGCATGTTTGAGACATTAACTACCACTGGCACAGTCTGTGGCATTGATGAAGACCATGACATTGTCGTACTGTATCCAAGTGGGAACAGGTATGTACGAGAAAGAGAAAATCCCACAGAAATCATATATGTAAGAAATGAGATTTTAGTTCGTGCCACATTGGTTCTTAAAGTTGGTCTTTATTATTTTTTTGGCTGAAGGTGGACATTCAATCCTGCAGTTCTGACCAAGGCTAACATGGTTAGGAGTGGAGATATGGTGCAGGGAGCAGAGGGTGGATCATCACCATTCAATGTTGGCGATCTGGTTCAAATCTGTTATGATCTGGAACGGATCAAACTTCTGCAGCGGGGTCATGGAGAATGGGCTGAAGCTATGCTTCCTGTGAGTAAACGTTCTCGTGTCTTTAAAGTAGTTTAACATTATAATTTCGGTACAGGTTTAGATTTTTTTGGATGCTAAACTTTGGAGGCTTTACATTGTGTATGAAGTGCAGAGGGAATCCTTGGGGGGGGGGAAAAAAAGATTTTGGCAAATGCAAAAAAGAATATTTGTTCATGCCAGAAATGTGAAATAAAAACAAAATAGGCAACAGATAGATGACATGAATGAGGAGATGCAAAACACTTAATGTTACAGCTTGATGACCGTTTATGTGACAAAATAGACCATGGTTTTGTTGGACGATTAACAAAAAATAAACTGCTGGAAAAAATTCAGCAGGTTAGACTGTATCTGTGGAGGGAACGAAGATGTATCAATGGTTTGGGTCGAGACCCTGCATAGGTTGAGGGGAAGGGGGAGGGGTAGGTGGAGAAGAAAGATAGTCAATATATTCAGCATTCCTACTAATTGTTCTTTAAGATACCCAAGTGGACAATAGACAATAGGTGCAGGAGTAGGCCATTCAGCCCTTCGAGCCAGCACCGCCATTCAATGCGATCATGGCTGATCACTCTCAATCAGTACCCCGTTCGTGCCTTCTCCCCATACCCCCTCACTCCGCTATCCTTAAGAGCTCTATCCAGCTCTCTCTTGAAAGCATCCAACGAACTGGCCTCCACAGGTATATTTCTAGTTTTGTGTTTTGTCCTAACTGTGGCAGAGCACAGACAGACCAGATACAGGGATTTGGAGTTGAAATTAAATGTTCGAGGTTGTCTCCGAGTGTACCCTTGATCTTGCTGATGTAGAGAAGGCCACTTTGTAAGCATAGGTTGGAGGAGGTGCGTGTGAATCTCTGCCTGGCCTGGAAGGATTGTTGCAGGGGAAAGTTCCGGGTATGAGAAGGAGTGGCAGGGAAGTGATGAGCACACCAGGAAATCACCGAGGGTATCCCTGTGGGAAGTAAAAAGGGGGGCAGAGGGGAAAAGGTTACGGGTGACATGGTCTTATTGGAATTTGGGAAAATGGCGTAGGATGATATGCTGGGTGCAGACTCTGATGGGGACCAAGGGAACTCTATCTCGGTTCTGACTGGGAAGAGGGGAGTAACCGATCTGTAGGAAATAAAGGAAATTTGTGTGAAAAATCTAACCATGGCAGAGCGGAAAGCACATTTCCAGAAGGAGAACATTTTGCAAGTCCAAGAGCAGAAAACCTCCCTTTGAGGAGGGATGAAATGGAGAAACTAAGAAAAAGAGATGGTGTATTTACAGGAGAGGGACAAGAGGAAGGTGCCTTCAAAGTAGCTGTGGGAGTCAATGGATTTATCACAGCTATCGGGATGCATCGCAATTTGGTTTGCCAACAGTTCTTCCCAAGACTGCAAGAAATTGCAGGGCGTTGTGGATGCGCAACTACTTGTACCTATGCTGCCCTGTTCATCTCCCCCGTTTTGCAAGTAGGTGATAGCTCAAACCCGGGTGCCATCAGATTCAGGAACAGCTTCTTCCCACTGTTATTAGACAATTGAACAGCCTCCTCTTAAGTTAAGGTTGTAGCCCCAATCTCCTAAATTACCTCTTTTTGACTCTTGCACATTTTTTTTATCTGCACGATCTCAGTAATCGTAAAGCTATAACAATTAATACTATATTGTGCTCTTTTTTTGTTTTTTTTTGCTCAACCTATTATACTTGTGCGGTGGCTTCATTGCACTCATGTACAATATGATTTGACTGGATGGCACGCGATCAAAGTTTTTCACCGTATCCCAGTGCAAGTGTCAATAATAAACCAGTATCAGTTGAGTAAATGTTGGTCATTTGTCTCCTGAGATGGAGACCGATCCAGAAAAGGAAGAGAAGTGTCAGAGATATTTGAAGTGAACTTGAGGGTAGCGTGGAAGTTGGTGATAAAGGTCTTAAAATCTGTGAGTTTCACGTGACTGCAAGACACAGCATCGACGCAGTCTTCAGTTCTGCGAAGAAAGAGTCGGGAGGGGAGGGGGGGGGGGGGGGGGTGTTGCCAGAGTCGGTTTGAAACAAGAACCGTTCCATGCAGCCAACAAAAAGACAGGAGTGATGAGTTTCCATCATTTAATCTGTAGAAAGTGGGAAGAAATGAAAATGAAGTTGTTGAGGGTGATCTTTTACCTGTGAAATGTTACCTCTTTTGAGTCTCCACAGTTACTGGCTAACCTGCTGAGTGTTCCAAACTTTTTCTGTTTTTATTACATTGTCTTCGCACTGGTGTGGATTTATTATTATTGCATGTACTGAGAAATAGTGAAAAACATTGTTTTGCGTGCTTTCGAGGCAGATCATGCTACACGGGTCGTGCAGTGGTCCATCCATGGCTTCCAGTTGGGGATCATGTTTGGAATGATATAGCATACTTATCCAAGTTATCACAAAGTGCCGGAGTAACTCAGCAGGTCATGCAGCATCATGGAGAGAGAGAATGGGTGACGTTTCGGGTCAAGACCCTTCTTCATACTGAACATGAAGAAGGGTCTCGACCCGAAACGTCACCCATTCTCTCTCTCCTAGATGCTGCCTGGCCTGCTGAGTTACTCCAGCATTTTGTGAAACCTTCGATTTGTACCAGCATCTGCAGTTATTTTCCTACACAGCATACTTATCCAATATGTTGTCAAAAAGTGGAATATGATTAAATTTACAATGTCTCGGGTTCTTGGTTTTTGAAACATGTGTGTCATCTATCCACCTTTGACGGTCCCATCAATTGCAGGACATGTTACGTTTTTTGTTTTGTTTCAATGCAGACTTTGGGGAAAGTTGGGCGTGTGCAGCAGATTTACTCTGACAGCGATCTGAAAGTAGAAGTATGTGGGACATCTTGGACTTACAACCCTGCTGCTGTTACTAAAGTAGCATCGGCTGGATCTGCTGTGAGCAATGCTTCTGGTGGTAGGTATAAGCTTCAGAACAAATGTTACTTGTTTTTATCTCTTGTTCACTGTTACTTTTTTTGCATTTTGTTCGCTCCCTTTCAGCCAAGATTGCAAGTTGATACCTCAATTAACATACATCACAAGTAATCGGAACGTCAATTGTGGGAATAGCATGAAAGCCTTGTGCAGCAGGTTTAGGCCACAGCTTAAAGACTGTGTGCGTCTTTTGTGACCATACGATAGGAAGGATGTGATTGTGTGGGAAGGGTGCAGAGGAGATTCACCAGATGTTTCCTGTGATGCAATGGTTAAGTTTTAAGGAGAGACAGGACAGGTTGGGTTTCTTTTCCTTGTAGCAGAGGAGGTGAAGGAGGAACCATGTTGAGGTATGGTTTTATGGTGAGTATTGTTTTGGAGTGGATCTGAGATGGTTGAGGTTTGCCGACCAGACACCGCTCCAATTCCATTTTTAAATTCACCGACGGTACCAAAATTGTTGGACGAATTACGGGTAATGATGAGTTGGAGTATAGAAGGGAGATAGACACAAAAAGCTGGAGCAACTCAGCGGGTCAGACAGCATCTGTGGAGAAAAGGAATATGCAATGTTTTGGGTCAAAACCCTTCTTTAGACTGAGAGTCAGGTGAAAGGGAAACAAGAAATAGACGGTGATATGGAGAGATATAGAACAAATGAATGAATGAAAGATATGCAAAAAAGTAATAATGATCAAGGAAACGGCCCGTTGTAGAATGCAGGCAAGGTGACAACAACAATTATATAGACAACTATATAGACAATGAAACTCAACAGGACGACAGTGAAACTAGTACGACGACTAGGGTGGGGGAGGGGAGGAGAGAGAGGGGATGCAAGGATTACTCTGTTAGAGAAATCCATATTTGTACCGCTGGGTTGTAAGCTGCCCAAGCTAAATATGAAGTGTTTTAGATTTTTTTTTAGATTTGGAGATACAGCGCGGAAACAGGCCCTTCAGCCCACCGAGTCCGCGCTGCCCAGCGATCCCTGCACATTAACACTATCCTGCACACACTAGGGGCAATTTTTACATATTACCCAGTCAATTAACCTACATACCTGTACGTCTTTGGAGTGTGGGAGGAAACCGAAGATCTCGGAGAAAACCCACGCAAGTCACGGGGAGAACGTACAAACTCCGTACAGACGGCGCCCGTAGTCAGGATCGAACCTGAGTCCGGCGCTGCATTCGCTGTAAGGCAACAACTCTACTGCCGCGCCACCGTGCCACCCACGTTTGCTGTTCCTCCAATGTGTTTTTTCGCCCATAGTAAAGATAAGGGAACGAGGGTCAGGAAAATGGAAGTCAATAAAGAGACGAAGGGCGTGTGAGGTATTTTTGACATAGGTCGGGAGGGATTGGACCGGGGGGACCAGGGAGATTGGGGGGGGGGGGGTGTTATTGGAGGAGATCACGAGTTATTTGGATGCTCCTGACCTCGAGAAAGTTTGTTACAAGAAAGGTTGCTTGGGTTCGAGATCCCTTTTACCTTTTGGAATAGATAACGCTGAGTTGAGATTTAAGTGGTGTATGTATATCAGTTTGAGAAACCTAGACAGGTGAGCTTCCTGGCTGACTGGGCAATGGAAGCAGAAGGCTTGAAGTACCAAGGTGGGGTACTTGATGTGTCATTGCCTACGTATCTACAGGCGGAGAGCTGGAAGATCACATTACTTTCAATACTATTGTCGTCTGTTTCCCAACCTACACTGGTTTACTGTATTTGATTGCTGAGTTCCAGTGTGATGGATGTTCTCATTTAGTCTCTATTCTGCATTTGACTGATAACACCTCACAATTTATTACCAGTCTTGGCCTTTGAGCAACATTTTTCCTTTATCTGGTGCAAGTCATCCTCACCCAAGCTGCTGATTTTCAACTCTTGAACTATGTCAAGAGAAAGTGAACAAGTGAAATTGACAAGTTTGTTTGGTTAGAGTGGAGGTTTAATGCTGTGATTCATTATTTTATCCACAATATTTTGTTTCATCAGAGCGTTTGTCCCAACTATTGAAAAAACTATTTGAAACACAAGAATCGGGAGACATCAATGAAGAACTAGTTAAAGCTGCAGCCAATGGTGATGTTGCAAAAGTGGAAGAAATAATGGCACGGCCAGATGTTGATGTGAGTGCTTACAGTGTGTGTATTTCTGCCAGCATACTGATGTATTTTTGTAGAAATTAAGATGGAAAAAAAATTATATAGTGTATTGACAAGTCAGTATTCCGAATGGCTCTGCTTTTGTACATTTTCAGATTTGTATTCCTTGCCTCTAAGTTATTAAATCCAGCAATTACAGTTCTCTGATATAAACTTGGATTGTTGCATGGACAAATTTCCTAGTGGGGCATTTAACCATAACCCCACTGGTGACTGATGTGACTGCAGTTGATAAAATGCAGTTCTTTTACTGGCAGGTTTCATACTGTCAAGCTCACAAGGTTTTAACTGGTAATAAAACTAATGACTGTTTGAAGGACATTGCTGACATTGAATGATTATATTGACCATATTAAAATTCATTTTCTGAATATTTTATAAAATACTAATTTTGCATTATCCAGAAATAACTTGACAAGGAAATGGATTTCTCAATTTCAAGTTTTCAACAGTTCGTTCAGCTGCTCCTTTTAGAGCTGTACATATATATCTCAGTGCGATTTGTGTTGAAAATTTGCCAAGATAGAAGTGTTAATTTAGAATATCAATGGAACAGTGTTTATTGACTTGAATGATGTTTTATTTTCTCAATCGTGCAGGTGAATGGTCAGTGTGCAGGACACACTGCAATGCAGGCAGCTAGCCAGAATGGACATGTGGATGTCCTGAAGCTTCTCCTCAAACACAACGTTGACTTGGAAATTGAGGTCAGTTTATTTGGATGATATAAATATTCTCGGATAGAAAAGTATTCATTGTATTCTAGCAAGGACCAGAAAGTTAGTTCCCGAAATTAACTGCTGTGTGGTGGATGGGTACTGGTGGTACAGGATATTGTATTGGTTCCTTGCTCTAAAAACTAAGACATGAGCACAAAAAATCAATGGAGACACGAAAAATTGCAGATGCTGGAATCTTGAGCAAATCATGGCGGAAGAACTCAGCAGGTCAGGCAATGTCTGTGGACAATGTTTTGGGTTGGGATTCTTTTTAGTCTGAAGACGTGGTGGGGAGAAAGTTGTACAAATGAGATAGGGGCAAGCCACAACGAAGCCTCGAGGGCAGTGGTGTAGAACAGAGGAATCCAGAAGTACAGGCACAGTTCCTGAAAGTGGTGTCACAGGTAGGTAGGGTGATCAATAAGATCTTCAGTACATTGGCCTACAGAGTTTTGAGTATAGATGTTGGGGTGCTATTGTTACAGTTGTACAACACGTTAGTGAGGCCGCATGTGGAGTATTGTGTCAGGTTTGATTACCCTTCTATAGGAAGTATTGTGGCGCGTCGATAGAGGCCCGAAATAAAGGCAAGGAGCCAGGTATTTCGGGGACGTTATGTTTTATTATACCTCGGTTATCAGACGGGTCGAGTCTGCCGGAATGGCTTCGCGCCCAAAACCTTGTCCTTATATACATGGTACCGGACCGCCTCCCTGGACTGGTCCATTCCCGTGCCGAGGGGTCGGTGGTAGTATGGCCCGACCCTTGGGAGCCGCCACAGGACCCCCCCCCAGAACCGGAGGCACGAAAGGCACTGGTGGTCGCACAACCCGACCGGACCGCGTATGGTAATCGGTCGACAGAGGGGCCGGCGGAGGCACAGTTGGAGCGACAGGTGGTGGGTCCCGGAAGGGTGGGCGACCTCATGGCCGAGGCTGGGCAACCCGCACCGGTTGGTCGATGTCTAAGTGGGCCGGCTTCAGGCAGTCAATTGACACGGCCTCCGGCTGGCCCCCCATGTCCAAGACAAGGGTTGTCTGTCCATGCTCCAGCACCCGGTACGGGCCCTCATACGGCCTCTGGAGTGGCGTCCGGTGGGCGTCACGGCGCAGGAACACCTTGTCCTTATATACATGGTACCGGACCGCCTCCCTGGACTGGTCCATTCCCGTGCCGAGGGGTCGGTAGTAGTATGGCCCGACCCTTGGGAGCCGCCACAGTATGTTGTTAAGCTGGCAAGAATGCGGGCAAGATTTATGTGGATGTTTCCAGGAACTGTAGGGTCAGAACTGTCGGGCGAGGTTGGGCAGGCTAGGACTTTATTCCTTGAAGCGCAGGAAGCTGAGGAGTGATCTTGCAGAGGTGTATAAAATCATTGGGTTAATAGTTAGGGTGAATGCATAAAGTCTTTTATACAGAGTAGAGGAATCAGAGTAGAGGCACCAGATGATATAGGTTTAAGGTGAGTGGGAGAAGATTTAATCGGAATCTGAAGGTGATGGATAACATGGAATGAATGCCTGGGGAAGTAGTTGCGGCAAGTAGTATAACAACATTTAAAAGGTGTTTCATGATAGGAAGCAGAGGGTAGTGGTGGAATGCTCTTTTTTCAGATAGGAAGCCTGTGACTAGTGGTGTGCCTCAGGGATCTACGCTAGGCCCAATGCTGTTTGCCATCGATATCAACCATTTGGATGAGAATGTACAAGGCATTAGTAGTAAACTTACAGATAGCAGTAAAATCGTTGGTATAGTAAACGGTGGAGATGGCTATCAAGAATTACAACGCAATCTTGATCATCCAGGCTAAGGAATAGCTAATGGAGTTTAATTCAGATAACTGTATGATGTTGCACTTTGGGAAATCAAACCCGGACAGGACCTTTGCAATGAATAGTAGGGCCTTGGAAAATGTTGCAGAGCCGAAGATTCAAGTACATGTACCTAGTTCCCTGAAAGTGGTGTCACAGGTAGAAAGGGTGCTGAAGAACCCTATTGGCACACTAGTTTTCCCACCCATCAGTCATGGAATGGAGTAATGAAGTTGGGATGTTGTGTTACAATTGTACATAACTACCCCCACTTGTTCATTTTTGGCCATGCCGCTGTAGGAAAATTCCATTAAGCAGGAAAGATTTACGAGAGTGTTGCTGGGACTCGAGAGACAGAGCTATTGTGAAAGCTTGTGCGTTCTCAGACTTTATTCCATGAAGCGTGGGAGGCTAAGCATGATCTAAGTTGTATAAAATCATGAGGGGAATAGATGGGGTGCATGTGCAGTCTTTTTCTCAGATTAGGGGAATCAAAAGCCAGAGGCATAGCTTTAAGATGAAAGAGAAAATATTCAATAGGAATCAAAGGAGCAACTTTATCACACAGGGTGGTGGGTATATATACACCAGACTACCAGAGGAAGTAGTCGAGCCACCTAATAACAACATTCAAAAGACATTTTGACATTTGCACAGATAAATGGATCGGAAAGGTTTAAAGGGATACGGGCCCAACATGGGTAAATGGAGCTTGCAGAGATGGGGCAACCTGATCAGCCTGGACAAGTGGGCCCAAAGGACCTGTTTCCATGCTCGATGACTATGACAACTGGCAGGCCTGTAACACAATCCCCTCTAAAGTGATTTTTTTCCCCCCCCCTTATTTTTCTAAATTCTACAATTTTTTGAGGATGTGACAAGTAAAATGGATGAAGGGGAACCAGTGGATGTAGTGTATCTAGACTTTCAGAAAACCTTTGATAAGGTCCCGCACGGGAGATTGGTGAGCAAAATTAGAGCACATGGTATTGGCGGTAGAGTGGTGACATGGATGGAGAATTGGTTGGCAGACAGGAAGCAAAGAGGAGGAGTAAACGGGACCTTTTCAGAATGGCAGGCAGTGGCGAGTGGAGTGCCGCAAGGCTCGGTGTTGGGGCCACAACTATTTACCATATATATTAATGATTTGGATGAAGGAATTAGAAGTGACACTAGCAAATTTGCAGATGACGCGAAGCTGGGTGGCAGTGTGAACTGCGAAGAGGATGTTAGGAGGTTGCAGGGTGACCTGGACAGGTTGAGTGAGTGGGCAGATGCGTGGCAGATGCAGTATAACGTAGATAAATGTGAGGTTATCCACTTTGGCGGCAAAAACAAGGAGGCAGATTATTATCTCAATGGTGTCAGGCTAGGTAAGGGGGAAGTGCAGCGAGACCTGGGTGTCCTTGTACACCAGTCACTGAAAGTTGGCGTGCAGGTACAGCAGGCAGTGAAGAGAGCTGTTGGCATGTTGGCCTTCATAATGAGAGGATTTCGGTATAGGAGTAAAGAAGTTCTTCTGCAGTTGTATAGGGCCCTGGTAAGACCACATCTGGAGTATTGTGTACAGTTTTGGTCTCCTAATTTGAGGAAGGGCATCCTTGTAATTGAGGCAGTGCAGCGTAGGTTCACGAGATTGATCCCTGGGATGGTGGGACTGTCATATGAGGAAAGATTGAAAAGACTAAGCTTGTATTCACTGGCGTTTAGAAGGATGAGAGTGGATCTTATAGAGATTTATAAAAGGACTGGACAAGCTAGATGCAGGAAAAATGTTCCCAGAACCAGGGGCCACAGTCTTAGAATAAAGGGGAGGCCATTTAAAACTGAGGTGCAAAGGAACTTTTTCACCCAGCGAGTTGTGAATTTGTGGAATTCTCTGCCACAGAGGGCAGTGGAGGTCAAATCACTGGATGAATTTAAGAGCGAGTTAGACAGAGCTCTGGGGGCTAGTGGAATCAAGGGATATGGGGAGAAGTTGGGCACGGGTTACTGATTGTGGATGATCAGCCATGATCACAATGAATGGCCTCCTCCTGCACCTATTTTCTATGTTTCTATGTAATTAAGCCGCACTTGAAGATACCCTAATAATATCTCCTTCGAGCACTGCTGTTATGACCTCGCTGATCAAAAAAGCAACCTTCTCTCTTCTCTTACATGCATCTCCATACGCTGGAATATTTAGCTGCCAGTCCTGCCCTTCTCAGCCATGTTTCTGTTATAGCTAAAATATTGCATGTTATTCTGAAAAAACTCACAGTAAAATGGAAGTTACCACTCATTCGCCCATTTATTATGTGGAAATTTGAGATAGATTGTTCGACCTGTCCAAATTATTGGCTAGCTTAACATTTGTTAAGATCGCTTCGAAGTAAGTAATGTGTCGAGTAAATTCGAGCCTCAACCTAACTTTAACATGATGGCATTTATTGAGGCTAGTCAGCCAGATAGTCATGAGCAGGAGATAAAAAAATCCACATTGTCCAGTTATATTTTGCTGTCATTACAAAGCATAGCACTGGCTGAGATTTAAAGCTGCCCACCGACTATGGGCTTCCAAGGGTAGCTTATTGTCATTTGGCATCAAATGCAGCACATTGAGCTCTGCATGGGGATCTGTGTAAACAGGGCAGATTACAACATGCCTGCTGAAAAAAATCAAATTAAAGATTCCCTCACTGAGTAAACAAATTATTGGTTTTAATGTAATTTAGAATTATAAAATATGCTCTGAAATTCTGGTTGTGAAATATCTGAGGGTGGTGATGGTGGGCGAAAGATGAAATTATGAAATAAATAAAACAAAGGTAAAACACAAAAAAACATTTTAATTGTTCTTTAAAATCTTCAATAATATATATTTGTAGATAGGTTGGTGAGTAAGTTTGCAAATTACACCAAAATTGTGAGAAATTGCAGACTAAGGAATGCTGTCAGAAGATGCAGCGGGATATTGATCAGCTGCAGAAATGGGCAGAGAAATGGCAGATTGGGAGTTTAACCTGAGCAAGTGCCATGTGTTGCACTTTGGGAGGTTGATTGTAAGGAGAATTTATGCAGTTAATGGCAAGACCCTAAACAGCATTGAAATGCAGAATGATCTTGAAGTCCAGATCCATTGCTCACTAAAGGTGGCAGTGCAAGTGGATAAAGAAGGCATATGGTATGCTTGCCCCCATTGTTAGGGGCATTGAATATAAGAGTCAAGAAGCTACGATGTCGCTTTATAGGACTTTGGTTAGGTTGTATTTGGAGTGTATTTGGTGGGACTGTCATATGAGGAAAGGTTGTAAAGACTAGGCTTGTATTCACTGGAGTTTAGAAGGATGAGAGGGGGTCTTATAGAGATATATAAAATTATAAAAGGACTGGACAAGCTAGATGCAGGAAAAATGTTCCCAATGTTGGGCGGGTCCAGAACCATGTCTTAGAATAAAGGGGAGGCCATTTAAAACTGAGGTGAGACGGAACCTTTTCACCCAGAGAGTTGGAAATTTGTGGAATTCTCTGCCACAGAGGGCAATGAAGGCCAAATCACTGGATGGATTTAAGAGAGAGTTAGATAGAGCTCTAGGGGCTAATGGAATCTAGGGATATGGGGAGAATGCAGGCACGGGATTGTGGATGTTCAGCCATGATCACAATGAATGGCGGTGCTGGCGCGAAGGGCCAAATGCCCTCCTCCTGCACCTATTTTCTATGTTTCTATGAGTATTGTGTGCAGTTCAGGTCATTCCATTACTGGAAAGATGTGGAGGGTTTGGAGAGGGTACAGAGGAGGTTTATCGGAATGCTGCCTGGATTAGAGGGTTTCAGCTACAAGGAGAGGTTGGATAAAGTTGGATTGTTTTCTCTGGAACGTTGCTGTTTGATCGAAGGATATAAAACTATGAGAGACAGAGATAGGTAGACAGTCGGGACCTTTATTCCAGGGTGGGAATGCCCAACATTAGAGGGTGAAAGAAGGATGGTTTTATGGAGATGTGCGGGGCAAGTCTTTTTTTTTTTTTACACAGAGTGGTGAGGGCCTGGAATGCATTGCAGATATGATAGTGGCATTAAGAAGCTTTGTACATGTCAGTGGCACATGTCAGTGCGCAGAATAGAGGGATATGGGTCATGTATCGGCAGATTAGATGTGTTTAACTGGCCATCATGTTCGGCACAGATGTTGTGGCTGAAGGACCTATTCCTTTGTTTTACTGTTCTTTGCTCAATGTAATTAAAATCTGAATATGGGGATTTAATGTAAATTGATGTTTATTGCTGGCAGTAATGGACCCTGATCTTTACACTTATGGACCCTGATCTTTCCTGGCTTGTTTCACGGGTATCTGGAGGGTAAATACATAGAAACATAGAAAATAGGTGCAGGAGTAGGCCATTTGCCCTTCGAGCCTGCACCGCCATTCAATATGATCATGGCTGATCATCCAACTCAGTATCCCGTACCTGCCTTCTCTCCATACCCCCGATCCCTTTAGCCACAAGGGCCACATCTAACTCCCTCTTAAATATAGCCAATGAACTGGCCTCAACTACCTTCTGTGGCAGAGAATTCCACAGATTCACCACGCTCTGTGTGAAAAAAAACTTTCTCATCTCGGTCCTAAAAGACTTCCCCCTTATCCTTAAACTGTGACCCCTTGTTCTGGACTTCCCCAACATCGGGAACAATCTTCCTGCATCTAGCCTGTCCAACCCCTTAAGAATTTTGTAAGTTTCTATAAGATCCCCCCTCAATCTTCTAAATTCCAGCGAGTACAAGCCGAGTCTATCCAGTCTTTCTTCATATGAAAGTCCTGCCATCCCAGGATACAATCTGGTGAACCTTCTCTGTACTCCCTCTATGGCAAGAATGTCTTTCCTCACATTAAGAGACCAAAACTGTACGCAATACAACACTGTGATATGTGTCAGTGCCATGTATTCCAATGTTGTGTCTTACACCAAAGTATCATTGAAAGGGAAAGTAAATCAGACAACAAAGGACTGCATGATTTTTAGATATAGAAAATAGGCTTCAATGTACTTCCTAAAGAACATTGTTATTATGTCAAATCCAGACCAATGTCTTTTGGAAAAAATAGTAATTAAAAATGTGCCAGACTTGGAGGCTAATAAACCTCAAGGAGCCAATGATTAACATCCTGGAGTTTTAAAGTTGCTGGCTATGGCGATAGTGGAAGCTCTGGTTATCGTCTAACAAAATTCAGTAGAATCTGGAAATATATTCCTGTGAATTGAAAGGTACTAATAATGACCCTGCTATTTTAAAGGTTAGGGTTAGGTTTCAAAGGTCTTTTATTATCACGTGTGCCAATTGAGGTACAGTGATATATGAATTACTATATAGCCATACTAAAAAAAAAGCAACAAGACACACAGCTACATAAAAGTTAACATAAATATCCACCACACCGGATTCCTCACTGTGATGGAAGGCAATAAAGTCCAATCTTCCCTCTTTATTCTCGTGCGGTTGGGGCGATCGAAGCTCCCGAAGTCGGTCTCTAATCAGGGACCTTGAGCTCCATGATGTTAAAGTCCGCAGGTTCCCGCAGGTTGGAGCTCCCAAATCGATCTCCAGCAAGTGGCAGCCAACTCCACGATGTTAGGCCGCAGTATGGACGGAGATACGATACGGAAAAAAATCGCATCTCCGTCGAGGTAAGAGATTTAAAAAGTTTCCCCCAATCCCCCTCCCCCCAACCCCCACATAAAACAAGCTAAAGAACTCTAAAACATGCATTTAACACATACTATTAAAACAACAAAGAAGGAAGGGACAGACAGACAGACTGTGGATGAGGCAGCCATTGCTGGCGCCACCCGGTAATTGCTGACCTGCTAACTTAACATCAATAGTAGGGAGAATGCTGGAATTGACCATGAAGGATATAAATACAAAACACGTGGAAATAATAACATGCTTGAGCAGACCCAGTATAAATGTGTGCAAGGGAAATTATGTTTAATTACTATTCTGGTGGTGTTTGAGGATATGAAAATAATAAATAATTGGAAACCGGTGTTTGTAATTTCTCCCTTATTTGTGGATTGAAAATTGGTTGTGGGACAGTAAACAAAGAGTAGGATGGGGAGGGGGGGGGGACAATTTGAGGTAAATGTTACAGTTCAAGTTTGCTGATGATACTAAACAATATGAAATTGTTAGGATGGAGGAGAATGTGTAAAGCGGCTGAAGGCTAAGAAACAAGTTGAGTAAGAAGATGAGTACATGGCAGATGGAATACAATGTGGAAAAATATTAAAGCATGAGAAAATAATGTGATTGTAAATGGTGGCTGATTGGGTGGGGTTGATATTCAACAGGACCGAGGTGTGCACGTACATAAATCATTTATGGCCAACATGCAGATACAGCATCAGGAAAGCAAATGATAAGTTTTTATTTGAGAGGCTTTGAATACAGAAGTAAGGTAGTCTTAATTGCACTTGTGCAATGCCTTGTTGAGACTGCAGCTGAAGTACTGAACAGATTTGCTCTCATTGCCCAACAATGATTATCTTGCCTTAAAGAGAATGCAATGGAGAATCAGCAGACCAATCTCAAGGTAGTTGATTTTGCGAATTTGGGAGCCGGCAAGTAGATGAGGACTTTATTTTCTGGAGATTTAGAAAAACGAGAGGGGATCCAAGGACTCTTTTATAAAATTATAATGGGATAAGGTGCAAGGAGGGTGTCTCGGATGGTTGAAAAGTCCAACCGGGACTGTCTGCTTAGGACTGAGATGAGGAGCAACTTCTTCACCGAGAGGGTGGTGAATTGTTGGAATTCTTTATATTAAACAGTTGTAGCGGCTCAGTTTAGTTCATGGATAACGGAGATCAATAGGATTTCTAGATATAAGGGAATCGAGATTACGGATAGCGTAGAAAAATATCATGAAGCTGAAAGGATGTCATTCTGGCTTGGAGATCAGTCACCAGTGATGCTCTGCAGCTATCAGTGAGGGGATCTCTGTTGTTTGATATATGTAAATGCTTTTTGATGAAAATGTGGATGGGTTGGTTAGTAAATTTGTAGATGACACAAAAATTGCTGGAGTTGTGGACAATGAAAAAGGCTATCAGAGGAAACATAGATTAGTTGCAGATTTGGATGGAGAAGAGGCAGATCTGTCTGAAGAAGGGTCTCGACCCGAAACGTCACCCATTCCTTCTCTCCCGAGATGCTGCCTGACCTGCTGAGTTACTCCAGCATTTTGTGAATAAATCGATTTGTACCAGCATCTGCAGTTATTTTCTTATACTACAGATCGCGTTTGATCCAGACAAGTGTGAGGTGTTGCACTTTGGGAATGTACAGACACTCCCCAACATATGTAAGGGTTTCGATCTGTAAACCCTTGTGTAAGTGAGATTTTGTGCAAGTCAGAATCACCCTAAAACTAGGTAGAAGCAAATAAATACAGATGGTGCTTAATACACAATGACACAAGGTGCTGGAGTAACTCAGTGGATCAAGCAACATCTCTGCAGAACATGGATAGGTTGACGATTTGGATCGGGACCCTTCTTAAGACTAATTCAATGTGCTGAGTTATTCCAGCATTTTGTGTAGTTTCACCTTAAAAATAGGCGCCAATGCTGCTGGTATGCGCCAGCGAGCCCTTCGTCGCCAGCTGCCACACCGTGCAGTTGATGCGGCTGTTGTGGTTCACGTTGTAGCCCCTGGCCCACAGCGATTTCACTGCCCTTTTTGTTAAAATACAAATTATGTTAGAACAGTACAGCACAGGACAGGTCCTTTGACCCACAATGTCTGTGCCGAATGTGATGCCTAGACCATCACTTATTTACCTGCACATAATAATAATAATAATAATAATACATTTATTTTATATAGCGCTTATCAAGATACTCAAAGACGCTTTACAGAGCAAACAAGACATAAAAACAAACAAACAAACAAACAAAAGATTTGTCCACATAACCCATGTAATACATTTCCTGTGTGGGAAAGAACTGCAGATGCTGGTTTAAATTGAAGGTAAACACAAAATGCTGGAGTAACTCAGTGGTATAGGCAGCATCTCTGGAGAGAAGGAATGGGTGACCTTTTGGGTGCTGATTGTCCCGCTGAGTTACTCCAGCATTTTGTGTCTACCTTTAGTACATTCCCTGCATATCCATGTGCCTATCCAAAAGTCTTTTAAATCCCACTAACGTTTCTGCTTCAACCACCACCATCCCCAGCACTCGCCACCCGCTTTGTATAAGACCTTACTTACCCTGCACATGTCTTTTAAGCTTTGCCCTTCTCAACTTTAAGCTATGCCCTCTAGTATTTGATTTTTCCATCCTGCTAAACGATTCTGACTGTCTACCCTATCAATGTCTCTCATAATTTCTCATACTTCTATCGGGTCTCCCTGCAACCTCCGATGTTCCAGAGAAAACAATTCCAAGTTTGACTGACCTCTCCTTGTGGCTAATACCCCCTAATGCGACATAATTCTGGTAAACCTCGCCTATATTCTTTCCAAAGCCTCCGCATCTTATAATGGGGCAACCAGAAGTGGACACAATTCTCACTTGCAGCTTAACCATTTAATAAAAATGCATCATAACTTCCTGATTCTTATACTCGATGTCCTGACCTTTGAAAGCAAACATACCATATGCTGCCTTTACCACTCTTCCTGAAAGTGGCAACACTGGTAGATAGTTATGGACTAGGACCCCAAGGTCTCCCTCTACATTGATGCTGTTAAGGGTCATTCTATTAATTGTATATCAGGTATATCCCATTAGATCCTCGGGGATTTATCCACCTTAATGTTTTCAAAAGTCCAAAAACCACCCCCTCTGTAATCTCAAACTGTTCTTGCATATTAATTTTGTTCACATTGATCTCACTGTCCTCCATGTCTTGCTTGGTGAATACAGATGCAAAGTATTTGTTTAGTACCTCACCTACATCTCCAGACTCCAAACACAAATTCCCTCCTTTATCCTTGAGCAATCCTACCTTCTCCCTCATTATCCTCTAGTTTTATCCTCTTGGTATAAAAAGCTTTGGGAGTTTTTTTAATCCTGTCTCAGTTATAATATAGTCACCCTCTGCTAAAGCTGCAGTTTGTTGCAAATAGAGTCATGAATAATCTGAACCCTAATGCTTTGCGTTTGGCCCATCTGCCCAAGATGGTAATACATCTTCATGCCCAGAAAACATATTCAAGGTGATGACTCTATTTTTATGAGATTCTATTCATAATCCTATTTAAAACAACAAAATCTCTTTGGATTGGTCCAACCTGGTCTATTGTCTTTCTTCATCTGTTGTTCCACTGTTAACTTTATTCTGAAATCATTTTTTTTTCTGTGATTGGCTAAATCTACTCAATATATTTACTTTTTTAGTTTAATTTATCTGTTTAATCAATAAAGCTAACAGGTTATGGAATGGTACTATATTTTTCTTTTCATATGGCTGATTTGTATTGATTCAGACATTTCTCTAATGCATTACCCAAATTCCTCCTTTTACCGTAATCCTTGCCAGATTTGATCCACAGTCTGTTTTGTGGAGGTGATAATGTGCATCATTAATTACCCAATTATTTCCATACGCACTTGAGCTTTCTGCAAATTTTCTTATTTATTTCAAGCATGTTGGTAGTCTTTTTATGAATACCTCATATACTTGTGTCATCGGTTGAACCTCGAAATAAAACAAATGCAAAAAGAGTACTAAACTTTTGGCTTAATTCATTTCCCTTTCTGTGACTGAGGCATTGATTTGTGATAAACTAACTGGGTGTATTGCAGAGATCCAGGTGCGTGTTTTTAGTTTTTCATTTAACATCCATTGAAAGCAAACGTATCCATCCAGGAACATCTTGAGGATGTTTGTATTTTAGTCAGTGTTGTGCAGGTGACTAGGTGTTTCCTGTTGGAAGTGTTGGCAATGAACTCCGAAATGGTTAAATGCACTGTGATTGAAGAATGGTGTATTACCAAATCGTGTTATTAAAAAAAATGTTTGCAGTACAGTAAATAGCTTCTTCACAATATTTATAAAAATGTCTATTGAAGGATAAAGATGGGGACCGAGCTGTTCACCACGCATCATTTGGGGATGAAGGAGCAGTTATTGATGTTTTACACAGAGGAGGAGCCGATCTAAATGCTCGGAATAAACGGAGACAGACTCCATTGCACATTGCTGTAAATAAAGGTCATTTGCAAGTTGTCAAGACTTTACTAGATCTTGGATGCCACCCAAGCCTCCAGGTAAGAAATGTATTGTATTGCTTAAGTGTTTTATTTTATTATTTCATATTTCAGATACAGCGTGGAAACAGGCCTTTTCGGCCCACCAAGTCCGCACCGCCCAGCGATCCCCGCACACTAACACTATCCTACACCCACTAGGGACAATTTTTACATTTACCCAGTCAATTAACCTACATACCTGTACGTCTAGGAAACCGAAGATCTCGGAGAAAACCCACGCAGGTCACGGGGAGAACGTACAAACTCCTTACAGTACAGCGCCCGTAGTCAGGATCGAACCTGAGTCTCCGGCGCTGCATTCGCTGTAAAGCAGCAACTCTACCGCTGCGCTACCGTGCCGCCCAACTGTTCAAATGGATGTGTAAAAGATTTGCTGTGTACCATTTTTGGTTCACACCTCTTGGCATTTATTGTTGAGTTGATACGGTTGGTCATTAATTCTAAAACTAATGTTGATTTTAAACAAAATGAAATCCATTTTAAGTAAGTTTTTTTACAAAAGCTCTAAATGTCATTAATTATGGCATGGTTATCTTTTAAAGAATACTCCATATACCCATGTCAATGGCTGAACCCCGAAATAGAACATACATTTTGCAAAAGGGTAATATACCATATGTGGTTTAAATGTGGCTAAAATAAAATGGCAATGATTGTGGCGAGTAATAACCATATAACCATATAACAACTACAGCACGGAAACAGGCCCGTTCGGCCCTACCAGTCCACGCCGACCACTCTCTGACCTAGTCTCATCTACCTGCTCTCAGACCATAACCCTCCAATCCCCTCTCATCCATATACCGATCCAATTTACTCTTAAATAATAAAATCGAGCCTGCCTCCACCACTTCCACCGGAAGCTCATTCCATACAGCCACCACCCTCTGAGTAAAGAAATTACCCCTCGCGTCACCCCTAAATAATATCTACAGGGTGAGAAATTAAAAATTAAATTCTGTATAAACATAAATATTGTTTAATCCTCATGTAAGGGGTTAGATTTTCCCATCTTTTTACATTGTAATGAATAGTAAGTATATTTAATTCACTTTACACACTTTTTAAGAATACAATTTTCTTAGTTTTTACTTCAGTTTTTACTTCATTTTCACCAAGCAATCTCAATATAAATTTAATGTTCTTGGCAACTTGTGGAGTTTATTTTCTAGTTTTTAATCACACCAAATATTTTCATGATACTTACAGAGAAACATCATGCGATATGTTGACAATTTGTTTTGAATTAGTTCATCGTAAAACTTTTTTTATGGTTTGGGGAATATTATGAACAAAATATCATTTGATATATTTGGCACTATTATTTTGGAAAACTGCTGTTAAATTCAAGTGATTTTGGTCAGTAAATTTTCAGTAGTGCTGTTCTTAAACATGTGGTTCCAAACATTTTTTAATACATTTTGATATTTGTTTTTATGAGGAAAGACATAACGGCCTAGATTAATAACACTTTGAAGTACCCTTAGAAAATAATATCTTTACATCAATTGAATTTATTTCTCTACAAGCTTGTTTCTTTCTCGTCCTTTACGACATTCATAATGCATTATTATTTTTGCAGGACTCTGAAGGTGACACACCTCTTCACGATGCAATAAGCAAAAAACGGGATGATATGCTGTCTGTGCTGCTTGAATCAGGTGCAGATGTAACAATCACCAACAACAATGGTTTCAATGCTCTCCATCATGCAGCCCTGCGAGGAAACCCCAGGTATGGCTATTCTTATTGATTGCTAATTAGAGATTCTGCACATTTCAGAATTGGTAGCCATGTCTTTTCATGATGCGAAAATCTCAATTTGTTCTGCCATACTGATCATAAAACATTAAAATATTGCAGCTGTGTTGACTTTTAATTTTCAATTGTGGCTTTTTTTGTATATCTTTTTGAACGGTCCAAATGCAGAATTTTTAATATGCCATCTACTTGTGACAAATGAATAGCTATTCAAATTACAGCAAAAAGTAAATGGTATTTATAAAAACATTTGCAATGCAGTACAACGTTGGTGGATTGGCTCAACATTACTCTTCTACCCAGGACAATATATAATGCCAGTTTGGAGCAGCACAGAGGAATTACTATATTTTTTGTTGTAATTTTTGAAATGAAATATCAAACTAAGGTTTTGTATCCAATACTTTGGACTGATTTTCTGTTAGCCATAAGATAAATGAAGCTCGCTGCTGCCCTCAAAGTTTCTCGCAAAGATCGTTAAGTCTCTGGAACATGTGCTTTTCCTTTCTGTTGACTGCGATTGGTCATTAGTTCAAGAAAAATCTCTTGTTTTGGGGCAATATTGTCTTCAATGAGCACATTGAAAAAATGTAAGATTGAACGATTCTTGTAAAGAGGAAAAAAAATCCTATTTCGTTCAAAAATATTTAAACAAGTTAGCAAGAGCAAAGATTGGAAGTATGATATCATTCTCATTAAATATGAAAAGAGTTTTAAAATCTTGGAATAATTCAGAGAATGAGAATCTTCACATTTTTTAGATTCTGATATTGAAATAAAGTCAAGCTTCATTAAAAAAAGAACTGTAGCGTTTGCATAGTTTTTGTGTAATCTGAAGTTCTTATCAGTCCATTGCAGTCTTAAGTTACTCTGGTAAATCAAAAGAAATCGCGCTCAGCATCGCTGACAGCGGCTTCTGGATTTCTTCAGGGATGCATGATAGTACACAGATTCTCATGCCCAGGGTAGGGGAATCCAGAACCAGAGGACATATGTTTAAGTTGAGGGGAGAAAGATTTAATAGGAACCTGAGCGGTCACTTTATCGCACAAAGGGTGCTGGGTGTATGAGAAGAGCTGCTGGAGGAGGTAGTTGTGGCAGGTACTTTCACAACGTTTAGGAAACATTTAGACAGGTACATGGATAGGACACATTTAGAAGGATATGGGCCAAATGCAGGCAGATGGGGCTATTGTAGATGGGACATGTTGGGCGGTGTGGGCAAGTTGGGCAGAAAGGCTGGTTTCCACCTTGTAAGAAACTATGACTATATATGATGAAGGTGGAAAGTGGTTAGGATTGATGATGCTATTCTGGAGTCATAAAGATGTCAAAAGGGATTTGATAAGAATGTGATTCCCAAGATCTAATGTAGACTTGACTGGCCAAATTACTTCCTTGTGTGCTGTGACCATGTCATAAGTCAATTGTGTTTTATTGTCCAAACAGAACAATTAAATTCTTTCTTGCTACAGGACAACAGATATGTAAATGTAAACACCATAATAAACAAAAAAGTTAAATATATACAAAAACAAGCACACAGTAACAATGCTGCCAAGTCTATGTTGTTCAGAGCTTAGTTGGAGGTTTTAGTGTTTAATAGCTTAATAGTTGTTGGGGGAAAAAACAGCTCTTGAACCTGGACGTTAGAGTTTTCGGGCTCCTACACCACCTTCCCGATGGCAGGAGTAAAATGTAAGTCTAGCCAGAGTGGTGTGAGTCTCTGATGATGCTGGTTCAATATATAATGTACAATGTCCATCTTCAACAAAAATCCCCACATATGGTACTTCTGCAGTTGATTAACTTAACTGGACTTGCCACAACTGCTTTTTGTGGAATCAAAGATCAGAGGTTGTTTACCTGATTCCAAGATTCTTTTCCAGCCATAAGGAAGGAATGTGATTAGAGCATTTGCCATGGTGAATGGCATCTCAACAAAACTTACTGTGTCTTGTACACTATCCCTATATGCATTGTAGAAACTCACCAAGGCTTGATACCAAAATTACGATCTTTGCTAAATGCCTGTGGGTGGTGAGCATTGGGGCAACCACTTTTGTTGTGCTCCCCTCCAATTCATATGATCTAATTTGAAGATTCTTGATCCCAAAGCACACATCCTGAAGTGTACATCCTGAAGTATTCTGCGTTTCAAAAATGCAGTTTGCCACCATTCTAAGACTAGTTGGTGTGCAAAATATTGGTGATACCAATGGTGCTCATATTCTACAAAAAAATAAAAAAATAATGTTTAATGCCTTTGAACTGGAACAACAGTATTAAAGATGGACTTTTGTTTTTAGAACTGCAAAGGGATAATGAAAGATTATTTGCAAATTAGTGTCAAGGGATATTTTCAGAATCTTGGGAGAATGAGTTTATCTAAAATTGCTTTAAATTAATATAAAAATGTATAGAAAGACACAGCCACATGATTAGAATAGATAGATCCAATTGGATGTTTAACTCGAGTCAAATGAGCAATATGACCTAAATCTGTGTTTTAAATTTAATGAACTGAATTGTGCTATCTGGATATTTAATCCATGGGGAACTGCTGGCATGTAGCTGTTCCTTGTCAAGTTCTGGAAAAGTCAGGATTAGAAAATCATTAGACCTGTTGAGCAAGGTTAACATGTTTTTTTGGAAGGAAAATTGTGTTTTCTAAATTTTCTTTTATTCTTTGCTTGAGTCTGTATCAAACAGGGTTGGATAAAGGTGAACTAAGAGATGTAGGCTACTTGGAGTTGCAGAGGCATTTGATAAGGTGGCATGTAAAAGGCCATCAGAAAAATAGGTGCAGGAGTAGACCATTTGGCCCTTCGAGCCACTAATCATCTAAAATTAGTACCCCGTTCCTGCTTTTTCAAGATATCCCCTGATTCCTTTAGCCCTAAGAGCTAAATCCAACTATCTCTGGAAAACATACAGTGCCTTCTGTGGCAGAGAATTCCACAGATTCGCAACTCTCTGAGTGAAAAAGTTTGTTCTCATCTCAGTCCTAAATGGCCTACCCCTTATTCTTAAACTGTGACCCCTAGTTCTGGATTCCCCCAACATGGGGAACATTTTTCCTGCATCTAGCCTGTCCAATCCTTTAAGAATTTTATATGTTTCTATGAGATCTCCTCTCATCCTTCTCAATTCCAGTGAATACAAGCCCAGTCGACACATTCTTTCATCATATGTCAGTCCCGCCATCCCGGGAATTAACTTGGTGAACCTGCGCTGCACTCCCTCAATACCAATAATGTCCTTGCTCAAATTAGATCAAAATTGCACATAATACTCCAGGTGCAGTCTCACCAAGGCACTGTACAATTGCTTTAGGACCTCCTTGCTCCTAAACTCAAATCATCTCGCAATGAAGGCCAACAAGCTTTCTTCACTGCCTGCTGTACCTGCATGCTTACTTTCAGTGACTGATGTGCAAGCACACCCAGATCTCATTGTACCTCCCCTTTTCCTAATCTGAACCATTCAGAGAATAATCTGCCATCCTGTTCTTGCCACCAAAGTGGATAACTTTACATTTATCCACATTCTACTGCATCTGCCCACTCACCCAACCTATCCAAGTCACCCTGCCGTCTCATAGCATCCTCCTCGCAACTCACACTGCCACACAGCTTTTGTGTCGTCTGCAAACTTCGAGATGTCACATTTAATTCCCCCTTCTAAATTGTTCATATATATTGTAAATAACTGGGGTCCCAACACCGAGTCTTGTGGCACCCCACTAGTCACTGCCTGCCATTCTGCAAAGGACCCGTTAATTCCGACTCTTTGCTTCCTGTCTGCCAACCAGTTCTCTATCCATGTCAATACCCTATCCCCAATACCATGTGCTCCAATTTTGCACACTATCTCTTGTGTGGGACCTTGTCAAAAGCTTTTTGAAAGTCCAGATACACCATATTCACTGGTTCTCCCTTATCCATTCTACTTGTTACATCCTCAAAAAATTCCAGAATATTAGTCAAGCATGATTTCCCCTTCTTAAATCTATGCTGACTTTGACCGATGTTACCACTGCTTTCCAAATGCACTATTATAACATCGTTAATAATTGACTCGAGCATCTTCCCCACTACCGATGTAAGGCTAACTGGTCTACTACAATCCCCTGTTTTCTCTCTCCCTCCTTTCTTAAAAAATGGAGTTACATTGGCTACCATCCAGCCCACAGGAACTAATCCAGAGTCGAGAGAACATTGGAAAATGATCACCAATGCATCCATGATTTCTCGGGCCACCTCCTTGAGTACTCTGGGATGCAGACCATCAGGCCCTTGGGATTTATTGCCTTCAGTCCCAACAGTTTACCTAACACAATTTCCTGACTAATCTGGATTCCCTTCATTTCCTCACTCCCACTAGATCCTCAGTCCTCTAGTATTTCTGGAAGATTGTTTGTGTCTTCCTTAGTGAAGACAGAACCAAAGTACTCATTTAACTGTTCTGCCATTTCCTTGTTTCCCCATTGTAAATTCACCTGTCTCTGACTGTAAGAAACCTACATTTGTCTTCACTAATCTTTTCCTTTTTGCATATCTAAAGAAGCTTTTACAGTCAGTTTTTATATTCCCCGCAAGCTTTCTTTCGTGCTCTTTTTTCCCCCTTCTTAATTTAACCCCTTTGTCCTCTTCTGAGTTCTAAATTTCTCCCAACCCTCTGATTTGCTGCTTCCTCTGGCCAAATCTTTGAAGCATGCCTCTTCCTTGGATTTAACACAATCCTTGGTTTCCCTCGTTAGCCACGGTTGAGCCACCTTCCCTGTTTTTTTTTCTCCAGACAGGGATGAACATTTTTTGGAGTTCATCCAAGCGGTCTTTAAATCTTTGCCATTGCATCTCCACCGTCAACCCTTTAAGTATTGCACGGGATAAGTACTTGGTTGCAATATGTTGACATGTTTAGGGAGGTGCTAACTAACTGAAAACAGAGTCAGGATAAATGGGTCATATTTTGTTTGCCAGTCAGTAAATAATGGACCAGACAGGGAATAGTGCTGAGTCTTAACTATTTGCTGTAACAAAATTTGATTGTGATACAAAACTAGATGGACAGCAAGTTGTAGGGGGACACTGAGCCTTAAAAGAATATTGATATATTAAGTAGTGTAGGAAAATAGCTGCAGATGCTGGTACAAATCGAAGGTATCACAAAATGCTGGAGTAACTCAGCAGGTCAGGCAGCATCTAGGAGAGAGGGAATGGGAATTGATATATTAAGTAAGTGGGTAAGATGGTGGCAAATAGAATATATTCTGTGAAAATGTTTGATAATCCAATTTGGAAGAAATAATGATAAAATAATATTATTTAGGGCAAGAGAATGATGTGAGAAAGTGGGCATCCTAGTCCACAAAACAAAAACATTAGCATGCAGATGTGGAAAGCCAGTGGGAACCTAACAGCACATTGGCCTTTTGGGGCATGGAATATAATAGCTAGAAGTATTGGTGAAATCGTTTTGCTGATATTTAAGGAAGAATAACATTTCTTAGGAACCAGCGCAGAGAAGATTCACTATGTTGAATCCTGGGAGGAGTTGATGTATGAGAAAAGGTTGAATTGGTTGGGAATGTGCACATTTGAGTGTAGAAGAATATGGGGTGATTGTATTGAAACACAAGATTTTAAGGGGATTTGACAGGGTGGGTGCTTTTGTGTGCATATTTTTTTATTTTTTTTTATTTTCTTTAATATCTACAGCCGGAAACAGGCCTTTTCGGCCCTCCAAGTCCGTGCCGCCCAGCGATCCCCGTACATTAACACTATCCTACACCCACTAGGGACAATTTTTACATTTACCCAGCCAATTAACCTACATACCTGAAGAAGGGTCTCGACCCGAAACGTCACCCATTTCTTCTCTCCCGAGATGCTGCCTGACCTGCTGAGTTACTCCAGCATTTTGTGAATAAACCTACATACCTGTACGTCTTTGGAGTATTAAATTATTGCTAACAGAAGGTATACCCTGGAACTTCATTGCACCATATAGCTATTGCTCGATAGCTTAATTCCACATTTAGGAAAGCTTCTGACCCAATGTTAATCTTGCAAACATATCACACTGACTTCATGCTTGTTTTTCAATATATACTTTTATTAAAGTTATATAATAAAAGTCACTCAAGTTAAAATTTGTTTTAAAGGTTTAGTTTAACATTGAACTTGCGTGAGCCACCCTTTCTTTATATGTTGTTCATTATATTTCACTTTAACTCGCATTATTTTTTCCTCTATTCTTGATGCATTTACAACAAATCAAATGTAAATTTGTCTTGTCATGACGATGTGCACAATTTCTCTCTGCATGTGTAAGATCAGGGATGACTTGTATAGCTTCAATTTTCTTTCAGGGTTTAAAGTTTAGTTTTTTCTTCATCTGTACACATAGATTTTGAGATAACCATCAATTTATACAAACCTGTACATTTAAAATATTAGTAAAATCTCCATTGCAGCATCCCTTTATTATTTAAGTTATATCATGATTTTCTCCAACCTGTTTGGAGTGTTCCCAGTTGGATCACCTCTTTATATTTAAATTTTCCGGAATGGCGGGACTGTCGTATGTTGAAAGGCTGGAGCGATTGGGCTTGTATACACTGGAATTTAGAAGGATGAGGGGGGATCTTATTGAAACATATAAGATAATTAGGGGATTGGACACATTAGAGGCAGATAACATGTTCCCAATGTTGGGGGATTCCAGAACAAGGGGCCACAGTTTAAGAATAAGGGGTAGGCCATTTAGAACGGAGATGAGGAAGAACTTTTTCAGTCAGAGGGTGGTGAAGGTGTGGAATTCTCTGCCTCAGAAGGCAGTGGAGGCCAGTTCGTTGGATGCTTTCAAGAGAGAGCTGGATAGAGCTCTTAAGGATAGCGGAGTGAGGGGGTATGGGGAGAAGGCAGGAACGGGGTACTGATTGAGAGTGATCAGCCATGATCGCATTGAATGGCGGTGCTGGCTCGAAGGGCTGAATGGCCTACTCCTGCACCTATTGTCTATTGTCTATTGTGTATTTTGGGCCTATGATATGCCCCTTCACACGTATCTTAGTTTTACAATTGTTTACTTTTTACTAGTAGACCATGATGCAGTTCTGTTCTCTGCCATGTTCTGACAATGACCAGCATTTTACTTGACATGAACAAGTGCTTTAGCATTTCACTGTATGTACTTGTTTGCATAATCTCATTGTATTGAGAGAAGGATTCGCATAACAAGTCTTGGGTTTGATGTTGCTGCCTACATCCTATTTAATGCTGCCACTGTTGTAATTACAATGGTTGTGGAAGGAATGCATTTTGCCCAACATTTTTGTCCTGTTCTATGTGACGTTTGAATAGTAAACTGATCAATTAAAAGAAAGTTAACTTTTAAGAATGTGAAAACTCTGGGGGATAATTTGACAATATAAATGTGTCCTGTTGTGGAAATGCTATCTGAAAATTAACCATTCCCAAATCCCCACTCGGTATATATCCTTGTAGATTATAGTTACTCGCTGACTATCCAGATGGTACCAAAACCTATGAGGGTGTCTGCCTCCGTACACTCAATGAGTGGAATAAAATCATCTTTCTTAATCTAATTAAGATCATTAGCTTCATTGCCAAACTTTGTTGTAATGCTTTTGGGTGTTTTGTCTTGCATCACATCAGTGCATTCTGTTAATGCTAATATTTTTTTCTTTTGTGCCTGTCAGCCTTGACTCAGTCAGAAAGAAGATCTACCATCCTAATCAACCCAATTTGGATAAATTCAGTCAGTTCGTTACATTTGGCAGTGCTGAGGGAGTTTGATAGTGCAACTGGCAGAACCTCTATAGTGGCTGCAGGGTATTTGCCAAATAGAAAGTAAAATATGTCTGCTTGCCCATGAACCTCATTCTGGGCCCTCTGGCTTGTCATGGTGACTGCACCAGACTTGACATACCTTTTGCTGAACTGAGGAATGGGTGACAAGATTCTTCTAGTTGTCAGTGGAGCATTGAATTTGTTCAGGATTTGTTTGATCCTGTCAGTGTGTCGAATCTTCCGCTGTTTCACAGATATTTAATTCCCTCACTGGATGGTTGTTATTGTTTCCTCCTGAATGGTGAGAATACTTGAAAGCCAATTTTGGCAGGAATTTATAGATGCATTCCGAATGGGTTAAGAGCTTTCTGTATGTTTATGAACACTGTAGGCTGGTTCCTGTTGTTCCCAGAGCTTTTCTCTGAGGAGTATATTGAGAAGGACGTGGTCTATTATGAGGCCACGAAGTCAAGGGTTTAAGCTGCTCAGAAGAGATGAATACATAATCAAGGCTGGCACACTTCAGATTGGTTGTTAAATCGAGGTCCCGAGTCTAATTGACAGATAAGAGAACAGGGGGATTGTGGTCAACACTTGGCTTTCAATCAATTTTCACTAAAACTTAGTATTTGATCTTATAATTCTGTGTACAAATTGTCTGTCATGTTTGTCTGCAATGGAACGGAGATTATTTTCAAAAATATGTCAATAGTTGTTGAGTGCATTTGATCCTTTTGAGATATGGAAAGTATTTTTGTATATGTTCTATTTTTTCAGCGTGTTTCTTTAATGTTATCAGCATTAAGCTTCAACTGCTGTTACTCTGCAATTTTATAGTGACTTTCAGATTTTGTAATTATTTAATTCTGCTGCTCATAGTTTGGTATCCTCTGCAAAATTGACCAAGGTGTTAATCACGTTTTTCCAAATTCAGAATGCAAATTAGAAACTGCAGTAATCTAGCGTATGCTAAATAAATGCCTGCTCTTTTTTGCCATCTATCAATTTTTAACTCCTATTCAGAATTTGGACAGCAAACAATTATCTTTTATTTAAGCCCTCTCAATTGCCTTCAGAGAATCTCAACAGTTAACTTACCTTGCTTTTCACAAGACATGTAGGAGATTGTTCTCAGCAGGATCTTTTCCAGATCACATACTGAACTCTGTTAATTGGTAATCTTGTAAACACAAATGACTGTTATTTTGAATGTGTATGTAGTATTCACTGCGCTCCCCCCCCCCCCCCCAACCTATTTCAAATAGCAGTGATACTAAGCATCTAATCAAATTTATTTTGTGGTTGATTTTGCATAGGTTTATGTTTACTACTGCCCACTTATTGCCAGTGCATATCGGATTTCCCAATGTGCTTTGTTTAGTCCCTATCCTGAGTAATAAGTGCACTGCTCAACTTGTGTCAGTCAGTAGCTGTAACTGCATTGCAGATGTCTGAGACTACCTCTGTGAAGGTGACAAAAGGATGTTCAAGGATACTGCTGTAAAAACAATGAACAAATTAGCCAGAAGCATTTTAGTTATCTCTTGGTTATACAATTTATCTTTTCGAGATCCTGTATGGACTGTTTCAAGATTTTAAACTGTTGAAATGTGAATTTTAAATCTAAATGTGTGTTTGCAAGGCAGGATTAAAAGCATACTTAGTCAAATACGACAATGAGACCAATTTTAAGTATTGCATTTTTAAGTGTAATCTTAAGTGACTGCTAAAATAGCCATATCAAAGGTAAATATTATATATCAATGTTTCTTGTGTGAACACCTTTAATAACATACTGTACCATGGATTTGCTCTTAATCTAACAATAGGAGTACTCCATACAATACGATGCAATATTTCTTTATTGTCATTGTACAGGGGTACAACGAGATTGGGAATGCGCCTTCCATACGATGCAATAAATTAATTAGCTAATCAGTATAATTAATGTGTTTTAGCTTCCTTGCAGGGTGTTATCATACTGAGTGGTATTGTAAATATTCTAACATTCTTTACAACATGTACTTTATATGTTAAAATGGGATTTTAGTTGATTCATCTTTTAAAATAATGTAGAACTGATCGCCAAATGCCATTTCACAGTTTTAGTTCAAATCAGTTGTAAGTTAATTGTTCTTTTTGATTAGATAATACATTTAAGCAGTGTGTATACTCAGGATAAATATACAAATAGATACATAGTGCAGTTAGGGTATAGTATTTGGATTGACTGTTTAAGAAATATGAATTGGGTCTGAGAATAACCATGAAGATTTGAAGAATGGTTATTAATATCAGCACCTACTAAAGTCTCTTTGTTCGTAGATTGGCTCACATGTGCGGATGTGAATACTGCTTTCAACCCTCCTCATGTTGTGATCAATGCACAGCTACAGCTGGTTGAAGGGGACCAAATCCATTGAAAAGTTGATTTGGTTCCATTTTACCAGCTTTAGTAAAGCATTGGCTGTTGAGAAGGTGAGCAAAAATTACATTGCTAATAGAGATGATGCATACATTGACCTTTTTCCCCCACAATATCTTTAATTGTTTCCAACCCCCTCCCAATTACTGTGTTAATTAAAAATTAAAAATAAAGTCCCAGTTATTTGGTTAATTTTGAACATATTCTATAACATAAAGTCACACAGCACAAGGACCCACAATGTTCCCAAACTTAAGGAAGGATATTCTTGCTATTGAGGGCGTGCAGCGTAGGTTTACTAGGTTAATTCCCGGAATGGCGGGACTGTCATATGTTGAAAGACTGGAGTGACTAGGCTTGTATACACTGGAATTTAGAAGGATGAGAGGGGAATCTTATCGAAAGGTATAGGACTATTAAGGGGTTGGACACGTTAGAGGCAGGAAAAATGTTCTGAATGTTGGGGGAGTCCAGAACCAGGGGGCACAGTTTAAGAATAAGGGGTAGGTCATTTAGAACGGAGATGAGGAAAAAAAATTCAGTCAGAGAGTTGTGAATCTGGAATTCTCTGTCTCAGAAGACAGTGGAGGCCAATTCTCTGAATGCATTCAAGAGAGAGCTAGATACTCTTAAGGATAGCGGAGTCAGGGGGTACGGGGAGAAGGCAGGAACGGGGTACTGATTGAGAATGATCAGTCATGATCACATTGAATGGCGGTGCTGGCTCGAAGGGCCGAGTGGCCTACTCCTGCACCTATTGTCTATTGTCTATAATGTTTGTGCCAACCGTGATGCCACTTAAATATTATTTTAAGGTTTATTGCTTTTGTGTGCTCTTGTATTGGTTCATTCTCAGACAGTAGTTTAGAATCTCTAGCTTTCATATTCTTTGGCAGGACATTCAGAAACTAACTGACAAGAAAAATTGAAAAGTGAATTCCTGCTGTGAAAGAAGGAAACTTGATGTGGAATTGAGCAAGGTGGAGAAAGCAAGCCACAAAAAGCTTTAGGAAAGAGGTGTGATATCTGAGGATGTACTTGTATCGAACCAAAGATTATGGTTATGTTATAAATCTATTTCTACTGGTGTCCTTGGTCCTATTTCAATGTCCAGGTAATATTTTAAAATAAATTATTGTAAAAAGATATTAAAACACGTGGTTCTATTCCAAACACCAAGGATATTTTGAAACAATGCAGTTGGTGCATTGTGCATGAGAATGTACTGTTGTACATATTTCTCGCTGTTCTCATTTTTGCCCCATAGTTTCACCAGTCCCCCTTCCTTCACTAAAATTGTTAAAGTTACACATTGCTATGTCTTTGGCTTTAAACGTAAACAGTCTTATTCTTGGATCCCTTGAGCACATTTTTTGAACAGTATTGATTTGTTCTGAATGTTTCATTGGTTGCATAATTGTGTCTGATATCACATATTTTGGAGTCATCTGTTGGTCCTGCACTTTCTTGGCACATTATCACTGCCATTTTATTCAGGTGCTGTGGAATGGAAAGCAGTCATTAAAGTCAGCTGTAAACTTTGCTAATGACAACCATTGTAGTGATGTGCTATGGTGACTGGTTGAAGAGCAGTGTGCATTCATGCAATGGCTATATCCAGAATCCGTGAGCTAGCTGCCAGAGTACACGTCCGTTACCAGTCTTTGAAACATATTGTTCCTTTCAGCATGGTTCGGGATGCATTTGTTTTCTGGGAGACTGCCTCCCAGCTGATTAATAAGGCCTGGCACAGCAGACTGTATTACAGGATTCCTTTGGCGTGCAAGTGGTCAATTACGCTTCCAGAAGTGCCTTCATCATCATTGAGGGCCAAGCTCACCAGCTGTCAGGACTATCGTTTGCAGGTATTCAAAACTATCCAATGAGTACTAATGAAATACAAGCTTTTAAATAAATCAGAAAATAAATAAATAGATAGATAGACATAATTAGTTTAATGCTGCTTGCAAATATTTGTCCCTTTTCATTGCATTGGGCTGTTTAGAACATTAACATGAAGTTCAAGTGGGAAAACAGAACACATCTGTGTTGAGACAGTGGATGAATCACATCCACTCACACAGCACAGGTGTGGGTGGTACTTAGCTGGAGCCAGAGACTGCACTTCATCCAGTAGATCTATCACTTTTTAGCTTTAACAAGAACTAATAATCAATATATGTTTACTGTGTAAGAAAGATGTCTGGAGATTAGCATATAATCAACAAATGCTTAAGTTTCTTTTTGTGTGACATGATGTAGTTAGGTTAAAAGATGTTAAAAACCTCTTAAAACCTATGATCGTATCTGCTTTCATCTCCACTGACAGTGTGTTTGTTCCTGGTACCTACCACTCCCTTAAGAAAAAAACTTGCCCCTTACACTTTCCCCTTCTTGCCTTAAAGCTCTGCCCTTGCGTATTTGATATTTCCATTCTGGGTAAGAAATTCTGACTGTCTACCCAATCTGCCCCATAATTTTATACATTTATATCAGGTCTCCCCTCAGCATCCAATGCTTCATACAAAACAATCCAAGTTTGTTCAATCTCTCTTTATCGCTAATACCCTCTGATCCACGTAGCTTCCTGCTAAACCACTTCTGTTTCCTCTACAACAGCCTCCACATACTTTCTGTAATGAGGCGACCAGGTAGAACACCAGTCACTGAAAGTAAACCTGCAGGGATATATGTCTCAATCAGGTTGGAGTTGTAGAGGGCCCTGGTGAGACCACATCTGGAGTATAGTGTGCAGTTTTGGTCTCCTAATTTGAAGAAGGACATCCTTGTTATTGAGGGAGTGCAGCGTAGGTTCACGAGGTTAATCCCTGGGATGGTGGGACTGCCATGTGAGGAAAGATTGGAAAGAGTGGGCTTGTATTCACTGGAATTTAAAAGGATGAGAGGGGATCTTATACAAACATATAAAATTATAAAAGGACTGGACAAGCTAGATGCAGGAAAATGGTTCCTAATGTTGAGGGAATCCAGAACCAGGGGCCACAGTCTAAGAATAAAGGGGAGGCCATTTAAAACTGAGATGAGAAAAAACTTTTTCACCCAGAGAGTTGTGAATTTGTGGAATTCTCTGCCACAGAGGGCAGTGGAGGCCAATTCACTGGATGAATTTAAACGTGAGTTAGAGCTCTTGGGAATCAAGGGATATAGGGAGGAGGCAGGCACGGATTACTGATTGTGGATGATCAGCCATGATAATGAATGGTGGTGCTGGCTCGAAGGGCTGAATGGCCTCCTGCTGCACCTATTTTCTATGTTTCTATGATTAGTAAATCAGTGAGCAATAGCTTTCAGATATATGGATAGGAGTAAGATAATTCTTTATACCATTTAAAGAATTGTACCCTGCAGGAGCGTAATAAAATAGTTGTTAGCAATATAAATAATTGATTTATTGAATATTTTACTACTTTTCATTTTAATGCCATGTCAAATGGTTTTTCTTAAGAATTGAGTCAGTTTAATTTACAGCTCTCTAAAAATGAAAACTCTATTCAGTTTTAGGAAAAGGGTAGAATAAGTTCTGATAACAGAGGAGAGATGAGGGGTGGTAATGTACTGAACATAGCTAATTTGGAGCTCCTTTCAGAATGTTTTGGAGCACTTCATAGCCAATTAACTACTACTTTTAAATGTGGTTGCTGTTTCAAAATAGGAAACACAATAGAAGGGACGTATGGTGATATTATGAATCCTTCCAGATAGTCACTGACATTTTGCTTGGATTAATTAGTTATCCACGTATTCAAATTTGCAGAACCTACAGCAAATTTTCATGCAGAAGCCTAGAAAGGAACTTTGTATATTTTAAATCAGATTGACCTCACTCATTTGAACCTGTGCAGTATTATTTCAGACCTCTAACATTACACAAGTTTTCAATCAAAGGGTATGAGAAGGCAGTACAGTATTTAAAATGTTATATGTTATGGCTATTTTACCTATTCCAAATTTAATTATTGATGCATTATGAATATTTTTATACTTTTTAATAAACAGGAGAACTCAAAAGTGTGAAGTGTTAATATTTAATATTTAACAGTTGTAACTGTGCAGCAACTTGTTGAAGATGGGATGTCTCACATTTGTTAACCTTAACTTTTAGCTTGTTATATGCCTTTAAAAAGTAGATGGTATGGCGGCTGTGGATGTTTTGTAATCTTTCAAATTTATTGAAATCTTGTGCACTTACGCGAATGGATACATTGACCAACAGTGTTTGAAGTAACTTAAGCTGCTCTTCTTGTAGGCTCAGATATTAATTTAAAATGGAAATTATTTTTGTGTTAATTGAATATTACTGGCCTTCATTTCTGATCTTCGTTTAGCATTATTTCAAATCTTGCTATTGAGGGTATGCAGCGTAGGTTTACTAGGTTAATTCCAGAAATGGCGGGACTTTCATATGTTGAAAGACTGGGGCGACTAGGCTTGTATACACTGGAATTTAGAAAGATGAGAGGAGATCTTATCGAAACGTATAAGATTATTAAGGGGTTGGACACGTTAGAGGCAGGAAACATGTTCCCAATGTTGGGGGAGTCCAGAACAAGGGGCCACAGTTTAAGAATAAGGGGTAGGCCATTTAGAACTGAGATGAGGAAAAACTTTTTCAGTCAGAGAGTTGTGAATCTGTGGAATTCTCTGCCTCAGAAGGCAGTGGAGGGCAATTCTCTGAATGCATTCAAGAGAGAGCTGGATAGCGCTCTTAAGGATAGCGGAGTCGGGGGGTATGGGGAGAAGGAAGGAACGGGGTACTGATTGAGAATGATCAGCCATGATCACATTGAATGGCGGTGCTGGCTCGAAGGGCCGAATGGCCTCCTCCTGCACCTATTGTTTATTGTCTATAAATCATTTTTAGCGTGAGGCTTATTATTAAATAAAGGACAGAATCCCCTTTTTATTGAACAAGCAAGAAATTTAATTAGCTCCGGTCCTCAATAGGAATTGCGTTTTTAAATGTTAAGAATATATTTTGCTGTGAATAACCAGTGGTGTTTTTTAATGTTCTAATAGCTTTAATAGTGTAAATCCTACTTTGCCATCTCTCCTATTGAATGTTCCATTGAATTCCATTGGAATTTTTTGAGGATGTAACTAGGAAAATTGACAAGGGAGAGTCAGTGGATGTGGTGTACCTCGACTTTCAGAAAGCCTTCGACAAGGTCCCACATAGGAGATTAGTGGGCAAAATTAGGGCACATGGTATTGGGGGTAGGGTACTGACATGGATAGAAAATTGGTTAACAGACAGAAAGCAAAGAGTGGGGATAAATGGGTCCCTTTCGGAATGGCAGGCAGTGACCAGTGGGGTACCGCAAGGTTCGGTGCTGGGACCCCAGCTATTTACGATATACATTAATGACTTAGACGAAGGGATTAAAAGTACCATTAGCAAATTTGCAGATGATACTAAGTTGGGGGGTAGTGTGAATTGTGAGGAAGATGCAATAAGGCTGCAGGGTGACCTGGACAGGTTGTGTGAGTGGGCGGATACATGGCAGATGCAGTTTAATGTAGATAAGTGTGAGGTTATTCACTTTGGAAGTAAGAATAGAAAGGCAGATTATTATCTGAATGGTGTCAAGTTAGGAGGAGGGGGAGTTCAACGAGATCTGGGTGTCCTAGTGCATCAGTCAATGAAAGGAAGCATGCAGGTTCAGCAGGCAGTGAAGAAAGCCAATGGAATGTTGGCCTTCGTAACAAGAGGAGTTGAGTATAGGAGCAAAGAGGTCCTTCTACAGTTGTACCGGGCCCTGGTGAGACCGCACCTGGAGTACTGTGTGCAGTTTTGGTCTCCAAATTTGAGGAAGGATGTTCTTGCTATGGAGGGCGTGCAGCGTAGGTTCACTAGATTAATTCCCGGAATGGCGGGACTGTCGTATGTTGAAAGGCTGGAGCGATTGGGCTTGTATACACTGGAATTTAGAAGGATGAGGGGGGATCTTATTGAAACATATAAGATAATTAGGGGATTGGACACATTAGAGGCAGATAACATGTTCCCAATGTTGGGGGAGTCCAGAACAAGGGGCCACAGTTTGAGAATAAGGGGTAGGCCATTTAGAACGGAGATGAGGAAGAACTTTTTCAGTCAGAGGGTGGTGAAGGTGTGGAATTCTCTGCCTCAGAAGGCAGTGGAGGCCAGTTCGTTGGATGCTTTCAAGAGAGAGCTGGATAGAGCTCTTAAGGATAGCGGAGTGAGGGGGTATGGGGAGAAGGCAGGAACGGGGTACTGATTGATAGTGATCAGCCATGATCGCATTGAATGGCGGTGCTGGCTCGAAGGGCTGAATGGCCTACTCCTGCACCTATTGTCTATTGTCTATTGTCTATTGTCTACAACAAAAACTGAAAGTTATACTTTGCTGATTTCAAAAAGTTAAAATTCAGTTGGATAACTTGTCATTTTAACCAGTCATTAATTAACTATGTGATTTGTATACTTAAAGATGTAGAATGTACACTTAATAAATAACTTCTTTTGTATAGGAATGCTTAAACCTACATTTCCTATTGGCTTTATAATAGTGCAGAGTCAAGCAGAAGATACCAGTCTATGGCATTTATTGCATTCCAAATTTGTTCCCTGTCACATGTATTCGCCATGGAAAGAGAAAATATTGGCATCTATCTCAAGTAGACAATATACATCCAGCAGTTGTTTTTTTTCCATTGTATATTTTGGTCCACGTTTTGGGTGCTTGTGTTCTTCTTGGTTGCTTGTTGCCTACCAGAAATACATACTTCTTTACATTCCATAGTTGTTTAGGGTCATATGGGCATATAAAGAGGTATGTGTTCCAGACAGGGAAAACATTTGCAGATCATCTGTCTTGATTATAAATGCTTAAAAATGGTGAATTTTGATGTAAGATTATCCATGGCTGAAATATGTTTTTCTCCAGTACTGCACGCACAAGAGGCTGAACTTCACATGGTAGAAATACTGTAGAAAATGTTATTTCTCTCAAGCAGTTTTGTCAATTACCTTAAAAAAAATACAGCTGGAGGTTAATCTTTCAGCAACACAAAATCAAATGCCAGCAGTTGTACTTCATTTTCTATGTATCCATTTTTCCCATTTCCTGCAGAAATTAGATTGACCCATGGCAATATATTTCAAAGTTCTAATTATGATCTTGCCCTGTGTTTACATGCACAAATTTTGTGTTTTTGATCATCATTTGGAATTATTTTGTGAGGACCAATGTTTTTTGCAATATTTTTTTTTACATGCAGGATGTTACGGGTAGCAATCACTTAAAATTAGCTCTGGAATACTGTCCTGTAAAGAGTTGTTGTGTTTGATCTATTGGCTTGACTTTTAAAGAAAAATTCTCATCCATTTCTGTTCCCTGTAGCCTTCATGCTGTGCTGTCTAATTGTTGAGTTTTAATGAACTTTGAAATTATCCCTCAGAATATCGAGCTGTGTTATGTGTGGGGTTCCAAGTACAAACAAATTATATGTTGCAGGGAAACTATAATGTTTAGAAAGCATTTCTTTAATGAAGGATATTTGATGTCCGCTCACTCCTTTCAAAGCAGGAAAGTGGCACAAATCTGTTCCAGACGCTTCCTAACAACACGTACATATGTGAAATGAACAGTTTACTCTTAGTGAGTGTTTTTTCTTGGATTCCACAAGTAATTACTGCCTTCGAAGGAAAATTGTTTGCTTCCAAATGATTATACAAAGAACTGCAAAATTAAAGTTTGTGTTCAGGTCAGACTATTATGATATTTGAAATTTGTGTGACATTTAACTGTTAAGTGCTTTGAGTGTGGCACAGTACTTGTAATATTTCCATAAATGTGTTTTGTTCTCTGGACAGTCCCATTCAGGAATTTCAATGACAATTAAATGATGGGTTAAGCATTCTTACTAAATTCTTGCAACACAATTTTTAAAAAAGTTTAGAGGCCGAATTCATCTGGGCTGCAGTTAGAACAGTAGCTGGACAGGCAAAAGCACTGCAGCATTTTGAAAAAGTCAGGCTAGCAGTCTACATATTTAAAATAGGTTATTCTTGTCGCATCCATATCTACAATTTTCATGCATGCAAACTCAGGTTTTAAAACTAGTGGCAACACATTATGAAGGCAAGCAGGAACCCATGACCTTGGTTTTGTTAGCTTTTAGCTACTGCAGTCATTGGGATTCTTGTCGTAGAGAAATGCCTTCAGATCCACCCAAATCTTATACAACTGAAATTGCAGTAATAAATTTGCTCCTTAACTTGGATGACATTTTGTCAGGCACATGCAGATAGCTAACAGCTGATGCTAATAGTAGCACATTGACCATCTCCTGATATAATGCAAAATAAGTTTGTTGGAGCCATGCAGTAATTTTCAATTAAATTAACGGCCATGAAGGCTGCAGTCATTCAGCCAAACTATTTGCTGCAGTAGCTAAATCATCCCATTTATTGCTGGGAAGGCTACACAGATCAGTTACGCATTGATTATTTTTTATTTTAAAAAAAACCCACATGATTCTATTAATGCCAATGGGAAAAACGTCTTAAATGTGCAGTATGCACACAAGCCTTAGCAGCTCTTCTTTTTAAAAAATAGATGAAACAAACAAGAATGGCCTACATTAGTGGGAAACAAATACCTTATGCTTGCCCTGCCAGAAGTTGAACACAGCAGGGTTGTTGCTCAGGTGATTAGCAGAAGCTGAGAAGCAGAAAGATATAGAGAGAGAGAGAGAAAGATGCTGAGAAAGGTTCGACACTTTAGGTGGAAAGATGGATCTTCTGCATGCTTCGACGCTGCACTGCGTCACTTCTCACTTCTGGCTTTACGTATAGATTGAACATCTGTTGGAGACTACAGTGTTTCTTCAGAGGTCAGGTCTGCTACCGAGGTCAGGGTTTCCGCGCACAAAAAGCTGCTGGATGCATTTTACACTCGGAAGGAAAAACTAAACTGTCCTAGCTTTATAGTCAGCTAAACATTTGAAACATGCATTACCAGGCAACCAAGCTCTCCAGTATCGCTCCCTCCCTGACCATATTTAGTCAACCATAGCAAAAAATAGCCTTTCAGCTGTCGATTGTCGATCCAAGAACTGGGGAGTTCTATCGTGTGTTCAGCCTATTGATTGCTTCGCCTGCAGATCCGTGACAAGGCTGTGCCATTTGGCTTCTATTTTTAGTTGAACCAAATAAAGCAGTCTCTCATGTTTCTACTAATATTTCCTGGCTTTTCGATGTTCCTGCACTGCACATGGTAGAGTCTGATGCAATCTGCACTATACTTAGAGGCACTGCAGAGAACCAAGGGAAAGTGGGAAGCAAAACGGATTTTGTAACTTGATCTCATTTTTAATGTAATAGATTACTGGGGAAATGTAACTAGTGTAGAGGATATATTGCAGGGATCCTGTTAAGTTATTTGCTTTCTGTCAAAAGTTTCTAGAAAAACTTAATTGAATTGTGCAGACAATTTCACAATTATATTCTAAGAGCTGTACAGTTCATAAATCGTTGAGTTTAATATTTTTGAAACAAACTAATTTGAATGATGTTGGATCAGGTGTTTTACCATTAACTTTTTATTGCAAATGTAATTGTCCTGAAGGTCTGCATAATATTTCACTGTAGAGGCAAAATTAATCTCTGCTGAAGGTCAATTTTATATCCAGAATGTTGATTCATCTGCAATCGCATTGTGACCATGGAATAAGACCAAATCCAATATTATATTAATATTTAAGACCCAAATTAAATATTGGGGTTACAATGGACTAATCCTTTGTTGTCTGGAACCATTGAAGATATTCTCTTTCTTAGCAGACCACAATGATGAAAATTACAATTAGAGGATTTTAATCAATGCAGTCACTATGAAACAATGGGGAGGGGGGGTCTACATTTGCTTTGCTGATCATGCATGTATGGGAGAGGGGGATTGGCAGAGAACACATTGTAACCTTTCACCAAATAAGGATTTTGTAATGTATATTTTTACACTGTAGTTCCTTTGTAACTAATTGTTTTTGTTCTTCTGAACACTGACAGAGTGGTCATAAACATGTATGAAATTTTCACTAGTGACATTGTTAAGCAATACTTCAGCAAAATTTGTTCGATAAATTGAAGTTAATCAGTATAAGTAATGCCAAAAATGCTGCTGCCTTAGTTCTCATTACTGTTTGAAGTTGTCCCTCCACTGTTCCAGGCCTCCAACTTCGGAAATGGTCTGTTTCTTTGAATTCTATGCAGACCTCAATTTCTCATCCATACTCTTCTATCTCCCCTCTTCATCCCACCAGTGACGACGGATCATTTAATTATCTCTGCTGTTTTCTCCACTATTCTTATTTGCTCCACACTTTTCTACATTTCATTTTATCTTATCAAAACCATTCTTAAAAACCTTTTTTTAGACAAACTGATAGGTGTAGATTTCAATGTAATTCTTGTGCATGAAGTCCTTGATATTTCCTAGAAATGAAAAATAAACTTCTGCTTATTTAGGTTTTTTTGTGACCTCAAGATAATATTAAGTTGTTATAATTAATTTCCAGCAACTTCCAGCAACTTCCAGCAACTTCCAGCAACTTGTTTCTTCTTCCTTGTGTCAGTTATATCTGCTATACAAGATGTTAGTGAGGTCGCACTTGGTATTACATTCAGTTTTGGTCACCCTGTTATAGGACAGATGTAATTAAGCTGGAAAGAGTGGAGAGAAGATTTACAAGGATGTTGCCAGGATTCGAGGTGGACTTTCTTCCTTGGAGCACAAGAGGCAAAGGGGTGATTTTCTCGAGGGTATAAAAACATGATTGCATGGTCCTTTGCCCAAGGTCGGGAAACCAAGAACTAGAGAATATCGATTATTTTTTAAATGGAGAGAGAATCCAGAACTCGGAGATGCGAAGGGACTTGGGAGTGCTGGTGCAGGATTCCCAAAAAGTTAATCTGCAAGTCGAATCGGTTATAAAGAAAGCAAAATTAATGCTAGCTGTACAAAAACAGGGATGTAATGCTGAGGCTCTATCAGGTGCTTGTCAGGCCACATTTGGTATATTGTGACCAATTCTGGGCACCATATCTGAGGAATAATGTGCTGCCTCTGGAGAGGGTCCAGGGGAGGTTTACACAAATGATCCCAGCGATGAGTAGGTTACTGCTTGATGAACATTTGTCAGGTACTCGCTGGAGTTTAGAAGAATGACGGGGGTCCTCATTGAAACGTACAGAGTAGTGAAAGGCTTGGACAGAGTGGATGTGGAGCGGATGTTTCCACTAGTGGGAGAGTCTAGGACTAGAGGTCATAGCCTCAGAATTAAAGGACGTTCTTTTAGGAAGGAGATGAGGAGGAATTTATTTCGTCAGAGGGTGGTGAATCTATGGAATTCACTGCCACAGAAGGCTGTGGAGTCCAAGTCAGTGGGTATTTTTAAGGCAGACATAGATTCTTGAATAGTATGGATGTCAGAGGTTATGGGAAGAAGGCAGGAAAATGGGGTTATCTTGTCAAACTAGTCTCACGTACCCGAATTTGGCCCATATCCTTCTTAACCTTTCCTATCCATGTACCTGTTCAAATATCTCTTGTATGTTGTTACTTCCTCTGGTATCCTTAATTCCTCTACTCTGGGTTAAAGGACTCTGTGCATTTACACTATTTATTCCCCTCAAAATCTCATACACCTCTGTCTCCTGTTCCCCAAGGAATTAAGTCTTAGTCTACCCAAAATCACCCCAGGCCCAAAGTCACTTGAGGGCTCAGGCCCTCAAGACCTGGCAAAATCCTCATAAATCGTCTCTGTATTCTTTCCAGCTTAGTGATATCCTTCCAAAACCAGGATGACCACAACTGCACACAATACTCCAAATGTAGCATCACTGATGTCTTGTACAACTGTAACGTAATATTGCAACTTCTATGCTGAGTACCCTGACTATTGAAAGCCAATGTACCAAAAGCCTTCTTGACCACCTATCTATCTGTGACGCCACTTTCAACGAACTATGTACCTGCATTTCTAGATCCCTCTGCTCGACAACACTCTTCAGAGCCCTGCCACAGACATCCAAACTCCATTAACCATTCCTCAGCCCACTTGCCCAGCTGATCAAGATCCTGCTGTAATTTTTGATAACCATCTCCATTATCTATGACATCAACCACTTTAGGGTCATCTGCAAACTTACTTGTACATTCTTATCTAAATCGTTGACATAAACTACAAACAGCAATGAGCCCAGCACCGATCCTGAAGGCACCCCATGTCACAGGCCTCCAGTTTGAAAAACAACCTTCCGCCATCTGCTTTCTTACATGAAGCCAATTTTCTATCCAGTCAGCAAGCTCTCCCTGGATCCCCGTTGATCTAATCTTCCAGAGCGGCCTCTATGAAGAACCTTATCAAATGCCCTGCTGAAGTCGATATGTTCTACTTCTGCTTTGCTCTTCCAGAAAAGGTGTTTCTACTGCATTTTTATTTTGAGCCGATCATTGGCTACAATTGTGGTGTGACATTCAAGTCTGTTGAGGGTGTCCATGGGGATTGAAGCATTCGAGGTCCCAAATTTCATAGTGAGGAATGGAAAGTCTTAAAATCACAAAAGGTAAAATATAATGCCAATTTTGTTTTATTGTTCCCGGCGTTTGACCTTGAATTATAATTTTCAATTACAATTTTGGGTAGCCACTCAATAGCTATAGTTGTAAATCTGTGGAATTCTCTGCCTCAGAAGGCAGTGGAGGCCGGTTCTCTGAATGCATTCAAGAGAGCTAGATAGAGCTCTTAAGGATAGTGGAGTCAGGGAGTATGGGGAGAAGGCAGGAACGGGGTACTGATTGAGAATGATCAGCCATGATCACATTGAATGGTGGTGCTGGCTCGAAGGGCCGAATGGCCTACTCCTGCACCTATTGTCTATTGTCTAAATAAGTGTTATAACAATTTCAGTTGAGTTGTAAACAGGATTTTATAAATTAAAAAGACGCAATTTTGTCGTACTCGTTTAAGGGTATTGCTGCAATAAAATCTTGCACTAAAATCTTTTTTTATCTTACTACTCTTCACTTTGAGTACTTACAAGATGTTGAACAAAGGAAAGCCCTGACTAAAAATCCCAGAATGAAAGTAAAACTACTGATGAAAAAGCATTTGAAAGTTCATGGTAACATTTAATATACAAAACTCATTGGTGCAAATGGAACAGAGGATGATGGTATTGCAAGTTTAAATTAATTTTGAAGGGTAGGTGGGAATGTAAGTTGTGAGGTGAATAAACTAAAATAATTTCAATGGGATATACAAGTGAACAGAAATAAAACAGACAAGATAAAGTGAGAGTCAGTCTTACAGCATGGAAACAGGTCCCCTTGGCCCAACTTGCCCACACCGGCCAACATGTCCATGTACACTAATCCAACCTGCCTACTAAACTTGTCCTATTCATGTACCTGTCTAAATATTTCTTAAATGTTGCGAGAGTACCTGCCTCAACTACCTCTTCCGGCAGCTCGTTCCATGCACCATCAATCCATTGTGTGGAATAGAGTCCTAGCCTGCTCAACCTCTCTCTATAGCTCAAGCCCTCGAGTCCTGACAACATCCTCGTAAATATTCTTTCCTACATCTGCAACATGACCAAGTCTGAAGAAGGGTCTCGACCCGAAACGTCACCCATTCCTTCTCTCCAGAGATGCTGCCTGACCCGCTGTGTTACTCCAGCATTTTGTGTCTACCTTCAATTTAAACCCATATCTGCAGTTTTCTTTCTTATCCAACTGACTGCTTTGACTGATGGTCAATGTACCAAAAGCCTTTTTGACCACCATATCTACCTGTGATGCCACTTTCAACAAACTATGTACCTGTACTCCTGGATCCCTCTGCTCTACAACACCCCCCCAGAGCCCTATCGTTCACTGTGTAGGTTCTGCCCATGTTTGTGCTCCCAAAATGCGACAACTCACATTTCTCTGTATTAATTTTCATCAACCCGCTGTGTTACTCCAGTGTTACTTCCTCTGCTGACAAGATCCTGCTGCAATTTTTGACCACCATCTTCACTATCTACAATACCACCCTCTTTTGCATCATCCGTTGATTTGCTAACCATGCCATTTACGATTTCATCCAAATCATTGTATGTGTGAGGTTATCCATTTTGAAAGGAAAACTTGAAAAACCATGTATATTTTTACCCATCCTGCATCTATGAGGGAGATTGTACCGGTTGCATGAAAATGCTGGTTGTGTGGAATTGTTCAGAGAAAAAAAAACTTGTTCACCGCACACTCTTATTTTACGCATAAACCTTTAAATTGCTGAACTACAAGCCTTTCTAAATAACTACATTTTACACTGCAATTCAATGTTCAATTGCAATGACATTTATGTAAAGCACACCAAAAATAAATCCAATGAGTGACTGTATTAACCATCACATGAGGTGCCATATCTTCAAAGTAGATGTTGCTGTTAATCAGCCTGCAATTAACATAAATGAATTTAAAATGGCTTTTCGCACTCATTTTGCATAATGTGTAAAGTAAAATTCACCAAGTTTATTTTTAATAAAATAACAAAACAATCTCTAAATTTTTCAGGGTGAGAATTCTCGATGCCTAAATACCAGATAAACAAGATTTTACTGTTTTATTTCAATTGTGCGTGCTCATCTTCAGCTTTTTCTGAAGCCGACTCTTCAAAAAACTGTAAATAGAAAAGTGAAAGTTAATCTTGATTTAATTTCATACATTTATGTTAACTTTTGTCAGTGGTGTGCTATTTATTTTGCACAAGTGGCTAAATTAATCATTTGAATCACTTATGAGAGTAATTTGTGGATTTGAGCTTTATAAAACCATCCTATTCATTTCAGTGAGAAGGAAGCATTGTAAGGGAGAAATAAAGTAGGTAATTTACAAAGTTGAAATAATTTAATCGTCTTCAATTGTTACCAAATATTTCATTACAAGTGCATTCATTAATAAGTTCTTTTCAGTTTATTTCGTTAAGTTTTGAAAGTTCGATTAAATTAAATGTTCTTTTCTATTCACTGCTCATGAAATCCTAACAATTGGATGGGGGGGATGCCTTATCAAGACAGGGTTGTCAGTTTGGGTTTGTGTTCCTTGAAGTTGAGAAGTTACTATTCAAACACAAGATCCTAAAGGGGCTTGATGGTGTAGATGTTCAGATATTGTCACTCATGGGAGATTCAAGAACAAAGGGTTGTCGTTACAAAATAATGGGTCTGTTATTTAAAGATTTTTGACAGTTTTGATAGCCAGTTACCATGTGGGGCTTTCAACAGCCAGCAATTCAGGGGATACTGCTTGCTTTTCTTGTGCTTGTGATTGGTCAGTAATTTATGCTGAGGGAAGAGTAGTGCTGAGCGTCAAGGTTGGTTGTGGGGTGTGGGTGTCAGTTCATTGAGGCTGACTGATTTGAATGATCCCAAAGTTTTCGAGCAGCATATGATTTCATGTTCAAATCTATACATATAATTGGGCAACCATTTTTTTTATAAGAGTGCAAGCATATAATAAATATGATACCAAAAAACAGTTATCCACTCAGTTTACCAGTCTGCATTGATGGTTGTCCTTTGCAACAACAAATAATTTTATAAATTACTGATAAGAATGGTTATAATTGTACGTGGGGTTGAAGTCAAGAATGCAAAGTGTGGAAGTGGCATTGGTGGGAATTCTAGTGGTTAGCAAAGCTTTGTTGGTCCTAGTATGCGTAAGAAGCAAGGTTTCGCAATAGAGATGGTTATAGCTAAGGAGAAGGAATCTATTGAGACCCAAAGGTAGGATTTTGGATTAAATAATATATTAGGAGACCAGGAATGAATATGAATTAGCAAACATAGGAAAAAAGCTGAGAGAGACCTTCTGCTGGATAACAAAAGGGCAACCAAGTTTTGGTTGAATTATCGTTTAAAGTAGCTGCATCAGAAGAGACTGACCCCGAGAGCATTGCACTAATGAAGTTTGAAGGTGGTGGTGATGAGTGTTTTAATTAGTGATCAGAGGCAGAAATGTTAAGTGTTAGGTGGTCTCTGGTGATGATATGGGGTTGAATTCACTTGAAAGGTAAATAGGAACTCAAGGCTTCAAATAGTCCGGTTAAACTAGAAAGAGATAATAGTAGGAAAAGTACACATTTTATTGAAGAGACAGTGGCTTTGCTAGAATCGATGTTTTGTTGAAAGAAACTATCTTTTTGTTTTATCCACATTTAGCTAAAGAAAATTCCAGCTCATTCAAGGCTGGAAGTCGTAATTACTGCAATTTAGCCAAAGTTTTCATTGTACACTGTCAAAAACCAACTAATTCAAATAGTTGTGTAAATACCACATTCAATTTTATGCAATGAAAAAAGAAAAAAGTTTACACCATAGTCTAAGAGGACAAGATTACAGTTTCAGGACTGAGAAATTAAGAATATTAAATAAGAATGTTCTGGTTGATAGCATTCTTCTCTGCAATTCAGAAGATTTGGGAGATAGTCAGTATTATGGCATAGAAACTGCTCATTCAGCCCACTGCGTCTATGCCCGGCCATCATGCAAATCTGTACTAAACCCACTTATTTGCATGAATTCCATTTACCTGTCTCTTGTGGTGTTATTGTCCCTGCATCTGAATGGCAACACGTATAAAAAATGTACTCCTTAAATCTTCTTTAAACCACCTACCTCTCACCTTAAATCTCTGCCCTCATGTTTTAGATACTCCTACCATAGGAAACTTACACTGGTAACCTACCTTATATATGCCTCATTATCTTGTATATCCCTATTGGAATATGAAAACAAATATGTTGACATTTCTGGGTTTGTTTCACCATGATGGAGTTTAAATTTGAATTACATTTATTTTAATAGGGTGGAGAGGAGAACCTGCGTTTATAATCACTTTGTATTCTGAGAACTTTCAGTGGTGCTTTACATTCAGTTAGTTTGCAAAAACTAGTTTGCCCACAAAAAGAATCAAAACAACAGTGAGAAAAAGAATTATTTTGTCAGCCTTATGTGATCATTATATTTTCTTGAGAGCATTGGTGCCAGAGAATTTTTTCTACATTCACCTGAATCGATTCATGAAACCTTGGTTTAACATTTCACAGTCATTAAGTGATATAGTATGAAAATAGCCCTTCGGCCCACTGAGTCTGTGCCAAACGTTAACATCTCATCAAAGGAACATTCCTCACAACTACACTGAATTATCATCTGGGACTGTGGGATCAAGCATGAGAGTACAACTAGAATATGAATTTGTGATTCTGTAGAAAATTTTGAATGCGATACCAAAATATTTGTCAAGGCAAGTCAAATGAAGTTTATTTGTCACATACATATACAAGATGTGCAGTGAAATGAAAGTGGCTTTGCCTGCGGATTGTGCTAAACTACAAAACAGAATAGAAAAAAAAATGTTAACACAAAAAATAAATTAATACAGTAAATTAAATTAGTCCCTGGTGATATGAGAGTTAACAGTCCTGATGGCCTGTGGGAAGAAACTCCATCTCATCCTCTCTGTTTTCACAGCGTGACAGCGGAGGCGTTTGCCTGACCGTAGCAGCTGGAACAGTCCGTTGCTGGGGTGGTAGGGGTCCCCCATAATGTTGCTGGCTCTGGATCTGCACCTCCTGATGTATAGGTCCTGCAGGGGGGTGAGTGTAGTTCTCATAGTGCGTTCAGCCGAACGCACTACTCTCCGCACAGCCTTCCTGTCCTGGGCAGAGCTGTTCCCAAACCAGATTGTGATGTTCCCGGCCAAGATGCTTTCTACAGCTCCAGAGTAGAAGCACTGAAGGATCCTCAGAGAGACTCTAAATTTCCTCAACTGTCTGAGGTGGTCTGAAGAAGGGTCACGACCCTAAACGTCACCCATTCCTTCTCTCCCGAGATGCTGCCTGACATGCTGAGTTACTCCAGCATTTTGTGAATAAATACCTTCGAGGTGGTAAAGGTGCTGCCTTGCCTTACTCACCAGTACGGCAATGTGTGTTCATGTCAGATCCTCTGATGTGGACTCCCAGGTATTTAAAGCTGCTCACCCTATCCACAGCAGTCCCATTTAACTCCAGTGGCATGTACGTCCTCAGATGTTGAGCAGTTATTGAGCATAACCATGATTGGTTATGTTTTCAGTCTGATTGACAATGCCCCAAGGATGATATCAACTCAAATAAATATGTTTAATTATAAGGAACATTAACCACATTATATAATTAAACAGTTGTTACATAGTAATAAACAATTGGCTGCATGAGATTTGATATTGATATACTTATGCATCTGAATTTGGACGTCAACTTTTCACTATATATATTGGTGATTAATGTAGAAATGAAGAATAGTTTGAAATTTGTGGATGAAGTCAAGATAGGAGTGCAATATGTTGTGCAGAAGTGAGGAAGAAATGACAAAGGGAGAGGGCTAAGTCTGGGCAAAGCTGTGATAGATGGAATTAATTGTGGGAATGCATGATGTAATATATACTGGATCTGAATAAAAGAAATTGGAATATTTTTTCTATGGTGAGAGATGAAATATGACCAAGCAAAGAGATTTGGCATTCTTGCAGTTAAATATCTGAAGGCTTAATTACAGGTAATCAGCATATTGTGAAAACTGCACAGCATCGAATGCTGCAGGAATTGAGGGCGTGCAGCGTAGGTTTACTGGGTTAATTCCCGGAATGGCGGGACTGTCATATGTTGAAAGACTGGAGCGACTAGGCTTGTATACACTGGGATTTAGAAGGATGAGAGGGGATCTTATCGAAACATATAAAACTATTCAGAGGTTGGACAGGTTAGAGGCAGGAAACATGTTCCCAATGTTGGGGGAGTCCAGAACCAGGGGCCACAGTTTAAGAATAAGGGGTAGGCCATTTAGAACGGAGATGAGGAAAAACTTTTTCAATCAGACAATTGTAAATCTGTGGAATTCTCTGCCTCAGAAGGCAGTGGAGACCAGTTCTCTGAATGCATTCAAGAGAGAGCTAGATAGAGCTCTTAAGGATAGCGGAGTCAGGGGGTATGGAGAGAAGGCAGGAACGGGGTACTGATTGAGAATGATCAGCCATGATCACATTGAATGGTGGTGCTGGCTCAAAGGGCCGAATGGCCTTCTCCTGCACCTATTGTCTATTGTCTATTATATTGTTTTCCAATGTACGCTGAGTATCCAAGTTATGTTTAAGCAAAGCTCTATTGTAGCCTTTGCCTGAATCACAGTAGCTAGAGTAATTTATTTAGTTTCAGAGCCACCTTTTGTTCCTACAGAATAGTACCTCGTGTATGACTGGCTGTTTAATATAAATATGCACAACTCCTTTTACTTTTTATTATGTTTTCTGTTAATTACACATAGTATTTTGATAATTATGTTGGAGGTCCTGTTCCTGGCTGTCATTGAAGAGTATTTTTATTTCTCTGACATTGAAAATAACCTTCACTTGCATGAATTAGGCTCTGGTTATTGTACCCAGATCCCCAGCTGACTCGGTGGACAGCTGATTCCTATTTTAATGTGTGACAATGACTCCTGCACTTGCCTGTGACACTTGTGTGGCTCATATGGGATGTGTTATATATCCATGGTCTTTTCGGTATCAAATTATTTCCACACGTTTTGAAAATTTTAATAACTAACATGGATGTTTGTGTTATTGCTGCATTTAATTGCTCAAATGAATATGCTGCCTAAATATTTAAGAAAAAAAATCATTAGGGATTGTGACAATACTTAAAATATTCTTCAAATGTGTGTTGAATCTATTAACCATACTTCCCACAGAAGTATTAAGTGTCATCTTGCATGAATGAATATGCTTCAAATTTCTGTAAAAGAGCCAGGTTTTTTCAGTGAGAATCTCAATTCTATTCATACTCGCTTTCTTTATTTAAGCAAGGAACATTACAATCGAGAAATGAGGAACTGCAGATGCTGGTTTACAAAATAAGACACAATGTTGGAATAACTCAGCAGTTCAGGCAACATCTCTGGAGAACATGGATGGTGACGTTTAGGGTTGGGACTCCTCTCCAGACTTATTGTGGGTGGGGAGAAGAAAGCTGGAAGAGAGGAGGGAGAGACAAAGTCTGGCAAGTAATAGTGGGTACAGATAAGAGGTGGTGGGATTTGATAAGCAAATGGTTGGAAAAAGGCCCAAGATGAAAAGACATTAGGTGTGAGTCAAGAATTGAAGAGTTGTGAAGTTAGAGGAGGGAATGTTGATGGAGGGGAGGGGAGAAATATGCGTGAATCCAGGTGGTGCACAGGGGAGGGGATAGGGAACGGGGCCAAGAAAGAAGGGGAGTGGGTGGTTTTGAGATTAGCTAAAATTGGAGAATTTGATGTTTATACCGTTTGGTTGTAACTTGGGTTAAATTAATTTTAAAAACGGACAACCATCTCTGCAATTTGTCTGTTCCTAGTAGTTTTTATGATTTAAAGAAACTAGATGAATTTAAGATTAACGTACCTAACATGAGATAGAGCAGGTTAATAAAATTTGCTTGATTGAAGCACATTTTAAGAATAGGTGAGGGGAAAGCAAATGGAAATAGAACAGAATTGGAAAGTGGATTGATTAATGTTTTTGTTGCAAACAAAATATGGACTGAGCAAATTACTTCAATGTTAATACTTTTTTTGGCAAAAATCTCCATTAAAATTCAGGACTGAATGTGCTTATATAATTTGAGCTTTTAATTGATAATTTTAATTTTATAATTAAAATTTTAATTATAGTTTGAGCTTTTAATGTGGACTGTTTGTTTTCTTTTTTCAAAATGGTATTCTGTACTGTGTGATACAGATGAGACTGTTATTCATTTGTTTTTAATTGGTTCATTCAATAATATTTAAAAGTGGATGTGGTCCGAGAAACGCCTAACCATTCACGTAAAAGCACCAACAAAAAGGTTTTGGTCTCTGTGTAGTGAGTGGTTAGACTCTTATTTAGCCATGTCCTGTTGCTGATATTCTAATCCCATTTCTCTGTTTTCTTTACTTTCATAATTTGTTCATAATTGCTTTGGTTTGTCAGAACAAATAATATAATATGATTTATTCTCTCTACAAATGTTGTTATAATTCATAATTGTCTTTAGTGCAATAGAAACATAGAAAATAGGTGCAGGAGTAGGCCATTCGGCCCTTCGAGCCTGCACCGCCATTCAATATGATCATGGCTGATCATCCAGCTCAGTAACCTGTACCTGCCTTCTCTCCATACCCCCTGATCCCTTTAGCCACAAGGGCCACATCTAACTCCCTCTTAAATATAGCCAATGAACTGGCCTCAACTATCTTCTGTGGCAGAGAATTCCACAGACTCACCACTCTCTGTGTGAAGAAATGTTTTCTCATCTCGGTCCTAAAAGACTTCCCCCTTATCCTTAAGCTGTGACCCCTGGTTCTGGACTCCCCCAACATCGGGAACAATCTTCCCGCATCTAGCCTCTCCAACCCCTTAAGAATTTTATATGTTTCTATAAGATCCCCCCTCAGTCTTCTAAATTCCAGCGAGTACAAGCCCAGTCTATCCAGTCTTTCCTCATATGCAAGTCCCGCCATCCCAGGGATTAATCTGGTGAACCTTCTCTGTACTCCCTCTAAGGCAAGAACGTCTTTCCTCAGGTTAGGAGACCAAAACTGCACACAATACTCCAGGTGCGGTCTCACCAAGGCCCTGTACAACTGCAGCAGAACCTCCCTGCTCCTAAACTCAAATCCTCTTGCTATGAATGCCAACATACCATTCGCTTTCTTCACTGCCTGCTGCACCTGCATGCTTGCTTTCAATGACTGGTGTCATTGCGGTTTCTCATCAACTAGGCCCATCAGCAAAGATGATCATTTGCAAATGAGCATGATTGACCACCTGGTGGGTCCTTTCTGTGGGTCTTGAGATGGTTGACGAGACCGATCCTGGAGCCATAGGATTTATTATAGTGTGCGCATGGATGAGTGGTATGGATGGTGGAATGTGTAGGGCCATCTTTTCATAACTCTCTCCTTTCATTGGTGGCGCCTGTGTTTTGCAGTCTGTTGGAGATTGGATTCATGAGTTCAGTTCCTTTGTGAACAGTGATCTCTGTCCAGTGTTAGAATACATAGAAAATAAGTCCAGGAGCAGGCCATTTGGCCCTTCGAACCGCCATTCATTGTGATCACGGCTGATCATCCACAATCAGTAACCCGTGCCTGCCTTCTCCCCATATCCCTTGATTCCACTAGCCCCTGGAGCTCTTAAGTTCTCCCAGTTAGTGCGGCTGATATGGCACTTTTTGAGGTTGGCTAGGCCAACCACCCTCGAGCGATAAAGAAAGGCTGCTCTTTTCAGATATGACCTTGTGATATGTTAATGGTTTGTGCAGTTTCAGGACCAGAATACATTTAGTTGTATTTGACTTTTATGGAAATCCTATTTTCTACAGATGCTGCAGCAGCTTATGTATATTGGAACATTTATAAAACCTTTGCCTTCATTTTCCAAAAACTTTTTAAGGTTTGTTACTGAAATATACAGCTTACATTCACTACATAACAATAATATGCAGTCTTTGGAAGCAGTGCAGTACAGGGGAACAAAATTATGCTTGCTTTAACATATCTGATCTATAGAAAGTGGTTAAAAAGTTTGAGATTGTTAATGCCGATAAAGTAGATGAGTATGATTTAGAAATCTGATGAGTGTTGGATGTAATTAAATCTCTGGTATTTTTTTAAAAGTTAGACTTTTGAAATATATGCCATGAAAAAGGTGCATACATTGTTTTGTTCTCTGTATTTTAGTGTTCTAACAGACTTTGTGTTCTGATTGTCAGCATCATTAGTTTGGTGAGTGCAGACAGATACTGTTTTCTCTGGATATTACTCAGGCCTGCCATATGATGACATTGGTGAATTAGGTGGATAAGAAATATGTCATTTAATCAGGCTCCTTTGTTCTGATACAGTCCATGTTGCTTGTATTCATTCATTTGATCATGATTTTTCTACATGCAGTGGCCAACTTATTATGGCAAAAACTCGCTATTCAAACGAGATCGTGTGTTCAAAGTGTTTTGCTGAGTCATTAATTGGTTTGTAATATACTTTTTTAAGATTTTGTAAGTGATGCTATTTGTATATTAACCAAAGTTTACACATTGAAAAATATCATACAAACCTATTATTTAAAAATGAGAAAATGCTGTAAATAGTCAGCAGGACATATTGTGTTCATGGAATGAGAAACAGTTAACCATTCAGCTCATTAAACTAACCAGAGTTAGAGAAAGATTACCAACCCAGAAGGGTAACTATTTTGGCCATTATCTGTGTTTGTTCAGAGTTCAAACATTCACAATCTTATGTAGACACAAAATGCTGGAGTAACTCAGCGGGTCAAGCAGCATCTCTGGAGAGAAGGAATGGGTGACGTTTTGGGTCGAGACCCTTCTTCAGACTGAGGAAGGGTCTTGACCCGAAACGTCACCTATTCTCTTGACCCGCTGAGTTACTCCAGCATTTTGTGTCTACCTTCGATTTTAAAGTAGCATCTGCAGTTATTTTTCCTACACATCATTCACCATCTTTTTCTCTTTTGTGATATAAAATGTAATTTTGCCTCTAGTTTAAATAAAACTATAACTGTGGCGTAACTGCCATAATGTTCTCATAATGTAAATCAATTTGATGTTTTAAATAAATTGATCAGCTTAAGTCATGTGAAATATCTGAATTTAAATAACATTTAAAAATTGTACAAGTGCAGACCTAAGGGTAACAAAGTCTGTTACTATGAGACTTGCTCTGCATTTGCTACAGATTAGCGAAGTGCAATTAGAGTTGTTCTTGCATTCCGTAAACCTCCATGAGATGCCATTAAGTGAAGACAGCTGTTTCTGGCAGGAATAAACACTGGCCCAGAGTTTCCACTGATTGAGCTGCCCAAGACCATGTCTCACTTTCCCTCAAAGCACGTTTTGACCTGCAGCTGGTCATCTTGATCACAGCTGATCACCAAGGCCCTACACAATCCAGAGCAATGTCCCTGAGTGAAACTGACATCTTGCACATCCCCTGCCAACAAAATACATCAAGAGCTTGTGAAGCATATTCTGGAAATCTAAATCAAAATGCCAAGTTCTGAAGGTATACAGCAGCTCAGAATGCTGACAATAATACTTTTATTTAATGATGGCATGAATCACACTGGTAGAGCTGCCTCCACAATGCCAGAGATCTGTGTTAGATCCGGACTACGAGTGCTGTCTGTGTGGAGTTTGTACATTCTCACTGTAACCATGTGAGTTTTCTCCGGTTTCCTCCCACACGTGCAGATTTCTAGTTTAATTGACTTCTGTAAATTCCCCCTCGTGTGTAGGATGCGAAACTGGGATAACATTGAACTAGTAAACAGGTGATCGAGGTTGGCGTGGACAAGGTGGGCAAAAGGCCCATTTCCATGTTGTATCTCTAAACTAAACTAATTATTTTAATGTCCCTGGCATTGAGAAACATTCTAAAGCACTCAAAAAACAATAAAAAAGAAAAAAGCTCTACATGTTACCCTATTAAAAATAGAACTCTTAAAACACATGGGAGCAGTTGAAAATAATCTTACTTGAATCAGCTTAATTAAGTATAATTTCTTTCAATTGGAATCAATGGTTCTGCTTGATTGGTGCCAGGTTAATCTGGCACAGGTTTAATAGTCAATTTCCCAGCCTAAGTTTTCTGCTATCTGACTGGGTTACAGACACAGTTGTCTGGGATTAACAATCAGCTGATCTGAAATTCAAGACTTCTGCCTTTGTTCAAGAAACCTGAACTACTGCCAAGTAGGTTAAAGGAGGCTATAACAGGAGCAATTGCCTGTTTCTAACCAGAAAATTTGAGCCACACATAAATGGTGAAATTGCAGTGAATGCAAATGGTTACTATCTTTTGTATCAAAGTAGCAAATATAATGTGGATTTATTTGAAAGCAAAATCTTTTAGGCAATGGGGGACATTCTATTATACGTCAAGCTGGGAAGGGAGTTATTCACACACCAGAGTATCATCAGCCTGTGACATGCTATAATACTGTGGAATATGTGTAGCTCGCTATGTTTGCAATTTGATTTTGTGATCATCATTATCATGAGGGTGATGAATTAGGCATTCAGAAATCCTGAAGAGAGCTGGTTTGGCACTTACCTAATCAAATTACCTTACCTAATTTGGTCATCACCTAATACTTCTGAACGGCATTGTTTTGTGATGGTATGCACAACAATGGTGTACAATACTGACGGTGCCACAATGATTTTATGATGTACCGGCACCTCTTTAAAAAAAGTTTAAAAGCTGTATTGTTGTACATTGGAAATTGGAATTTAAAGATGTCAAAAATAAATGTTATTCTTACTAAATATTTAGTTGGTAAGCACAGTATAAATAGCTTTTGTAGAAACAAGTACTGAATAAAGCAATGTAACTTAAAATTGATAGTGAGAAGTGTAATTTCTAGAGTGCAAGGCATTTTTATTTATAAATGTGGTTCCTTTGACAAAGCTTAATATATTTTGAAATGATAAACAGTCTTAAAATTGGTTCAATGTTTCATCGTACCAATTATATTTTGATTATCTTGTTTTCTTCTTGTGGGATCACACACGTTGTCTCATTATCATTGATTGCTCCACGTAAAAAAGTATAAAATTTCTTAATTTACCACTGACACCTTTCATAACTGTTGCATTTACTGCCATTGTTGGTGTTCTTAGCTTCGCTGGAAACGGTATTGATGTTCTTTTCTTGAAGCTATATCTCATTCCCAATCCATCAATGTCTGCAATAATCGCTATTGTATATTGAACACAGCGCTCTGCCTTAATGAAATTTATCATTAGCTCTTCATTCGTACATCATTCCCTTGTAGTTGCCGAGCTGTTTTCTTCTGCTAACCTTTAAAACCATGTTTGCTAATGCTGATTATAGATCCCCATTTGTTCCCCTGTCTTAGATCAGCTAAATTAATTGCAAGTGTTAGAAACTATAATTTGGAAAATTCCGGATTCATGTGCTGCTCGGTAGATAAACTAGTTGAACTATCAAGTGACTGCACCCCAAAAACAAACAATTCTTTTGTATTTGTACGTGGGCTTCTTATGTTGTTGTTCTTTTAATTAATTGGAAAATGTTGGGTGTTACGTGGAAACTTTCGTGGTATTTTTCAATAAATTTGACATTTGACATGTTTTGTAACTGCAGTGCCATGCGTGTGTTACTTTCCAAACTCCCAAGGCCATGGATTGTGGATGAGAAGAAGGATGATGGATATACTGCTTTACATTTAGCAGCACTGAACAATCACGTTGAAGTGGCAGAATTATTAGTGCATCAGGTATGATTTTGTGCTGAACATGTTTGCCTTTTAATGGAAAATGAATCGTTTTGAGGGAAGATGTGTTCACTATAATTTCACCAGTGCAGTAGTTTACTAAACATGCCCTCGTTTTTTAAATTGATGGAAACGGAGATTAAGTAAGAGTATAATTATGAACACTGGTGTACTTTCAGCAGTACTTTTAATCTAAGCATGATCTACAGTGGCATTACAAATCTCCTCATCTCCGTTCTAAATGGCCTGTTATATGGTCTTTTATAATTGACTCCAGCATCCTCCCCACCACTGATGTCAGACTAACTGTCATAACAAGAAAGTTGGATTTTGGGTGTTTTCCACTGTACACAATGAACGTGAATTAATTTAAGTGATAAGGGAACTGTTATCTAGAAGGTTTGCTTGGATTAGTTTGTTGGAAATGCTGTTCTACAATGGGTTTCTTACTTTTGGAACTGCTTATTATACTTGCATCACAGTTTTGTTTTTGCATCCATGTATTCCTGAAGCTGTCCTTAAATCCAGTTGTTGCAGACTTCCATTCTGCTCCTAGATATTTGCATATTCCATCCAGCAATTCGAGCCTCTCCCCAACTGACAAGTTTCCCAAGACTCAGAAATTGTCTTGGACATTAATAAAGATGGAACAAAGATACAGTCTTGGGTATGGAGCCTTAATAAAATATTTAAGAGCCAGTTTGCTTGCCAGTCCTTTATCCCCATTGAAACTAGAAGTGCTGGGTGTGATTTGAAACATTTTAAATATAAATTTCTTTCTTATCCATTTGCACTTTTTTTTTTCTTCATTACTATTATCTCCTGCAACACTGTCCTAGTCTTCCATTGCATTGCATTCTAACTTGCATGCATTGATCCAAAAGCAAAATAATGCCAAAGATTGAAATTTGAAATAAGTGCTGTTGATTTGAAAATAATGTGCAAGTCATGAACATCTGTGGCGAGAGAAACAGCATTTAAAGTCAATGACCAATCATCAAAATGCAGTTGTCTTTTGAGTTATTGATTTAGATTTAGAGATACAGCGCGGAAACAGGCCCTTCGGCCCACCAAGTCCGCGCCGCCCAGCAATCCCCGCACATTAACACTATCCTACACACACTAGGGACAATTTTTACATTTTACCCAGTCAATTAACCTACATACTTGTACGTCTTTGGAGTGTGGGAGGAAACCGAAGATCTCGGAGAAAGCCCACGCAGGTCACGGGGAGAACGTACAAACTCCGTACAGACGGCGCCCGTAGTCAGGATCGAACCCGAGTCTCAGGCGCTGCATTCGCTGTAAGGCATCAACTCTACCACTGCGCCATGCGTGATGGTGTCACTAGCCCTGACGAAAATAAAACGCTGGCCCCTAATGACGATCATTGAACTTGTCAAAATAAACTTTATTTTCAATTTTATCTAAAATTGGAAGAATATTGGAGTGACACGTGATGAATGGTATGTAGCAGCTATCTGGATATCAAGCAGAACCTCCATAATTTGTGTCAGTGGTGGCATGTCGTTTGCACTTTGAAAGCTTAATTCCTTTCCTTCCCATAAAGCATGCTGCTGATGAGTCGCAGAGGATACCACTGGATGCCAACATGAACTTGTTGGAATCTGGCAATTCCCAAAAATAACAACGTGTTATTGACTATTGGTAACTGCTATGGGAACCTTTATAAGCTAGTCATAGAAATTGTAATTATAATGGATCACAATTACAATAGGCTACCAGATAGATAAACTGCTTGGTTGAAGCCTACCTATCTTTTGATGTGCATCATTATTCTGATTAAGCATGATATAAATACCCGATTGCATTTAAAATACATCGAAACAAACAGCATGCCATAAGTCGTAAACTGGTACAGAGAAATACTTTGTTAGGCCAAATAATCAAAATCTATTCCCCAAGGTTGGGTATCAAAAACCAAGGGGCTTAGATTTAAGGTGAGAGGAAGGAGTTTTAAAGAGATTTGAGAGAAAAGTTTTAAACAGTGATTGATATCTGGAACTTGCTAATGGAATCTAATGCAATTAGTACCTTTCAGAGGCATTTAGAACCACCTAAACAAGCAAATTAGAAGGCTATGATCCTAATGCAGATAAATGTCGTTAGTGCATATGGGCAAAAAGTGTGACATTAGCCACAATGGGTCGAAAGGCCCATTTCGGTGTGTACAGTCCCAACTCTATGATAATTCCAGAATTAAAATAATGTTTGTTTATACTAGCAACTACATTAGAAAACTGGAATGATGACAATAATGTACTATTAGTAACAAGATGTACCTTGATTTTGTACGAGAACTGAGATACGATGTAGTCGGGAAACTTGCTTGATTGCAAATGCATATGTTTCATGTTTTTCAGGGTAATGCTAGCCTGGATATCCAGAATGTTAACCAGCAAACTGCATTACATTTAGCTGTTGAGCGCCAGCATACTCAAATTGTTCGGGTAAGATAGAACCTGTGTATTTTAAGAGAAGGTATTGAGATGTTTGGGGAAATTGATTGATGAAATCGTAGATGCTGAAATTGCTGTACATGTACAAATATATCCATGAGCAACAAAAATGCCAGCACGATATGCAGCACTGCATCAGTGCTGAGTGTTCCTCAACTTATCAGTTACTGTGATGTAGAATTAACCACAAAAATCTGACAGGACTGCTGTTATTATGTAACTGCTTAAAATTTGTTCTGATAAGCAGAAATACAGTTGAACCTGCAGTTAGAGTTTTGAGTTGCACTATTTCATGTTTTGTGTAATGTAGTCAATGTTTTAACTCGTGCAGTACTCTGTATGGATGAAATAGTTAATTAATACTTGGTTAATGATCAGGAGGCACCACCAGGAACAAGAGTCCTCATGGAATATCTACCCTTCCTTCTATTGTGCATGGCTAGACTAGAAAATTGGCGCAAACCTATGCCCTCTGCTGACATTAACGTAGCAATGAATTGCCCCATGAATTGATGTAGAGTGGCTGTCTGTGAGGGCTTCTGTTGGGAGGGTTGGTGTAAGTGGTGTGGCCGCTCAGATGTTGCTACATCACGTCTAGCACAATGAATGATGGCTTTGCTGGAAACGTAGCCCCCGCTCTGTAAATTGGACAGACAGTCCTGATCCTACCGTATTTCTCATCGCCTTCTGTTGGATGTGATGGAAGCTGCTATCTCCCCTTCTGTTTGGCTATATGGTTCCCCTCAGTCAGGACATTTCTCCAAGATAACAAGCTCAATGGCATCAAGCACTGTTGTGAGCAAAATTAAAGTTATTGTATCCACTATTTTGAGTTTAAATATCTTTTTCTAATGAAATAAGGTTATCAGACTTTTAAACTAAGTCTCCATGTCACATTTTCCATGTACTTAATGCTTTGAGTAACAGCTTTAAGTTGAACAGTATATTTCAATATTCCCAATTAACGTTGGATTTATGGGGAATTTTCACTCGTGGATGTCACGTGTGTAACAAATTTCAAATTCATTAATAATTTGACTGAAATCAAAAATTAAAAGTATCAACTTGAAGTTTAATTTGTATTGTTAGGACGGATGCTCATCCAATATAAAGTTTTCGACATTAATAGAATGTAAAGAAGGGCCTTCAAGGGCACGTTGTAACTGTGAATTCTACTTTATTTTTAAGCTATTGGTTCGTGCTAGTGCAAAATTGGACATCCAAGATAAAGATGGCGATACACCTCTTCATGAAGCCCTGCGCCATCACACTTTGTGCCAGCTCCGTCAACTACAGGATATGCAGGATGTGGGAAAAGTAGACAGTGGCTGGGAACCTTCCAAGAACACAGTAAATATAGTTTATTGATTAAAGTGTTGTATGTTTAATATATATGTTTTTTGTATTGAGGAGGAGAATGGATGAGAAAGAGATGGTAATGAACAGTGCAGATTCACTAGAACAGTAAATTGAGGACAAGTTGCATAGTCATTGTGGACGTATTCCTTGGAGTTTCGAACATTGAGTTGTAATCTAATTGAAATCATTCATTTAATGAATTGAAATAGGTAGATACAGTGCAACTAGTTCCTACAGTAGAATCCAGAAGAAGAAAGCAGAATCTTAAAATAGGACCATTGGCAGTTAAAGAGTGAAATTAGAAAGGGCATCCTCATAGGATTGTGGCAATCAGGAACTCCTTCCTCAAAAGGCAGATATTAGATTTTCATTAGGGATTGGTTCAAGGCTTATGAAGCGACAAAGGGTAAAACTGTGATCATTTTACATAGGAGTGAGGCTTGAGGAGCTGAAAACTTAATGCTATGTATCGTGTTATTAGCCATTTTTGAATCAACTCAGCTGATGGATTAATTGAGAAGATTGAAGAATAAATTCTCCTTGTTCTATTGAATAAATCAAATAATTTGTTTATTCTAGTAAGGGGCAATTTATGAACTTTTCTGTGATTGGGTAGATTTATAAAGCATATTGACTATGATGGTATTGGTGTCTCTTTTCAAATTGGACTAATTGTCCATTGAAATAACTTTAATTAATTTAAGTGAATTATGAATTTAAATTTCTAAAAATTAATTTTCCATTTCAAGTGCAATTTATACATGCCCTTTATACATGCCAACTAGAAATGTTATGCCTTATTTGCTCACTTCATCAGATAACATAAATTACTGGATTCTATCTACAACAGAGAAAAAATTGATGTGGCGTAAAATCTTTGGATTTTTTTTTCTTTAGAGTAGAAGTATTGTATGATCAAAGTTGCAAATAATGGGGGAAACAAGATTATTTGTACAAATTATCAAAAGCTTCAAACTGTAAATTGACTGCCATAATATCCTGTGCTGAAAGTAATGAAAGGAAGCAGCCTCATGACTGTATATACTCAAATATTATTCCTGTCCACCTCTATTTTTGGGAAATCAGTTTGGTGAAATTAAGGATGTTGTCATTTAATGTAGTGGCATGGGACTTTGCTGACACTCGATTTAGACAATAAACAATAGGTGCAGGAGTAGGTCATTCGGCCCTTCGAGCCAGCACCACCATTCAATGTGATCATGGCTAATCATTCTCAATCAGTACCCCGTTCCTGCCTTCTCCCCATACCCCCTGACTCCGCTACCCTTAAGAGCTCTATCTAGCTCTCTCTTGAATGCATTCAGAGAATTGGCCTCCCACTGCCTTCTGAGGCAGAGAATCCCACAGATTTACAACTCTGACTGAAAAAGTTTTTCCTCATCTCCGTTCTAAATGGCCTACCCCTTATTCTTAAACTGTGGCCCCTGGTTCTGGACTCCCCCAACATTGGGAACATGTTTCCTGCCTCTAACGTATCCAACCCCTTAATAATCTTATGTTTCGATAAGATCCCCTCTCATCCTTCTAAATTCCAGTGTATACAAGCCTAGTCGCTCCAGTCTTTCAACATATGACAGTCCCACCATTCCGGGAATTAACCTAGTAAACCTATGCTGCACGCCCTCAATAGCAAGAATATCCTTTCTCAAATTTGGAGACCAAAACTGCACACAGTACTCCAGGTGCGGTCTCACTTTAGAACGGAGATGAGGAAGAACTTTTTCAGTCAGAGAGTGGTGAAGGTGTGGAATTCTCTGCCTCAGAAGGCAGTGGAGGCCAGTTCGTTGGATGCTTTCAAGAGAGAGCTGGATAGAGCTCTTAAGGATAGCGGAGTGAGGGGGTATGGGGAGAAGGCAGGAACGGGGTACTGATTGAGAGTGATCAGCCATGATCGCATTGAATGGCGGTGCTGGCTCGAAGGGCTGAATGGCCTACTCCTGCACCTATTGTCTATTGTCACTGGGGCCCTGTACAACTGCAGAAAGACCTCTTTGCTCCTATACTCAACTCCTCTTGTTATGAAGGCCAACATTCCATTGGGTTTCTTCACTGCCTGCTGTACCTGCATGCTTCCTTTCAGTGATTGATGCACTAGGACACCCAGATCTCGTTGTACTTCCCTTTTCCTAATTTAACACCATTCTGTGGCGGCTCCCAAGGGTAGGGCCATACTACTACCGACCCCTCGGCACGGGAATGGACCAGTCCCGGGAGGCGGTCCTGGACTCAGGGATATAAGGACAAGGTTTGGGCGCCAAGCCATTCCGGCAGACTAGACCCGTCTGAGACCCACGATACAATAAATATACCTTCCCGAAATACCTGGCTCCTTGCCTTTATCAACACGCTACATTGGTGACCCCGACGTGTCCTGGTCAAGGGCTCCCACCAGGTGGAAAAACCGGGTGTTATCCACTGTGATGCCCTGCAGCTGGAACTGGCCTCCGCCTTGAGGATGTTCCCCTCGGCCCCGGAGCGACGACGATACTTTGCGATGTGTCGGCAGGTCAGCCGCGCCCCATCGTCCCGGCCGCGTGGCGCAGGAGGGTGTTCGACGTGGTCCACGGGCTGGCTCACCCATCCATCCGGGCGACGATCTCATTGGTAGCTGCGCGGTTCATGTGGCATGGTCTGCGCAAGCAGGTTGGCCAATGGGCCCGCACCTGCATTCCGTGCCAGACGTCAAAAATTCAACGCCACGTCCGGGCGCCACTCCAAGGGATCGGTCTACCCTGCCGCCGTTTCGACCACCTGCACGTGGACATTGTGGGCCCGCTCCTGCCGTCCCGGGGCATCATCCACCTCTTCACGGTGGTGGACCGCTTCACGCGGTGGCCGGAGGCCATACCACTGGCTGATACGTCTACAGCCACATGCGCTCGTGCGTTGGCCGCGCACTGGATTGCTCGCTTTGGTGTGCCGGTGGTCATCTCATCGGACCGGGGGCCACAGTTCACCTCCGAGCTGTGGTCGGCCATGGCCCACCTGTTGGGCGTGCGGCTGCACCACACCACGGCCTATCACCCGCAGGCAAACGGCTTGGTGGAGAGGTTCCACCGGCAGCTGAAGGCAGCGCTGAAGGCGCGACTCGCCGGCCCCGACTGGATGGACGAGCTACCATGGGTTTTGCTGGGCATCCGGACTGCCCCCAAGGAAGACCTGGCTTCATCCTCAGCGGAGCTCGTCTACGGGTCTCCGCTCACGGTGCCCGGGGAGTTCGTGCCCTCGTTGCCGGGGCGAGAGGAACCGCCCTCATCCACCCTACATCGCCTCCGAGAGCGAGTTGGCAAGCTCGCACCCGTGCCGACGTCCCGCCATGGGACATTCCGCCCTTACGTGCCATCGGCCCTCCAGGACTGCGCCTTTGTGTTCCTGCGCCGTGACGCCCACGAGGCGCCACTCCAGAGGCCGTATGAAGGCCCGTACCGGGTGCTGGAGCACGGGCAGACAACCTTTGTTTTGGACATGGGGGGCCGGCCGGAGGCCGTGTCAATTGACCGCCTGAAGCCGGCCCACTTAGACATCGACCAACCGGTGCGGGTGGCCCAGCCTCGGCCACGAGGTCGCCCCCCTTTGCGGGTCCCACCGCCTGTCTCTCCAACTGTGCCTCCGCCGGCCCCTCTGTCGACCGATTACCGTACGCGGTCCGGTCGGGTTGTGCGACCACCAGTGCGTTTCGTGCCTCCGGATCTGGGGGGGGGTACTGTGGCGGCTCCCAAGGGTAGGGCCATACTACTACCGACCCCTCGGCACGGGAATGGACCAGTCCCGGGAGGCGGTCCTGGACTCAGGGATATAAGGACAAGGTTTGGGCGCCAAGCCATTCCGGCAGACTAGACCCGTCTGAGACCCACGATACAATAAATATACCTTCCCGAAATACCTGGCTCCTTGCCTTTATCAACACGCTACAATTCAGATAATAATCTGCCTTCTTATTCTTACCACCAAAGTGGATAACCTCACACTTATCCACATTAAACTGCATCTGCCATGCATCCGCCCACTCGCACGACCTGTCCAAGTCACCCTGCAACCTCATAGCATCTTCCTCACAGTTCACACTACCACCCAGCTTTGTATCATCTGCAAATTTGCTAATGGTTCTTTTAATCCCTTTGCCAAGTCATTAATGTATATTGTAAATAGCTGCGATCCCAGCACCGAGCCTTGCGGTACCCCACAAGTCACTGCCTGCCATTCTGAAAGGCACCCATTTATCCCCGCTCTTTGCTTTCTATCTGTCAACCAATTTTCTATCCATGTCAGTACCCTACCCCCAATACCATGTGCTCTAATTTTGCCCACTAATCTCCTATGTGGGACCTTGTCGAAGGCTTTAGTGCTTGCCGGTTGAATGTATTTTAATATAGACACAGAGTGCTGGAGTAACTCAGCGGGTCAAGCACCATCTGTGGAGAAAAAGGGTGTGTGTCGTTTTGGGTCGGGACTCCTATCCTTTTTCTCCAGAGATGATGCTTGACCCATTGAGTTACTCCAGCACTTTGTCTATCTTCGGTATATATCAGCATCTGCAGTTCCACTGGAGATGAAAAGACAAAAGGTGTGAGTTAAGGAGATGCGGGTGGAAGAAACATGGAATGTGAAGCCAGAGGATGGAATATCCAGGTCGTTGTCTCTTCCCTGTGCCCCACCTGGATGTGCCACCATTTCTCCCTTTCCCCTGCCCTCCATCTCCTTTCACCTATATTCCTTCCTCTGCTTCCCATTACATACCTCTTCAATCCTTGTCACACATTTTTTGACTTTTCACCTCTGGCCTTTTTTTCAACTATCTGCCAATCCACCTCACCTGTATCCACCTATCAATTGCTAGGCTTTGTCCAGCCCCACCTCTATTCCAGCTTTCTTCTCCATGCTACAATCCACCTGAAGAAGTGGATTCAGCCCAAAACATCGCCTATCCATGCTCTCCAGAGATGCTACCTGATCTGCTGAGTTACTCCAGTACTTTGAGATGAAAGATGAGGCTATGAATGAATAAGCAATATTTTAAATTTGAATTATTTTAGTGTTTTGGGTGATATTGGCAAACAAGTACAAGGATGATGGATCAGTGGAATTCAGTACAGATAGACGGTGGTGGCCAAGATAAGAATATGCTGAGTTTTGCATGAATGGTAAATTACATAATAATTGAAGAAAGAACTTATTTTGATTTCAATTCGAGCCTTCTTGATATTAAACAGCACTGCCTGCCAAACTTCTAAATTATTTATTTGTTTTATCATTTTTCCCCGCATACCAGCTGTCTCTGGTGTTGATGCCACAAGCATTCTAGACCAAATACTGTTTTGTATCCATTAGTGTTTCTAGTGTCAAGCATTTAAGTTAATTGGAAGAAGGGGCTGAGAGGGAGAATGTGGGGAAAGTTATCTTAGTTCAAGAGAAAACATTGAAGGTGTTTAGGGAATAAAACTGATGAAGAAAATTGCAGCACCCACTGGAAAACAACTAATGGATGCAGCAGTTTCCTCAAATTTTTTAAAAAATTGAATAAAGAGACTCCAGTTTTGGAAACTTTGCAAGTGATGTCCTATATAACTGGTAAACAGAGAAGCTGTGCTGACAAGATCTCTTAAAATAATCCTGCAAGTTGTATATGAAAGAATTCTTGTTCTGAAGGTTTTTTTTTAATAACCTAAATATTTAATCATGCTTCCATATTTTAAGATTTATAATTCTTTTCTTCAGTTGCTTATGGGCCTCGGGACACAGGGAGCAGATAAAAAGAGTGCGGCTTCTATCGCTTGCTTCCTAGCTGCAAATGGAGCCGATCTTGCTATTCGCAATAAAAAAGGACAGTCACCACTTGACCTTTGCCCAGACCCAAACCTCTGTAAGGTCCTGGCAAAATGTCACAAAGAGAAAGTCAGGTTTGTGTACCAATATTCTTTTGACATTATTGCAGTCATAAATTTATTGTGTTGGAAGTGTGTACAAATTAAACATATTTTTTTAACTTTCTAAAGTTAATTGATTAGTATTAGTCTTTGATATTTTTTTGTTACTTACAAGCTTGTAACATGTTCTGATACCCAGCAAGTTATTGAAAATACCAGTGGTAGAAGATTCAGTAATAATGACCACTGTATCTATATATAGTACAAGATTGTACCATTTTTGAGTAAAAAGATTTTATTCATTGCTCTTTCTGGACGTTTCCTTGTATTACATATAAAACACTGAAAGGCATCTCATATCTGCAATAAAATCCATGCACTGCTAGACTCTGCTGCATAGGATTACAGGACAAAAATTTGTTGTAGATCACAAGTGTCCCAATGTTGCTTTAAATGAGTAAAGACTGCATTATTTTAAAATGTACAGTTTTGTTCTCAAGTATTTACAGTGGAACAAGGATAGCAAATGCATATAAGTATAAGAAAATAACTGCAGATGCTGGTACAAATCGAAGGTATTTATTCACAAAATGCTGGAGTAACTCAGCAGGTCAGGCAGCATCTCGGGAGAGAAGAAATGGGTGACGTTTCGGGTCGAGACCCTTCTTCAGACTGATGTCAGGGGGGCGGGACAAAGGAAGGATATAGGTGGTGACAGGAAGATAGAGGGAGATCTGGGAAGGAGGAGGGGAAGAGGGGGACAGAGGAACTATCTAAAGTTGGAGAAGTCGATGTTCATACCACTGGGCTGCAAACTGCCCAGGCGAAATACGAGGTGCTGTTCCTCCAATTTCCGGTGGGCCTCACTATGGCACTGGAGGAGGCCCATGACAGAAAGGTCAGACTGGGAATGGGAGGGGGAGTTGAAGTGCTCGGCCACCGGGAGATCAGTTTGGTCAATGCGGACCGAGCGCAGGTGTTCAGCGAAGCGATCGCCGAGCCTGCGCTTGGTTTCGCCGATGTAAATAAGTTGACATCTAGAGCAGCGGATGCAATAGATGAGGTTGGAGGAGGTGCAGGTGAACCTTTGTCTCACCTGGAAAGACTGTTTGTGTCCTTTGATGGAGTTGAGGGGGGAGGTAAAGGGACAGGTGTTGCATCTCGTGCGGTTGCAGAGACTCAGAAGGCAGAACTCACTGACTTCATACACTTCACCTCCAATTTCCATCCTGCCCTTAAATATACCTGGACTATCTCCGACATCTCCCTCCCGTTTCTGGACCTCACCATCTCCATCACAGGAGACAGACTAGTGACGGACATTTACTATAAACCCACTGACTCGCACAGCTATCTGGACTACACTTCTTCCCACCCGGTCCCCTGCAAAAAGTCTATCCCCTACTCCCAATTCCTCCGTCTACGCCGCATCTGCGCCCGGGATGAAGTGTTTCACACTAGGGCTTCAGAGATGTCCTCGTTCTTCAGGAAACGGGGCTTCCCCTCCTCCATTATAGATGAGGCTCTCACTAGGGTCTCTTCTACATCCCGCAGCTCCGCTCTTGCTCCCCCTCCCCCCACTCGCAACAAGGACAGAATCCCCCTCGTTCTCACCTGCCACCCCACCAGCCAGCGGATCCAACAAATCATCCGCCAACATTTCCGTCACCTACAACGGGACCCCACCACTGGCCATATCTTCCCATCCCCTCCCCTCTCTGCGTTCCGCAGAGACCGTTCTCTCCGTAACTCCCTGGTCCACTCGTCCCTTCCTACCCAAACCACCCCATCCCCGGGCACTTTCCCCTGCAACCGCACGAGATGCAACACCTGTCCCTTTACCTCCCCCCTCAACTCCATCCAAGGACCCAAACAGTCTTTCCAGGTGAGATAAAGGTTCACCTGCACCTCCTCCAACCTCATCTATTGCACCCGCTGCTCTAGATGTCAACTTATTTACATCGGCGAAACCAAGCGCAGGCTCGGCGATCGCTTCGCTGAACACCTGCACTCGGTCCGCATTGACCAAACTGATCTCCCGGTGGCCGAGCACTTCAACTCCCCCTCCCATTCCCAGTCTGACCTTTCTGTCATGGGCCTCCTCCAGTGCCATAGTGAGGCCCACCGGAAATTGGAGGAACAGCACCTCATATTTCGCATGGGCAGTTTGCAGCCCAGTGGTATGAACATCGACTTCTCCAACTTTAGATAGTTCCTCTGTCCCTCTCTTCCCCTCCTCCTTCCCAGATCTCCCTCTCCACCTATATCCTTCCTTTGTCCCGCCCCCCTGACATCAGTCTGAAGAAGGGTCTCGACCCGAAACGTCACCCATTCCTTCTCTCCCGAGATGCTGCCTGACCTGCTGAGTTACTCCAGCATTTTGTGAATAAATTGCAAATGCATATATTGTCCCAGTTGCTTTAATCAAACTCTCTTTCCCCCAACCTGGTATTATTGACTACTAACACCAGTGTTTACCTTGGCAAGATGTAGAGAGCACCCCTTCCACATTCTGAAATGCAGGGGCATGACTGGCAAGTGTATCCCAAATGCACCAGAAGGTTTAGTGTAAAGAGCCTATCACTAAAATGTTTTGTTAAAAACAAACCTGATGAAAATATTTTAGGGATTGACTCTATACATGTTTGCCTTCTATCACAGCTCAGTGATTTAAATATTTTAATTATTTTAATGATATGATTTTATTGAGATAATAATAAATAATAATATAACATTCAAAAATAATTATTTGCCTTTCTAAAAATATTTACTCTCTCAAAAACTGCTTAAAAAATGCAAACTCTATTGAAATCACTGGGAATATGGGTCTCTATTCCTGATCTGACGTGTGAAAAGTCCAAGTCAACACAATCTGCACCAATATGATAATGTACTGTCCCTGCTCCTAAGTGACTATTTAAAAGAACAAATGAGCTTTCCCAAAACTTTGTCATCTTTATTCATTTACTTTAAACAGTCTGATAAAGATTGAGGCGTTGCTACAGAATCACAAAAACCTTTGTCCTACCAGTCCACTCTTGGCAGAATCCAAAGTATAAGATTTTAGTTTGCATTGGCAAGATATAATGTTAGGGTTTCCATCAAGTCTCTGGGCTTCTGTAAAGTATCCAGCAACAGCTGAGCTGAAAGATTTGGCTCCTTGAATCCGTCAAGGTTTCTAAATTTCAGACGATGTATGTAGAATGGATTTCAGTCAGGTATTTGGTAAAGTCACCCATGTGGGGCTGGTTCGGAAAATTAAGATGCACGGGATTAAGTGATTTGGCCATATGGATTCAGGACTGGCTTACTGATAGAAGACAGAGAGAGTGGTGCAGTGGAATGACCATATTAAGTCTGGAGGTCTGTGACCAGTGAAGTTCTGCTGGGACCTCTGCTGTTTGTGATATACATACATAAATAAATGACTTTGATGTAAACGTAGACAGGTTGGTTAATAAGTTTGCAGATGACACCAGGATTACTGGAGTCGCAGACTGTAAGGTAGGCTGGCACGGTATGCTCCGAGCCATAGATCAGTGCGGAGTTGCACTTCGAGAGGTTAAATGCAAGGGGAAAATGTACAATCAACAGAATTGATGTACAGGGAGATTTTGGAAAGTTGCCTGGATTAGGGGGCATTAGGTATAGGAAGTGGGTGGACAGATTTTGATTGTTTTCTCTGGAATGTCGGAGGTTGCAGGGAGACCAATAGAAGTAAATAGGATTATGAGGCATAAGCAGGGTTGATAATCAGAATCTTTTTTCCAAGATGGAAAAAAAATCAAACACTAGAGTGCATAGCATTAAGGTGAGAGGGGCAGAGTTTAAAGAAGATGTGCGGGACATCCTTTTTTACACAGAAAGAGGTGAGTGCCTGGAATATGTTGCCAAGGTTGGTGGTTGTGGCAGATATGATAGTGGCATTTAAGAGGCTTTTGGAGAATCATGTGGATATGAGGGAATGGAGAGAGACGGATTATGTGCAGATAGTTAGGAGATGGTCTTGGCAACATGCTCGGCACAGACATTGTGGGCCGAAGGGCCTGATTTTGTGCAGTAGTGTTCTATTGGGCAAAAACAAACCCTATTGGGCACACTAAGTATGATTTGACCCAAGGAGTTAAAGCACCAATGCTTTGGGAAGTTTTGGATGCAGATAGCATTAAAAATGCTTTTAAATCCCTGGTATTAATAGCAGTTCTCCATGACTAAGCTGCAATTAAAGCATGGCCTGGGAGACCAAGGAATGGAAACATTGATTTTTATATACTCCTAAAGGACTCTAAATTTTATGCTGTGTCTGGCTAGCTGTCCAGTCCAGAGATTTTACGGGTTAAAATATGTGTTAATCCTTTTAACATAATTATCACAGTTAAAAGGATTTTATGATTTTTCAGTTAATCTTGGTAGATAATAGAAGTGCTAGTTTCATCTGCCATCACTCAGTCATGGAAAGGGAAATGAGCTAGAATTTCCACTATATCCAATTGTTCCTTTCTTATAAAGATATCTGAGAGTAAATGAGTTCTTGGAATCTGTGACAATATCCAAGTCATTTATGCATATGAGCTGTACTCATTCTCGCACATGCTCAGACACGGGCATATAATTATGTAAATCAGTCCTGGAACTTGAAAATTAAAGATGGCACTGGTTTTGTTCCCAACACGAGTGGACTCGAGCCTTACTTCTCCGACTAATATGTTCTAAGAGGGCATAATACGAAACAGAATCATACATGCCTGAGGGCATCTACCCTCTCTTGGTGATGAAAGATGGCTTTTATTGATTACTTAAGTACACCCATCCTTTATTTTTGTGCTTGACATGACTTGAATTGAAAGGTTTAATTGTCTTTTAATATTTGATCCCAATAAGAAACTGATACACAATGATGGAAAATATTAATTATTTTATCCTTATTTCAGTGGACAGGTGGGATCACACAGTCCTTCCATGATTAACAATGACACAGAGACTTTGGAAGAGTGCATGGTTTGTTCAGATATGAAGCGTGATACTTTATTTGGACCTTGTGGGCACATTGCTACTTGCTCCCTTTGCTCACCACGTGTTAAAAAATGCCTTATCTGTAAAGACCAAGTTCAGTCTCGAACAAAGGTAATATAACCTCTTTGTGATTTTGTATTTTGTGTGACTCCTGAGGATAGCGTAATTTCTTTACCACTGCCTTTTCTATTAGCTGTCTCTAAATTGTCTGCATTCAAAACACCAAGATCTATAAAGTTCCAGCAGTTGTTTTGATTTCAGGCTCATGAACAAGAAGGTTTTATGATGTGTGTGCTTGATGTACAACTGAATTTATTGATGTCTTACCATCCTTTACTGAACATCTGGTAGATTTAGATTTAGAGATACAGCGCGGAAACGGGCCCTTCGGCCCACCGAGTCCGCGCCGCCCAGCGATCCCCGCACATTAACACTATCCTACACACACTAGGGACAATTTTTATATTTACCCAGTCAATTAACCTACATACCTGTACGTCTTTGGAGTGTGGGAGGAAACCGAAGATCTTGGAGAAAACCCACGCAGGTCACGGGGAGAACGTATAAACTCCGTACAGACGGCGCCCATAGTCAGGATCGAACCCGAGTCTCCGGCGCTGCATTCGCTGTAAGGCAGCAACTCTACCGCTGCGCCACCGTGCCGCCCTAGAGCTACTGCCTCCCAGATAACTTTATAAGAAAGACGTGCAGGTTTGTAGGTTAATTGGCCTCTGTAGATTTGCCCCCAGTGTGTAGGGAGTGCATGTTTTAAATGGGATAATGTACAAATTGTGTGAAAAGGAGATTTGTGGTTGAAATAGACCCGGTGGACTGAAGGGCCTGTTGCCATACTGTATCTCTGAAGTAAATTAAATAAATCTGCTCATTTTTGCATTCTTATCCCCTGCTTCTCACTAGTTTAGGCGGCAATTTTTTTTCTTGCTGTGAAACATGGAACATTGGCAATGGTAAGAGTGCAAAATTAGGTCCATGCCTTGGTGTTTTGACTTGCTTTCTTTTTAAAGCTGTCTACTTGTTCCTTAATTTTAATTTTTTTTATTTTTAAATGAAATACTTGAGAATTTATGTTACATAATAAACGAGAATTGTTATATTATGCCCTCTTCCTAATGAATATTAATTCATGATGCAAACATTAAAATGACAACAAAAAAAATCAGATTGTACACTAGGAAAGCTTAATATCCCCTTGGAGCAAGGGAATTGGCTATTTAGATTTTAATTTCCAGACTAACATGAATCTAATCCATTTGACCACAGATTGAGGAATGCGTGGTATGTTCTGATAAGAAGGCAGCAGTGCTCTTCCAGCCTTGTGGCCACATGTGTGCCTGTGACAGTGAGTATGATGAGTTTAAATTGCAATTCTATGAATTGACATTTTCTATATTTACCTTGCCTTGGATGTGGAAACCAAACCAATGGCTATTTTCATCTGCCTTTTCACTGAAGCTTTGACATGTTTGATTCCTGTTTCTGATGCGGTGACTACTGTATCTTCTCCACGATGTGTAAACCTTCATGCCGAAGGTATTTATTCACAAAATGCTGGAGTAACTCAGCAGGTCAGGCAGCATCTCAGGAGAGAAGGAATAGGTGACGTTTCTGGTCGAGACCCTTCTTCAGTCTGAAGATGGGTCTCGACCTGAATAAATACCTTCGATTTCAGATCTAGTTTCAGTGATTAATTGATGCATCCCATGCTTCTGCATAATTAAAAATAACAGGCATGCTTAAACAACCTCATCCTTTGAACTCACTAGGGTTCATTTTTGAACCCCTTACTATCTCTGCCTCCCAGCCCAACCTCCAAAACCCCTAACATCCAACTTCTCACTGAGAGTTGGTCTCAGAGTCATAGAGTCAGACAGTGTTACAGTGTGGAAACAGGCCCTTCGGCCCAACTTGCCCACACCGGCCAACAATGTCCCAGCTACACTAGTCTCACCTGCCTGCGCTTGGTCCATATTCCTCCAAACCTGTCCTATCCATGTACCTGTCTAACTGTCTTTTAAACAATGGGATAATCGCAGCCTCAACTACCTCTTCTGGCAGCTTGTTCCATACACCCACCACTCTTTGTGTGAAAAGGTTACCCCTCGGATTTGTATTAAATCTTTTCCCCTTCACCTTGAACCTATGTCCTCTGGTCCTCAATTCCCCTACTCTGGACTAGAGACTCTGTGCATCTACCCGATCTGTTCCTCTCATGATTTTGTACACCTCTGTAAGATTCCCCCGTCATCCTCCTGCGCTCCATGGAATAGAGACCCAGCCTACTCAACCTCTCCCTATAGCTCATAACCTCCAGTCCTGGCAACACCCTCGTAAATCTTTTCTGAACCCTTTCAAGCTTAACAATATCTTTCCTATAGCATGGTGTCCAGAACTGAACACAACATTCTAAATGCGGTCCCACCACGTCTTATACAACTGCAACATGACCTTCCAACTTCTATACTCAATACTCTGACTGATGAAGGCCAAAATGCCAAAACCCTTTTTGACCATCTTATCTACCTGCGACTCGACCTTTAAGGAGCCATGCACCTGTACTCCTAGATCCCTCTGCTCTACACCAGAGGCCTACCATTTACTGTGTAAGTCCTGCCCTTGTTCGATGTCCCAAAATGCAACACCTCACACTTCTCTGTATTAAATTCCATCAACCATTCCTCTGCCCACCTGGCCAATCAATCCAGATCCTGCTGCAATCCTTCACAACCATCTTCACTAAGTGCAAAACCACTCACTTTTGTATCATTGGTCTGTGGGCAGGGAAGAGTTTGGGCCAATGAAGGTGGCAGTTATCAATTAAAAAATATTTGGGGGGATGAGAGTGGTAGACATGACGCTCAATTGTCCTGCTATGCACAAAACCTACATCCTAACTGCTTAATCATGATCTAGATACTAACCTGAAACCCAAAAAATAAAATCCAGACCAGATTGTTCCCTGAACCCCGCCTTATTCTTCCAACCCTACATCTGACTTTGAATTTTCAGTCCAAGCCCACAACCAAGCGCAAATGTTTGGTGACACTTGGTCACGCCAATGTAAATAAGGCCACATCGGCAGCACCAAATGCAGCAGATGAGATTAGGGGTGGGGGTGCATGTCATTAAAGACAGGAGCAGAATTCGTCCATTTGTCCCATCAAGTCCAGTCCACCATTCAATCGTGGCTGATCTATCTCTCCCTCCTAATCCCATCCTCCTGCCTTCTGCCCGTAACCATTGACACCCATACTAATCAAGAACTTATCAATCTTTACTTTAAAAATACCTCCACAACTATCTGTGGCAAAGAATTCCACAGATTCACCTGGAGTACTGTGTGCAGTTTTGGTCTCCAAATTTGAGGAAGGATATTCTTGCTATTGAGGGCGTGCAGCGTAGGTTTACTAGGTTAATTCCCGGGATAGCGGGACTGTCATGTGTTGAAAGACTGGAGCGACTCGGCTTGTATACACTGGAATTTAGAAGGATGAGAGGAGATCTTATCGAAACGTATAAGATTATTAAGGGGTTGGACACGTTAGAGGCAGGAAACATGTTCCCAATGTTGGGGGAGTCCAGAAAAAGGGGCCACAGTTTACGAATAAGGGGTATGCCATTTAGAACTGAGATGAGGAAAAACCTTTTCAGTCAGAGAGTTGTGAATCTGTGGAATTCTCTACCTCAGAAGGCAGTGGAGGCCAATTCTCTGAATGCATTCAAGAGAGAGCTAGATAGAGCTCTTAAGGATAGCGGAGTTGGGGAGTATGGGGAGAAGGCAGGTACGGGGTGCTGATTGAGAATGATCAGCCATGATCACATTGAATGGTTGTGCTGGCTCGAAGGGCCGAATGGCCTCCTCCTGCACCTATTGTCTATTAACCACCCTCTGACTAAAGAAATTCCTCCTCATCTTCTTCATGGAAACATAGAAACATAGAAAATAGGTGCAGGAAGAGGCCATTTGGCCCTTCCCAAAGGAACGTCCTTTAATTCTGAGGCGATGACCTCTAGTCCTAGACTCGCCCACTAGTGGAAACATACTCTTCACATACACTATTCAAACCGTTCGCTATTCGGTAAGCTTCAATGAGGTCCCCCAGCTCATCCTTCTAAACTCATGCGAGTACAGGCCCAGTGCCATCAAAAGCCTATCATATCTTAACCCAAGTATTCCTGGGATCATTGTTGTAAACCTCTAGATCCTCTCCAGAGCCAGTACATCCTGCCTCAGATATGGTGCCCAAAATCGCTCACAATACGGCCTGACCAGCACCTTATAGAGTCTCAGCATTACATCCCTGTTTTTGTATTCTAGCCCTCATGAATTAAATGTAAGATTGCGCTTACCTTCCTTACTACCAATTCGACTTGCAAATTAACTTGTTGGGAATTCTGCACCCGCACTCCCAAGTCCCTTTGCACCTCCGATTTCTGGATTCTCTCCCCATTTAGAAAATAGTTAATGCCTTTATTCAGACTTGTCCCTCTGGCTCGCGTGGAAGGTCCGCTGGGCACATTAATGACTTAGACGAAGGGATTAAAAGTACCATTAGCAAATTTGCAGATGATACTAAGCTGGGGGGTAGTGTGAATTGTGAGGAAGATGCAATAAGGCTGCAGGGTGACTTGGACAGGTTGTGTGAGTGGGCGGATACATGGCAGATGCAGTTTAATGTAGATAAGTGTGAGGTTATTCACTTTGGAAGTAAGAATAGAAAGGCAGATTATTATCTGAATGGTGTCAAGTTAGGAGGAGGGGGAGTTCAACGAGATCTGGGTGTCCTAGTGCATCAGTCAATGAAAGGAAGCATGCAGGTACAGCAGGCAGTGAAGAAAGCCAATGGAATGTTGGCCTTCGTAACAAGAGGAGTTGAGTATAGGAGCAAAGAGGTCCTTCTACAGTTGTACCGGGCCCTGGTGAGACCGCACCTGGAGTACTGTGTGCAGTTTTGGTCTCCAAATTTGAGGAAGGATATTCTTGCTATGGAGGGCGTGCAGCGTAGGTTCACTAGGTTAATTCCCGGAATGGGGGGACTGTCGTATGTTGAAAGGCTGGAGCGATTGGGCTTGTATACACTGGAATTTAGAAGGATGAGGGGGGATCTTATTGAAACATATAAGATAATTAGGGGATTGGACACATTAGAGGCAGATAACATGTTCCCAATGTTGGGGGAGTCCAGAACAAGGGGCCACAGTTTAAGAATAAGGGGTAGGCCATTTAGAACGGAGATGAGGAAGAACTTTTTCAGTCAGAGGGTGGTGAAGGTGTGGAATTCTCTGCCTCAGAAGGCTGTGGAGGCCAGTTCGTTGGATGCTTTCAAGAGAGAGCTGGATAGAGCTCTTAAGGATAGCGGAGTGAGGGGGTATGGGGAGAAGGCAGGAACGGGGTACTGATTGAGAGTGATCAGCCATGATCGCATTGAATGGCGGTGCTGGCTCGAAGGGCTGAATGGCCTACTCCTGCACCTATTGTCTATTGTCTATTGTATGAAGATGATGGTGGAGCCATAGAGACAGCTGTTTCATCTCCTTCGTGAACACAATGTCAGGTTGCTTTTCGACCCCACTCCAGTTGAGGATATAGAAACAGTCCATATGAAAATTTAATAAGACTTTACACCCAATTCTTCATGGTGATATAGCTACTATACTGGCATCTCACCCTTGTGATGGCTCTTTTACACAAATCATGAATACCATTTCTTACAATTATGTGATGAATTTTTGAATTGCTACCAGTAAGAAAAATTAGAATAGAAGGGGGGGTTGAATTGAAATTTAACGAATAGAGTGGATGTGGGGAGGATGTTTCCACTATTGGGAGAATCCATAGGGCACAGCCACAGAATTAAAATGGGCTTGTTTATAGAAAGGAAATTAAGGGGAATTTCTTTAGCTGGAAGGTGGTGAATCTGTGGAATTCATTGCCATAGATGGTTGTCGAGGCTAAATCTTTAGGTATTTTTAAAGCAGATTGATAGGTTGGGTGATTAGTACGGGTGTCAGGGGATATGGGGAGAAGGCAGGAGAATTGGATTGAGAGGTAAAGCTCGATCAGCCATGATTGAATGGCAGAGCAGACTTGATGGGCCAACTGGCTTAATTCTGCTCCTGTGTGTTATAAACTTATAAACATAATTGAGCCAAAGCACTAGATCTTTACTTGCTCTCAGGTAGACTGGAAAGGCCTATATTTGCTCAAACTGGAGGAGTTGCTTTGGAGTAAGGGATCTGAACTGAAAACAAGTGTCAGCATCATCAATATTCCTGATATTTTTGTTACGCAGAATTTTGAGTACCTGCTGACTGTAATATAACTCCAATTATTTTTATTTACTTGCATATCCCACAATTTGATTAAAAAATAAGTATTTCCTTCTTTCATTGATTGATCAGACCATCCTTTGGATTCAGGCAAAGGAAGCAAAATAGTTTGTGGACATTTGTAAACATTTGCACCATTACATTTCATCAGATGAATTGACCACAATGCATTAAATGTAAATGGTCTTCAGATACACCATATCTCAACTGGTCAGGGATGATTTTTTTTTTGCCCCCTTTGGAAATTTAAAATCCTAAAACAGTGTGATCCACCATTCAAGTAACATTGAGGCTGGTTTAATCTTTGATCATTTAAAAAAAAATAGCTCAGTTATGTATTGGAATTTAATCTGGAGACAATAAATTTGGTAGGAATATGTTTTAAGACTCCCTAATCTGCATAAATGATCAACAAGTTTACATTTGTTAAGGGCCTAACATCTGTATGAAGGGCACTTTGGATTTTGTTTTACATGTGCTGGGTCTGACTTGTTCACCTGTCAATAAAACCTTTTTTTTAAACTAATTGCAGATTTGGAAATGTATGTAATTGGTTAAATATTTGCAAATGGTTAATGCTTTTTGTAAACTTTCTCAGATTGTGCAAGCCTCATGAAAAAGTGTGTGCAATGCCGGGCTGTTGTGGAACGTAGAGTGCCTTTTATCATGTGTTGTGGTGGGAAAGGTGTGGAAGATTCCAATGACGATCTCAGTGAGTCATTTCTTAGCACAATCCATTTTTTATTTTCTTTGAAATGTCTTCGCATTTATAACTTGATATATTTTTAGTCCAATATAATAAGGCTGAATATAGAATTCATTCAATTTTCACTCCTGCAACATCATGAAATTTACATCATGAAATTCAAGTGACAGCAATCTGACTGTAATTTTATAAGAAGGTAAATTAAATTAATTACTAATTAGATATACAAGATTTGAGCTTTAGTATTGAGAATATAGCATGTTTGTACATACAATTTAATTGTTTATTTGTTAAATCTTTAAATGTTTTTTTCTGCAGATATGTGATGGTCTGCTACAAATTTTCTATTTAAATAATTGCAATTCAGAAATGTAAAATGAGGGGGAAAAATCACTATTTGTCCCACAGTATAAGGGTATCTAATAATCTGATGTTTGAAATCATTGTATTGTTCAAATATAATTATTCTTTGAGGGAAAGATTAATGTAGCACCTTATTACAACTGATGCTGATAATCATTTGGAAATATGCTAGCATTATATTTTTAAATATGCCTGGAGTGCCTGGAATGTTATGGTGTACCATAATAGCATCTGTAGTATTATAGTAGAGCCTGTACTTTTGAAAATGGCTGTAAATATTTACTCCAGATTTTATAATTGACTTGGATGAAATCAACGTAACTGTGGTAATTAAAATTGATGGTGCCCCAAAGATAGAAAGGAGAGTAAATTGTAAAGAGATGTATGGAAACTACAAGGACATTTTGATGCAATAAGTGTGTTTTTAATTGAAGAGGGGGGTCTTGGTAGGTCTAATGTTGAGAGAATGATACCTCTTGAGGCAGAATCTATAATTAGCTACTTTGTTTAAAAATAAGGGGTCACTGATTTAAGATGCAGAGGACATTTTGACAACTTGGATATTTTAATTTACCAGTCAACCTTATCATTGCAGACTCAAGTATACTTAACATTTCCTTTTTATGGAATGCTGAACAATTCCCTGAGATATCTTGCTATTTTTATAAAGATGTTGCCATTCAAAGGTTTATTGTTTTTAAATTGACATCTAGCTTTCATTCCTGGAAGTTGAGCATCTGCCCATTCAAGATGTTCTGCTTATTTTCTTAGTTCAGGTGGTTTAGTTCAGAAAATCAATCGGTTCCCAATGCAGGCACATTATATACAAAACTGTCCATATGTGAAGATACTGATGAGTAAGTTCCTTACTCACTGAGGAAACAAGAATGTGCAGTGCAGAAATCAGATTTGTATAGAACATGTCCGTAGGTATCAACAAAATTCTGTTCCTAAGAAATATTTGTAACCCGAACTGTTTATAAGTTGGAAATGAACAAAAACAGTCTGTTGAGGAGGATCACAGAAACAGCTGTGACGGGAGAGCGGGAAGAGTGGCTGCCAGCCAGCCTCATTGAAATGGTGAGTGAGAGATTGATTCTGCTCAGCACTTCCAGATCTGCTAGGCTCAACCCAGATCCCAATCGTTTGGCTTGTCGGACGTAGGGGAGAGAAGCCACATGGAAGTACCCTGACAGAAGATGCCTACAGCCCAGCACCAACAGGCAAATTCATCCCCATCCATCATGGTGGTCTCCCAAATACTAGTTCGTATGTATGGAGTGTTTACAAGTTTGTAACCTGGGGAGCATCTGTACTAATCTATTTTCAATCAAAATGTGCATGAACAAATTGAGCACCAGACTAGGTCACAACAAAGTCACATCCATACCACGCATCTCTGCAGGGATTTCATTATTGTCATCTGGGATGTGGTGTCAAATATGAGAGACGTGGTGACATTAAACAGTAGCCTGACATAATCAGAGGTTTGCAGTAATGTATTTGCTGGCCAAGATGCAATATGTCCTGTTATCAAGATAGCTGTGATGGGCTATGTGAATGTTCACCACCAATGGCAAGTATATTTGAATGGTCATCCCCAGTCGGAGGCTGAGGGATGACCTGATAGGAATATATAAGACTGAGAGGCACAAGCAGGGCAGATAGTCAAAATCTATTTTTTCCCATGATTGGAGTATCAAAAACTAGAGGGCATCGGTTTAAAGTGAGAGGAAAACGTTTTAAAGGGAATCGCAGGAGTAATTTATATTTGCACAGAGTGGTTGATATCTGGAGTTGATAGAATCAGATATACTTGGAATGTCTCAGAGGCTTTTAGATAGAAACAGTCATGGGAGAGAAGGATGCAGTCTTAATGCAGGAAAAGGTGATTGATGCAGATGAACAAAGGTCATCATGGACGTGGTGAGGTGAGAAGCCCACGTATGTGCCGAACTGCTCTATGATTCAATGGCAAATGCGACGCTATTGACTAAACAGTCCAGTATTGAAGGATGTAGCTGCCAGTTTGAACATGTGAATGATGACAGAATTAACATGCACCTCAATTCTGTAGGATGAATTGTTCAAATGGTTTAAAAAAACGAGTTGAGTTACCTGAAGACATTCATTGGATTTTTCATGGAGCAGTGTAGTTTGGTGACTGGTGAAGTTAGATAGATTTTGAACCTATGACAGATATTTTTTAGCACCACAAAGATTGAACTACATTACACAATATTCTTGAAAAAGAGAGAAACTACCATAAATTCAATTGACTTGAGTACTTTTTAACATTACCAATGATTTAAACCAAAGAAAAAATCTATTTTAAAAATGTTAGCACAATCTGGACTCTTGTTTTGCAGGTAGTGGAAATATTACACCTTTGCAGCGAGACAAGGACAATACCAATGTCAATGCTGATGTGCAGAAGCTCCAACAACAGTTACAGGATATTAAGGAACAGGTAAAATGCTACCATTAATGAAATAAGCATTTGATTTTAATTTCTGGCTAACAGAATACAGAATACATATACAGAGCTTTATTTGTCATTCGGTACCAAGGTATCGAACGAAATTACATTAGCAGTCACACAAAAAAAAAAGAACACAAGACACATGACCCCAACACAAACATCCATCACAGTGACTCCAAACACCAAACACCCCTTCACTGTGATGGAGGCAACAAAACTTCCACTCTCTTCCCCACGCCCACGGACAGACAGCTCGTCCCCGACCGACCCGCACAGTCCCTGCAAGGGGATGGGTGTCCCCGCGGCCGAGCCGCACCGGGCATTGTTAAGTCCATCGGCCGAGCCGCACCGGGCGATGGAAGGCCCCGCGGGCGATGGAAGGCCCCGCGGCCGAGCCACACCCCGCGCCGTGAGGAAGAGACCTAAAAAAGAAACGTTTCCACACCCCCCACACATACACAGCCAAAAACCAAAAACCATCCCAACACCGACACACAACAAAAAAAAAAGGGAGAAAAAAAAGACGAACAGACTGCCAGCGAGCCGCAGCCGTTAGGCGCCGCCACACGAGAAGAAATAACAATGACATACCTGTGTTTAAATCGAAGGTATTTATTCACAAAAATGCTGGAGTAACTCAGCAGGTCAGGCAGCATCTCAGGAGAGAAGGAATGGGTGACGTTTCGGGTCGAGACCCTTCTTCAGACTGATGTCAGGGGGGCGGGACAAAGGAAGGACATAGGTGGAGACAGGAAGATAGAGGAAATCTGGGAAGGGGGAGGGGAAGGGAGGGACAGAGGAACTATCTAAAGTGGGAGAAGTCGATGTTCATACCACTGGGCTGCAAGCTACCCAGGCGAAATATAAGGTGCTGTTCCTCCCATTTCCGGTGGGCCTCACTATGGCACTGGAGGAGGCCCATGACAGAAAGGTCAGACTGGGAATGGGAGGGGGAGTTGAAGTGCTCGGCCACCGGGAGACCTCCCTCTATCTTCCTGTCTCCACCTATATCCTTCCTTTGTCCCGCCCCCCTGACATCAGTCTGAAGAAGGGTCTCGACCCGAAACGTCACCCATTCCTTCTCTCCTGAGATGCTGCCTGACCTGCTGAGTTACTCCAGCTTTTTGTGAATAAATACCTTCGATTTGTACCAGCATCTGCAGTTATTGTCTTATACTACCTGTGTTTAAATAGTGCCCGCAGTTGCAGCTGTGTTCTTGTTCATTCTAATCAAATTTGAATTAAGTAACCCACTGATGCCAAACTTTGCAAAAGTGGTTTGCATTTTTGTGAAAACCTGGGTTTCATATGTGTCCTCTTTGATATTTCTGACTGATTTTTATGTCATAAAGGTCTTTTAAGCTGTTGTTGCATAAAATAAGAATATCCCAATTTTGTTGGTAAGGCCCATCAAGGTTATGGTATCTGTGCTTGCTCAGTCAAATCTGGAGGTCTTGAACTTGCTCACCAGCGGTTGGTGCTAAAACTCAAAAATGCTTCATCTTGCTAAGATTTTCCAACCTTTCCCGTGGGTTATCAGCTGTTGGATTCTGCATTCAGTTAGACCTGATGCAAAATCTGCAATCTTCTTGGATGAGGGAAGAGTTCCTTTCGGTTCAATACCTATAACGTCATACTGTTTTTAATATTACTTGTTTTTAATCTTAAAACATTTGCTTAAAAATATTTTAATTGTTTTTATTTCAATTATTTCTGAATGTGCGAGACAAAACCTTGCATAATGTTTTAGAAAACCTTGCATAATGTTTTAAAGGGAAAACCATAGGGCGGCACGGTAGCGCAGCGGTAGAGTTGCTGCTTTACAGCGAATGCAGCGCCGGAGACTCAGGTTCGATCCTGACTACGGGTGCTGCACTGTAAGGAGTTTGTACGTTCTCCCCGTGACCTGCGTGGGTTTTCTCCGAGATCTTCGGTTTCCTCCCACACTCCAAAGACGTACAGGTATGTAGGTTAATTGGCTGGGTAAATGTAAAAATTGTCCCTAGTGGTGTAGGATAGTGTTAATGTGCGGGGATCGCTGGGCGGCACGGACTTGGTGGGCCGAAAAGGCCTGTTTCCGGCTGTATATATATGATATGATATGATACCTTTTACAACTAGTGCTCTTCAAGGAGTTGCGGGTCAGTTTTCTCCTTAGTACTATTAAAGGTTCTTGGGGGCTTGTAGCTGCACAGATAAAAACCCTTCATTCCAGCAAAAAAAAATCCTCTGCATCCAAATTAATTACATTTGAATGTGAGATGATTGCAGCTGACAACTGTGCCAGCAAAGTCTTGTCTGTTGTTCATTTTAAACACTGTCACAAGAGCCCAACTACATGGGAAGTGGGTTCTATTGGATTGGCTACAAATCACTTCCAATTAGTTTATCTGGCAGAATACCTTGTCAATGTGTAAATAGTTACATATTTGTCTTGCTATTCATTATATTTGAACTGAATATAAAAAATAAAATGCAATCATTCAGTTCTGTAATTCTATGAAGTGAAAATAGAAAACAATATTCAAGGTACTGAATTCAAACCTCAGATGATTACCTTATTCAGCTTTGATCGTTGATATTTTCTCACATGCTTCAGAATTCCTATTTGATAGAATCTCAGTAGATATCAATTAAATCAAATGTAAAAAATCTAACTTTCCTGCTAAAGTGAAGTGTATTTGATGTTCAGTAGAACAGATAGTTATCAGTGTTTGATATGTAATCTGTTTCAGACTATGTGTCCTGTTTGCCTGGATCGTTTGAAGAACATGATTTTCCTCTGTGGACATGGAACATGTCAGCTTTGTGGTGATCGAATGTGTGAATGCCCTATCTGTCGCAAAGCTATAGAGCGCAGGATTTTACTGTATTGAACAGAGTATTTGTCTGAGTACAAAACAGAGCACTGCACATGTATCATAGTCCCAAATAAATTATTTTTGGTAGTCCTTTTGTTTGTGCTATGATAGTTGAACCATGAAGTCTAGAGCCTTTTCTGTCGTCAAGTTAAGTATGGGAAATCAAAAATTTATATGCATAGTTCTTTACAAGCAGTCATCAAAACACGTTGTTGATGAGGCTGTCTTGTTAGTATCAGCTCTAAATCCAACTCCCAATGTATCCAATTGAATTCCTCCAGTTGATAAAAAGGCTCTTTTGGCTACAATAGGAAAATAGCAATTTTTCTTTCTGAGTTAGTACCACAGAACATAATATACCTGCTGAGTGCTTAAAACATTTTCTTAATATTGTTCTTTAAATCTAACAACTTCAATACAGAAAATTCTTTAATGTATTTGGGTTTTTAAATATATTTCTCTTGCAGAGACACTTAACTCACCTGTGACTAATTTTCTGGAAATAAAAATAATAAACAATGGTTTATCATCTGTATTGTTCAGTAACCCAATTAAACAAAAACCAAACACTTGATACTAAACTGTAAAGCTCTTAAAAAATGATATCTAGCTAATCTGTTATCTGGCATACAGGTGTTAAAGTGTGCTGTTTTAACCTGAATAATACCTCAGAAATTAATCTGTAGAATTGGGAATTTTAAGTAGTTAAAATGTACTTTATATATGCTATCTAATTTTAATACTGCAGTATTCTCATTTTCTACATAAAAATAGCAAACATTGTAAAAATCCTTTGGTTCGCAAGTAAAAAGGGTTTGAAGACCTGCTATTCAATGATACAGAGTTTAAATAGATGGGGGCCTTGTGGTGACAGGCCGGAGCTTAAAGTCTGTAAGCCAATTGAAATTCTAAGTTATATTGTTAATTCAAGGAGGAAAGTGATACTATATTTTTGCATGTTTGGATGTTTCAGTGTACACTAGTTCAAATTCTAATCATGATCATTCTTGATCCATTTAAATGTTGATATTTTTGCAGGCCTCAGCCACATAAAGGTGTGTGAAACCAGATTTTCATTGATCAAGTGCCTCATCTGTGCTTGGCAGCACTTCACAGCCAGGCAAATTTTGGAATTATCATAGGCTGTCTAAATCACAGCAATCAATGGTGTAACGCATTCATACACCAATATGTTTGTATTACTGGACAACTCAAATATTGCTGATCTTTAACTACAAGCATTTTATTTGCAGTTAGTTCATTGTTGATTTATGATTTAAAGAGGAGCAATTTTTGAATGAACATATTATATGAAATTTAGTTTAATGTGGTTTTTTGATGTCCATACACGTGTCATCTTGTACGTTATGTATTTTCTTAATGCCATTTAAAAATGTTGGCTCCAAATCAACTGGATTTGCATCCTTCTCCAATGCATAATTGCACCAGCCATCCATTGTCTTAAATGAACAGTTATAATTTGCAAACTGAAGCTGCCTATTATCTATTATCTCCTTATTATCATCTCCCTTTTGCTGAAATTGAACATTGCATCCTGGAGATACAACATAATAAGCTTCTAAACTTAACTATATGGAACAAATTTGAATGTTCCATTTCCAGATTGGATTTGAATTAAAATGGCTACTATCATGGAAAGTTAAGGAATCTTGATCAAGAACATGTTTTGAAACACCATTGAAATTATTTACAGTTACATTAGCTGACAGTTTAAATATCAAATTGCTAAATATTTTCTACTTTGAAATGTCTGGAGTGTGCAAATCTCCATAATTAGTTTCTAGTAAATCGTGAGATTGGCACATAAATAAACTTAATTCAACAAGGCCCCTGGCTTCTGCTATACATGACAGTAATTTTAAGTCATTGGATACATAGCAGCAGATTGAATAGTTTGTGTTCTTATTTCAAAAGTAGAAGGGGAAGCTTTTTTCAATATCTGGTCATCTTTCTCCTACGTCTTGTTTTTGGATTACTTTGTGACTTCTAGGAATTTAGCAGCCTGCATGGTAATCATGTTTCTTTTCCATAATTTTACAATTAAGTTTATTTTTTTAGATTGTGCTTCAAAGCAACCTCTTAATTGTTTTTTCAGAATGATTTCATAGTTTTAGTTATTTGAATTGGTTTCACTAACATATTTTGAATTTAAAATATGTTGGAAAATGTGGAAATAAGATTTGCACAAGAACTGTTTAATTGTATTTCATAATTAATAATTCCGAATGTCAGTTCTAAACTCTTGGTTTTGCTTGGTAGCCTAAAGATCAGGAAGTCTCAGTAGTCTCGAATTGTCTCTTACAGACTATGAATGTTTCTTTTTTCCTGATTAAGGTCTGCATATATTGTCATTGGAAGTTTGGCAACATTTCAACCCTAATTCACATTATCTGAATAAATACTTGGAAGTTTTTAAGTGATCAAAATAGCCCATCATTACTGACACCAGTAAGCCTAAATTGATCTGCAGTGATAGGCATTGGGGGTTGATAAGGTAGGGTAGGGAAGGAGGAAGATTGTGGAGGGTTTTAATCAAAGAGAACATTTCCGCAAAATCATAATTTGTAGCCTTGGCTCTGTCACCTACAATAGGATTCTGTCAAATGAATGTTCAGGTTGAGGTCAGGTGCATTTCACAACTGTAAAAAAATATTTAAATTGCTTTTGTGCAACTTTTGCTGTACTAGTTGCAACTGCGGGTTTGCTTTGCATCATAAGCGAATCAATAGCAGTGAAATACACTATAGGATAAGATTAACAGTTTTGTAATAGTTTAGAATTTTGCTTAGAATTGATGTAGTGTTTTTCCTTTAGTTGCTTTATCTTTGGTATACGTGAATATCTACTTAACATCAATTTTGTAATAGAATGAAATTGTGTGTAAAGTTGGTAAGTTTATTTTGTTAATTTGCTGGCTATTCACTATGTTGTTATCGTATGTATAGTTACTTATGAAGATTTTGTAATGTTCATGTCAATTGCCTGAAAATACTTGTTTGGCCAAATCACTTTATACTAAAGCATTCAAATGCTAATCACAAATGGATAAATGAACATTTTGAATTTACTTTCTATCCTTTTATGTACAGCCTTGTTTGTCTCTGTTTTGAAAGATAATTTCTCTCCTTACAAAGCAGAATTCCTCTATGAAATCATTTTCCTTTTGTCATGTTTGTTACAATTTTAGCATGGTGGGGTAGGAGTGGGAATTAAAGAACTTCCCCTTTTAAATGGGGATGAATCCTGACCAAACTGTTTGCTCATTGTTTTTGCAATGCTGTTTAGTGTCTGAATGAAGCAGTTCTGTGCTTTGTTAATGAAAATTGCACAACCAGGTCAAAGCTTTAGAAATAAAATCTCATTTATATTCCTTGGTTAACCTGACTGATGTGATTTTAAAAACTAAAAAAAAAAATAACATTTCAATCATAACTTGGGCACAACCAATGGTCTGCAAGAAGTCTTCGAGTCATAGAGTTATACAGTGTGGAAACAGGCCCTTCGGCCCAACTTGCCCACACCAGCCAACTTGTCCCAGCTACTCTAGTCCCACCTGCCTGCGTTTGGTCCATATCCCTCCAAACTTGTCTTATCCATGTACCTGTCTAACTATTTCTTAAATGTTGGGATAGTCGCAGCCTCAACTACCTCATCTGGCAGCTTGTTCCATGCACCCACCACCCTTTGTGTGAAAAAGTTACCCCTCGGATTCCTCTTAAATCTTTTCCCCTTCACGTCAAACCTGGTCTGGTCCTCGATTCCCATACTCTGGGCAAGAGACTCTGTGCATCTATCCGATCTATTCCTCTCATGATTTTATACACCTCTATAAGATCACCCCTCATCCTCCTGTGCTCCAAGGAATAGAGACCCAGCCTACTCAACCTCTCCCTTTAGCTCACACCCACTAGTCCTGGCAACATCCTCGTAAATCTTCTCTGAACCCTTTCAAGCTTGACAATATCTTTCCCATAACATGGTGCCCAGAACTGAACACAGTATTCTAAATGCGGTCTCACCAATGTCTTTCCAACTGTAACATGACCTCCCAACTTCTATACTCAATACTCTGACTGATGAAGTTTGCGGATGACACAAAGCTGGGTGGCAGTGTGAACTGTGAAGAGGATGTTAGGAGGTTGCAGGGTGACCTGGACAGGTTGAGTGAGTGGGCAGATGCATGGCAGATGCAGTATAGTATAGATAAATGTGAGGTTATCCACTTTGGCGGCAAAAACAAGGAGGCAGATTATTATCTCAATGGTGTTAGGTTAGGTAAGGGGGAGGTGCAGCGAGACCTGGGTGTCCTTGTACACCAGTCACTGAAAGTTGGCATGCAGGTACAGCAGGCAGTGAAGAAAGCTAACGGCATGTTGGCCTTCATAACGAGAGGATTTCAGTATAGGAGTAAAGGGGTTCTTCTGCAGTTGTATAGGGCCCTGGTAAGACCACATCTGGAGTATTGTGTACAGTTTTGGTCTCCTAATTTGAGGAAGGACATCCTTGTAATTGAGGCAGTGCAGCGTAGGTTCACGAGATTGATCCCTGGGATGGCAGGTCTGTCATATGAGGAAAGATTGAAAAGACAAGCCTTGTATTCACTGGAGTTTAGAAGGATGAGAGGGGATCTTATAGAAACATAAACATAGCACAAAAAGTAAGGAAATTTGTGTTTGGTAGATTATTTCTTTGTTGTAACAATGTTTCTGGGCAATAAATCTTATACCGTTGGAAAGCCTGTTTATTTCCCTTTTAAATGGTGCCACATTTGTAAGGAACATGCATTTGTGGGATGAGCAGCAGAGCTGAGTATGTGGGTTGCGCCCATGAAAAATCTGCCAAATCTTCTCTGCCAATGCCAAATAGCTTATTCTGCCATTGACTCTTGTTCGGTGTTGTTTGGTGGATTGGATGATTGAAGTCTGAAGAAACAAGACATATTGGCAATTTAACAATTTATTCATTTAATAAACAAGAGCCTCAGTAGCGTGTGGAAGAACAATACACAGCCACAACAGCCTGGCTCCTCCTCCTCATGCTGATCACCAGCCTGGTCACACACTGTTGTGGGATGGCATCCCATTCTTCAACCAGCATTTGTCGCAAGTCAGCTAACGTGGTTGTGTTGGTCACTCTGGCACGAACAGCACGCCCAAGCTGATCCCACAAGCGTTCAATGGGGTTGAGGTCAGGATTGCTGGCAGGCCATTACATCCTCTCCACTCCCAAATTCTGGAGGTAGTCTCTGAGAAATCCTGTAGCTCAAAACAAGAGTCAATAGCAACAGCAGAATAAGCTGTTTGGCATTGGCAGAGAAGATTTGGCAAATTTTTCATGGGCGCAACCCATATACTCAGCTCTGCTGCTCATCCCACAAATGCATGTTCCTTACAAATGTGGCACCATTTAAAAGGGAAATAAACAGGCTTTCCAACGGTATAAGATTTATTGCCAAAAAGCATTGTTACAACATAGAAATAATCTACCAAACACAAATTTCCTTACTTTTTGTGCTATGTTTATAAAATTATAAAAGGACTGGACAAGCTAGATGCAGGAAAAATGTTCCCAATGTTGGGGGAGTCCAGAACCAGGGGCAACAGTCTTAGAATAAAGGGGATGCCATTTAAAACTGAGGTGAGAAGGAACTTTTTCACCCAGAGAGTTGTGAATTTGTGGAATTCTCTGCCACAGAGGGCAGTGGAAGCCAAATCACTGGATTTAAGAGAGAGAGATAGAGGTCTAGGGGCTAGTGGAATCAAGGGATATGGGGAGAAGGCAGGCACAGGTTATTGATTGTGGATGATCAGCCATGATCACAATGAATGGCTGTGCTGGCTTGAAGGGCCGAATGGCCTCCTCCTGCACCTATTTTCTATGTCTGTTTCTATGTCTATGAAGGCCAATGTGCCAAAAGCCTTTTTAACCAGCTTGTGATTCGACCTTCAAGGAACCATGCACCTGTATTCCTAGATCCCTCTGCTCTACAACATTCCCCAAGGGCCTGCCATTCACTGTGTAGGTCGTGCCCTTGTTAGATGTCCCAAAATGCAACACCTCACACTTCTCCGTATTAAATTCCATCAACCATTCCTCAGCCCATCTGGCCAATCGATCCAGATCCTGCTGCAATCTTTAACAACCATCTTCACTATCTGCAAAACCACCCACTTTTGTCTCATCAGCAAACTTGCTAATCTTTTCCTGTATGTTCTCATCCAAATCATTGATGCAGATGACAAACAGTAATGGGCACAGCACTAGTCACAGACTGCCAGTCTGTGAAGCAACCTTCCACCATCACCCTCTGCTTCATTCCATGGAGCCATTTTGCTATCCATTCAACCAGCTCTCCTTGGATCCCATGCAAACTAACCTTCCAGAGCAGCCTACTATGCAGAACCTTGTTAAATGCCTTACTGAAATTCATGTATACACCTACAGCTCCCCCATCATCGACCTTTTTGGTCCCGTATTCAAAGAATCAACCAGATTTGTGAGACACGACCTCCCACGTACAAAACCATGCTGTCTATACCTAATCAGCCCTTGTCCATCCAAATGCCTGTATAACCTATCCCTCAGAATACTCTCTAGTAACTTTCCAACTACAAATATAAAGCTCACCGACCTACAGCTCCCAGCATTTTCCCTACAGTCCTTCTTGAAAAGGGGCAAAACATTAACCACCCTCCAGTCTTCTGGCACCTCTCCTGTATTTAAGGACGACTCGCTTTGAAGTTCACCTAAAACAATAACAGTACAAACGCCTGAAGACCATGACATTTGACGGCATGATATTTCTTTTCAAATGGAATGTGAATCCAAGATATTGCATCAGAGCATTATTTTAATGCAACATGTGAATATAAAGTTTTGTTGTATTTATCAACAATATGCCATGTTTTTGACCTCCAGTCTCCACAAATGTGCATCATCAATTTTTTGTTTATAAATTCTTTTGTACCATTCCCTTCTCTGTTTCTAAGACCTGCCTGCTAACTCTATTTCCCAGCCTGACGCAGTTTCTTTCCTTTGTTTGAGGATTATCCAGAGATTGCACCGTGAGAAATGTCCTCCCTAAATTGGGTTTGACAACTCCTTTCAGCCATGACCTTTCCTTCCAAAGGAAAGTCAGCATGGTGCTTCTGTGTAGAGAAATTGCTCCTTGTCTTAGTAAAATTGGTTCACACCTTTGGACTCTGAGCCCCATTTTTCACTTTCTAGTCAAGGGCAATGGCTTTGCAAAATCTTCTGCATTGACTGTTCAGGATCATATATTTCAAGAGATAACCTCATTCACGTTAACTCTGTAGAATAATTTCATCAGGTACCCTTAGCTGTATCTGCTAGTTAATGCTATTTTATTTGCAAGGGCATCCTAATTCCTCAGGATACCAGAACTTATCTTTTAAAATTGCAATTCAAATATTTTTTTGACTATATAATCCATCTCGCCACCTCATTATACACCATATGCCACTTTTACCTCTGCCACTGAAAAAGGCAATACGGTGAGAAAAGATTAAATACGTAAGTAAACTAGCCAATAAAAAAAGGAACAAAAGATTATTTGGGTATATAATAAAGAGTAAAAAAGAGACAAGAGTGGATATTGGACTGCTGGAAAATGATGCTGGAGAAGTGATAATGGGGAATAAAGAAATGGCAGAGGTATTGAATACATTTTTTGCATCAGTGTTCACAGTGGAAGACACCAGCAATGTGCTGAAAATTCAAAAGAGTCAGGGGGTGGAAGTTAGTGGAGTGACTATCGTGAAAGAGAAGGTACTTGGGAAGCTGAAAGGTCTGAAGGAGGATAGGTTCAAGAAGAGAGCAAAGCAGAAGAGTGGAAACTATAGACGGTTAGCGTGACTTCAGTGGTTGGTAAGATTTTAGAGTCCATTATTATAAAGGATTAGGTTACGGAGTACTTAGAAGTTCATGATAAAATAGGCTGAAGTCGGACTGAGGTGGCAGATGGAATACAGTGTAGAAAAGTGTGGAGTCATACATTTTGGTAATAGGAATAAAGGCATAGACTATTTCCAAAATGGGGAGAGAATTCAAATATCGGATGTGCAGAAGAACACGGGAGTAGATTCTCAGTTAATTTGCACGTCGAATCGGTAAGAAGGCAAACGTAATGCTAACATTTATTTCAAGAGGGCTACAATGCAAAAACAGGGATGTAATGCTGAGGCTTTTTAAGGCACTGGTCAGACTGCATTTGGAGTATTGTGAGCAGTTTTGGGCCCCATATCTGAGGAAGGATGTGCTGGCATTGGAGAGAGTCCAGAGGAATTTACTAGAATGATCCCAGGAATGATTAGATTAACATATGATTAGCGTTTGAAGGCACTGGGCTTGTACTCTGGAGTTTAGACGGATGAGGGGGGGACCTCATTGAAACTAACCGAATAGTGAAAGTCTGCATAGAGTGAATGTGAAGAGAATATTTCCACTTGTGAGAGTCTACGACCAGAGGTCATAGCCTTAGAATTAAAGGATGTTCCTTTAGGAAGGAGACATGTAAGAATTTCTTTAATCAGGGGGTGGTGAATCTGTGGAATTTATTGCCACAGAAGGCTGTGGAGGCCGTCAATGGATATTTGTAAGGCAGAGATAGATAGATTCTTGATTAGTACGGTCAGGTGTCATGGCAGAAAAGGCAGGAGACTGGGGTTAAGAGCGAAAGATTGATCGGCCATGATTGAATGGCAGGGACTTGATAGGCCGAGTGGCCTAATTCTGCCCCTATCACGAACTTATGGTTGTAAAAGCTGTGACAATCTCTTTTTGTATTTTGTTCCGGTTACTTCAGATCAAGAATTAAATATTTGACCATTTGTGTATTTGTGAAGACACAAGGGATTTTAGATGCTAGAATCTGGAGCAAAAATAAAAAGCTGGAGAGACTCAGCGGGATGGAACGGCATTAATGGAGGGAAATAGACATACAAGGTTTTTGGAGGGGAACCTTCAAGTCTGGAGTAGAAGGGAGATAGATGGTTGAGAGGTGAGGGTAAGAAATGGGGCATGAGCAGGCAAGTGATAGGAGCATCCAGTTAAGGCGGATTTGATTGTCAGATGAGTCGGGTGTAGGAGAGAAACATGTAGGTAGTTGTAAAGCTGGTTTGCAGATGTTGGAATATAATAAAAAAGGGAGGCGGGGAGTAAAATGTAGAATCATAGGAAGTTATTGTGCGTTGGTCAAAACACGGGGGGGAGGGGTACTTGGAGAGGTGGAAGTGTGAGCAGAAGGAGGGTATGGAGGAGGAGAAAGGAGCTGGGAGACAGATGGGAGGGCATTGGAAAAAGGTGTGCATGAGATGACATAAGTAGAACTGGGAGAGAGGTTGGTTGGGGGAGAGTGTTAACTGAAATTGCAGCTTTCAATGTTCTTATCATTGGGTTATAGGCTTACCCAAGTGGAATATGAGGTGCCATTTTTTTCCACTGGCCTAACTCTGGCAGTGGGGGAAGCTGAGGGCAGACAGGTCAGCAGGGGCATTGAAGTGGCCAGCAACCGAACTCAGCTGACCATGGTGAGCAGAGTGCAAGTATTTGGCGAAGCAGCCGCCTAGTCTATCCCCACAACCTCCTTGTGCATGCCCTCCAAAACTGCTCAAAACCCAGCATACGCTTGAGGAACAGCTCCTTCCATCCGCAGACTTGTGCACTGAAAACTGTCAGCAATTTCAGGTAATTTGCTTTATCGGCTTAATTTTTCTCAGCCTTCAAAGCGCAACCCATGCTACTGGGTACATTATTATTTTGCAAATGCAAAATTTATTTAACGATATTTTGAAATTATCTAACTTGCAACAAACTTGGTGTATCGTCATTTTCTTTTCCTAGAACTTCACTTTTTGGTTAACTTTCTAAAAAGAGAAAATTTGATTAAATTTGATTAAATGCAAGGAGTATATGTAATAAGGTGGATGAATTAAATGTGGAGATAGTTATTAATGATTATGATATAGTTGGGATTACGGAGACATGGCTCCAGAGTGACCAAGGCTGGGAGCTCAACATCCAGGGATATTCTATATTCAGGCGGGATAGACAGAAAGGAAAAGGAGGTGGGGTAGCGTTACTGGTTAGAGAGGAGATTAAAGCAGTGGAAAGGAAGGACATTAGCTTGGAGGAAGTGGAATCGATATGGGTAGAGCTACGAAACACTAATGGGCAGAAAACGCTAGTGGGAGTTGTGTACAGGCCACCTAACAGCAGTAGTGAGGTTGGGGATGGCAGCAAGCAGGAAATTAGAAATGCATGCACTAAAGGTGCAGCAGTTATAATGGGTGACTTCAATCTACATATAGATTGGGTGAACCAAACTGGCAGGGGTGCTGAGGAAGAGAATTTCTTGGAATGTTTGAGAGATGGTTTTCTAAACCAACATGTCGAGGAACCAACGAGAGAACAGACCATTCTAGACTGGGTATTGAGTAATGAGGAAGGGTTAGTTAGCAGTCTTGTTGTGCGAGGCCCCTTGGGCAAGAGTGATCATAATATGGTAGAGTTCTTCATTAGGATGGAGAGTGACAAAGTCGATACAGAAACAAGTGTTCTGAACTTAAAGAAAGATAACTTTGAGGGTATGAGGCGTGAATTGTCCAAGATAGACTGGCGATTGATGCTGAAAGGGTTGACGGTGGACATGCAATGGAAGGCATTTAAAGATCGCATGGATGAACTACAACAAGTGTTCATCCCAGTTTGGCAAAAGAACAAACCAGGAAAGGTAGTGCATCCGTGGCTAACAAGGGAAATCAAGGATAGTATTAAAACAAAAGATGAAGCATACAGATTAGCCAGAAAAAGTAGCATACCAGAGGACTGGGAGAAATTCAGAGTCCAGCAGAGGAGGACAAAGGGCTTAATTAGGAAAGGGAAAATAGATTATGAGGGGAAAACTGGCAAGGAACATAAAAACAGACTGCAAAAGCTTTTATAGATATGTCAAGAGAAAAAGATTAGTTAAGGCAAATGTAGGTCCCTTGCAGTCGGAAACAGGTGAATTGATCATAGGGAACAAGGAGATGGCAGACCAATTGAACAAATACTTTGGTTCTGTCTTCACTAAGGAAGACATAAACCGTCTGCCGGAAATAGCGGGGGACCGGTGGTCTAATGAGATGGAGGAACTGAGGGAAATCCAGGTTAGTCGGGAAGTGGTGTTAGGTAAATTAAATGGATTAAAGGCAGATAAATCCCCAGGGCCAGATAGGCTGCATCCCAGAGTGCTTAAGGAAGTAGCCTCAGAAATAGTGGATGCATTAGTGATAATTTTTCAAAACTCTTTAGATTCTGGAGTAGTTCCTGAGGACTGGAGGGTAGCTAATGTAACCCCACTTTTTAAAAAGGGAGGGAGAGAGAAAACGGGGAATTATAGACCAGTTAGCCTAACATCGGTAGTGGGGAAAATGCTAGAGTCAGTTATTAAAGATGTGATAGCATCACATTTGGAAAGTGGTGAAATCATCGGACAAAGTCAGCATGGATTTACCAAAGGCAAATCATGTCTGACGAATCTTATAGAATTTTTCGAGGAAGTAACTAGTAGAGTGGATAAGGGAGAACCAGTCGATGTGTTATATCTGGACTTTCAGAAGGCCTTCGACAAGGTCCCACATAGGAGTTTGGTGTACAAACTTAAAGCACACGGTATTGAGGGTTCAGTTTTGAGGTGGATAGAAAATTGGTTGGAGGACAGGAAGCAAAGAGTAGGAATAAACGGGTCCTTTTCGGAATGGCAGGCAGTGACTAGTGGGGTACCGCAAGGCTCAGTGCTGGGACCCCAGTTATTTACAGTGTATATTAATGATTTGGACGAGAGAATTGAATGCAACATCTCTAAGTTTGCGGATGACACGAAGCTGGGTGGCAGTGTTAGCTGCGAGGAGGATGCTAGGAGGCTGCAGAGTGACTTGGATAGATTAGGCGAGTGGGCAAATGCATGGCAGATGCAATATAATGTGGATAAATGTGAGGTTATCCACTTTGGCGGCAAGAACAGGAAAGCAGAGTATTACCTGAATGGTGACCGATTGGGAGAAGGGGAGATGCAACGTGACCTGGGTGTCATGGTGCACCAGTCATTGAAAGCAAGCATGCAGGTGCAGCAGGCAGTGAAGAAAGCGAATGGTATGTTGGCATTCATAGCAAGAGGATTTGAGTTAAGGAGCAGGGAGGTTCTGCTGAAGTTGTACAGGGCCTTGGTGAGACCGCACCTGGAGTATTGTGTGCAGTTTTGGTCTCCTAACCTGAGGAAAGACGTTCTTGCCTTAGAGGGAGTACAGAGAAGGTTCACCAGATTAATCCCTGGGATGGCGGGACTTGCATATGAGGAAAGACTGGATAGACTGGGCTTGTACTCGCTGGAATTTAGAAGACTGAGGGGGGATCTTATAGAAACATATAAAATTCTTAAGGGGTTGGAGAGGCTAGATGCGGGAAGATTGTTCCCGATGTTGGGGGAGTCCAGAACCAGGGGTCACAGCTTAAAGATAAGGGGGAAGTCTTTTAGGACCGAGATGAGAAAACATTTCTTCACACAGAGAGTGGTGAGTCTGTGGAATTCTCTGCCACAGAAGGTAGTTGAGGCCAGTTCATTGGTTATATTTAAGAGGGAGTTAGATGTGGCCCTTTTTGCTAAAGGGATCAGGGGGTATGGAGAGAAGGCAGGTACAGGCTACTGAGCTGGATGATCAGCCATGATCATATTGAATGGCGGTGCAGGCTCAAAGTGCCGAATGGCCTACTCCTGCACCTATTTTCTATGTTTCTATGTAACAATGTCTTTCAAAACTGACTCAACTTCCTCCGTATTCAGTGAGCTATTTTAAAATAGGATGAATATTGCATAGACATTTGTGGCCCTTCTTCAACCAATAAGATTCTCCTGATCTATTATTACATTTTAATCCATTTTGGTTGTGAAGGGCTGGTACACTGGCCACTGTCACCTTTCTGGCTTCTATGTATTTCTGTAGATTTTCAAAGGAAATCAATTTTAGCATGAAGGTTACTTCTAAACAGGAGGTCCAAAGACATTTGTAGAATCTGCATTGGTCAAACATCGCAATGATGTGATACAGTGGGGGTGTTCTCATTTTAGAGAATAAATTATCACCAGATAGGCATCGAAAGACTGTTCTTGTAGGTATTTGACTGTGCTGGCAGGTTTTGGCTATGCTGGAATCAAATTCCAACTTACTGAAGATTGGAAACTCCCACTTTTCAAGAAAGGAGGGAGAGAGAAAACGGGAAATTATAGACCAGTTAGTCTGACATCAGTGGTGGGGAAGATGCTGGAGTCAATTATAAAAGACAAAATTGCGGAGCATTTGGATAGCAGTAACAGGATCGTTCCGAGCCAGCATGGATTTACGAAGGGGGAAAATCATGCTTGACTAATCTACTGGAATTATTTGAGGATGTAATTAGGAAAATGGACAGGGGAGAGCCGGCGGATGTAGTGTACCTCGACTTTCAGAAAGCCTTCGACAAGGTCCCACATAGGAGATTAGTGGGCAAAATTAGAGCACATGGTATTGGGGGTAGGGTACTGACATGGATAGAAAATTGGTTGACAGACAGAAAGCAAAGAGTGGGGATAAATGGGTCCCTTTCAGAATGGCAGGCAGTGACTTGTGGGGTACCGCAAGGCTCGGTTCTGGGACCGCAGCTATTTACAATATACATTAATGACTTGGATGAAGGAATTAAAAGTAACATTAGCAAATTTGCAGATGATCCAAAGCTGGGTGGTAGTGTGAGCTGTGCAGTTTAATGTGGATAAGTGTGAGGTTATCCACTTTGGTGGTAAGAATAAGATTATTATCTGAATGGTGTCAAGTTAGGAAAAGGGGACGCACAACGAGATCTTGGTGTCCTAGTGCATCAGTCACTGAAAGGAAGCATGCAGGTACAGCAGGCAGTGAAGAAAGCCAATGGAATGTTGGCCTTTATAACAAGAGGAGTTGAGTATAGGAGCAAAGAGGTCCTTCTGCAGTTGTATAGGGCCCTAGTGAGACCGCACCTGGAGTACTGTGTGTAATTTTGCTATTGACGGCGTGCAGCGTAGGTTTACTAGGTTAATTCCCGGAATGGCGGGACTGTCGTATGTTGAAAGACTGGAGCGGCTAGGCTTGTATACATTGGAATTTAGAAGGATGAGAGGGGATCTTATTGAAATATATAAGATTATTAAGGGGTTGGACATGTTAGAGGCAGGAAACATGTTCCCAATGTTGGGGGAGTCCAGAACCAGGGGCCACAGTTTAAGAATAAGGGGTAGGCCATTAAGAACGTAGATGAGGAAAAACTTTTTCAGAGAGTTGTAAATCTGTGGAATTCACTGCCTCAGAAGAGAAGGCAGTGGAGGCCAATTCTCTGAATACATTCAAGAGAGAACTAGATAGAGCTCTTAAGGATAGCGGAGTCAGGGGGTATGGGGAGAAGGCAGGAACGGGGTACTGATTGAGAATGATCAGCCATGATCACATTGAATGGTGGTACTGGCTCGAAGGGCCGAATGGCCTATTCCTGCACCTATTGTCTATTATCAGTGAGGTTGAATAGGAAAATAAACCTTGAAGAAAAGAACTTGGGATCTTGATGATGTACTCAAAAAAGAACCTCTTTGCATTCTTCTGAAAGAATAAGATGTATTAATTGAACTGAATATGATTCAAATTGCTGATTCATATATTCATGTTATTATTAAATATAGCAGTTTAATTATGCATCAATTCATTTTGATCTATCTATGGGATAGATTGATATGAAAAGCATGATTCAAGTCAATGATTCATGATTCCAAAGGAATTATGGTTGCACTTCACATAGCTAATATGCAAGCATGAAAGAACCTATGGTTGTCACTGTCCATTAAAGGTACAGTGGATAGGCTGCTTAGAGAAGTGACTAAAGGCACTGAAACCGAGGATGTTGCCACAACAGGTGTTGCATTTTGGGAAGTTGAACCAGGGCAGTTTCTTCACAATGAATGGTAGGGCTCTAGGGAGTGTTGTGGAGCAAAAGAATCTCGGAATGCAGGTACATAATTCCTTGAAAGTGGTATCACAGGTAGAGGGATCTAGGAGTGCAGGTACGTAGATTCATGAAAGTGATGTCACAGGTAGAAAGAGTGGTCAAGAAGACTTTTGGCACATTAGGCTTCATCAGTCAGGGTATAGAGTATAGAATTTGGCATGTTATGTTACAGTTGTACAAGACATGGTGAGGCCACATTTGTAGTAATGTGTTCAGTTTTGGTCTCCCTGCTATGGGAAAGACATTTTTAATCTGGAAAGAGTGCAGAGAAGGTTTACGAGGATATTGCCAGGACTGGAGGGCCTGGGATACAGGGAGAAGTTGGTCAGATTATGACATTATTTCTTGGAGCACAGGTGGGGTGAGAATTGAGTGGGAATTGAAAATATAGCTGCACAGTCTTTTCCCAGCATTGGGAATCAAGAACCAGAGGACATAGGTTTAAGGTGAGAGGGGAAAGATTTTATCAGAATCTGAGGGGCAACTTTTTCACACAGAGGACTGTGTGCAGATGGAATGAGCTGCCAGAGGAGATCCAATAACAGCATGATCCAATAACAGCATGTAAAAGACCTTTTGGACAGGTACATGGGCAGTAAATTTTGATAAGGATATGGGACAAACGCAGGCAGATTTGACGAGTGTAGATGGGGCACCTTGGTTGGTTGGGCAAGTTGGATCGAAGGACCTGTTTCCATCATAAGGGGCGTGGCTGTGTTCTGCAGCTGCGGCTCACCGGCAGTCTCCCTGTCTTTTTTTTGTTTTTTTGTCTATTGTCATCGTTTAATGTACGTTTTGTTCTATTTTTAACTGGTGGTGGGGGGGTTAGGGGAAACCTTTTTTCTAATCTCTTCCTCAACGGAGATGCGACCTTTACCGTGTCGTATCTCCGTTCGCGCTACGGCCTAACATCGTGGAGTCGGCGGCCTCCAGCTGGGATCGACCTTGAAGACTCCAGTCGCAGGGCCTGGACTTACCATCTCGGAGGTTTCGGCCGTGGGCCCTGCAGACCGCAACATCGGGAGCTCGCAGGTCCCTGGCTGGCGACCGGCTTTCAGGAGCTCCAGCCGTAGCAGCTTCGACCGCCCGAAGCGCGAAGTACGATCGACCCGCTCGCAGGACCTTCATCGCCCTGCGTGGCCTGGCCGCGGCACTTTCCATCGCCCGGTGGGGGCTCAGGACCTTCATCGGCCTGCTTGGCTCGGCCCTGGGACTTTCCATCGCCCGGTGGGGGCTCAGGACCTTCATCGGCCTGCTCGGCTCGGCCCTGGGACTTTCCATCGCCCGGTGGGGGCTTCAAAAAGTTGGGAGCCTCGATCACCTCGTGGCACCACGGGAGAAGAATGAGGAGGAGATAAGACTTTTCTTTGCCTTCCATCACAGTGAGGGTGTGCCTGGAGCAATCACTGTGATGGCTGTTTGTGTAAAAATTGTATCTGTGTGTCCTGTGCTTTTTGTTGTCTACTGCCGGACCCTGATGTGAGAGGACGCTGGCGTTGTTTATTCGCCGCTTTTCCGTTAGGATAGTTTGTTTGTTTTTATGTTGATTGTTTTTGTAAAGCGCTTTGAGCACCTGATAAGGCGCTATATAAAATAAATGCTTATTATTATTATTATTATGATGTATGACTAATTTATAAAGACAGAATATCCTTTCAAATCATGAAACAAAAATGACTCGATTTGTGTGTGTGCATGTAATGTAATATATATATATATATATATTGTGCAAAAATATATTGTGCAAAAAATATATATATATTGTGCAGAAATTGTTCAGTCTGAAGAAGGGTCTCAACCCGTAACGTCATCCATTCTCTCCCGAGATGCTGCCTGACCTGCTGAGTTACTCCAGCATTTTGTGAATAAATACCTTCGATTTGTACCAGCATCTGCAGTTATTTTCTTATACTATATATATATATATATTTATATATTATATATATATAAATGATTCCCTAGTTATATACAGATTTAATTGTTGAGAATTAAAAATAACAAATTTATATTTTATTTATTTGATGTAATAAAAGGGTGTTAATATTCAAAGGACTTTATTTCCAATTTGGCTCTCCTGGCAACATCTCATTAAATATTGATTAACAACTTAGTCCCTCATAAATAAAAAACAGCTATCCTCGCAGCACAGAATGCCAAGTAGCTGTCAAATATTTGAGCTGTTTGTATTTCTAATGCAAGCTGTTGCTGTCGGTTCCACTTGGTGGCAGTAAAGGCTGTCTTACTGAGGATGTTCATACTCACGTGACTTCCGATAACAGAAAAAAACATGATTATATAAAAATATGTTGAAATTAGCTTAATAGAACCGATGCTGCTTTGGATTTTATTTTACTGTCGCTGGGACATGAATACAGGATAGATGTTCCCTTTACTTCATGTTAAGTCTCCACAATCCTGTGCACTTACAGCATGCGGCAGAGTTCCAAGGAGCAGATTTCTATTGGTTACAACAACTAACTGGCTCAATAGAGCTGGGGGTTGGGAAAAGAGTTTAGGCTTATAATTCCACGGCTTTTGTAAGAATAATTACTTTTTGAACTGGGTCAAAGACATGGATCTTAAAATTTAAGACTTAAAAGTTAAATCATGGGCATTGGAAATTAAAGATAAAATTATGTTATGGTTATTATGTTATTGTAGGTTGCTTTTTTCATTTTTTTGATTTACATATAACTTTCATTAAAATTACTCTAAGAATTGCTATCCTTTGAAGGTAGGAATAGTCACCTTTAATAGTGATTGAGTGAACATTTAAAGTAAAAGTTAAAAGCTGAATGCTCTAAGTAATTTGCAGTGTAATTTTGATGGTATTTTGGAATCTTTCACAAGCAAGATTTGCTGCTCTCCTTTATGCTTTGGTTAAATTGCACCATTCCTATAGAGAAATTTTAAAAGGCGGCCTGGCATCATTGCATCACATCTATACGTGGAGCGTTCTTGTTAAAATAGGCTGAGGATATGCAGAGATATGGTCAATTGCATCCGCTGTCAATTGCATCCATTACATCCGCTGCTCTAGATGTCAACTTATTTACATCGGCGAAACCAAGCGCAGGCTCGGCGATCGCTTCGCTGAACACCTGCGCTCGGTCCGCATTGACCTGACCTGCTGAGTTACTCCAGCATTTTGTGAATAAATATGGTCAATTATAATGATTTTTTCATAGGTTTTCTACAGGTAGACTTTAGAGGTAAGTTCCTCGTATGTTTTTTAACAAAGTGCATTTTCAAAAGCCTAGATGAAAGCTGTTAACAAAGTGACCATTAATCATAGAATTGAAATCAGATGTATATGAAATCAGTTATTTATTTTGAGAGTACAAATGAAGGTGAAAGTACAGCAGGTAACTCTGACCTTTTATTAGTTCCAGGAAGGCCTTGCATGGAGCCAACCATCACAGTGAATGAAGGGACAGACAATGAAGTGGTCCAAGAAAGAACAACTGTATGAACTCAGTGGGTCAGGCAGCTTCTGTGGAGGGAAATGAACCGTTCATGTTTTTGGTAGAGACCATTTGGTCTTAAATAAGGGGGCTCGCCCCAAATGTCAACTGTCCATTTCCTTGCACGGATGCTGCCTGACCCACTGAATTTCTCCAGCTGCTTTCCGCTCTTTGCTACAGATTCTAGCACCTACAGTCTCTCCTGTCACCATGCAGTTGGCAAGTTTGCCAATGGTGATAGAACACTGATTCATCAAAGATGCAAATTGAATAGGACAATGTCAGAACCGCCAAGCAAGTATGCCCTTTGGCAGACTATGTACATAAGTACCGGAAAGCAGAAGCAGGTAAAAATGGGTCACTTTGTACATATGTCATGTTATCAAAATGAATCATTTTCTTATGGGCCATCTGAGGAAACCTAAACAAGAACACAAGTAGTAAAAAAGGCTGGGCAATTGCAGCTACCCCACCCACAGCCACATGCGTACTTTGATATTCAGTAGATTTAGATTTAGAGATACAGCGGGGAAACAGGCCCTTCAGCCTACCGAGTCCGCGCCAGCCAGCGATCCCCGCACACTATCACTATCCTACTCACACTAGGGACAATTATTTTTACATTTACCCAGTCAATTAACCTACAAACCCGCACGTCTTTGGAGTGTGGGAGGAAACCGAAGACCTCGGAGAAAACCCACGCAGGTCACGGGGAAAACGTACAAACTCCGTACAGACAGCACCCGTAGTCAGGATCGAACCTGAGTGTCCGGCGCTGCATTCGCTGTAAGGCAGCAACTCTACCGCTGCGCCACCGTGCCGCCATAAATTCATGGCTGTATGTTACCATGGCACCATGTCTTGCACCAATTCCATATTCCTTGCTTCCCTTCATATTTAAAAATCTATTCATTTCTATCTTGAATACACTCACTGGCAGCCTGCACAGCATGAGATTCCAAACATTCACTGCTTACCAGGTGAAGACATGTCTCTTCTCATTCTTGGATAGCCAATCCTTTGAGTTAATGACCCTGGTAATAGCATTCACCTGATTTAAAATCAAGGATGATAAGTTTTATATTGGGCTTTACCAGACAGGGAGCCAATGTACTTCGGTGAGCATTGGGGTGATGCATGAGAAGGCTTGGCGTGATTCAGGATACAGAAAACATTATTTTGAACAAGTCTAATTTTACAGAGTGGATAAGACAGAAGAATGCCCAAGAGAGCAAGAGAATAATTGAGACGTGACTTGAAGGAACAGAAGAGCATTTCATTTGTAAAGACTGGTTGGAAAGAGTGATGTTTACAGATGTGGATGGACATAATCTTGGTGTTGGAGAATAAATGAGATTGGATACTGCTTAAATAATACATTCATTATGCTCAAATAATGCATTTCAAATTAATCTCATCTGACTGTTTAGATTGCAATAGCTATACCAGAAATAATTTCAATTAGCGCAGAATTTGCAATAAGCAATGATCCATTCATGCTTTCTGCAGACCTATAAGAGAGGTTTTCACTTATATCATGTAAGTTCCTGATAGAAACACTGTTTGGGGGAGGGAGGTATGTGCATTTACCTGCAGAGTAAATGTTTTAAATGTAGGGCACCTGGTTGTAGATTTAGAACGAGCTTTGCCCATGAAATTGCAGAAAGAATATTTTACAGCTGGCTGAACTGACTGACTGTCAAACATGTCATAAAACTTGGAATATTTCTGCAGTGCAGGATAGTTGAAAAATATTCAGGATCTATTGATACCTATTCAGACAATTAAATTGAGAAGACTTAATACTTAATATCACTAAAATAAAGAAGCAATGTAAAAAGGCCAGAACTGTTCATATTTTTGTACTTTGAAGATGTTCCCTTCCATTGGAATAAATTAATAAGTAATTCTTGTTCCAGGAATAACCTGAAGCAGGTTCTCCATCATATTATAACATAATTGAAATTGTGACTGTACAGGGAGAGATTTTAAGTTGGAGATTAAAGCTTAACGTGTCATTAAAAATTCTAATAATGTCTCATTCAATAAAGCACGATGTTTTATATTTTCTTTACTGCCCAAGGATTGATGGTCAATATGCTTATTTATATTTGGTCAGTAAATAGTAATTAGAGAATCTTGAAATGGGAGCAATGAATCACTGACAAACTTCTGGACTTGTTCAACTGTATGTGTGCACGCTCCGCAGGTTTCTATCTAATTGCCTCTGTTTTGCTGGTGAATGGCAACAGCGTCATTGTTGCTTTCTTCACAGATCCTGGGTCAATAAGGGGGGTTGAGGGGGATGGAGTGGGGGGGGGGCGAGGGGAGGGGGAAGGGTGGGGTGAGGGGGGAAGGGTGGGGTGAGGGGGGAAGGGAGGAAGGGGAAGGGGGGAGGAGAGGGTGCTGCACCAATGCAGGAGAGGTTTGGGCCCAACGGGTCCACTTGGTCTAGTTATATCTGAAAAGTCTGATTACTGGAATTGCAAATAACTTGAGATCTATTTCTCATTAACAAGTGGACAATATTCAAATTTTAAATATTGCATGCTTTGTCAGGTCTAACAGATGGAGATTAAAATTACCTTCAAGCATAACAAGATCATTTAAGTACTGTGGCACTTGTATTTATTGGTAGCTTATTTTGCAAATAATTTGATTATCTGATGTATTATAATGTTTATGCCCTTATATTCGGTTGTGCAAAACTTGCTACGATTTTACTGTACAACTCAAATTAGAGGTTTGCGATGGTTGTGGCACCAGAGTACTGCCCTTCCAACCAAAAAAGACAGTTTCAAACTGCAGCCTGACTGGATAGCTTTGGGTCAGATTGCAGAAGATGTGCTTACAATGGAATCAACCATGTTCTGCAGAAACACACCAGCCTGCTGAAAGCTGAGGACATTGCAGTATTTCAAAGTTTGCCAAAAAATTAATGGCAACGGGTAGACAGACTTGAAAATGTGCAAGAGCATTTCAAAAAGATTTCTGGCACACCTGCCAAATTCTTCTGCAAAGATGAATTTGAAAAGTATATGGGATGCTGCATTTGTGAATAAATATCCAAGACCATTTAAGCCAGTGAGGAAAAAATAATAATTCTAAAAGGAATTCCTCAACAAACATTTCTGAAGAGAAACAATTAATGGTTCAACTCAATTATCTTTCATTGTCGACTGATTAAAATTTTCAGAGGATACAACAAGCAGGTTCCTAATTGTCTCAACCTCCCCACAGATTGGCACTTGGAGAAATAGACACCTGGACTTTTATATTCACCAAACAAATTGATCCTTTTTGCAGATACGCATACTGAGCAGCTTTTATCTGTTTGAAATTTAGCAGGAGTTTAAAATTGACAGAAAATAACTGGACATCACCGCAGCAGTCAAAACATTTGCTGGGGAATTACAGGATCATCATTTCTTATTCTTCCCTGGGCTCATTAAAATATACAAGAGAAGCTAAGCTTTGCAAATTCAAAGACAATTTGTCCTATTTTAAAGTTTAGTCCACTGGGGATTTAAATCCAAGGTTAGATTGGTAAATGTATTGGTAAATTCTGGGGGAAAAAAAGACAAATTGGCTCTATTTTAAAGCCATAATATTTACAGTTGATTTAAATTTTTTAGAGGATGCAACAAGCAGATTCCCTCATTGTCCAAACCTTTGATCAAAGATCTGGTAATTAACAGGTCTGATTCTTCTTGCTGACATTTAATGTGCAAGATATTAATGAAGGTTTTTTATGCAATCTTGGTGTTTTATATCAATATATTGTATGCCAGCATTAATTATTTCTGAGATGAGTTGTACATGAGTATGGGAAAGCTCCTCCCAAACTTGCATATAACTTGAGAAACAAACCAAAGCTTGAAATAAGGAAATCATTAAACGTTCAGAAAGAGGAAATTGTGCTTTGTTTACATTTCCATCTTGTAGTTTGTTTTTAATTGCTATATCCTTGATATAGTCGCAGTGGCAATCGATGATATTGTTCTATTCAGTGTCGATAGCTTTGTTAAGCAGTGAACAGGAAAACATACCAGTAAAAGAATTGTTCATGCTACTTTTCGGACACAGCTCAGAATTAAAAATGCTTAAACCCTTTAAATGCTGGGAAGACTGATGGCAATTATTTATGGGTGAAATCATGCCCATTGCATGACTTCTGGGTGAAATCATGCCCGTTGCATGACCTCTGGGTACGATTAACTCTCGTGTGGCCAAAGGTTTCAATTGCACACTGAATCATGTCATAAGCCATGTGCCACATGTTCCCTCCCTTGTAACGTGGATCTTCTGGGTGCAAGGTACGAAGTCACAGGAGTGCACTGTGTTGTATTGTTGCATTTATGCCCATTCAAATGAAAGTCTGTGGATATTGGAATATCTAAGTGAGCAGCTTCAGAGCTCGTAATAGGCTACTCAAACTAATTCTTGTGTTGATACAGTTTACGTAAGTAATGAGGATTGTGCACTCCAGCATTTAATTGCTAAGATCCTTATTCCTGCCAACTACTGCGAGCTCTCCAAAAGTAGCAGTTCTATCTGGGTTATGGTAGGATCTGCAGCTGTGTCAGTGGGCGACCACTCATGTGTCAGCCACACCGTTGTCAGTTCTCTGCACAATAAAGAATATTATTTTTTATCTAAATTATGACATGGCTCAGCAGAGCTGAAAGGTTCCGAATCATTTAGCCATGAGATTCAAGATGGTCCCCTGAAGAAGGTTCACGACCCAAAATGTCACCCATTCCTTCTCTCCAGAGATGCTGCCTGTCCCACTGAGTTACTCCAGCTTTTTGTGTCTATCGTCCTTGTGAATGAAGCACTAATTTAGAAAAGTTATCCTCCAAAGGAGGTGGCCATTGAGTTGTTGTCATGTGTCTTTGCATAAATGGAAGAGGTGAAGGACATTGAGTGAGCCAAGTGTTACGGGTATTTTGTCAACGGTGGGCTGTGGAGGAACTCGTGGTTGCTGTGGTAATAGTTTCTGCGATCAGCCATGATCGCATTGAATGGCGGTGCTGGCTCGAAGGGCTGAATGGCCTACTCCTGCACCTATTGTCTATTGCGTGTGTGTGTCTGAGATAGTATTAGAATAAAAGAGCAGTATTTCTTTTGGTTTGCAGCTCAACTATATCTTGTGAGATTATATATTGTTTTCGTGACTTGCTCTTTTGTAGAGGGTTTCTCATTCCTGGAGAATACTTTTCTGGCCACTTCCTGCTATGCTCTTCGTGTGGTGCACCTGGCAGGCCTCCTGTCCGCTCCTTGTCACCCAGTACTTGGATCTCCCTCCTTCTCTGTCTTCCTCTCGTCCATCTAATATGTGCCACTATTTGGCTGCCAGGAAAGTGTTCCTTTAAGGATTGATGACCTCCTATCACTTTTGAACAGCAAAGTCTTTAAATGTATACCAATTTACTTGAGGAGCCATGCATATAATTATTTAATGCATGATTCTGGACGTAAACCAGCACAGTGCTGTTTCCAACATATGTTTAGCCAATTTTCGGAATTTTTGTGGGGAATCTCGCACTGCATGCAGAACATACAGGGCACTAATAAAAAAATGTGTGAAATCTAATTAAGCTAATTAATTAAGTATAAACGCAACATTAAAGCAAATGTGGCCATCAGTGTTATTAAATATTCTACTTTGCAGCACAGAGCTATGTATATAGCCCAGTAACTGACCAAGCATGAACCAATTCTCCAGAGACATCTTTCAATATATTTTCTGTGCATATACAGAAGCAGGTGTAGATTGTAATGCCTGTGGTTTATACCAAGAACAACCAAATCACCTTGGAGCTTGAGCATGTTAGTTATCCAAGTTATTGAGCATGTCATCCAAGAACCCAGAGGTTCGAACGGTCAGAAAAGATTGAACGGGCAAGCAATTGTATCAATGGGAAGGGTGAAGGATGATTTTGCAGACGTTGATAAGATTACAAAAGGGAAGAATAGAAATGTTTCAACTTGTAGCAGGATACAGAATCAAGACCCATAAAGACGTGCGTCACGAACAAATTCAATAAGAAGGAATTTCTTTGCACAAATAGTGCTTAGGAAATGGAAGTCATTGTCACATGGAGTAGTTGAGGCAAATGACATAGTTACATTTAAAGTGAGGCAAGAAGTACATAAGGCAGTAAGGAATTGACAGATGTCCTGGCAGGGTTGGATGAGGATGTACAGGAGAGGCTGGCAAATGACAGCTTGGACCTATTTTGCCATTGACTTTTTATATGTTATACATTAAAATCATGTAATTCCCAGCACAACATAAAATGTTAATGCACTCTTCCTTTTGTTAGTAACAATCTTCTATTTGACTTGCAGCGAGACTCCTGACGTGTACCCGTAAAAGGGACCACATCACCCCGATTCTGGCCTCTCCACTGGCTCCCAGTACGGTACAGAATCAATTTCAAGCTCCTCCTATTCACATACAAAACCCTAAATGGGCTCCCCCCCCCCCCCCCCATATCAAAAATCTTCTAACCCACCACTCTATTTCCAGGTCCCTCAGGTCGGCCGATTTGGGGCTACTCACTATCCCGCGGTCTAGGCTTAAGCTCAGGGCTGACCGCGCTTTTGTGGTTGCAGCTCCGAGACTGTGGAACAGCATCCCTCTCCCCATCAGAACTGTCCCCTCCATCGACTCCTTTAAGTCCAGGCTCAAAACCTATTTCTACTCCCTAGCGTTTGAGGCCCTCTGAGGGGGCGCTGTGAACTGTTTATGCATGTGCTGTTATGTTTGTGTGCCATTATATGTTCGTTTCTTAGTACCTGAACTGATGTACAGCACTTTGGTCAACGTGGGTTGTTTTTAAATGTGCTATACAAATAGAATTGACTTGACGACTTGTAAAATGTTGAGTAGACATTATTTGGGAATTGAACACATGTCTGATATTTTCACTAATGAGTGGGGGACTCTTGCATTGCCACATGTATCATTACTCTCATGTCTCTGATTTATTTTCTCTGTAATTGTTTTACCTTTAGTTGATTGGATTCAAACACTGTGCTCTTGTTACAGTGGTGGTCTGGAAAAACTATTTATGCCTGTTTACAACTTGAACTTTAATGACACTTTCAATTCTTGCATGTTTCTTTATTCCGAGATTTAAATTGCACCATGAAATTTCCACAATAACAGCCGAATTAATTTAACGAGCGCATCCGGTTTATTTTGGTTAGGGTGTTAATTATTCCCAACTGTGAAAGTAGGCTATGGCAACTCTTCTTCCCTCTTCAAAGCAAACAGTCGAGCGCGGTGAAAATAATCTTCCCCACATACCCTCTCTTCCATGCTGGCGTTTTGACATTCAATGCTTAAAGTAAAATAATTAATTGGTCACATTTTCACAACCGGTTGTTCAGTAGAAATTTATGCAAGATAAGAGTTCCGGAAAACAATGCGGGCTTCCTGTGTCCTCGTCATTACTAGTTCCTCCGGGCCTGCCGGTTGTCTTCCTGAAAATTTTCGAACAACATGCACTTTGGAGACCTGTGGCCCAACGAGACAATTCACGTTTTCTCAGGAGCACCGGGACAAATTGAAAACTTTTCAGAATGGCTGCGCCTCTTTTCCTGGTCAACCCCACCCTAAGAGTGGCGTTTTTTTCCTTATTCCTTGAACCTGATTGCCCTTGTCGTTGCTTGGGAAATTCTCGGACCAGGAAATAAAGCAAGTTTTATCTCGGGCCCGAGGTGAACTTAATTCCATGGATCACGATGGTTTCTTCTGTATCTGATTACACAGTCTCTAGCCAGGAATGTATTTCATCAAATGCACGTATTCTTGATTTATTGTCTTTCTAATTGCATCCTCGCGGTGCATTGCTATTGTTATCCAGAACTTGCATTTATCCAGCACTTTCAATGTGACAGAAAATTCAATGCTTCCTGAGTATTTCCAAACAAAACGTGACATGGAGCAACTTGAGGTGATAATGCAAGAGAGAGGCTAAACCTGGTTTGAAAAGAGAAGCTTAAGGAATGTCTCAAACTGTGATACAACATTATAGCAGGGAAAGACAGACTGACAATCACAATCACATCTAATGTCTACTTATATTTTATTCAAGCGACACCCAAAATTTAGGTAGTTTGCAAATTTTTGGAGTTTATTGTATGGAGCTGCATTAACATTAGTTTATTGTCATGTGTACCGAGGTACAGTTAAAAGCTTTTGTTGCCTGCTAACCAATCAACGGAAGGACAATGCAAGATTACAATCAAGCCATTCACACCGTACAGATGCGTGATAAGGGAATAACGTTTAGTGCAAGATAAAGCCAGTAAAGTCCGATCAAAGATAGTCCAACGGTCTGCAATGAGATGGATGGTAGTTCAGGACTACTTTCTAGTTGTGGTAGGATGGTTCAGCTGGGAAGAAACTGTCATTGAATCTGGAGGTGTGCGTTTTCACACTTCAATACATTTTGCCCAATGGGAAAGGGGAGAAGAGGGAGTGGCCAGGGTGCGACTCGTCCTTAATTATGCTGCTGTCATTACCGAGGCAGCATGAGGTGTAAATTAAGTCAATGGAAGAGTGGTTGGTTTGTGTGATGGTCTGGGATGTGTCCACAATTTGCTGCAATCTCTTGCGGTCTATGATGGAGCTGTTCCCAAACCAAGCTGTGATGCATCCCGATAAAATGCTTTCCACGGCACATCTGCAGACGTTGGTAAGAGTTGTTGGGAGACGTGCCGAACTTCCAACGCCTTCTAAGGAAGTAGAGGTGTTGGTGTGCTTTCTTGGTTGTTGCTTCAATATGGGTGGTCCAGGAGAAGGTGTTGGTGATATTTACTCCTAGGAATTTGAAGATTTCAACCATCTCTAGTTTGCTGGCATCAATGCAAACGGGTATGTGTACCGCTTCGCTTCCTGAAGTCGATCTCTATCTCCTTTGTCTTGCTAACATTGAGAGAAAGGTTGTCTTGCCAGCAGGACACGAGGTTCTCGATCTCCTTCCTGCATTCCGTCTCATCATCATTATTTGATATCTGTTCTACAGTGGTGGTGTCCTCTGCAAATTTGTAAATGGAATTAGATTTGTACATGGCTGCGCAGTCGTGGGTGCCCAAGGAGTAGAGAAGGGGGATGGGAACGCATTATTGTGGAGTACCAATGTTGAGGGTTATCGTAGAGCATGATTTGTCCCCTATCCTCAGATTGGGTTCTGTTGGTCAGGAAGTCGAGGATCCATTTGCAGGGATGAGTGCTGACTCCAAGTCCCATGAGTTTGGTGATAAACTTGGATGGTAAAATGGTGTTCAATGCAGAGCTGTTGTCTATGAGTAGGAGTCTGACATGGGTGTCTCTCTTATCCAGGTGTTCCAGGGATGAGTGTAGGGCCAGGGCGATGGCATCATCCGTGGACATGTTCTGGCACTAGGCAAACTGCAGTGGGGCAGGTCCGCTGGTAGACTGGATTTGATGTGTTCCATAGCTGGCCTCTCAAAACATTTCATGATGGTGGATGTCAAAGCCACTGGATGGGAGTCTTTTAGATGGGAGATCTTTTCTTTGGCACTGGGATGATGGTGGTCTTCTTGAAGCAGGCTTGTACTCAGAACGGAGTAGAGAGAGATTAAAGATGTCCATGAATATTCCCGCTAGCTGATCCGCCCAGCTACTAAGGGCACGGCCAGGAACTCCGTCTGGGCCAGTTGCTTTCCGTGGGTTCACTCTCAAGAAGGCTGATCTAACGTCTGCAACAGTGACCCTGGGTAGAGGCACACTTGAGTCTGAAGGGCCAAGTGTCACTGCCCTGTTAGCCTTTTGCTCAAAGCAAGCATAGAAAGCATTCAGTTCATCAGGTAGGGCCGCACTATCGCCATTGATGTTGCCTGACCTCGCTTTGCAACCAGTTATTCAGACCGTGCCACATTCTCCATGTGTCCGAGTGATTTTACTAGGACTCGGGTATGTCCCGGTGTTGTCTCTTGGCACCTTGATGGCTTTGCGGAGGTCACGGCGGTCCTTCTTGTACTGCTCGTGATCATTTGACTTGCATACAGCGGACCTGGCCTTCACCTGTGAATGTACCTTGTGGTTCATCCATGGTTTCCAGTTGGAGAACACTCGGATTGTCTTCGTCGGCAGACAGTCCTACAGGCACTTGCTGATGAAGTCAGTCATGGCAGTGGTGTACTCATTCAGGTTAGCTGCAGAATCCCTGAATATGGACCAGTCCACGGACTCAAGGCAGTTGCTTAAGATGTCATCCGTGTTTGTAGACCAGCATTTAACAACTCTCTGTACCGAATCCTCCTGCTTCAATTTTTGTTTTAATTAATTTAAGTAGGCACAGATTAATCAGGGTCAGTCAGCCTGGATCTGTTGAACCGCCGGACTAGTTCGAATTTTTGGAGGGAAATTTTCCAAATGTTCCTTTGCCCACAATCAACCTACTCCAATCAACTTTAAAAAGATTCCTGCCTAATGCCATCAAAGTTGGCCTTGCCGCAATTCAGAATTTTAATTTGCAGGCCCATAACCATTTTAAAGCTAATAGAACAGTGGTCGCTGGCCCCAAAATGCACGCCCACGGCTCTTCAGTTATTTGCCCTTCCCAATTTTCTATCTTTGTCCTTGCCCTTGTAGGACCCTCTACATATTTCCTGAGGACATTTTCCTGAACACATTTGACAAATTCCAGCCTGTCTGAACCCTTGGCACTATGACAGTCCCAGTCTATTTTGGGCAAGTTAAAATCCCCTACTATGCCAACCCTATTAATCTTGATTGTTTCAATGTTAGCAGCAAAGTCCATTGTTTCTACACTTTGGAGGAGAAAAGGTGGTTCAAAGAAGCTGTTTGGTAGTGCAAAAAGATGGTGATAACAATAGACAATAGGTGCAGGAGGAGGCCATTCGGCCCTTCAAGCCAGCATCGCCATTCAATGTGATCATGGCTGATCATTCTCAATCAGTACCCCGTTCCTGCCTTCTCCCCATACCCCCTGACTCCGCTATCCTTAAGAGCTCTATCCAGCTCTCTCTTGAATGCATTCAGAGAATTGGCCTCCACTGCCTTCTGAGGCAGAGAATTCCACAGATTCACAACTCTCTGACTGAAACTGTGTTGGTGGAAACCCATTCCTTCTCTCCTGAGATGCTGCCTGACCTGCTGAGTTACCCCAGCATTTTGTGAATAAATACCTTCGATTTGTACCAGCATCTGCAGTCATTTTCTTACAATAACACAAGTGTACTAATATTTGCAATAAGATTTTCTGACTCGCCTACAGTGACAGAGCTGGGTGACTCCAAGGGTATCTGCGCAGTAAGACACAATTTGTGCTCCACAATTCCAGAAATTGACTAGATTTATGGTATCGCGACGTGCTCTGAGATAACCAGGGCTCTGAACATGCTGTGTGGAGAGAGTGAACAAACACATGCCAATCTTAATTACGGAAACTGTGCAAACAAGCTGGATTATAATTTATAATTTTGCAACATTAAAAACTAAACAAAAAACACGCATAGCAGTGAAGAGTGTCAAAGAGTCCTGTACCTTTAGTTCAATAGTTTAGTTTATTACTGTCAGGTGAAAAGCACTTTGTTGTGCGCTATCCAGTCAGCGAAAAGACTGGATAGCGCACGACAGAAATTATAATCAGGCCATCCTCAGTGTACAGATACAGGATGAAGGGTGTAATGTTTAGTGCATGATAAAGTTCAATAAAGTCTGGTCAAAGATAGTTTGAAGGTCTACAATTAGGTAGATGGGAGGTCAGCACTGCACTCTAACTGGTGAGAGGAGTTTTCAGTTGCCTGAAAACAGCTGAGAAGAAACTGTCCCTGAATCTGGAGGTCAGCGTTTTCAAACTTTTGTACCTCTTGCCTGATGGGAGAGGGGAGAAGAGGTAGTGACTAGGGTGAGACTGGTCTTTAATTATGCTGGTGGCCTTGCCGAGGCAGCGTGAAGTGTTGATGGAAGGGAGGTACGTTTGCGTGGTGGTCTGGGCTGCATCCATAACTCTATAATCTCTTGCGTTCTTGGATGGAGCTGTTCTCAAAACGTGCTCTGGTGCATCCCAATAAAATGCATTCTACGGAACATCTCTAAAAGTTCACGAGGGTTGTTAGGGGCATGCTGAACTTCCTAAACCTCTAACTGGTATGATACCACTGGGATGATCATGGTGTTCTTGAAACATAGAAAATAGGTGCAGGAGTAGGCCATTCGGCCCTTCGAGCCTGCACCACCATTCAATATGATCATGGCTGATCATCCAGCTCAGTACCTGCCTTCTCTCCATACCCCCTGATCCCTTTAGCCACAAGGGCCACATCTAACTCCCTCTTAAATATAGCCAATGAACTGGCCTCAACTACCTTCTGTGGCAGAGAATTCCACAGACTCGCCACTCTCTGTGTGAAGAAATCTTTTCTCATCTCGGTCCTAAAAGACTTCCCCCTTATCAAGCTGTGACCCCTGGTTCTGGACTTCCCCAACATCGGGAACAATCTTCCCGCATCTAGCCTCTCCAACCCCTTAAGAATTTTATATGTTTCTATAAGATCCCCCCTCAGTCTTCTAAATTCCAGCGAGTGCAGGTGGAATTGAAGCAGGTGGGTACCTCAGAATGGAGTAGGGAGAGATTAAAGATGTCCACAAGCACTCCCGCTAGTTGGTCCACGCAGTTCCTAAGGTCATGGCCTGTGACACCGTCTGGGCCAATTGCTTTCCGTGGGTTCTCCCTCAGGAAGGCTGACCTAACTTCTGCAACATTGGCACTGGGGAAAGGCGCACTTGAGTCTGATGGGATGGATGTCATCTGCTGGCCTACTGCTCAAAGCAAGCATAGAATGCATTGCATTCACCAGAGAGGGCTGCACCATCACTCTGGATGCTGCCTGACTGCAGCCAGTTAAAGTATTCAGGCCATGCCACAGTCTGTGGGTGTCCAAATGATTACACTGGGACTCGGGTTTGTCCCGATATTGTCGTTCGGCATTCTTGATGGCTTTGTGAAGATTATAGCGAGCTTTCTTGTACTGCTCAGGATCGTTTGACTTGTACGCAGCAGTCTTGGCCTTCACCTGGCTTTGAACTCACAATTCATCCATGGTTTCCAGTTTGGAAACCCTCGGATTCTCTTCTTTGGCACGCACTCCTCTACGCACTTGCTGATGAGGTCAGACACAGCAGTGGCATACTCTTTCAGGTTGGCCACAGATTCCCTGAATATGTTTATTCACAAAATGCTGGAGTAACTCAGCAGGTCAGGCAGCATCTCAGGAGAGAAGGAATGGGCGAAGTTTCGGGTCGAGACCCTTCTTCAGACTGATGTCAGGGGGGGCGGGACAAAGGAAGGATATAGGTGGAGACAGGAAGCCAGTGGGAGATCTGGGAAGGGGAGGGGAAGAGGGGGACAGAGGAACTATCTAAAGTTGGAGAAGCCAATGTTCATACCACTGGGCTGCAAGCTGCCCAGGCGAAATATGAGGTGCTGTTCCTCCAATTTCGGGTGGGACTCACTGTGGCACTGGAGGAGGCCCATGACAGAAAGGTCAGACTGGGAGTGGGAGAGGGAGTTAAAGTGCTCAGCCACCGGCAGATCCGATTGGTTAATGCGGACTGAGCGCAGGTGTTGAGCGAAGCGATCGCAGAGCCTGCGTTTGGTTTCGCCGATGTAAATAAGTTGACATCTGGAGCAGCGGATGCAATAGATGAGGTTGGAGGAGGTGCAGGTTAACCTCTGTCTCACCTGGAAAGACTGGCAGAAGATGGAGGCGCAGGCAAGTCCGAAGAAAGCAGATGTGGCTGTGGTAGCGAGTCTGGGTCAAAATGTGGTCGTAGAGTAGGAGGGCAGGAGAAATCACAGAGGGGGAGCAGCGAGAGAGCATGTTGCTAAACTCTCGTCGAAGAGAGGAGGAGAACTTCTTCAAAGTGGACATACCTTGAGGAGAAATTGCAATGGAGCAACAGGTAATGTAAGAAAATAACTGCAGATGCTGGTACAAATCGAAGGTATTTATTCACAAAATGCTGGAGTAACTCAGCAGGTCAGGCAGCATCTCAGGAGAGAAGGAATGGGTGACGTTTCGGGTAACGTCGCCCATTCCTTCTCTCCTGAGATGCTGCCTGACCTGCTGAGTTACTCCAGCATTTTGTGAATAAATACCTTCGATTTGTACCAGCATCTGCAGTTATTTTCTTACACTAGATTCCCTGAATATGGATCAGTCCACTGACTCAAAGCAGTCGCGTACAATGTCATCCATGTCCGCAGTCCCACTAAACAACTTTCTGTACCGAATCTTGAATTTATGTTTGTACGCAGGGAGTAAAAGCACAGCTAGATAGCAGGGATCACCTAAAGTGCAAAAATATATAATGCGACACAATACTAGGGGAATTAGAAAGTTTTTCTGGAAGAATGTACTTGGATAGGAAGACCTTAATCAAGCAACACCGATCTGTTTATCCAACAGGACATGAATTGACATTATCAGCCCATTTACAATTCTTAGTTTGACTGCTAGATGGAGCACTTTGAAATTCTGATACATTTCTCTTTGGGGAAAGAGCATAAATAATTTACAGTTCGGTTCCTGTTGCTATAGTTTGGATATAAGATCTTGATGGCTAATTGCAGAATGAACAGGGATAGTGACTGTGCCAAAGACTCCCATCATGGAACTGCTGAGGGTTGCCTTGCAGTGAAAGACTTCTGTTATCTTTAAACTGCAACTAAAACCGAGGCATGGCTGTGGGCCTCAAACACATTGTTGCAAAGCTATTTTTGAACACAGCTGACAATCCAGATCAAACTAAATGTGTTATTTTACTAAATATTTTTAAACAAATCCCTCCTTGTTTATCACTAGAATTTCAATTTTAATAATTAAAAATTATGTGAATGTAAATAGTCGACAAGTGTAATTTGGTCAGGTATTTGATGAGTCTAGTCTGAAGCAGCCTTTTGGCTTTTTTGTGGCATGAGGACAATTTTCAGATAATACCACTTCACAAATCAGAAAATCTCTCCATACAACCAACTCCAAGCAGGGTGGACGTTCCTCACGCCCAACTCTCAAAACTATAGGGAGGTCGGGCAGGTGAGGACTTTATTTCTTGGAGCCCAGGAGGATGAGGGGTGATCTTATAGAGGTGTATAAGATCGTGAGGAGAATAGAGAGGGTAGAAGCACGGAGTGTTTTACTCCGAGTAGAGGAATCAAGAACCAGAGGACATAGGTTTAAGATGAGAGGGGAAATAGGAACCTGAGGGTCAACTTTTTCACATAGAGGGTGGTGGGTATCTGGAACAAGAGGAAGTATTTGTGGCAGGTACTATAAACAACATTTAAATTACGCTTGGACAGGTACTTGGAAAGGAAAGGTTTAGGTGGAAAAGGGCCAAATGCAGATAGGTTGGTCTAGTGCAGTTGGGGCATCTTGGTTAACATGTAGTGTAAGAAAATAACTGCAGATGCTCGTACAAATCGAAGGTATTTATTCACAAAATGCTGGAGTAACTCAGCAGGTCAGGCAGCATCTCAGGAGAGAAGGAATGGGTGACGTTTCGGGTCGAGACCCTTCTTCAGACTGATGTCAGGGGGGCGGGACAAAGTAAGGATATAGGTGGAGACAGGAAGATAGAGGGAGAACTGGGAGGGGGGGGCGGGGGAGAGAGGGGCAGCTGCCCAAGCGAAATATGAGGTGCTTTTCCTCCAATTTCCGGTGGGCCTCACTATGGCACTGGAAGAGGCCCATGACAGAAAGGTCAGACTGGGAGTGGGAGGGGGAGTTGAAGAGCTCAGCCACCGGGAGATCAGGTTGGTTAAGGCGGACTGAGCGAAGGTGTTGAGCGAAATGATCGCCGAGCCTGCGATCGCCAAAGGGCCTGTTGCCATGCCATGTGACCCTTAACTATAATGTCCCTTTTTGTCTCCAGTTGCAGAGTTCCATTTTAAATTTGCAAACTTTGGCTAAGCTCAGTTGTCAAATTTTACAAATGAATGATGTGGTTAATTTAGAGGTGAGGTCATTTTTCATTCTGGAATTTTAATTTGTATGCACCATCAGGAGGAGGTGTTGATGCCATGGTGATTGACAAGATGGTTCACTGCTTTAGGACAGGGTTAAGTGGGGTCACATTTTCACCATGGTTGTTCAGAGTTCATTCAATATTTTACTATGACACTAGCCGTATAAGCTAGTAATTTGCTTTTATCATTCTTATCTTTATTCTCCCAGCATTCTCAGACTTTGCCTTCTGCTTCCCTATTACGAAATTTTCAGGCTTTTTGTGCTCTGTGTGTTGTAAGTCAGCAGGTTCACTTATGATTCCAAAGTCTAAACATAAAGTTTTGTGGGAAAATGCTGCTTTCTCCATATCTTATTTCTTCATTCTTTGACCATTTCAAAACCCTGTCTAGTGGGATTTTTAAAAAGAGTTGGAAAATATTGTGTGTTCAAGATATATCACACATTGGTGCAGTCCAGTGCGGATTGCTACTTGTGAATAGGTAATAGTCGCGTGCACTACCCCTATTTGTGATTAAGCGTCAGTTGTACAGTGAGCAATGCAAATGTGAGCTTTAGAGAGATTGGAATAGGAAATGGTGAACAAATAAAGGATCTACCATTAGGAGATGTAAAATCAGCCACTGGAAGGATGTAACAGCAGGGGTTTGTGGAATTGGATGAAGAGCATTTAAAGAGAGTGAATTTAGGTTCTATTTTCAAGGTCTTTTTCTCCTGTTTGATCTGTCTCAATGTCTCTGGGCAGGTTGTTAGAGAAGCACCAACTATTCGTTTCTTCATTCTTTAGTCTGAAGAGGGGTCTCAACCCAAAACGTCACCGACAGTGCCCTCCATAATGTTTGGGACAAAGACCCATCATTTATTTATTTGCCTCCGTACTCCACAATTTGAAATTTGTAATAGAAAAAATCGCATGTGGTTAAAGTGCACATTGTCAAATTTTATTAAAGGATATTTTATACATTTTGGTTTCACCATGTAGAAATTACAGCAATGTTTATACATAGTTCCCCCCATTTCGGGGCACCATAATGTTTGGGACACATGGCTTCACGGGTGTTTGTAATTGCTCCGGTGTGTTTAATTGCCTCCTTAATGTAGGTACAAGAGAGCTCTCAGCACCTCGTCTTTCCTCTAGTCTTTCCATCACATTTGGAAACTTTTATTGCTGTTTATCAACATGACGACCAAAGTTGTGCCAATGAAAGTCCAAGAAGCCATAATGAGACTGAGAAACAAGAATAAAACTGTTAGAGACATCAGCCTTACCTTAGACTTGCCAGAATCAACTGGAACATCATTAAGAAGAACACTGGTGAGCTTACTAATCGCAAAGGGAATGGCAGGCCAAGGAAGACCTCCACAGCTGATGACAGAAGAATTCTCTCTACAATAAAGAAAAATCCTCAAACACCTGTCTGACAGAACAGAAACACTCTTCTGGAATCAGGTGTGGATTTGTCAATGACCACTGTCCGCAGAAGACTACATGAACAGAAATACAGAAGCTACACTGCAAGGTGCAAACCACTGGTTAGCTGCAAAAATAGGATGGCCAGGTTACAGTTTGCCAAGAAGTATTTAAAAGAGCAACCACAGTTCTGGAAAAAGGTCTTGTGGACAGATGGGACGAAGATTAACTTATATCAGAGTGATGGCGAGATCAAAGTATTGAGGAGAGAGGAACTGCCCAAGATCCGAAGCATACCACCTCATCTGTGAAACACTGTGGTGGGGGTGTTATGGCCTGGGCATGTATGGCTGCTGAAGATAATGGCTCACTTATCTTCATTGACGATACAACTGCTGGTGGTAGTAGCATAATGAATTCTGAAGTGATAGACACAACCTATCAAACAAATGCCTCAAAACTCATTGGCCGGCTGTTCATTCTACAGCAAGACAATGATCCCAAACATACTGCTAAAGCAACAAAGTAGTTTTTCAAAGCTAAAAAATTGTCATTTCTTGAGTGGCCAAGTCAATCACCCGATCTGAACCCAATTGAGTATGGCTTTTATATGCTGAAGAGAAAACTGAAGGGGACTAGCCCCCAAAACAAACATAAGCTAAAGATGGCTGCAATACAGGTAAGACACCCAACAACTGGTGATGTCCATGAATCGCAGACTTCAAGCAGTCATTGCATGCAAAGGATATGCAACATAAACTAAACATGGCTACTTCATTTACATGACATTGCTGTGTCCCAAACATTATGGTGCCCTGAAATGGGGAGGATTATGTATAAACACTGCTGTCATTTCTACATGGTGAAACCAAAAAATGGCCTTTATTAAAATCTGTCAATGTAGAAACATAGACATAGAAACATAGAAAATAGGTGCAGGAGTAGGCCATTCGGCCCTTCGAGCCTGCACCGCCATTCGATATGATCATTGCTGATCATCCAGCTCAGTAACCTGTACCTGCCTTCTCTCCATACCCCCTGATCCCTTTAGCCATAAGGGCCACATCTAACTCCCTCTTAAATATAGCCAATGAACTGGTCTCAACTACCTTCTGCAGCAGAGAATTCCACAGACTCACCACTCTCTGTGTGAAGAAATGTTTTCTCATCTCGTTCCTAAAAGACTTCCCCCTTATCCTTAAGCTGTGACCCCTTGTTCTGGACTTCCCCAACATCGGGAACAATCTTCCCGCATCTAGCCTCTCCAACCCCTTAAGAATTTTATATGTTTCAATAAGATCCCCCCTCAGTCTTCTAAATTCCAGCGAGTATAAGCCCAGTCTATCCAGTCTTTTTTCATATGAAAGTCCTGCCATCCCAGGGATCAATCTGGTGAACCTTCTCTGTACTCCCTCGATGGCTAGAATTTCTTTCCTCAGATTAGGAATGTGCACTTTAACCACATGTGATTTTTTTCTATTACAAATCTCAAATTGTGGAGTACAGAGGCAAATAAATAAATGATGGGTCTTCGTCCCAAAAATTTACGGAGGACATGATATTCCTTTTCTCCAGAGATGCTGTCTGGCCCGCTGAGTTACTCCAGCTTTTTGTGTCTATCCTCATTCTTTTCACAACCTACTTGAAGCTAAAGTCAGTTATCACATCTCCCTTACCCTAGCAGTTTAACAAAAGTAATAGAAAATACTGCTGGGTTTAAGAAAGTATTATTGCCGATGTTTAAAATTAACTAATGCCTTATCTCCTGTTGGCAAGTTATGACTTTCAGAGTTTGCACAGCATAATGGAAATGGTATCTTCACACTTAACCGGTACTTCAATTAAATATTAATGAACAAAGTTGCTCAACTAAATGACTCCCGTGATCGGTGATGATAGAACCTTTACCATAATGGAGGAAACAGCACTGAGTTTGACACCTTCTCATACCTTTACGTTAGATACAATCTTTATACTTTTACAATAATGGACAACCATGAAAATCAGAGGCTTCATAAATAGTCTTTTTAAATGTATAACTGGATGTATAGATCTTATGACAATTCATGTTCTGAACACGGCTTTCATCTTCATGTTTGCTTCAATGTATTACCATTTTTGGACTTTGAGTTTCATAAATGAGAATATGGAAAATATATTTTTCAAAAAAATGCCATGGTGTTCCATCGTAGAATATAAAGGACCGAGTAAAGCTAATGGCAGTACGTGCAAAGTACAATATAAAACATTCTTATCTGTGCCACTTTATTTTCTTATTTTTAGAAAAGCAACTTTACTGACCCGACAACGTTTAATACCAACACTACTCAGGTATTTGTAGAATGACTATTGATTTGGTATAACCCCATGGCTATAAAATTTGATAAATATGTTACTTATTAACTTTTTCTGGAGGTCATCTGTTTGTTTCTCATAGGTTATGTTAAAAGCTCCCACAAATCCTTAAATCAGCATTATTGATTTTTTTTTTGTTGAAACTCCAACGATGATGTGTCAACTTTAAAGTGGGCACGTCAAGGTTAATAGTTCATTTATGCGTTGCATTTTGGGAATGTAAAGGTTTAAAATCTTGTTGCTTAAGGGATATATTCATTGCTTTAAATGCAAAATGTAACAGTATGAGTTAATTTCGTTTGCTGTCACAATGTTCGTTTGGTTTATTTTATTCTAAAATGTCTCCTTGCAATTACTTTTCTCAGGTTTTTGACTTTGATGCTGGGAAGGACTGTGTGTTCTTGCGCCCTTTTCTTGCACGTGTCTTGTGAAGTTTCAACTTATAATGTCACCACAATGGCGCCATTCACAAACAAAAGCTGATCAACACAGCTACTTGTCACGTTGGTAGATTGCCTTTCAGCCTGATAACTATCGAAAATTGTCAACCTGAGTTATTTTAGAATAGTTACCGGCCTAATCTATTATTTGAGTAATAAAAGAAGGCAGCAATGAGATGAAGAGAGCTCTGATTATAAATGGAGCAAATAATAGATTTTTTAATTCAGGCAATATTGAAATAGGAACACGCTTTGAAATGAAATGTAGTTTTGATGGAGTTGCAAGGTACGGAGGGGAAATTTGTAAATGCAAGGGTAACTTAGTCTCTGGAATGAGAAAAGATTGCTTAATTTTGAAAATATTGATCTTCACTCAGCACTTTTTAAGTTATTGGGATGCTTGACAATAGACAATAGGTGCAGGAGGAGGCCATTCGGCCCTTTGAGCCAGCACCTTATTTAAAGCTGAAAGAAATTATATAGAAAATGAAAATATTCAATGAGGGAGAAAATCAACTTCCTGTAGTGCAGACAAAGACCAGACAGCCCATTGAGTTTGCATCACTTCTCAGAAACAATTTGGTCTTGATGAATGCTGCTTAACTTGAAAATGTGCCTCTGTTCCGCACAGATGCTGGCTGACCTGCTGAACACTGTCTAGTTTTTTTAACTTCCAATTTCCAGTATTTTGCTTTTGAATGGAGGTAATCTGACTCTGGATTTCTCCATGCCCTGCAGTTATTTTTCTCTTGGAGAAGTTATCCAATTCCATTAAATCTGTTTATGAATCTGCTTCCATCAGTCTCACGGGCAGTGCATTGCAAATGCATAACGTAAAAAGTTTTTGCTCTGTATATCCTCTGATTCCTTTGCTAATCTGTGACTTTTGATGAGACTACTGTCTTCAAATCTCCATTTTGAGGTTTAATCAATTCTACTTGTACAACCTTTTACTGTTTTATACCTTCAGAGTATCTTTGGATTCCATTGTATTTTAACTCCCAATTGATCAGTTTCTTTGATCCCCATATTGTTTCTCACATTTGTGATTTTTATTATATTCTACCTGATTCTCCCATTATAATATTTTCCTTGGTCAAAACTGCTGCATCTGCATCTTTTCAGAATATCATTTAGGATTATTAAACATCCAGTATCACCTAGTAACAGATCAAATCTAATATCATCATGGAACATTAATGTTATTAAAATTATATTAAAAGAATATGAAAAATTACGAAATACACTGCATACATCTGGATACAGATACTATTAACATTCAAGAAACATAGAAACATAGAAAATAGGTGCAGGAGTAGGCCATTCGGCCCTTCAAGCCTGCACCGCCATTCAATATGATCATGGCTGATCATCCAACTCAGTATCCCGTACCTGCCTTCTCTCCATACCCCCTGATCCCTTTAGCCACAAGGGCCACATCTAACTCCCTCTTAAATATAGCCAATGAACTGGCCTCAACTACCTTCTGTGGCAGAGAATTCCACAGATTCACCACTCTCTGTGTGAAAAAAAAGAAAGTATCTGCATTAGCACTTGAATCATCTGGACAGACAAGATTGGTGAAAGCAGATTCTAAGAGGCACGTGAAGACATGGAAATGGCAGAATATGGACAATATGCAGGTAGGTGAGATTAATTGAAATTGGCATCATGGTTGGCACAGACATGATGCGTCAAAGAGCCTCTTCCTATGCTGTATTATTCTAGATATGCAATGTTCTGTGACATATTCCCATAGAATTACTTGCCAACTATAGGTTACATTTCAAATACACAGTGGATGAAATAAGGTGATCTCTATAATGTAATAAAAGAACTTCTCAAAAAGTCTGAAATCAATTCAGAGAATGCAGGCACATAAGAAATTTGGCTAATGTATATTGTTGCCAGGGAGGGCGCTTAACAGGGAAATCAAGTCAAGAGCATTTAATTGTCATATGTACTGAAAACAAAAAATATATATATTTTCTCTTGCAGCAGCATTACAGGTCTGTGAATACAGTATTCATAGATAACAAAATAAGCAACAAAAAGTTCAATAAATTGAATAAAAACAATATCAGTGCAAAACCTAAGCCCCAGTGCAACCAAGACAGTACTTAGTTCATAGTTTAGTTGGTGTTGGTAGACAAGACAATAGGGGCAGGAGGAGGCCATTCGGCCCTTCGAGCCAGCACCGCCATTCAATGTGATATTTGTAGTGTTCAAGAGTGTGATGGTTGTAGGGAAGAAGATGTTCCTGAACCTGGAGGCCATAGTTTGCAGACTCCCATACCACCTTCCTGAAGGCAGGACTGAAATGAGAGCACAGGGAGCTAATGGAGAAGGAATAGGGAAATGGACTGATGGGGTTGCTATCAGAGCCTATATAGACTTTATAGTTCAAGAAGGGAGTGAGGCAAAAGAGTGGAAACTATAGGCCGGTTTTAAGCCGGTTTTAAGCCGGTTATAAGCCTGACTTCAGTGGTTGGCAAGATTTTAGAGTCCATTATAAAAAAACAAGGTTCCTAAGTATTTAGAAGCACACGATGAAATAGGCTGAAGTTAGCATGATTTTGTGAAGGGGAGATCTTGCCAGATGAACCTGTTAGGATTCTTTGATTAAGTAAATAGCAGGACATACAAAGGTGAGTCCGTGGATGTAGTTTACCTGGATTTTGGGTAGTCAATAGACAATAGACAATAGGTGCAGGTGGAGGCCATTCGGGCCTTCGGGCCAGCACTGCCATTCAATGTGACCATGGCTGATCATTGTCAATCAGTACCCCGTTCCTGCCTTCTCCCCATACTCCCTGACTCCGCTATCCTTAAGAGCTCTATCTAGCTCTCTCTTGAATGCATTCAGAGAATTGGCCTCCACTGCCTTCTGAGGCAGAGAATTCCACAAATTTACAACTCTCTGTGTATCAGTCACTGAAAGGAAGCATGCAGGTACAGCAGGCAGTGAAGAAAGCCAATGGAATGTTGGCCTTCATAACAAGAGGAGTTGAGTATAGAAGCAAAGAGGTCCTTCTGCAGTTGTACAGGGCCCTAGTGAGACCGCACCTGGAGTACTGTGTGCAGTTCTGGTCTCCAAATTTGAGGAAGGATATTCTTGCTATTGAGGGCGTGCAGTGTAGGTTCGCTAGGTTAATTCCCGGAATGGCGGGACTGTCGTATGTTGAAAGACTGGAGCGACTAGGCTTGTATACACTGGAATTTAGAAGGATGAGAGGGGATCTTATTGAAACATATAAGATTATTAAGGGGTTGGACACGTTAGAAGCAGGAAACATGTTCTCAATGTTGGGGGAGTCCAGAACCAGGGGCCACAGTTTAAGAATAAGGGGTAGGCCATTTAGAACGGAGATGCGGAAAAACTTTTTCAGTCAGAGAGTTGTGAATCTGTGGAATTCTGCCTCAAAAGGCAGTGGAGGCCAATTCTCTGAATGCTTTCAAGAGAGAGCTAGATAGAGCTCTTAAGGATAGCGGAGTCAGGGGGTCTGGGGAGAAGGCAGGAACGGGGTACTGATTGAGAATGATCAGCCATGATCACATTGAATGGTGGTGCTGACTCGAAGGGCCAAAGGGCCTACTCCTGCACCTATTGTCTATTGTCATAGAATGTTTCTTCTGGAATAGACTATCCCCCATCTCTCTTCTTGTATGGCGCATGTAAGATTGGAAAAAAAATCCCATCTCTGAAAACCAGAAACTCCTTCCTTGTCTTTTGTTTTTCCACAGAGACACACGGGCAACAGAAGGTCTGAGGGAAATTGGTGACTCACTGATGATGTGCCTTAATAATCACATCCAAACAGTTTTAAGAACCTATCTGAACTCCTCCCCTTTAATGGATGAATTCAGTCTTTCACGGGATTCTGATTGACCCAAGTGGAAATCCAAATGGTGAATGACACAATTCTAGCCATTCAAACAAATGAAGATAAACCCCTGAATCTGAAATGGTCTGGGCCGCAAATTCATCATGATAAGATTTGATCTTCACCGAGTCTCTGACTGCCATAGGTTGCTCCATGTTAAAACTACCGTGATTGAGCCTGATAAGCAAAACATAAAAAAGTGACAGACACAAAATGCTGGAGTAACTCAGCGGGACAGGCAGCATCTCTAGATAGAAGTAACGGGTGACGTTTTGGGTCGAGACCCTTCTTCATGGTGATTAACACTATCTCAACATAGTGCCTGCAATCTTCAGCCATTTATTTCCTGGATGAATTCCCCCCATCATCTTCTTTCGTATACCAACTACAACAATCAAAAGTGGCAATTGGTGCTTCAGAGTACAGTAGTTGACGCTTTGCTGCAAATTTTGCCAGTTCCGTAGAACTACCCAGGGTGGGTGACGAGGATGTAAAGCAGCTCTCACCCCAATTCCCCCCTGTACATTAGCTCTATAAAGTCTCATGCCTCTGAGACGATTGCTGTAGATTCTGGACTTGTATCCCTTGCTTAAAAATCACCCACAATGCCTTCCGAACCCATCTCCAGTATCTCCACACCGAAAATATTCATGTGCAACTTTTTTTAAATAAAAGCAACAAATTGCCAGAAATTGAAGGGTTAATTTCCACTCTTAAGTTATTATTACCTAAAGAAAAATCAAATAAATCCATTTAGGATTCAAATCTATGATTATAATGTAAGGGTCACAGGTCACATGTTTTCATGGTTGCATTGCAATGTAAATTGTTGAAAAAATTATTTTTTTACATGCAATTTAAAAATAAAAAAAATGAAAGGGCATTGCTTAAATATTATTTACAAGTTCCTAAGTCATAGAAAATAGGTGCAGCAGTAGGCCATTCGTCCCTTGGAGGCAGCACCACCATTCAATATGATCATCCAAAATCAGTACCTCGTTCCTGATTTCTCCCCATATCCTTTGATTCCGTTAGCCCTAGGAGTTAATCCAGTGAATTGGCCCCTACTGCCTTCTGTGGCAGAGAATTCCACAGATTCACAACTCTCTGGGTGAAAAAGTTATTCCTCATCTCAGTCCTAAATAGCCTACCCCTTATTCCTAAACTGTGACCCCCCCCCCCCCAGGTTTGGACTCCCCCAACATCAGGAACATTTTTCCTGCATCTAGCCTGCCCAATCCTTTAAGAATGTTATATGTTTCTTTAAGATCCCCTCGCATCCTAAATTCCAGTGAATACAAGCCCAGTCGACCCATTCTTTCATCGTATGTCAGTCCCGCCATCCAGGGAATTAACCTGGTGAACCTACGCTGTACTCCTTCAATAGCAATAATGTCCTTCCTCAAATTAGGAGACCAAAACTGCACACAATACTCCAGGTATGGTCTCACCAGGGCCCTGTACAACTGCAGTAGGACCTCCTTGCTTCTATACTCAAATCCTCTCACAATGAAGGCCAACATGCCATTTGCTTTCCTCACTGGCTGCTGTACCTGCATCAGTGACTGATGTACAAGGACACCCAGATCTCATTGCACCTCCCCTTTTCCTAATCTGAGACCATTCGATAATAATCTGCCTTCCTGTTCTTGCCACCAAAGTGCATAACCTCACATTTATCCACATTTTACTGCATTTGTCATGCATCTGCCCACTCACACAACCTGTCCAAGTCACTCTGCAGCCTCATAGCATCCTCATCGCAGCCCACGCTGCCACCCAGCTTTGTGTCATCCGCAAACTTGGAGATGTTGTATTTAAGTCGTTAATATATATTGTAAATAAGGAGTCCCAGCACTGAGCCTTGCGGCACCCCACAAGTCACTGCCTGCCATTCTGAAAAGGACTCGATTCCTACACTTTGCTTCCTGTCTGCCAACCAGTTCTCTATACGTGTCAATACCCTACCCCCGATACCATGTGCTCTAATTTTGCACACTAATCTCTTGTGTGGGACTTTGTCAAAGGCTTTTTGAAAGTCCAGATACAGCACATCCACTGGCTCTCCCTTCCTTATCCATTCAACTTGTTACATCCTCAAAAAATTCCAGAAGATTAGTCAAGCATGATTTCCCCCTCATAAATCCATGCCGACTTTGACCGTTCCTGTCACTGTCCGATCCTGACTTTGACCGATCCTGTCAAGTCACCGTTTAATGATGTTTCTGCTGGTAATTATGGGCAAGGAATACCTGCGATCTGGTACCACTTTGTTCATGTTAATCAGCAGGGTCAGACCTTTATGCATTCTTCACTGGAGTTTCCGTAGATGTCGTGACAAGTGATACCCACGGGTGGAAACAACACTGAGATATTCCCCCCCCCCACCATCTTTTGATGTATCGATTATTATTGTGCTTAGTATAGTGTGTCACATGGCCTGTACTCCTGAAGCAGCCTCCCATTTATGACATCATTAGCATTGTTATAAGAGCCTAGCTGGAGAATCCCACTCCACTCTTCCCATAAAGCATGGGTTAGCTGGGGGTGAGCATTCATTCTGGTTGGTCTCGCTGTAGAAGTTTGTTTGGTCTGCTTGCTCACTAGGCACATCATCATTATTAGTTAATGATCATGCTGGACTGTCACCACAATTGCTTTGACAGTGATTAATTTGTCTGAAGAGAGAAGAGTGCAATCACTATATCTAAAACAAAGTTTATTTAAGCCTTTCACACTCAAGCTCCTAATTGTTTACCAAATTTAAACATTGGTGTTGCCAACTTATAAGACATTCCCAGATACTGCATTTTGTTGAGGGTGAATCATTGGGAAAGAGTAATTCCAGGTGTACTGTTGAAAGACCAATCGCCTTTTGAACTGGAACCTAATTTTCCATGATACGAAATGCATTTTGAAATGACTAATCTTGACATATTTCCAGGTATACTCAAAGCTCGCTGAAGAAATCAAAGGCTAAAGGAGTTCATCTCTCTCTCTCTCTGTCTGTTTCTGTCTGTTTCTGTCTGCCTCTGTCTGTCTGTCTCTCTCTGTCTCTCTCTGTCTCTCTCTGTCTCTCTCTGTCTCTGTCTGTCTCTGTCTGTCTCTGTCTCTCTTTCTGTCTCTCTCTGTGTCTCTGTCTGTCTCTCGTCCAACCATCCAGTGTATCTATCATGAGTCCAATATCCTTACAATCGCTTGCTTGAGCAATGCAGATTCTAGGAATCTAGAAAGGAGGGAACGTGCTCTGCTCCGCGTCACGCCTTTCCAGAAGACACCTTTTCTATTCCTGGCACTGACGCTTTGCAGAAGGCTTATCTGGATGATTCATGGAATGTGAGCCGGTGTTTTTCTCAGTGCTGGAGCATCTACTCACACGGTTGAATGTTGGGGCATGTGCACTGATGACTACAGTCTGCCAGGGAGGTGATGTCAGTGTCAAAGCATCTCGGTTCTCGGACAATGGTAGTAGGTTAATGTCCAGGTCTTCCATTCCCCAGCCTTCCTCCTGCCCTCCACACCCATGCTCTTCACATGCCAACTCTTCACTCTCCATGAACTGCGTTGTGCTGGAGCATATCATAAATGTTCAAATTCTGCCCTGCGGAGAGACCAATAACATCACCAGAGGGAGAAACAGTTACTCTGGTTTTATCCTGTGCAGTTCCCAGTAGCTGCTCACATATGTTCTGTTGCAGATGACCGAGCATAGAAAGGAAGAACAGCAATGAGTAATAATTGTTTATTTCGCAGAATTCAAAGAAGGCAGTTTGCTGTTGAATTTCAGAATAATCTTCAACTTGTACAAATAATGCAATAAGTTGTGAATATAGTGCCAACAGTTCAAATTAATCAAATAAAAGTTACTTTAAAGCAGATGAATAGTTTTAGGTGCTACAATAAATTAAAACAAGGGGCCACAGTTTAAGAATAAGGGGTAGGCCATTTAGAACGGAGATGAGGAAGAACTTTTTCAGTCAGAGAGTGGTGAAGGTGTGGAATTCTCTGCCTCAGAAGGCAGTGGAGGCCAGTTCGTTGGATGCTTTCAAGAGAGAGCTGGATAGAGCTCTTAAGGATAGCGGAGTGAGGGGGTATGGGGAGAAGGCAGGAACGGGGTACTGATTGAGAGTGATCAGCCATGATCGCATTGAATGGCGGTGCTGGCTCGAAGGGCTGAATGGCCTACTCCTGCACCTATTGTCTATTGTCTATTGTAAAACTGCAAGAAAAAAAAATCAGATTGAAAAAAAAAATACACCTGGTTTTCAAGGCTGGGAATATAAATGGAAGTAGAATGTGATCAAGAGAGTAAAAAATTAGATGCAAATCATTAAATGGCTTGAACACCAGTTGTAGTATTTTTTATATAAAAAAAAGAATTAATTTCAACAAATGTTTGCTCTGCGCAGATTACCAACAATACCATATATTAGAGTAATGGAGTGACACAGTGTGGAAACAGGCCCTTCACCCCAACTTGCCCACACTGGCCAACATGTGCCAGCTACACTGGTCCCACCTGCCAGCATTTGGTCCATATCCCTTCAAACCTGTCCGATCCATGTACCTGTCTAACCATTGCAGTGTCATTGTGATTTTTTTTAGTTCCTACATGATACGGATTTGATTTTGCCAAATCTTGTTGTTGTCCCCCTGATGTTTCTAGGCTTCATCTGAGAAGACCAAAGTGAGTTGCAATGCAGAGATCTGAATGTGAACTTCTATCTGGCCACTCAGAGGCTCGGTTCCTCGTGGTACAAGCACATTGGGCCATCATTGCTCAGCACGTTTTTTTGCCACACGTTTCACCCCTGGTCGACAACTGCGTCAAGTTCAGATGGTAATCACTTCGTGGTTGGGGAAGTTCAGGGCTTTGAGGAATGGCTGGTGTAAAGGGAAAGAGGCTGCCTTAACTGGACAGGCCATGGGATAGGAGTCAATGTGCACCTTTGCACCAAATATGTTTCTCCTTTTAACCTTTGAGGGAATAGCTGGGGGATGATGCTTTTTCAGTAGGGAGTAAGTCAAAGATCATAAATAAACACTTCTGAAATTCATTGGCTGACAAATTTGGAAGTTAATCACTGTTCAGCACTCTGTCTGAAAATTTATTTTTCTTTCCAAAACAGTACATGAGTGTGGATATTACTGCCTTGAATCATTCCACATGGAAGACAAATCACCCTTGGTGGGATTACTGGTGGAATTACCAAAGATGTAGAAGTTTGAAAACGCACACCTCCAGATTCAGCAGCAGTTTCTTCCCAGCTGTTAATCAAGCAGCTGAATCTTCCTACCACAACCAGAGAGCAGTTCTGAACTACTATCTACCTCGTTGGTGACCCTTGGACGACCTTTGATTGGACTTTGCTGGCTTTATCTTGCACTAAATGTTATTCCCTTACCATGTATCCATACACTGTAAATGTCTCGATTATAATCATGTATTGTCTTTCTGCTGACTGGATTGTACTCAGCAAAAGCTTTTCACTGTACCTCGCTCGGCACATGTGACAATAAACTAAAACTGAAACCTCAGGCATGCTTCAAATGATGGTGTTTCTGTCAAAATGTTGCTGGGGAGATTGGTGAATATTGCTGCTAGAATCACCTCCTCGTGAGAACTCTGGTAGCAAAAAGGTTTTAAAACGTCTGTTTTGGACTGTGACCCTATTCAGATATCCAATCACTCCTTCTCAAGTCACACCCATGTCCCTTTTCCCCTTTCTGCCGCTTGACTCGAATTCCAAAGACCATTATTGTAGGAAGGAACTGCAGATGCTGTTAGACACAAAAGATTAAACACAAAAGATTAGACAGGGCGGCACGGTGGCGCAGCGGTAGAGTTGCTGCCTTACAGCGAATGCAGCGCCGGAGACTCAGGTTCGATCCTGACTACGGGCGCCGTCCGTACGGAGTTTGTACGTTCTCCCCGTGACCTGCGTGGGTTTTCTCCGAGATCTTCGGTTTCCTCCCACACTCCAAAGACGTACAGGTATGTAGGTTAATTGGCTGGGCAAATGTAAAAATTGTCCCTAGTGGGTGTAGGATAGTGTTAGTGTGTGGGGATCGCTGGGCGGTGCGGACCCGGTGGGCCGAAGGGCCTGTTTCTGCGCTGTATCTCTAAATCTAAAAAAAAATCTTTCAACAAAAAGCTGGAGTAACTCAGCAGGTCAGGCAGCATCTCTGACCCGTTGAGTTACTCCAGCTTTTTGTGTCTACCAAGAACCACTGCTGGGTCTTTCACTGGACTCATTGTTCAGGTGTGTGAAATACATCTTGTGCTCCACTGGCTTATTACCCCACCGTATCCTAGTCATTTTCATTTCTGTTAGTGATTACATAGTACCATCTCAGAACAGTGATATCAAAGTGTAATGCTGAAAACACCAGATGTTAAAATGTGATGTTAAAATGTGCTGTTTCATTTTTGTCATCATGTTATGTTTGCAGTAAACTATTGCTGCAGAATGTTTAGAGTTTAAAGATCTAGCATGGAAATAGGCCCTTCGGCCCACCACCTCCACGTCGACCATCGATCACCCTTTCACGCTAGTTCTACGTTAATTCTCCCGCATTCTCATCAACTTCCTGCACGTTAAGGGCAATTTACTGAGGACAATTAACCTACACATGCTTGGAACGTGGGGGAAAACAGGAAACCCACACAGACACAAGTAGGATGTGCAAACTCCACTCGGAGAGCACCTGAGATCAGGATCGAACCCAGGTCTCTGGCACTGTGTAGCAGCACCTCCACCAGTTGTGCCACTGAGCTGCCCCATGTTACTTATGTGATTTCTTCTGAGGTACTGGAGAGTCATAGTTAAATGATACATGGTGCGTTTCTCAGAGCCAGCACTAAATTCCTGTCCCTGGTCTATACCCGCTGTCAATACCTGCTCAACTTCCATCTGGAGCCATCTGGAAACTGGCTTCACAGGCTACTGAACTCAGGACATGTAACTGCAAGCTGAGGGATTCGGAGGCCTTAGATCTCATCCAGAGATAACGAAAGTTGTCGGTGAGAGTGGCTGGTATGTGCTTTCCTGAGGTCGAGGTCGGCTGCAGGTCAACCTGCTTCGAATGTGTGCATTATGTTCATTTGACCGAAGCAACGGAGACCAGAGGTCTGTGGTAAGCGTACAGGAGAGATCTGCCTCTTGAGTAGTGAAGGTGTTTGACAAGGACATATTATGCACACACCATGCACCGAACAATTGCCAATCTATAAAGAGCTTACCTTTGGATACATGGGCGGATTATTCTTGACCAATGTGAGCAAACGTGGAGGAGCACAAAAACCACTGTTAAAACATCTGAAGCCATTGTCTGCTAGGCTACAATATTCTGTGTTAACCTGGTGCTGAATGTTGTCCTAGCAAATGAGTCTATCACAAATGCGTGTATAAGAGGGCTGGGATTCTGAATGGGGCTCTTGTGTACCTAAACAATTTGAATATAATTGGAGTCATTCAAACTAGCAGAGGGCTGTTTAGAGATAAATAAGACAAACTTACTTGGAGACAAACAAAGTTCTTTCTTTGATTGTTTTCCTTAAGCAACTTTAGAGCATAAAATGAAAATCAGGTCAAGCTGCGAAATACCCTGACAAGAAGATTGATAGATGTGTTAAAGCTACTGAAATAAAAAGGGTGCCATCTCTTTTGTTTTATACAGAATATGAAGGGTGGCCCTGTAATGTGTTCTTCAGCACATGACCGCTGAACCAGAAGAAAATCAGCTGCAACTTTTACACAGTCACGTCTTATTTCAGTTCACCTACGGCATTTGTGGATGACGTTTTTCAGTTGTTGATGAGGATTTTCAGAGAAAGTTGTTTCTTCTGAGGAGATGAGGGAGGGGGGAAGATGTTCATTGGTTGGGTCAGGTAGTATAAGAAAATAACTGCAGATGCTGGTACAAATCGATTTGTACAAATGGGTCAGGTAGTATCATATCATATCATATATATACAGCACGGAAACAGGCCTTTTCGGCCCACCAAGTCCGCACCGCCCAGTGATCCCCGCACATTAACACTATCCTACACCCACTAGGGACAATTTTTACATTTACCCAGCCAATTAACCTACATACCTGTACGTCTTTGGAGTGTGGGAGGAAACCGAAGATCTCGGAGAAAACCCACGCAGGTCACGGGGAGAACGTACAAAATCCTTACAGTGCAGCACCCGTAGTCAGGATCGAACCCGAGTCTCCGGCACTGCATTCGCTGTAAAGCAGCAACTCTACCGCTGCGCTACCGTGCCGCCTAGTTTGGCTAAAAACCTATTTCTCTGCTTAGGCAGTCCCTTGCGATTGGGGATGGCTTGCTTTGACTGGTTTAGTGGATTCTGAAGTGGCTATGTGAAGTGGCCACTGTGGGTAACTGCAGATAGCATGTGACAGGAAGGTGTATAGTTTGGCGTTCCCATTCCGCCACTTGTGTGGGTCTTCTATGTGCTCCCAATGGACTTAGAAGCCCTGCCTTGGTTCTCAACATCATCCTAAATGCTCCTTCCCCACTTTGAGCAGTCAAAAGATGTAAGTGCTCAGAAGACAGAGGAGACTCATTCACAATGTCAGTGATCGACTGATTTTCCAAAGTAGTACATTATCATGGCTGGTGAAAACTGCAGAAAGATGAACAGTTTGCAAGAAGAACAACATGTGAACAACTGGGTGAAGAGGGACCAGAAAATATTATCTGGTTTATCTAGCCTGCCTGAACTGTTAAACCAACCACTACCATTCAAATCATCTGGAAAAGGTGGGGGAAAATGCAGATCAATTTGAGGAAAACACCTATTTGACCATGAAGACAATCGTTTGATTCCTCAAACAAGCTAACTGCACATTCCTTAAAATGAGGCCATGCAATATCATGGTGGATCTCAACTCGACCTTGACTCCCACTTTGCTGCCTGTTCCCTGCAGTGATGGGTCCGCCTTTTGTATAAAACCCCATTAATCACAGCTGTGAATATATCCAACGATTATGCATCCATAGCTTTCCACGGTGGCAAATTCTAAAGAGTCACAAAACGATGAAATAAGACATTTTTCCTCTGGTTCTGGTTCTGGTTGATCACCGCACAAGCTCCTCATAAGTGGTTATCTCGCGCAGGTCGGAGTGAGTAGAGGAGTGATTACATTTTGAAGTCTTTCAAAAGATTTTTCAGAAGTCTGGAGAAGTCTCCAGAGTGGAGAACTCCCAGAAGATTGGCTGAACGCTAACATTGTCCCCCATCGAGCGCAAATCAAGCGTGAATAATATGCTGACTTCTCTCGGATGGGATACCCTGGAGCTCCGTAGAATCAGGTGAAGACATTGCAATTTACAAGGAGATTCACAAAATCACGCCATCAAATCTTCCGTCATCCCAGAGCACAAACTGCCATGAAACAAGACAAAATACTGGTCCCTACATCATCAACTCGCTAAATTTCAATAAACTTTGCTACCAATATTCCCTTTACCCAAGGACGATATGGGAATGGAATATGTCACCACCCAACTCCCGATGTTCAGTCATTTAAAAAAGGGATTGAGCAACTAGATCTCCTCAACTTGGTCACCTCAGTCTTCTGTAATTGAGGATACCCCTACTCATAGAAACTAATGAGGGCGGCACGGTGGCGCAGCGGTAGAGTTGCTGCCTTACAGCGAATGCAGGGCCGGAGACTTAGGTTCAATCCTGACTACGGGCGCCGTCTGTACGGAGTTTGTACGTTCTCCCCGTGACCTGCGTGGGTTTTCTCCGAGATCTTCGGTTTCCTCCCACACTCCAAAGACTTACAGGTTTGTAGGTTAATTGGCTGGGTAAAATGTAAAAATTGTACCTAGTGTGTGTAGGATAGTGTTAATGTACGGGGATCGCTGGGCGGCGCGGACTCGGTGGGCCGAAGGGCCTGTTTCCGCGATGTATCTCTAAATCTAAAAAAAAATCTAAATCTAATTTAAATCCCTTTTAAAGGTATGTCCTTACCTTGGTATGTCCTGGAGCTGTTTAATATATCTGATCTAAATATGTTTTTACAATATTGTCAAAGTGGTATAAATATGCTTCCTGTTCTATCCATCTAAGATGCTCTATTAACCATCATCCCTTAAGCTCAGGGGTGACCGCGCTTTTGCGGTTGCAGCTCCTAGACTGTGGAACAGCATCCCTCTCCCTATCAGAACTGCCCCCTCCATCGACTCCTTTAAGTCCAGGCTCAAAACCTATTTCTACTCCCTAGCGTTTGAGGCCCTCTGAGGGGGTGCTGTGAACTGTTTATGTATGTGCTGTTATGTTTGTGTGCCATTGTATGTTCGTTTCTTAGTACCTGAACTGATGTACAGCACTTTGGTCAACGTGGGTTGTTTTTAAATGTGCTATACAAATAAAATTGACTTGACTTGACTTGACTTGACTTCTCCACTTTGATAATCCAGATAGCCAGGATCCAGTAACAAGAATCCTATAGTCTGTGGGACACATCTTTCACAAAGACCTGCCTGGATCTGTGGGCAGGTCAGACTGTAATAGGGCTATTCTTCAACATAATCTGTGCGACAATTCTTGAGTGTAAACTACAGCAAATCTTCTCAGTTATTCTGTTTAGAAGAGTATTGCTCTGATTTACCAGCTGTGTGCCTGTGGACTCATAGCTTCCACCAAACCAGCGCCTTCCCTTACAGATTTTCCAGCTGAGAAAGCTGGCTACTGAGTCTGTACAAGGTTAAACTAGTTCCAGTATAGCAGTCCATTAAAATGAGAGGGAGAAATCGGTTACTGGATAGTCAAACTTTTAAACTGTTTTAATTAAGCTAATATTAATATTTATGATTTGTGTATATCTGTGTGTGCGTGTGCGTATTTTAGTCTAGAAGTATGTTTTTGTTTAAATGTCAGAACAGTGTTAACTTTTTAAATATTAATTTTATTTTTAACAGGTTTTGCGCGATTTCGGATCACCTGCTGTCAAAGCCATTCCGTCATTGAAGTCTTCGTTTACACTGGGAGAGACCACCCACTGATGTTGACTGTTTGGGCCTTGCCGATGATAGTCTTTGGCTGGAAAGGCTGCTCCATGACCAGGTGACAGTTCTGATAGTGTTTGCTTGGGCAGTTCTATTTTGGTTATCCAGGTTTGGAGCTATTGTTTGATCCTACTTTATTTTGGGGAAAAAGGCCTGGGAAATCTGTTTTGCCATTCATGTTTTGCCATTCCTGTTTGTAAAATCCTACGTGAGCTTCTGTGTTAGAAACATCGAAAATAGGTGCAGGAGCTGGCCATTTGGCCCTTCGAGCCAGCACCGCCATTCAATATGCGGCACGGTAGCGCAGCGGTAGAGTTGCTGCTTTACAGCGAATGCAGCGCCGGAGACTCAGGTTCGATCCTGACTACGGGTGCTGCACTGTAAGGAGTTTGTACGTTCTCCCCGTGACCTGCGTGGGTTTTCTCCGAGATCTTCGGTTTCCTCCCACACTCCAAAGACGTACAGGTATGTAGGTTAATTGGCTGGGTAAATGTAAAAATTGTCCCTAGTGGGTGTAGGATAGTGTTAATGTACGGGGATCGCTGGGCGGCACGGACTTGGTGGGCCGAAAAGGCCTGTTTCCGGCTGTATATATATGATGATGATATGATAATATGATCATGGCTGATCATCCAGAATCAGTTCTCCGTTCATGCTCTCTCCCCATATCCCTTGATTCCGTTAGCCCTAAGAGTTATATCTAACTCTCTTGAAAACATCCAGTGAGTTGGCCTCCACTGCTGCCTTTTGTGGCAGAGAATTCCACAGATTCACAACTCTCTGGTTGAAAATGTTTTTTTCTCATCTCAGACCTCAATGGCCTACCCCTTAAACCCCTGTCCCACTTAGGCGATTGTTTAGGCGACTACAGGCAACTAGGCTGTCGCCACACGGTCGCCGGGGTGTCGCCTGTATCGTCGTGAGTCATCTCCAAAGAGTCGTAGCGTTTTTCTGGTCGCCGCTGGATTTTGAAATGTTTAAACATTTTCAGCGATTGTTGGTTTGACACCAATGATCGTAGCTTGACGTCCCCTGACGTAGGTGCTGTCGTAGGTTGTCGCCAGGTGACGTAGGTTGTCGCCGGTGCTGACTTCATTGAATTCCATTGGCGACTACCTACGTCAACCGGCGACAGGTACCGGGGTCAAAACCGGAGGCCAAAATGACGTGAATTGTCTTCAGTTGTCGCCGACAGGGTCGTAGCTTGTCGTAGCTTGTCGCGGGTAGACGTAGGTTGACATTGGTTGTCGTAGGTTGCCGCCTGTGTGGTCGTAGGTTGTCGTAGGTGCGATCGTAGGTGGACGTCGACTAGATGTTAGGTTGTTGTAACTTGTCGTAGACATTGTCGTAGAGGGGGTCCGGTTTTTCATCGAATTGCCGGCAGTCGTCTAAAAAATGCCTACGTGGGTCAGGCCCCTTATTCTTAAACTGTGACCCCTGGTTCTGGACTCCCCCAACATGGGGAACATTTTTCCTGCATCTAGCCTGTTCAATCCCTTTAGAATTTTACATGTTTCTATAAGATCCCCTCTCTTCCTTCTAAATTCCAATGAATATAAGCCCAGTCTATCCATTTTTTCATCATGCATCAGTCCCCCCCATCCTGGGAGTTAACCTGGTGAATCTACACTGCACTCCCTCAATAGCAAGAATGTCCTTCCTCAAATTAGGAGACCAAAACTGCACACAATACTCCAGGTATTGTCTCACCAGGTCCCTGTAAAACGGCAGTAGGACCTCCTTGCTCCTATACTCAAATCCTCTCGCGATGAAGGCCAACATGCCATTTGCTTTCTTCACCGCATGCTGTACCTGCATGCATACTTTCAATGACTGATGTGCACTGAAAGTAAGCATGTTCATTGAATCCTGCTTGGCAGCTCTTGTTTTGACACCGAAGATAGACACAAAATGTAGGAGTAACACAGGCAGCATCTCTGGAGAGAAGGAATGGGTGACGTTTTGGGTCGAGACCCTTATCATATCATATCATATATATACAGCCGGAAACAGGCCTTTTTGGCCCACCAAGTCCGTGCCGCCCAGCGATCCCCGTACATTAACACTATCCTACACCCACTAGGGACAATTTTTACATTTACCCAGCCAATTAGAGAGGGAAACTAGAGATATGGAAGGGTGAGGTGTGAAAATGACAGATCAAAGCAGATGGTGTTCAACGAAATGTAGAATGGTTCATTGGTGGTTGATGGGAAGGTGACAACGAGGTGATATAAACAGTAGAATTAATCAGAAGGACAGTGAAACTAGTCGGAGAACTAGGGTCGGTGAGAGACGGAGAGAGGGCGAAGACAAGGGTTACTTGAAGTTAGGGAAATCAATATTCATACCTCTGGGTTGTAAGCTTCCCTCGAAAGTTGCTTTGCCACTGTTGTTATGTAATCCCATCTGGGGAAAACCACTGGACACACTGTTTGGGGTGCTCCTGTCTGAGTTTATCACAGAAATAAGTTCCAGCAGTCAGGTTTTGATTCTACTCGTGGGATATTTGGTTATCAGGCAACTAAACTTTCCTATCATCAATTAGTGGTCCTGAGCTACCATCTCCTTCATTGGAGACCCTCGGATTATCTTTAACCAGACTTTTCTGGACTTTGTCGTGCACTAAAGGTTATTCCCTTTATCCTGTATCTGTACACTATGGGCCGCATGGTTATAATTATGTATATAGACAATAGGTGCAGGAGGAGGCCATTCGGCCCTTCGAGCCAGCACCACCATTCAATGTGATCATGGCTGATCATTCTCAATCACTACTCCGTTCCTGCCTTCTCCCCATACCCCCTGACTCCGCTATCCTTAAGAGCTCTATCTAGCTCTCTCTTGAATGTATTCAGAGAATTGGCCTCCACTGCCTTCTGAGGCAGAGAATTCCACAGATTCACCACTCTCTGACTGAAAAAGTTTTTCCTCATCTCTGTTCTAAATGGCCTACCCCTTATTCTTAAACTGTGGCCCCTGGTTCTGGACTCCCCCAACATTGGGAACATGTTTCCTGCCTCTAACATGTCCAACCCCTTAATAATCTTATACGTTTCGATAAGATCCCCTCTCATCCTTCTAAATTCCAGTGTATACAAACCTAGTCGCTCCAGTCTTTCAACATATGACAGTCCCGCCATTCCGGGAATTAACCTAGTAAACCTACGCTGCACGCCCTCAATAGCAAGAATATCCTTCCTCAAATTTGGAGACCAAAACTGCACACATTACTCCAGGTGCGGTCTCACTAGGGCCCTGTACAACTGCAGAAGGACCTCTTTGCTCCTATACTCAACTCCTCTTGTTATGAAGGCCAACATTCCATTGGCTTTCTTCACTGCCTGCCGTACCTGCATGCTTCCTTTCAGTGACTGATGCACTAAGACACCCAGATCACGTTGTACGTCCCCTTTTCCTAACTTGACACCATTCAAATAATAATCTGCCTTCCTATTCTTACCACCAAAGTGGATAACCTCACACTTACCCACATTAAACTGCATCTGACATGCATCCGCCCACTCACACAACCTGTCCAAGTCACCCTGCAACCTCATAGCATCTTCCTCACAGTTCACACTGCCACCTAGCTTTGTATCATCGGCAAATTTGCTAATGGTACTTTTAATCCCTTCATCCAAGTCATTGATGTATATTGTAAATAGCTGCGGTTCCAACACCGAGCCTTGCGGTACCCCACTAGTCACTGCCTGCCATTCTGAAAGGGACCCATTTATCCCCACTCTTTGCTTTCTGTCTGTCAACCAACTTTCTATCCATGTCAGTACCCTACCTCCAATACCATGTGCTCTAATTTTGCCCACCAATCTCCTATGTGGGACCTTGTCGAAGGCTTTCTGAAAGTCGAGGTACACCACATCCACTGGCTCTCCCCTGTCAATTTTCCTAGTTACATCCTCAAAAAATTCCAGTAGATTAGTCAAGCACGATTTCCCCTTCGTAAATCCATGCTGACTCGGAACGATCCTGTTACTGCGATCCAAATGCTCCGCAATTTCGTCTTTTATAATTGACTCCAGCATCTTCCCCACCACTGATGTCAGACTAACTTGTCTATAATTTCCCGTTTTCTCTCTCCCTCCTTTCTTGAAAAGTGGGATAACATTAGCTACCCTCCAATCCACAGGAACTGACCCGGAATCTATAGAACATTGGAAAATAATCACTAATGCTGCTGGGATGTAGTGCTGCTGGAGCTCACCAGAGCGCCGCTCCGACACCTCTGTAAAAAAAAAATCCAAAATAAACAGCGGGGAATTTTAACAGCGGCTGCAGTGACAGCTCTGGCACCTGAAAAATCAGCACTGCAGCAGTGGTTACATGTGACAATAAACTAAACCAAACTAAACTATTTCATTACGCCGTGTTATCAACCTGAAACCTTCATTGTCTTAAAAAGATTTAACATTAAAATTAAATTCAATGTAACTTTTCATGCTAACAGTAACACAAGGAGGGAAATTGAAGGAATGAAAGGACGTGAGGTCAATGGAAGAAATGGCATTGAGATAGAAGATCAGCCATGATCCATTGTGCAGGAAAGAAATGCCGATGCTGGTTTAAACCGAAGATAGACACAATAAGCTGGAGTAACTCAGCGGGGCAGCATTGGTGAAGAAATGGCAGCATTTGTAAGGAAAAGGAATAGGTGACGTTTTGGGTCGAGACCCAACTTCAGTCTGAACAAGAGTTCCGACCCGAAACGTCACCTATTCATTTTCTCCAGAGATGCTGCCTGAACCGCTGAGTTACTCCAACATTTTGTAGCCATGATCAGTTGCATGTGTCAGAGGCCAAATGGTTTACCTGTGCTTCTCATGTTCATGATAAAAAGGACAGCAATCTCAGTTCTGGCTTTTTTTTGTATGCTCATTGATTTTGCCATAAAGTATCCAGTGAAGTCATCCACTGTTAAATGACTCTACCTCTGGTGATCAGATAAAATTTGATGTAACCTAAATTTGTAAAATATTTGTGAAGCCTGTGTAAACCTTGAGACTGTGATGAAAGTAAATGGAAAATGACTATCTAGTGCTGTGCATTGTGTATTCACACGGTGGTTCCCTCGACATGCTAGAAGCCAAGCGCTGATTAAGTGATCACTTTGCGGAACACCTACATTCAGTTCACAGCTTGATCTAGAACTTCACGTTGCCTGCAGCTTTAACTCCTAATGCCTCTACACCAATGCCTCTCGTGGATTTTTGAACAATATATCTGTTGAGTAAATGAAGGGCTGTAACATTGTATTCAGCCCTTCAGTGCCCAGTGGTGGTGGAACCTTAGATTGTAGGCGTTCCCATAAAGCCTTTGTGTAGACCTTCCCATAAAGCTTGAAAGCAAGCATGCAGGTGCAGCAGGCAGTGAAGAAAGCGGTATGTTAGCATTCATAGCAAGAGGATTTGAGTATAGGAGCAGGGAGGTTCTGCTGCAGTTGTACAGGGCCTTGGTGAGACCGCACCTGGAGTATTGTGTACAGTTTTGGTCTCCTAATCTGAGGAAAGACATTCTAGCCTTAGAGGGAGTACAGAGAAGGTTCACCAGATTGATCCCTGGGATGGCAGGACTTTCATATGAAGAAAGACTAGATAGACTAGGCTTATACTCGCTGGAATTTAGAAGACTGAGGGGGGATCTTATTGAAACATATAAAATTCTTAAGGGGTTGAAGAGGCTAGATGCGGGAAGATTGTTCCCGATGTTGGGGAAGTCCAGAACCAGGGGTCACAGCTTAAGGATAAGGGGGAAGTCTTTTGGGACCGAGATGAGAAAACATTTCTTCACACAGAGAGTGGTGAGTCTGTGGAATTCTCTGCCACAGAAGGTAGTTGAGGCCAGTTCATTGGCTATATTTAAGAGGGAGTTAGATGTGGCCCTTATGGCTAAAGGGATCAGGGGGTATGGAGAGAAGGCAGGTACAGGTTACTGAGCTGGATGATCTGCCATGATCATATTGAATGGCGGTGCGTACAGGCTCGAAGGGCCGAATGGCCTACTCCTGCACCTATTTTCTATGTTTCTATGTTTCTATGTGTCCCAGGCACTAGCATTCACTTATGGCCATCTCATTGTACTGGGACACAAATAAGTTTCCAACATTTATGGGCGGCACGGTAGCGCAGCGGTAGAGTTGCTGCTTTACAGCGAATGCAGCGCCGGAGACTCAGGTTCGATCCTGACTACGGGTGCTGCACTGTAAGGAGTTTGTACGTTCTCCCCGTGACCTGCGTGGGTTTTCTCCGAGATCTTCGGTTTCCTCCCACACTCCAAAGACGTACAGGTATGTAGGTTAATTGGCTGGGTAAATGTAAAAATTGTCCCTAGTGGGTGTAGGATAGTGTTAATGTGCGGGGATCACTGGGTGGCACGGACTTGGTGGGCCGAAAAGGCCTGTTTCCGGCTGTATATATATGATATGATATGATACCAAAATGCATCATTCACTTAGTTGATGATTTTCCAGCAGCCCCTCATGTCCGTTTTCAAATGTATCCCTGGGAACAGCCCGTAAATCATCGTGTCCCCTTATGGAGCTGTTTGTGACAAAGATCTTGCATCATTCTCCCAAGGGCAGCATGCATTGGTTGGCCGGGAAGGATCTGACTGGGAGAATCCCTGGATATTCATCCCCAGGACCAGCCTGTAGATCAGTATGTCCTCTGTAACACAGCATTCAGGGACGATCTTGACATGACATGGACCCAAGTGTTGACTGGGTCAAAACGTTCTTTGCAAACACACAGTCTACAAAGAGGTGTGTGATCGTCTCGTCTTCACCACAGCCATCTCAGGGGCAAAGTGCATTGGGAGTAAGACTCTGATCATCCATGATCTGATGGAGAGGGCTCTTCTCATTAGCAAGTTTTTACCTTTAACCTATTTTTCTTCTGTGTCAGATACCTCCAACTCTTCTGGTTCCCTCCCACACCACCAGAGTGTGGTGAATTGCAGGATCTGAGATCGTTTATGGGAGCGTTAGAGAATAAAACAAGATTAGTGTAGGATTAGTATTGATGAGTACCTGAATATTGGCGTGGTCTCAGTGGACCAAAGGGCCTTTTCTGTGCTGTGTAAACTATCCAGCTCTGTGATTCTATAGACATCTGCCAGTTCTAGTCAAAGGTCACAGATCTGAAGTGTTGACTCAGATTACATCAGTGCTGGGGAAATCTGCCATCGAAGGCTATCTTTGGGAAGCAGTTATGTTTCTCTCAATTTCTTTCAAGCATGTTCATTGTACCAGGGCCTCTATTTGTGTCAAGGTTACTGGCACTGAGGGAGCATATTACATTGGAGATGTGCATTTCATGGAGAGGTTAGTGAGTGGCAGCAGGCGGGAGGGGAAACATAGAAACATAGAAACATAGAAAATAGGTGCAGGAATAGGCCATTCGGCCCTTCGAGCCTGGACCGCCATTCAATATGATAATGGCTGATCATCCAGCTCAGTAACCCGTACCTGCCTTCTCTCCATACCCCCTGACCCCTTTAGCCACAAGGGCCACATCTAACTCCCTCTTAAATATAGCCAATGAACTGGCCTCAACTACCTTCTGTGGCAGAGAATTCCACAGACTCACCATTCTCTGTGTGAAGAAATGTTTTCTCATCTTGGTCCTAAAAGACTTCCCCCTTATCCTTAAGCTGTGACCCCTGGTTCTGGACTTCCCCAACATCGGGAACAATCTTCCTGCATCTAGCTTCTCCAACCCCTTAAGAATTTTATATGTTTCTATAAGATCCCCCCTCAGTCTTCTAAATTCCAGCGAGTATAAGCCGAGTCTATCCAGTCTTTCTTCATATGAAAGTCCTGCCATCCCAGGGATCAATCTGGTGAACCTTCTCTGTACTCCACGTGGCTCCACAGAAGTTCAGTCCTGATCAGGAAGGGTCAGATAGGCCCCAAAGGAGGCATTTAGAAAGAGGGACTTGATTAGATTGTGGCAGATGCGGACGGCACGGTGGCGCAGTGGTAGAGTTGCCGCCTTACAGTGCTTACAGTGCCAGGGACCCAGGTTCGATCCTGGCTACGGGTGCTTGTCTCTACGGAGTTTGTACGTTCTCCCCATGACCTGCGTGGGTTTTCTCCGAGAACTTTGGTTTCCTCCCACACTCCAAAGACGGGCAGGTTTGTAGGGTAATTGGCTTGGTTTAAATGTAAAAGATTGTCCCTGGTGTAGGATAGTGTTATTGTACGGGGATCGCTGGGCCTTGGCGGATTCAGTGAGCCGTAGGGCCTGTTTCCGTGCTGTAATTCTAAACTAAACTAAGGCTGGGAAAGCACATCTCGGACCCACAGACCCTCAGCATAGGAGCACCGCAAGGCTGCGTACTCTCCCCTCTCCTTTACTATCTCTACACCAACGACTGCACCTCCACAGGCTCCTCTGTCAAGCTTCTCAAGTTTGCAGATGACACAACCCTGATTGGACAGATCCAGGATGGGTGGGGAATCTGGTTCTGGGTTCTTGGTTCCTGGTCCTCCAAAATATTCCAAATGGAATTTAAACTGGAGGTAGCGGAGTATGGACGTAAGCAAGTAGGGCTTCTTGGAGAAGAAGAGCTGCCTTAAATTTATTTGGGGGCTGCCTTAAATTTAGTTGCGTACAAACAATTTTCTGCCTACAGACAGGAAGTGACACAGCTGGTGTCTTGGTGCCATTGCAACAACCTGGAGCTTAATTCTCTTAAGACAGTGGAACTGATTATAGACTTTAGGAGAGCTCTCTCCCCACCACCCCCCCCCCCCCCCCTGCCCCCACTCACCATCAACAACACCACAGTCACATCTGTGGAGTCATTTAAGTTCCTTGGAACCATCATCTCCAGGGACCTTAAATGGGGGGCCACCATCGACTCCACAGTCAAAAAGGCCCAACAGAGGATGTCCTTCCTGCGGCAGCTGAGAGAACACAATCTGCCACAGGCAATGATGGTCCAGTTTTATACTGCCATTATAGAGTCTGTCCTCACCTTCTCTATCATGGTCTGGTTTGGCTCAGCCACCAAGCACGACATCCGGAGGCTGCAACTGATCGTTCGATCAGCCGAGAAGGTTGTTGGCTGCAACCTTCCCCCCATTGATGAACTGTACACTGCAAGGGCCAGGAAGCGAGCGGGCAAGATCATCTCTGACCCCTCTCACCCTGGCCACAAACTCTTTGAAGCACTTCCCTGTGAAAGACGACTCTGGACTGTCAAAGCCGCCACAGCCAGACATAAAAACAGCTTTTATCCACGAGCAGCTGCTCTACTCAACAGCCAAAAGTCTGTAGACTCCTTTTCATATCATATCATATCATATATATACAGCCAGAAACAGGCCTTTTCGGCCCTCCAAGTCCGTGCCGCCCAGCGATCCCCGTACATTAACACTATCCTACACCCACTAGGGACAATTTTTACATTTACCCAGCCAATTAACCTACATACCTGTACGTCTTTGGAGTGTGGGAGGAAACCGAAGATCTCGGAGAAAACCCACGCAGGTCACGGGGAGAACGTTCAAACTCCTTACAGTGCAGCACCCATAGTCAGGATCGAACCTGAGTCTCCGGCGCTGCATTCGCTGTAAAGCAGCAACTCTACCGCTGCGCTACCGTGCCGCCCTATTTGCTCTGGTATTTTTAATTCTTCACATGTTTAAATTATGTTTTATTTTTAATTGTCTACTGTATATCGTGTTGTTACTTGTGAACAAAGACCAAGGCAAATTCCTTGTATGTATACATACTTGGCTAATAAAATGTATTCAATTCAATTCAATTCAAGATGATAAGCGGGTGCTGCTTCCACTGAAGCAGAATCCCGGCCGCATTCTTCCAGAGGTGCATTGACTGAAAATCAACAGTAGGCTGAGGGCCAAAGAGAACATCACACAGCTCTACTGCTATGGGAGCAGGGTAGGGTTGCCAACTGTCCCGTATTAGCCAGGCCATCCCGTATTTCGGGCTAAATTGGTTTGTCCCGTATTAGGCCCGGGGGGCGCTGTAGGCCTGGACGCAGTACGTCCAGACGTTGTAGGTCCGGTCGCTGTAGGCCCGGACCCTGTAGGCCCAGACGCTGTAGGCCCGGACGCTGTAGGCCCGGACGCTGTAGGTCCGGACAATGGAGGTTGCATAGCAACCCACCTGCCGGCCCGGGCGGCCACCATTGGTGGAGCGGGAGCAGGTGGCCGCGGGCTGGGTGAGGTCAGGTGGGGCGCGGGGCCGGTGACGTCACCTTGTCCCTTATTTGGGAGTGAGATAGTTGGCACCCCTGGAGCAGGGGGACCTCTTGCAGGCTGCTACATTCTGTGGCAGCAGTTGTGCAGTCTGGGTGGCACCCTTTACACAGACCGTTATCAACAAGGTGCCATGAGAGCCCAGCTAGTGGTGTGAGTACAGGACCCCAGCCTGCTCTGATGATGTTCAGATCTCTCCAGCATCAATAGTCGTAGCCAGCGCATCCAAGCCTCCCACCCCAAGCTGCAGGCATAGCAGTTGGCACCTCTCTGCCTAGCTTGACCCATCAGGGACAGAACATCAGAGAGTATCTCATTATCTCTGAGCGAAGAGAAGGGTCAACCTTCCTTCCACCAGCCATGGGAAACTCTTTGACCGAGTGACCAGGTCAATGACCACATGGAAAATCAAAAAACCAATAGACGCTGGTGGTAAATTAAGAGTATAGGAAGGAACTGTGGGTACTGGTTTACACCGAAGATAGACACAGAATGCTGGAGTAACTCAGCGAGACAGGCAGCATTTCTGGATAGAAGGAATGGGTGACATTTCGGGTCGAGACCCTTCTTCAGACTGAGCTTAAGAGTCACTAATTTAGTAGGCATCACATCAGTGGGTGTTACATTAAGTGGGTTGCAGCTCCATCTTGAAATCCTCAAAATCTTTGAAGCACTTCCCTCTGGAAGGCGACTCCGGACTGTCAAAGCAGCCACAGCCAGACATAAAAACAGCTTTGTTCCACGAGTAGTAGTTCTACTCAATAACCAAAGTCTGTAGTCTCTTTTTTGCTCTGGTTTATTTTCACCCACATGTTTAGACCGTAATGTTGTATCCTTATTGTTTTGATGTGGTTATGCTTTATTCTTCAGATTGATTAGTAGGACTAGATGTTACAATCCCTAAGGTTTGCACTACAATTGACTGGTGTGGTTCTTGGGGGTGACCACTAGGTGACGTTGATACCATTCAGACACATCTTCAGTTGTGTACCACAACGTCACTGGGTGTTATCACAAGGCACCCTCAGTCGAGGCAGGCACACTGCAGGGTGATCAGTCCTGGGTGTGTGTCTTATGGTTAGCCATAAGACTGTGTGTATGTTAACTGAATGTTTGGGTTGCCATTTGTGAGCGGAGCACCAAGGCACATTCCTTGTATATGCACATACTTGGCCAATAAACTTATTCATTAATTCATTCATTCATTCATTCATTCATTCATTCATTCATCTTTCTAAGTGAATCCTTTGAATTTCACAGATTTCAGATTTTGCTTTTCATTCCTCAGTTGCTCACTTCTATACCTTAAGTAAGTCGGGTGCCTGCACATGGGGAGTGTGTTTGAGCAGCTGCCACTGCAGAGAACAAGTTAAATGCCAATGTAAACTGATGCAAATTGAACCCTCTCGTCGTGTGCTGCGGGACTTTTAGTCCTCATTCTTGTGTGATGCTTGTTCGTTCCTCTGCTAAGCTAAGCTAAGCTTTGCAGACTCATTCAAAGGTGAGGACAATAGGGAGGGTGGGATATTACCCTGTGGAAAAGGCTCTCAAACACCAGAAGTGTGTATTGTCCGAAGAGCCCACGAGAGAATCACATTGCTTTGTACCTAGAATGTGCGTACAGATGCGTAGGACCAATTACACCATGAATGTACAGACTAGATGACCCTCTGAATGTAAAATAGCTACTGTATGCACTCTTTCTGTATTTCCTGCATATTTTTAATGAAGAAATGTTATCTTTGGAAAAAAAACAGGGATGGTGAGCCTAGTTTTAAGAAACATAGAAAACTAGAAAATAGGTGCAGGAGTAGGCCATTCGGCCCTTCGAGCCTGCACCGCCATTCAATATGATCATGGCTGATCATCCAGCTCAGTAACCTGTACCTGCCTTCTCTCCATACCCCCCTGATTCCTTTAGCCACAAGGGCCACATCTAACTTCCTCTTATATATAGCCAATGAACTGGCCTCAACTACCTTCTGTGGCAGAGAATTCCACAGACTCACCACTCTCTGTGTGAAGAAATGTTTTCTCATCTCGGTCCTAAAAGACTGCCCCCTTATCCTTAAGCTGTGACAGCTGGTTCTGGACTTCCCCAACATCGGGAACAATCTTCCCGCATCCAGCCTCTCCAACCCCTTAAGAATTTTATATGTTTCAATAAGATCCCCCCTCAGTCTTCTAAATTCCAGCGAGTACAAGCCTATTCAGATGGCAATTTCAGCTTCGTGCCTTCAGGCCACTCAGGTCTGCATTATAGTCTGGGTCAAAGACAACTTCTCTACATCGCTGTTCCAGATGTCAACTTCTCTACAATCGGCGAGACCAAGCGCAGGCTCGGCAATCGTTTCGCTCAACACCTTTGCTCAGTCCGCCTTAACCAACCTGATCTCCTGGTGGCTCAGCACTTCAACTCCCCCTCCCACCGTAGTTCATCAAGGCGCCATTTTAGTAGGCAGAAACTTGCAGGAATATTTAAAACGAAAAATAAAAAAATCTGTGAATTGATAGATGAGATATATTCTGCATTTTAATGGTATAATCATCCATACTGTTCCCCCAAAACACTGATTACACTGCGAGAGGCATAGCGAACGGCGGGTTTTACCTACTAAAATGGCTCCTTTGCGTGCAACACTTCAGTATAGGCGATTTCAACCGAGTGGTCCATCTTGTTCCTCTAGTATCTTTGATTGGAAGCCTGTGCAAGGTCAGCACCTTCCATGGTGGAAGGAGGGTAGCACCCTATTGTGCTGCTGACCAAGCTGGCCCATCTCCTGCCCCACCTCCGGCATAAGCTGTGTGTCCTGTATAGTCCTCAGCAACTCTCAGGGTTGGAGTGGAAGCAACTCGTCTTCCTTCCCAAAGGGATTTTCAGAGAGAAGGTTGTTGGGAGAAAAATCATGGGAGGGTGCAAAAATAAAACTTTGAAGCAATCGTACCATTGATCAATTCCAACATTTAATTTCTTCTGTAGCACCTCCCTAGGAATATGAAGGACTTGAACGTGGATGTCAAAACATGGACATAGATCTTTAGTTATACAAACAAGGAATTTAAGTTGTGTAAAGAAGGAACTGCAGATGCTGGTTTAAACCGAAGATAGACACAAAAAGCTGGAGTAACACAACGGGACAGGCAATAGACAATAGACAATAGGTGCAGGAGGAGGCCATTCGGCCCTTCGAGCCAGCACCGCCATTCAATGTGATCATGGCTGATCATTCTCAATCAGTACCCCGTTCCTGCCTTCTCCCCATACCCCCTGACTCCGCTATCCTTAAGAGCTCTATCTAGCTCTCTCTTGAATGCATTCAGAGAATTGGCCTCCACTGCCTTCTGAGGCAGAGAATTCCACAGATTTACAACTTCAACAAGGCTGCATCTCTGGAGAGAAGGAATGGGTAACGTTTCGGGTCGAGACCCCTCTTCGGACCTTAATTCAGAATTTAAGTTGCTGGTTTACAAAAAAAGGCACAACGATTAAAGGGCCTGTCCCACTTTGGCGATTTTTTAGGCGACTGCCGGCAACTGTCAAAGTCGTAGCAGATCGCCGAATTTTTCTTTTACCCGACGACAATGACCACGACGAGATCCACTACGATTCTTGGAAGACTCCTCACGATCATGCCCGCGACACCTCGGCGAATTGTTGGCGCCAGCCTAGTCGCCGGCAGTCGCCTTAAAATCGCCTAAGTGGGACAGGACCTTAACTTCCTCCCATCCCCCGTGCCCCCCCCCCACCGTCCCCCCGTTCCCCCCAACAATCAGCCTGAAGAAGGGTTCTGACCCGAAATGTTACCTATCCATGTTCTCCAGGGATGCTGCCAGACCCGCTGAGTTACTCCAGCACTTTGTAAATGTTTTAGATTTTTTGTTGTGTAGATCAATATGCCAATGTCAAAGAACTCTCTCTCATTTCAGATGAGATCGTGAGGCCACTGAGTGTTTCCCTTGGCCAAGTAAAATGATGACTATTTGCAGTTGAAAAGCCTAAACATTCCTTTGAATCAAGTTGAGATTAGTTGCTGCCCTTCTGACCTCATTGAGTAGTTCTGCTACTTTGCATTGCTCTGTCCACGAGTGTACTCGACTGTAAATGGCCTTAAATAGGCAATTTAATTTATGCCTGTAAGGTTTGTACACGGGAAGACCTGCACGATGTACTCAATCACTGGCAAGATTAATTCCAGATACAGCAGATGTCGTATGTGAAATGTGATGGTAATAGATGTTCCCAATGTTGGGGGGGGTCCAGAACAAGGGGCCACAGTTTAAGAATAAGGGGTAGGCCATTTAGAACGGAGATGAGGAAACACTTTTTCAGTTAAAGAGTTGTGAATCTGTGGAATTCTCTGCCTCAGAAGGCAGTGGAGGCCAATTCTCTGAACGCATTCAGGAGAGAGCTAGATAGAGCTCTTAAGGATAGCGGAGTCAGGGGGTATGGGGAGAAGACAAGAACGGGGCACTGATTGAGAATGATCAGCCATGATCACATTGAATGGCGATGCTGGCTCGAAGGGCCGAATGGCCTCCTCCTGCACCTATTGTCTATTGAACAATATGAGAACAATATCGCTATGAGAACAATATTGACCGATTAATAAATGTCTCTTGGTCTGAGTAACCTTTATTACAATATTTCCCACTGACTTAGAACTGGTTCGGGAGCTTGAGGCTGCTGTTTATAAGAGAGCAAGTATGCGTTTATCTTCGTCTAAATAATTTTCTTGAAATCATTAATACAATACATCCCAGATAATCCAGCGCCTTCAGGACTTTGATGGTATCGGGCCAGCGGATTTTCCAGATTACTTGTTGCCACTTCTTTTAATGCCCCCAACAATTTTAATGTCACTATTTATAATGTTACGCAGGCTTTTTACTTTCTCCGATGAATCCAACGAGTTTAAAGCGAACAGAAAATGTCCAAATGCTCCAGGCTCCAGACACAAAATCTACCCGCGTTCCCGACCTCCGACGTTCCAAATTCCAGCCTCAGCTCTGGCCAGACGCCCATCCCTCATTCCGCACTCTTGCCCTGCCTCACGCCCCACGTGCGCCCTGGATCCCCAGCTCATGGGCGGCACAGTGGTGCAGCGCCGGAGACCTGGGTTCGATCCTGGCTATGGGTGCTGTCTGTATGGAGTTTGTACGCGTTCCCTGTGACCCCCTTGGTTTCTGGTTTCCTCGCACATTACAAAAGATGTGCGGGTTCGTAAGTTAATTGGCTGCTATACCATTGCCCCAATGTGTGTAGGATAGAACTAGCATACAGGTGATCACTGGTTGGTGCGGACTTGGTGAGCTGAAGGGCCCGTTTCCACGCTGTATCTCTAAACTAGACTAAACTAAACTAAACTAAACTAAACTCACATTCTGGACTATTGACCGAGTCAGATGCAGACCTTACGGCACGGTGGCGCAGCGGTAGAGTTGCTGCCTTACAGCGAATGCAGCGCCGGAGACTCAGGTTCGATCCTGACTACGGGCGCCGTCTGTACGGAGTTTGTACGTTCTCCCCGTGACCTGCGTGGGTTTTCTCCGAGATCTTCGGTTTCCTCCCACACTCCAAAGACGTACAGGTTTGTAGGTTAATTGGCTGGGTAAAATGTAAAAATTGTCCCCAGTGTGTGTAGGATAGTGTTAGTGTGCGGGGATCGCTGGGCGGCGCGGACTCGGTGGGCCGAAGGGCCTGTTTCCGCGCTGTATCTCTAAATCTAAATAAAAATCTACAAATTTCCGAACAATCAGATGCCGGATTATCAAGGTTTTACTGTAGTTCCAGCATGGTTATGATTTAAAGGTGTCAGTAATTAATTAAATTATACAGACTGAAAACTTGCCTAAGATCTGTGCTGGCTAAATTACCTTCAAAGTGTTGGAGATATTTGAAAACGAGTGAATTGGAAGAGGGGCACTAAATGGTGGAGTAACTCAGCAGGACTCAGGCAGCTTCTCGGGATAAAAGGAATGGGTGACGTTTTGTGTCTATCTTCGGTGTAAACCAGCATCTGCAGTTCCTTCGTACACATGAATTGGATGAGGAGAGTGTTTTGGTATTTTCGCGTTTGTTTCAGGTTTGCTTGCAAAAAAGTGGTTGAGGATATTAGGAAGACAAATATCGGTGTGAAGAGTATACAGAGTCACGAGTGCTCTGCAACATCTTCTCTCCCTGCTCCACACCACTGTCTATATCTCTCGTTTATCTTTCCCCTGACTAGTCTGAAGAAGGGTCTCGACCCGAAACGTCGCCCATTCCTTCTCCCCAGAGATGTTGCCTTTCCCGCTGAGTTACTCCAGCATTTTGTGTCTATCGTTGGTTTAAAAATGGTGGTGCAGCGGTAGAGTTGCTGCCTTACAGCGCTTGTAGCGCCGGAGACTCGGGTTCGATCCCGACTACAGGTACTGTCTGTACGGAGTTTGTACGTTCTCCCCATGACCGCGTGGATTTTCGGTTTCCTCCCACACTCCAAAGACGTACAGGTTAATTGGCTTGATAAATGTAAATATTGTCCCTAGTGTGTGCAGGATAGTGTTAATGTACGGGGATCACTGGTCGGCGAGGACCCGGTAGGGCCTGTTTCCATGCTGTATCTCTAAACTAAAACCAGCATCTGCAGTTCCTTCCTACACATACAGAATCTGTGCACCAGTCTGTCCATTAATGCAGATCGAGTGTGGCGGGCTCTTTAAACAGCATAACAGAGCAATCAACATTGTGAAAGGTTGAAGGTATTTATTCACAAAATGCTGGAGTAACTCAGCAGGTCAGGCAGCATCTCAGGAGAGAAGGAATGGGCGACGTTTCGGGTCGAGACCCTTCTTCAGACTGATGTCAGGGGGGTGGGACAAAGGAAGGATATAGGTGGAGACAGGAAGACAGTGGGAGATCTGGGAAGGGGGAGGGGAAGAGAGGGACAGAGGAACTATCTAAAGTTGGAGAAGTCAATGTTCATACCGCTGGGCTGCAAGCTGCCCAGGCGAAATATGAGGTTCTGTTCCTCCAATTTCCGGTGGGCCTCACTATGGCACTGGAGGAGGCCCATGACAGAAAGGTCAGACTGGAATGGGAGGGGGAGTTGAAGTGCTCAGCCATCGGGAGATCAGATTGTTTAATGCGGACTGAGCGCAGTTGTTGAGCGAAGCGATCGCCGAGCCTGCGTTTGTAAGTTGTGTTCAGTCTATTGTTTCCGGCTTTACAGTTATTCAGAGGTTTTCCATCTGCACAAGTCATATTGTCGGTATTGGCCAGAGTCCGGTACTGATGAGCAGTGATCTCGATGTGGAACAATCCGCCCACTTTGCGTCAATTTCCTCCCAGAGGAAATGCCCTTGTAAAATTCTTCTGCATACTTCTCTTCGAATTACTAATTGCCATCAAGAAACAGTTGAATGCTGTATAAGTTCTTGGCTGGTTTAAAAAATAGATTAGGAATTAAATTTTAAAAGTTTTAAATTGCTGTTGAGGCCCATCTGGGAACTGTTTAAGATTCTGCTGCTTTGCCCGGGGCAGAACTGATGCGAAATCAGTGTGAGACCATCTCCTGGAGCTCTTCCCACCTTTAATTGAGCTGACTACAACAGCCCAATTACAAAGATGCCACAGAGCTGAAAATGCTTCTCATTGACACGGACTTAGCAGTCTTCAGCGTGATTCACCTCGCATCTCTTTTTCTTTTCTCCAGGTTAGAAGGTTGTTGATTTTTAGTTGCCGACCAGGTCCAGATTGGGACGGGCAAAATTTGGACCCTGGCTTATGCTGAGCTCCAAACAAATTTGGGAGATTATCGGAGGAGGTGGAAGGGTTGCCGATCTTTATATATGCCCATATTTGGAAACGTTCTATGTCGAAACCAGTAATGCATGGAAGTTAAGTCAAGTCAAATCAAGTTTATTTGTCACATACACATAAATGTGCAGTGAAATGAAAGATTACCCACAGTCCAACAACAAGAGCAATAAAAATAAGCAATAACACACACAATCAAACAAGAAGAAACATCCATCACAGTGAGTCTCCTCCAGTCACCTCCTCACTGTGATGGAAGGCCAGAAAGTCTTTTCTCTTCCCCTGCCGTTTTCTCCCGCGGTCAGGCTGTTGTAGTTGCCACGTTTCAGGCCGCGCCGGACGGTGAAAGGTCCGCAGCGGGCCGACCCAAGCCCCGTGATCCGGGGCGGGCGAAGACGCTGCCGCTGCCCGTCGGGGCGGTCGGGGCTCCCGACATTGAAGCCCCCGCCGGGCAGAGAAAATCCCGCGGCCTATTTCAGGCCGCGCCAGACAGTGAAAGGTCCAGGGCGGGCCGACCCAAGCCCCGCGACTCGGGGCGGGTGAAGATGCTGCCGCTGCCGGAGCTCCCGATGTCGGCCCCCACCCAGGGGGCTGCGAGCTTCCGACGTCCACACGGCCGGAGCCTCCACAGGCGAGTCCCAGGTGGAGGCCGCCAGCTCCAGGTGCATGGCCGGTGGTAGGCCACAGCGGGAATGGAGACACGGCCCAGAACAAAGGGTCACGGTTCCGGCGTACCTGCTACTGGTACCAACTATCTGCAGACGTTGTCAGGACCAACAAGCCATCTGGACTTGGGTTTGAGCTTGCGCACTTAACTCACACTTATGTCTTGAGTCAGTTGTAGGGGGTGAAGGGACTGAGTGACTGCATACTATTTTATGTTTTACAGCCACTGTACCTCTGTGGCTATTGGCTTCTGCAGGGGAAGCTCCAATCAAATAGATTGCTCCTGGATAATTTTAAATTTCCTTAGGATTGCTGCAGCTATGTTATCAGGGAACCTCCAAGCTATAGACAGTGATGGGTTTATAGTTGGTTGTGCTGAAGGTCAGGACAATATATGTAGGAAGGAACTGCAGATGCTGGTTTACACCAAAGATAAACACTGGAGTAACTCAGCGGGGCAGGCAGCACCCGAAACGTCACCCATAGCACCCAAAATGTCACCCATTCCTTCTCTCCAGAGATGCTGCCTGTTCCAACATTTTGTGTCAGCACAATATGGTTGGTTTCCATCCTGCTGATATAACCGATGTAGGATACCAATCCAGTACACACCGATCAGCCAAAACATTATGACCACCTGCCCAATATGCAGCCCCATACGTAGCAGGGTGCGATGTACTGTGTATTGTGATACATTCCTCCCATGACCACCATTAAAATTTTCTGTGACTTGTGGCACAGTAGACCTTCTGTCGGTTCGGACCAGACAGGATAGCCTTCGTTGCCCTTGCGCATCGATGAGCCTTGGGCGCCCAACACCCTGTCGCCGGTTTGTGGTTTGTCCCTCCTCGGACCACTGTCGGTAGGTACTCACCACTGCTGACCGGGAGCACCCCACAAGCCTTGCCGTATCAGAGATGCTCTGACCCAGTTGTCTGGCCATAACAATTGGGCCCTTGTCAAAGTCGCTCAGGTCTTTACTCCTGCCCATTTTTCCTGCATCCAACACATCAACTTCAAGAACTGACTGTTCACTTGCTGCCTAATATATCCCACCCCTTGACAGGTGCCATTGTAACAGGATAACCAATGTTATTCACTTTGCCTCTCAGTGGTCATAATGTTTTGGCTGATTGGTGTAAATATCATTCTGTCCACATTAGCTTATTTTAGTGATCAGTAGGATTCTCTTAGGCAATTAAATTTGAAGAATAGATTTTCACATAGTTCTTTCCTTGTTGAGAAAAGGCATCTTGCAATCCCTTTGGCATTATTCAAGTCAGGCCCTCTCCTGATATTTAGATTTTTTAGATTTTAGATTTTTTAGATTTAGAGATACAGCGCAGAAACAGGTCCTTCGGCCCACCGGGTCCACGCCGCCCAGCGATCCCCGCACACTAACACTATCCTACACCCACTAGGGACAATTTTTTTTACATTTGCCCAGTCAATTAACCTACATACCTGTACGTCTTTGGAGTGTGGGAGGAAACAGAAGATCTCGGAGAAAACCCACGCAGGTCACGGGGAGAACATACAAACTCCGTACAGACGGCGCCCGTAGTCAGGATCGAACCTGAGTCTCCGGCGCTGCATTCGCTGTAAGGCAGCAACTCTACCGCTGCGCCACCGTGCCACCGTGCTGCCCAACGATTGGCCAATCTTTCATCCAAGCATGCCAGTAAGAATAATCAGAGCGGCAAATACCTTGCAAAATATTCTTTGGCCATGAGTCAGAATATAAAACTCGGCTTCCTTCTCTGGAGCTGTGAAGCAGAACATCACCCCTAAATGGAAGGGAGAAAGGAACAATCTTATTGAGCCACTTCATCTTCTTTGTTTTGAAGTTGACACTTATTGGAAATGAATTGGTATATCAAGGGCATATTTATGCCAATGATGTGACACTGTCTCCCAGCAGTTGTAACACAAGAGAAACACCCTTCACTCACTTGGCAGTTTCACATATTATTTCTTCTGGCTCCTTTTTAGAAACAAAACAATTTAAAGCACCCTACTGTTTGTTTTGATTAACTACAATAGACTATGAGACAGAATAGCAACTCAGTCCCCTTCCTCAGTGTGATTGTACAAGCTTGTTTGTTGTTCTTTGTCATTGCATTTTACATTGTTTATGTTATTCCCCCATACGGTCTCCATTGTGATGGCATTCATGAGAATAAACAAAGGAACATTATATAGTAAACTATAAAAAAATGTTCAGATCTATTTAGGTGACACTGACAATGGCAAAGCTTTTTAGAAATGTGATCATTTCAACATTTTTGTCTTGTTATTTCTTACCACCAGTTATACTAACACCATCATCTCCTATCAAGGTGTGGAGTTTGTGAATAGAGCTTAAATCCTTTTTGGAAGGCTCGTCTCCAAACTGGGCTATTTTGAGGAATAGGCTTAGAAATGGTCTTCCTATTTTGGATGTTTTAGAAGGCCGACTGAAGATGAATTACTCGGTAATTGTTATGCCAACAACCCCTTGTGATCGAATGGGAAGTAGATACAAGAACATTAGAAAATACTAAATAAGGGAAAAAATATATTCAACCACTTCTTTAAGTCATCCATCTCAGATCGACCAGGAGCCTACACTAGTATTGCAGAGATATGAGTTCATGTCTCACAATGAATAACTCGAAGGGCCGAGTGGCCTCCTCCTGCACCTATTTTCTATGTTTCTAAGTAGGAACAAGGGAATTTCAATGAAGTAACATTTGAAATGTCTAGGTTTATATTGATAATGATGATAATAAAACCATTGGACTTTGAAGATATATTTAGTTCACTAATAACCTTTAGGGATGCAAGTCCTTACCTGACTTAACAAACCATTCAGTTTGAAGACTTCAATCCAGGGTCACAATCCAACCCATCGACCACCACTTAGTTCAGTTTAGTTCAGTTTAGTTTCTTGTCACATGAACCGAGGTACAGTGAAAAGCTGTTGTTGCATTCCAGCCAGTGGAAAGACTATCGATGATTAGAATCGAGCCATTCACAGTTTGTAGATACCTGATAAGGGAATAGCGTTTAGTGCAATATAAAGCCAGTAAAATCCGATCAAAGGTAGTCCGAGAGTCCCCGATGAGGTGGATGGTTGTTCAAGACTGCTCTCTGCCTCATATGCTGAATTCCTCCAGCAGCGTGTATTCTGTGCTCCAGATTCCAACATCTGCAGTCTCCTGTGTCTCTATTTTAGATGCAATAAAGAATAAAGTATAAATGTTGTTAATTATTAGAATCTTTAAAATGTGGCCACAGACCATATCATATTTACTTTTTGGCTTAATTGCATTTTCTGTGTGTAGGTGCCAATATCCATCAGATTTCATGGGGAATAACAGCCTTTCAAAATGCAACAACTTCCATGTTCCTTGGGATCATTTTGACCCATTGATTTTATGCCAGCTAACAGTATAATTCCATTCCCCCTCTACTTTTTCTGAAAAATCTATTACCCCTCTACTCCCCTAAGATTCTACCACTCACCTATACCCAGTTCAGGATCATTACAGTGGTCAATTAATGAATCAAAGCACACATCTTTAGCATATGGTTGCACAGTGCATTGCCTGGCGGAATCTCATGCGGTCAGGGTAGACCTACTGCCTTAAAGCACCAGAGACCCAGGTTTGATCCAGACTACAGACTACATCTGTATGGGGTTTGGTACGTTCTCCCTGGGACCTGCGTGGGTTTTCTCCGAGATCTTCGGTTTCCTCCCACACTCTAAAGACGTACAGGTTTCCCCACCACTGGCCATATCTTCCCATCCCCTCACCTCTCTGCGTTCCGCAGAGACTGTTCCCTCCGTAACTCCCTGGTCCACTCGTCCCTTCCTACCCAAACCACCCCATCCCCGGGCACTTTCCCCTGCAACCGCAGGAGATGCAACACCTGTCCCTTTACCTCCCCCCTCAACTCCATCCAAGGACCCAAACAGTCTTTCCAGGTGAGACAGAGGTTCACCTGCACCTCCTCCAACCTCATCTATTGCATCCGCTGCTGTAGATATCAACTTCTTTACATCGGCGAAACCAAACGCAGGCTCGGCGATCGTTTCGCTCAACACCTTCGCCCAATCTGCCTTAACCAACCTGATCTCCCAGTGGCTGAGCACTTCAACTCCCCCTCCCACTCCAAGTCTGACCTTTCTGTCATGGGCCTCCTCCAGTGCCATAGTGAGGCCCACCGGAAATTGGAGGAACAGCACCTCATATTTCGCTTGGGCAGCTTCCAGCCCAGTGGTATGAACATTGACTTCTCCAACTTTAGAAAGTTCCTCTGTCCCTCTCTTCCCCTCCCCCTTCCCAGTTCTCCCTCTATCTTCCTGTCTCCACCTATATCCTTCCTTTGTCCCGCCCCTCTGACATCAGTCTGAAGAAGGGACTCGACCCGAAACGTCACCCATTCCTTCTCTCCTGTGATGCTGCCTGACCTGCTGAGTTACTCCAGCATTTTGTGAATAAATACCTCATGTTTGTAGGTTAATTGGCTTGGTATAAATGGAAAACATTGTCCCTAGTGCATGTTGGGTAGTGTTAATGTGTGTGAATCGCTGGTCGGCGCGGACTCGGTGGACCAAAGGGCCTGTTTCCGTATAAATAAAATAGGTATAAAATGACTAATATTGCATCTTATCGAATTATTTAAGTTTACGGTACAAAAGGAGACTATTTAGCCGTTACATTGTGTTCAGTTCTGGGCACCATGTTATAGGAAAGATGTTGTCAAGCGGGAAAGGGCACGGAGAAGATTTACCAGGACGAGAGGGTGTGAGCTATAGGGAGAGGCTGTGTAGGCTGGGACTCTATTCCCTGGAGTACAGGAGGATGAGGGGTGATCTTATAGAGGTGTATAAAATCACGAGAGGAATAGATCTGGAATATGCCCAGAGTAGGTGAATCAAGGACCAGAGGACATAGGTTCAAGGTGAAGGGGAGAAGATTTAATAGGAATCTGAGGGGTAACTTTCTCAAGCAAAGGGTGGTGGGTGCATGGAACAAGCTGCCAGAGGAGGTAGTTGAGGCTGGGACTATCCCAACATTTAGGAACCAGTTAGACAGGTACATGGATAGTATAAAAAAATAACTGCAGATGCTGGTACAAATCGATTTATTCACAAAATGCTGGAGTAACTCAGCAGGTCAGGCAGCATCTCGGGAGAGAAGGAATGGGTGACGTTTCGGGTCGAGACCCATAGGACGGGTTTGGAGGGATATGGACCAAACGCTAGCAGGTGGGACTAGTGTAGCTGGGACATGTTGGCCGGTGGTTGGGCCGAAGGGCCTGCTTCCACATTGTATCACATCGATGACTCTTTTTGCATGATGGTAAAAAATAGGCATTAAGTTAATCTCATTTCCCAAATCTTTTTGGTCAGTTGCTCTGTAGGCATTGGCACTTTTAGATCTCATCCAGGGACTTCTTAAATTAGGGGACAATTTTCAGCTCTACTTCCAAGCAAAACCTCATTTATTTCCTCACTATCTTCTTGTCCTTCTATCAATTACTTTTTTAAAAAAACCACAAAATGCTGGAGTAACTCAGCGGGTCAGTCGGCGTCTGTGGAGGGAATGGATAGGCGAAGTTTAAGGTTGGAACCCTTACTTTAAATGGTGTGCTCCAAAATATTGTTTTCTCCGCTGTGGGGAATGGCATCTAGTCTAGGCCTCTCATAATATTATCCATCTCCATCACATTTCCCCTTGTTTTCTAAAGAAGTCTAGTTACTTTCTCCTCATAATTTGAATTTTCCAGCCCTGACAGCATTCTCATAAATCATCTCTGCAGGTTTTCCTACACTATGGTGAACAGGACTAAATACACCTCCCTCTCCTTTTTCCTCGCCTTCTCTCCCATTCAATTTATTCCCCTTCTTTCATGCATTCCTTTCCACCTCTCACTCTAAAAGCACTAGCCTTCACACACCATTTCCTTTCAATTCGGTTCACTTTACTCATACCTTACTTCCGAGCTCCTTCCTCATCCCTCAGTCCTCCCTCACAGTTTCCTCCCCTTCACATTCCCCGATCTCTCAGTCCTCTCCCTGTTCAGCCTCCCCCATCAGTTTCCCTCCCCCTCACACTTCCCTCTGATCCCTTGAGCTAAAACACATTCTCCCTTCGCTCACTCAGTGTGCTCCCAGGTCTCTCACTCCCTTCCCAATACTTGCACCCCTCTCAGCAACCTCTCTACTCTGAGATCAGTGGACAAGCACTCCAGAATCCCTCTGTTCCTCTTCAGCTCCTCGTATCCCACAGTTTATCATGCAATCCTTTGTCTTGTTTGCCGTTTCCTAATGCATTACCTTACACTTCTCAGGATTGAATTCCATTTACTTCTTCTCTGCCTGCCTAACCAGATCTGGCTGTCGCTAAAAAAAATGCCCACATTGTCACCACACTGCCAGTTTTGGCAACAACATCAAATATATTAATTATGTGAGGCCAAGTTATTTATACCATATAACCATATAACCATATAACAACTACAGCACGGAAACAGGCCCGTTCGGCCCTACCAGTCCACGCCGACCACTCTCTCTGACCTAGTCTCATCTACCTGCTCTCAGACCATAACCCTCTAATCCCCTCTCATCCATATACCTATCCAATTTACTCTTAAATAATAAAATCGAGCCTGCCTCCACCACTTCCACCGGAAGCCCATTCCACACAGCCACCACCCTCTGAGTAAAGAAGTTACCCCTCATGTTACCCCTAAACTTTTGTCCCTCAATTCTGAAGTTATGTCCCCTTGTTGGAATCTTCCCCACTATCAAGGGGAAAAGCCTACCCACGTCAACTCTGTCCGTCCCTCTTAAAATTTAAAAAACCTCTATCGAGTCCCCCCTCAACCTTCTATGCTCCAAAGAATAAAGACCCAACCTGTTCAACCTCTGTAGCTTAAGTGCTGAAACCCAGGCAACATTCTAGTAAATCTCCTCTGTACCCTCTCCATTTTGTCGACATCCTTCCTATAATTTGGCGACCAGAACTGCACACCATACTCCAGATTCGGCCTCACCAATGCCCTGTACAATTTTAACATTACATCCCAACTTCTATATTCGATGCTCTGATTTATAAAGGCAAGCATACCAAATGCCTTCTTCACCACCCTATCCATATGAGATTCCACCTTCAGGGAACAATGCACAGTTATTCCCAGATCCCTCTGTTCCACTGCATTCCTCAATTCAATAGACAATAGACAATAGGTGCAGGAGTAGGCCATTCAGCCCTTCGAGCCAGCACCGCCATTCAATGCGATCATGGCTGATCACTCTCAATCAGTACCCCGTTCCTGCCTTCTCCCCATACCCCCTCACTCCCGCTATCCTTAAGAGCTCTATCCAGCTCTCTCTTGAAAGCATCCAACGAACTGGCCTCCACTGCCTTCTGAGGCAGAGAATTCCGCACCTTCACCACTCTCTGACTGAAAAAGTTCTTCCTCATCTCCGTTCTAAATGGCCTACCCCTTATTCTTAAACTGTGGCCCTACCATTCCCTACCATTTACCCTGTACGTCCTATTTTGACACACCCAAGAAAGAAAAAAAACAAGTGGGACAGGCAACACCGCTGGAGAGAAGGAATGGGTGACATTTCGGGTCGAGGCCCTTCTTCAGAGAGTCTGAAGAAGAGTCTCGACCCGAAACGTCACCCATTCCATAGACAATAGACAATAGACAATAGGTGCAGGAGGAGGCAATTCGGCCCTTCAAGCCAGCACCGCCATTCAATGTGATCATGGCTGATCATTCTCAATCAGTACCCCGTTCCTGCCTTCTCCCCATACCCCCTGACTCCGCTATCCTTAAGAGCTCTATCTAGCTCTCTCTTGAATGCATTCAGAGAATTGGCCTCCACTGCCCTCTCACCAAAGGTGTTGCCTGTCCCGTTGAGCTACTCCAGCATTTTGTGTCTATCTTCGGTTTAAACCAGCATCTGCAGTTCCTTCCTACACAAATTTAAAAAAACAAAACAGGATAAAATAATATAAAACAATCTATTGTGATGATTATAGTTTTCCCACCGTATCTTTTCAAATTCACAGGAACAAATGACAACATTGCCTTTGCCTTGTCCATGAAAAAAGTCAATGGTAAACATTGATTAATAAGCAGAGATGCATGTTATTTTAATAAGCAGAGAAGCATGTTATTTTAATAAGCAGAGATGCATGTTATTTTAATAAGCAGAGATGCATGTTATTTTAATAAGCAGAGATGCATGTTATTTTAATAAGCAGAGATGCATGTTATTTTAATAAGCAGAGAAGCATGTTATTTTAATAAGCAGAGATGCATGTTATTTTAATAAGCAGAGATGCATGTTATTTTAATAAGCAGAGATGCATGTTATTTTAATAAGCAGAGATGCATGTTATTTTAATAAGCAGAGATGCATGTTATTTTAATAAGCAGAGAAGCATGTTATTTTAATAAGCAGAGATGCATGTTATTTTAATAAGCAGAGATGCATGTTATTTTAATAAGCATGTTATTTTAAGAGATGCAATTTTCTGGCTGCTTTCTTTTTCAAATTTTCGTTGACGAATATGCTACAGTTTTGTGGGACGTGGAAAGTTCAACATCTTCTGTGATGCCACTCTGACCCCGTATTTCATATTAAGTTTATTTGATCTACGTACATAAACAAATGCAAAAACATTTTAAGAAGTAGGCTCCTGCTATCTGTTAGAGGTGGCAGCATGTTGAAACGCATTTTATTACCACTTGGATTGACTCGGGTAAAGTTCAATTCAGGTATCACAAAGATAATTAACAGATTTTGCCCTGTTTACACTGCAGGCTCACCAGGGCACCTTGGATTGTTGATAACACTGTGGTGATGGACAGATCCCAGCAGGGTGACATCAAGCACAGCTGACTCTTACCTTATTAGCAATCTCTGTTGCCAAGTAAAGGTAACGCCTTTTGGGATGGGGTCTAGAAATTATTGACATTTCCATGTCTGAAACCTGCTGAAGCAATTGATGACATTGCAAGCAGGACTCCAGCCCAACGCCGAATGCTGATTTCAGAGACACAGGGAACTTCACACTGGAGAGACACTAAATTTCAAAGCACGCCTTAGGATTTTTTTGGAATGATATAATGTTATATAATGTAAATGAAAATTAGAATGTGTAGCTTTTACAGAAGGGGTCAGTGGAATGTACACAGCTTATTTTCAGCTGATTGAGACATCCTCATGCATATTATTGTGTAATGCTGCACATTATACCACATCATCAGTATTTAAAACAAAACAAAGGGGAGATTGTCAGAATCTTTTTCCCGAGGTGGAAATGGCCAAGTTTGGAGGGCAGAGCTTTAAGGTGCGAGAGGCAACATTGAAAGGAGATCTGCAGGCAAGTCTTTTACACAGAGCATGGTGTGTGGTCAGAGCACGCTGCATGTGGTGGTGGGGAAGGCCGAACCAATAGTGGCATTTAAGAGGCTTTTAGATACGCAGGTTGTGGAAGGATATGGATCATGTGCAGACAGAGGAGATTAGTTCAACTCTGCATGATGTTCAGCCATGGGCATTCTGGGCCGAAGGGCCGCTGCACCGTTTCATGTTCAAAATGAATGGTAGTTACTCAGCGTATTTTTAGTTAATAGTGGAAGTGTTGGATAAGATAATCGGGGAACTCTCGAAACCTCAAGTAGCTCTTCCACTGAAGTGAATGGAATGATTGCCGAGGCAGAGTATAACATGCTGAAGCAACTCCATGGCATGTCTGCCGCGATCGACCAGAAGCCAATTGCTCGACGCATATCCATTCAGGGCACTCATGGAATAATTCTCCCACCCAGACCTCGGTGAAGAAGTCTCTGCGAGATGTAGGTGCTTGACTCAGGGCATCTTCACTGATACTGAGTGCAGCCACAGAACTCAGCAAGGCCCACGCTGCCAATCAATGTCAGAAGGTCATGAACTCCCTGGTGGAGGTTGAGATAAATGCAATGTAGGCAGAAACGGTCACTGAAGAATTATTTTCAAGGAGGGATGTCACCATTTCATTCCTTCTCACCAAACAGTACCACGCAGATTGAAAAGGAATTTAGGCTTTGCTTGCATCGGCTGCCTTCATGTAAGCTTCTTGCAATGCTCCACCTATCTGAGTGACGTTAGACACAAAATGCTGGAGTAACTCAGCGGGTCAGGCAGCATCTCTGGAGAGAAGGAACGGGTGACGTTTCGGTTCGAGACCCTTCTTCAGACTGATGTCAGGGGATGGGCGGGGGGGGGGGGAACAAAGATAGGATGTAGTAGGAGACAGGAAGACTGGTGGGAGAACTAGGAAGGGGGAGGGGATAGAGAGAGAAAGCAGGGACGATCTGAAGTTAGAGAAGTTAATGTTGATACCGCTGGGGGGGGGGGGGGGGGGGGGGTAAACGACCTTCAATTTAAACCAGCATCTGCAGTTTTCTTTCCATTCCTTTCTTCGTGATGTGGGTGAAAAGTGCACTGGGGCAAACCCACACAGCCATCGGGAGAATGTGCAAACTCCACACATACAGTTCCAAAGGTCAAGAATGAACCCACGTCACTGGAGTTGGGAGGCACAGCTCACTAGCTGCACCACTGAAACACCCTGTAGAATACATTATTGATTTTGTAAAACAGATTGTTTCATCATACGTAACAGTGACAGCATCCATATTCATTGATTGAATAGGATGCAAAGACATTTCAAACTGGTATACTTATGTAAACTGTGGATGGTGCACATTGAAAATTCATCTTGCCTGATAAAGGCCGAGTTTTCTTCTATCCTACTGGTTGCACTGATTGAATAAATGCTTTCTCATGGGTGTAATTTTAGAAATACGAGTCAGCAAAATGCAACATCGCTGCTGTAGGGCGGCACGGTGGCGCAGCGGTAGAGTTGCTGCCTAACAGTTCGACCCTGACTACGTTGCCGTTTGTACAGAGTTTCTACCTTCTCCCCGTGTCCTGCCTGATGACCCAATTTTCTCACGGTAATCGAGAGTGAGCGCTCTCCACTGACCCAGTTTTTGCCTGACCTTGGCTGTCCCACGCTGGCCAGTTTTTGTTGCACACCTCAGCTCCTCTGAACCAGATCCGTCAGGTAGTCACACCTGATGGTGAAGGGGACGGAGGATCGGTGAGGCCACTTGCCCAAGAGCATGGCCTCGGCTCTTCCTGCGGCTGACTCTGGCTCACGATGCCAACTCAAGCTCCAACGCAAATGTTCATCAATCTGCAGACCAACGGTGAATCTGAGAAAAAGTCGGTGCCGTTGTCCATGCACAGGGAGGTTTCGATATGAGTGCCCCCACTGCCTGGCAATGTCACCCCTCTCGTTCTTCCTGATGGATTCAGCAAATGGTCCTACACAACACACAAACAAGACAGAGGAGGGAGTAGGCAACCCTGCCTGACACCAGGATAGGGAAGCTATCTATTCCCCACACGGTGATTTATAGACAATAGACAATAGACAATAGGTGCAGGAGGAGGCCATTCGGCCCTTCGAGCCAGCACCGCCATTCAATGTGATCATGGCTGATCATTCTCAAATCAGTACCCCGTTCCTGCCTTCTCCCCATACCCCCTGACTCCTCTATCCTTAAGAGCTCTATCTAGCTCTCTCCTGAATGCATTCAGAGAATTGGCCTCCACTGCCTTCTGAGGCAGAGAATTCCACAGATTCACAACTCTCTGACTGAAAAAGTTTTTCCTCATCTCAGTTCTAAATGGCCTACCCCTTATTCTTAAACTGTGGCCCCTTGTTCTGGACTCCCCCAACATTGGGAACATGTTTCCTGCCTCTAATGTGTCCAACCCCTTAATAATCTTAATAATCTTGGACTGCACTACAGATCTCAGTGGAGCGGAGTTGGATCTTGTTCCGCATTCCCTCCTCAAAGTGCATTTTGGTGAGCATGTCCCTTGTGTACGTGTGAGATATCCAGTCAAAGGCCTTCTCCACGTCCAGGCTGACCAGCCAGGCACCACCCTCCTCTGTCCTGCACGTGGGCGATGGTATCCCTCAGCAGCGCCAAGCTTTCCGAGATTTTCCTGTCAGGTCCAGCGTAGGTTTGGTCCGGGTGGATCGCCTGTCCCAGAGCAGACCTGACCAGGTTGTCGATGGTCTTAGACCACGTTCGGCAGCAAGGTGAGTATCCGATTCCTGATATCATCCTGCCCCTCCCCATCCCTTCCTTCTACTTGTAGAATGAGGGTGATGATATCCTTCCTCATGGAGTCTGACAGGCTGCTCGCCAGAAGCTTAGCATTGTATACCTCCGGCAGGATAGATACAAAATGCTGGAGCAACTCAGTGGGACAGGCAGCATCTCTGAATAGGAGAAATGGGTGACATTTCGGTTTGGTGTAAACCAGCATCTGCAGTTCCTTCCTATACCTCCAGCAGGTCCGGGCCCACACAGTCCCACAAAGCCAAGTACAATTCAGCTGGTAAGCCATCACTTTTGGGAGTTTTATTCAAATCAAAAGAATGGATGGAGCCTGGCAACTCCTCCAGGGTCGGTAGTTGGTCCAGACTCTCCTGCGTCCTGTCCTCCAAGACCTCAGTGATAGAGGACAGGATGTTCTGGAAGGCTGTGCGGTTTGTGGCCTTTCTGTCATGCAGGCCCGTGTAGAAGGATCTGCATATCCTCAGTATGTGTGCGTGCAAAGTTGTTACTGAGCTGACCTCTTCTTTAATGCTGTGGATCACAGATAGGGGTGCCAACTATCTCACTCCAAAATAAGGGACAAGGTGACGTCACCGCCCCGCGCCCAACGTGACCTCACCCAGCCAGCGGCCACGTGCTCCCGCTCCACCAACGGCGGCCGCCTGGGCCAGGAGGCGGGTTGCCACGCAACCTACGTTAGGCGGCGCCCGGGCCTCCGGATCTACACTGTCCGGACCTACATTGTCCGGACCTACAGCATCAGGGCGGTCCCGTACGGGACAAACCAACTTAGCCCAAAATGCGCAATAATGTCCCGGCTAATACGGGACAGTTGGCAACCCTAATCACAGAGCTCACCCTGTGAAACCTTTGGAAGAAGAAGCATGAGCATGCCTTTACTGACAATGCCTAAGTCTGCTCATCTTGCTCCAGTTGCACATTAGCTTTGGTCTCATGGTCCATAGGCTCCAAATCTCCTTGCTGCTCTTCATCTGGCACTGGCTGTTGTCCTCAGGGCATTGGGTTGTGCAGCCTGCAGCCTGGAATCATGAAGCCCTCGCACGTACACAACAGAATGTGCATGGGCAGATGCAAGTAATGGCAGCTCATTCCTGGAACATTTTCCACAACAATGTTGGCAGTTGCATAGCTCTTGTAGTATCGGTTACTCGATTAGACTTTTTGGCTTTAGAGATACAGCGTGGAAACAGGCCCCGTGACCCAACGAGTCTGCGTCGAACATCGATCGCCCTATGGGCACGGTGGCGCAGCGGTAGAGTCGCTGCCTTACAGCGAATGCAGCGCCGGAGAATCGGGTTCGATCCTGACTATGGGCGTTGTACTGTACGGAGTTTGTACGTTCTCCCCGTGACCTGCGTGGGTTTTCTCCAAGATCTTCGGTTTCCTCCGACACTGCAAAGACGTGCAGGTTTGTAGGTTAATTGGCTGGGCAAAATGTAAAAATTGTCCCTAGTGGGTGTAGGATAGTGTTAGTGTGCGGGGATCGCTGGGCGGCGCGGACCCGGTGGGCCGAAGGGCCTGTTTCTGCGCTGTATCTCTAAATCTAAAAAAATGTACTAACCTACACACACTGGAGACAATTTGACAACTTACGAAAGCCAATTAGCCGACACACCTGTAACGCCTCTGGAGTGTGGGAGGACACCGGAGCAATGGGAGAAAACTCACACGGTCACATGGAGAACCCTGCAAACTCCATACAGACAGCACCCGTAGTCAGGATCCAACCTGGATCTCTGGTGGTTTAAGATGGCAACTCTTACCGCTGCACCACAGTGCCGTTCTAAAGGGCTAATTGCTCCATAAGATGTGTGGATTGTTGTGTGTAGCCAGGGGGGGGGGGGGGGGGGGAACAGGATCCCTGGCTCAGGGAAATGCAGGTCATGGAAGATCCCTGGTATTCCGGCACTCCCTGATGGGCCCGTTGAATTTTGTGCTGCCTGCAAACAAGCCATTCCCTATGATGAAATTACTCAGATGACTGACCTCCCGCTACTTATAGAGAGAGGAAAACCTCTAATGTCGATAAAAATGCTCGAGTTCTCTCTGGGGGGGAGGTTATTTTGGAGATACAGCGCGGAAACAGGCCCTTTCGGCCCACCAGGTCCGCGCCGACCAGCAATCCCCGCACATTAACATTATCCCATACACACTAGGGATAATTTTTACATTTACCAAGCCAATTAACCTACAAACCTGTACGTCTTTGGAGTGTGGTAGGAAACCGAAGGTCTCGGAGAAAACCAACGCAGGTCACGGGGAGAACGTACAAACAGCACCCGTAGTCGGGCTCGAACCCGGGTCTCCGGCACTACATCCGCTGTAAGGCAGTGACTGCTGTAAGGGATATGGGGAGAGGGCAGGCACGGGTTATTGATTGTGGCCGATCAGCCATGATCACAATGAATGGCGGTGCTGGCTCGAAGGGCCGAATGGCACCTATTTTCTACGTTTCTATGTAACTCTACCACTGCGCCACCGGGCCGGCCAGGGTCTTACAGGCAATTAAAGGCTGTCTATCCTTGTGGGAATCTTGGCAAATCTCAGTGCCTGCAATGTCTCCTGTACCTCAATGAGATCAAAGCAAATTGGAATTATGAATATAGCGTTGGCTAACCTCCCTCTGGGCCCACCCCACTGAGAGTCCAGAGCAGAGGAGGACTTTCAAAGGAGAGGGAGTTAACACCCAGTGAGTGGAAAGACTGTAGATGGAACTAGTGTTCTTTTAATTCATCAAACATTGCAGCATAAGAAATAATCTCAACGTGACCACAGTACCAGCAAGCCTATAGTATTTTATGTATGACTCAGCAGGCTGTGCTGTACTGAGGAGATTTTGAAACTGATTAAAACACTCTGGTGAGCTCTCTGCCACTCTGAGGATGAAACCACTCTGCCACATTACTTCATTGGAATAAGCTGTGGAGACTGGCACGTTGGGGTTTTTAATTGTTAAAAGCTAAAACAAAGCTCTCTCACCGTTAGAAATTTTTAATTGGGTCTTCCAATAAGAGAGTTGATGTTCCACTGGAGTTTTTGTTTGCAGTTTCGTGGAGATATCAGAGCTTTGCACAGCATCAAGTTGTAAGCTGCAAGCATCACAAGGTCACACACGTGCTTGCTCAGTGACGATTTTGCAGGCTTGTTATCTGCAATGTAACAAGTACCAAGGTCATTCTGTTTGTTAGCGGCCGACCCAGTTGAGAGGCAAAAATTTTGTGGAGATTGTGGTCTCCGCCAAAGACACAACAATAATTTCAAAATGAGACAAAGTACAACAGTAAACAAAAAATAATTTTTTTAAAACATTTCTTTAATGTTAAAGATCAGCAGTTGGGGGATTGAGTTACTGCAAGCTCAACTTAATTTCCATCGAGATAACTTTATAATTCTGAACATTTCGCACTAACAAATTGGAATGCCGAACAAGGGGAAGAAAACTGGATCGAATACTGATTTTATATTTAATGATTAACAGCTCACCAGAGTTGGTCAGTACCCTAGTAGCAGACGAACACATGGCTTTAATTATTCACTGCATAATTCCACTTCATGCTGTAATTAACACTAAAGCCAAAAAATAACAAATCCTCGGTGTGAAACTTGGAAAACAAACTTTGGATAAATGGGCCACGCTCCTGAGAGAATCAGCAGAACCGAGTCAAATGAAGCAGCGAAAAATAAATTATCTAAAGGCTTCCGTCTTGGCAGCACGGTTTCTTTTTTAATCAAAAAATGTATTCAATTATTTAAAAACAATATTTACAATACAGTAAACAAAGCAGAACTCACCACCAGAATACAATGCAAACAAATATACCAAATTAAACGATTATGCAATTATATTACAATCCCTATCCAGGATGCATCCAATCCCCCCGCGGTGCCCAGCGGTCCTGGATATCCCCCAGGGTGCCCGTGGACAGCGCACAGTCCCTCTCCAACACCACCCGGGCGCGGATGTAACCCCGGAAAAGGGGTAGGCAGCTGGCTCGGGCAGAGCCCTCTTCCGCCTGGTGCCATGAGTCGCGGATGGCCTGCTTGGCCAGGCCCAGGAGCAACCCAACCAGGACATCTTAGGCCCTACCCTCTCCCCTACGCACAGGGTGTCCAAGGATGAGGGTGGTGGGTGAGATGTGCAGCGAGAAGGCAAGGGGCAGCCCCTTTAGATATTGAAACAGGGGCTGCAACCTCACACACTCCATGTACATGTGGTACACAGACTCACGCACTCCATATACACATGGTACACAGACTCACACACTCCATATACACGTGGTACACACACTCCATGTACACGTGGTACACAGACTCACACACTCCATATACACGTGGTACACACACTCTTCCAGCCCGCAACAGTGGCAGGCGGCTGGCGAGTCTGTGAACCGCGAGAGAAACAGGTTACAGGGGACTCCTCGGTGCAATACCCTCCACCCCAGGTCCCCGATGGAGAGGGGCAGAATCCCTGCGTAGAGGGACCCCCACCGGGGACGCCCCTCGCGACCGGAAGGCAACTCCGACCGCCACTTAGTGTCCGGACGGTGGACATGGGCAAGGAAGTGCAGGGTGTGGAGGAGGAGCCCGTACAGGATACGCCTCCCTCTCGGCAGCATGGTGTCGCAGCGGTAGAGTTGCTGCCTTACAGCGCTGGAAACCCGGATTTAATCCTGACTACGGGTGCTGTCCGTACGGAGTTTGTACGTTCTCCCCATGACCGCGTGGGTTTTTCTCCGAGTGCTCTGGTTTCCTCCCACGTTCCAAAGATGTACAGGTTTGTAGGGAAATGGGCTTTGATAAAAATAGCAAAGTTTCCCAAGTTCGTGGGATGGTGCTAGTTTATGGGGATTGCTGGTTGGCGAGCACTCTCAGTTGGCCGAAGGGCCTGTTTCTGCGTTGTATCCCTGAAGTCGAAAGTCTTGAGTTAGAACAGAGCGGGAATATGGTAGCAGAATGAAGAGATTAAAAACCAAGCAGATAATGAAAATTTAAACTGCAGGTGTCGGGAACCTGGGACAATCACCAAAAATGCTGAAAACACTCAGCAGTCTAGCAACATCTGTGCAAAGAGAAACTGAGCAAATATTAGAGGTCCAAAATCCTTTGTCAGATTGTGAGCAATGGCAGTAATGCAAACATCATTTGAGGGCAATTAACAATTAGTATAAGAACGTAGAACATGGAACAGGCCGAGCACAGGAACAGGCCCTTCGGCCCACAAAGTCCATGTCATGTTAAACTAACCTTCTTGGCCTGCACATGATCCATATCCCTCCATTACCTACATAACTTGTCCAAAAGCCTACATAACTTAACCAAAAGCCTCTCGAATGCCACTATCACATCTGCTTCCACCATTCATGCACATTCGAAGCACATTCCAGGCATTCATTTACTCTGAGCAAAAAAAAAAATTGCCTCACACATCTTTAAACTTTGTCCCTTTCACATTAAAGCTGTGTCCTCTAGACTTTAACATTTCCACCCTGGTTCAAAGGTTCTGAATGTCCACCCTATCTATGCCTCTCACAATGTTATCTATCAGGTCTCCCTTCAGACACATGAGGCAATAGGAAAGCCTCATAGGTATTTTGGGTGGAACTAACAGAAAGAACAATAAAAAGTAGATGTTTTTTTTCCATTAATCTTCCAAATGGGAGCCGATGTAAACAATTAAATTTCAACCATTTCAGTTCATGAATCACTAATGCATTAACACACACAGTAAAGGATACTGTTGAAATGCCAACGGTAAGATTTTCCCTTTTGAGCGAAATGTTTATGAGTGGAGGAGGAGGAGGAGGAGGAGGGGGGTGAAGGGGAGGGGGGGAAGGGGCTTGATGAGAGGACATGTGTGGGCAGATGGTGCAAGTGAGGAAGAACCTGGATGAGAGGGGGGGGGGGGAGTGGGTTGTTGAGAATGGGAAGGGGAGTTGAAATGGTTAGCAACTGGGATATCCAGTAGGCCTAGGTGGGCCATGCACGAGGGTTCAGAGAAATGGTCGTCTTGTCTACAGATTTTAACCAGATATTCTGTTCTGAGATTTGTCAAGTGAAGAAGTTGTCAATCAACAGTGGATACATGTAAAGGATATGCATGCTCAAAGCCTTCCTGAAGAAATACAACATCCCCACTGACTGCAGAGAATCTCTGCACCTTGACTGCTCAAGATGGGATGGGATGAAGAAGCTTGAGGCCGTGCATCAGGAGCGCATGGGAACGCACACGAACAACAGTGGGAGTTTGCCAACTCACAGACGGCCCACCCCCCGCCTCCCCCCATGGGGCACCTCCTGCCCCACCAATGGATGAGTGTGGTTTCTGCATTGGCTTCATTAACCACCTGAGCAAAAACACTGAGTGTAAAGCATCCTTAAACCAGAGGGACTGGTTATGAAGAAGACAACAGCTTTGTCCTTTTTAGACTTCCAGACCTTTTTTAGACTTTTTTTAGACACCGAGTCCACACCGAATATCAACACTAGTTCTACGCTATCCCGCTTTCTCATCTACTTGGGGGGGGGGGAATCCGCAGAAGATAATTAACCTACCGGCCCGCACATCTTTGGGATGTGAGAGGACACCCGAGGAAACCCACGCCGTTACATGGAGAACATGCAAACTCCACACAGACAGCATCCCCCGAGGTCGGGAACGAAACCCGGGTCCCTGGCGCTGTGATACGGCAGCTTTAGCAGCTATGCCACTGTGCCATTCAGTGGAAATGTCCATTTTGGAAACGAAGCAAATTTGCAAAGTCTCAGTTTACATTGGCTTACAATTGCCTTTATGGTCAATTTAAAGCCAATCCCAGCTCCAGATATTTACATTGCCATGGCTTCAATGACCTACTTAAACCTGGAAGAGACCTGTGTAATAACCCAGGAACCAAATACATTTCAGAACTGTAATCTTCTCTATGGCTTTTGAAGTGTAAGTATTCCACTTTGTTATGTGGGGTTAATCCTGGAATGGAAATAGAATAAGCCCTTGTAAGAGAATGAATTGCAGAGCCACATAGAAAGTGTGGGGGGGGATGGGAATGACAAGACAAAATTCACTAGGCCGAGACCATACCTCTGATTGCAATGCAATGACTCTAATGTTACATTAACAGAACTATTCCTGGTTAGCAATGCTACCGTCCGATAGATGTTTTGACACTGTGTACAATTCCCTCAAACTGCCAACATGTCAAGCGGTTTTCTGTTTAATTAAATATTGTTAATGAATAATAATGAAGATTTTCACATATTTTCTGCACATTGGGCAGTTTAGGTCCAGCTGGTAATCCCTACTTTATATTAATTAAGTACCTAGTTCAAAACAAACGACAGTAATTGGATGATACAATGATAATGGAGTTGTAGATTAATTGTAGCAATTAGCTTTATAACAATTTGTCAATAATAGGCCCAGACATGACACAAACAAGATCCTTTGGCAAAGAGCTTCAGGGACAGTATCCCTGATTCATCTGTACCTCCTGCGCATGTTATATATGCCTTACTATGTCTCAAAGTATTGGTATACTCCATCCTAATATATTATTTTCTGAAGGAAATATATCTAACCCGCAATTGTATGTGCCAATCTGTCTTTGCTATGTCCTGATGATGTTTGTATTGCCTGATCGCTGAGGTAATGAATAAGTTTAGATCAAATGGGATATTAAGGTGTAAAACTATTCAGTCTGAGCCCAACGCATTTTGACCTGCCTGCAGATAGACACAAAATGCTGGAGTAACAGGTTAAGCCACATTACTGGAGAAAAAGAATAGGTGACATTCCGGGTTGGAACCCTGCTGTATCTGGTTCTAACAATCGTTGGACTGTTTACAACCTGCTCTATGGTTATTCCATTGTACAGGTGAATATCTTAACGAGTGCTTCTGGTCCAGGTTTGACAGTGGGTTGTTGGTCTATTAGGGTGACAGCCAAAAGGATGCTGGTGCTTTTCCAGCACTACCTGTTGGGCGAGAGAATAAACATACTGGGGCATTTTGAAACCAAGAAGGAGGTGATGTTGGGTCTCTTGAAGAGCATTCAGGAAGATGTCCCCAGGGACTGAAGTGATCCATCCTAGGTAGACAATAGGCAATAGACAATAGGTAATAGGTGCAGGAGGAGGCCATTCGGCCCTTCGAGCCAGCACCGCCATTCAATGTGATCATGGCTGATCATTCTCAAACAGTACCCTGTTCCTGCCTTCTCCCCAGACCCCCTGACTCCGCTATCCTTAAGAGCTCTATCTAGCTCTCTCTTGAATGCTTTCAGAAAATTGGCCTCCACTGCCTTCTGAGACAGAGAATTCCACAGATTCACAACTCTCTGACTGAAAAAGTTTTTCCTCATCTCAGTTCTAAATGGCCTACCCCTTATTCTTAAACTGTGGCCCCTTGTTCTGGACTCCCTCAACATTGGGAACATGTTTCCTGCCTCTAACGTGTCCAACCCCTTAATAATCTTATTTAGTTTCGATAAGATCCCCTCTCATCCTTCTAAAGGTAGTTGGGAGAGGCGAGAGAGGCGAGAGAAGAGATTGCTGGTGCCTTGACAAAGATTGTTGTACCCACTCTAGCCACAGGTAGGGTTGCGGCAGACTGGAGATTAATCCCAGGAATATTTACAATACCTCACACGCATTCATTTCCTCCCGCCGAGACTACTGCAACTCCCTGTACACTGGGATCAGCCAATCATTCCTGTCCCGCCTGCAACTGGTCCAAAACGCCGCAGCGAGACTCCTGACGGGTACCCGTAAAAGGGACCACATCACCCCGATTCTGGCCTCTCTCCACTGGCTCCCAGTACGGTACAGAATCAACTTCAAGCTCCTCCTATTCACATACACGGGCTTGCCCCCCCCCCCCCCCCCCCCCCCCCCATATCAAAAATCTTCTTAACCCACCAGGTCCCTCAGGTTGGCTACTGACTATCCCGCGGTCTAAGCTCAGGGGTGACCGCGCTTATGCGGTTGCAGCTCCTTGACTGTGGAACAGCATCCCTCTCCCCATCAGAACTGCCCCCTCCATCGATTCCTTTAAGTCCAGGCTCAAAACCTATTTCTACTCCCTCGCGTTTGAGGCCCTCTGAGGGGGCGCTGTGAACTGTTTATGTATGTGCTGTTATGTTTGTGTGCCATTGTATGTTCGTTTCTTAGTACCTGAACTGATGTACATCACTGGTCAACGTGGATTGTTTTTAAAAGTGCTATATAAATAAAATTGACTTGACTTAACTTGACACTCATCTCACTCTGCCCCTTGATGTTCCCCCTTGGTGAACATAGATGCACAATACTCATTCGGCACATCACCTACATCCTCCTAGCGTAAATTTCCTCCTTTATCCTTGAATAGTTCCACACTCTGCCTAGATACCCTCTTATTTTAATGTACTTATTCATGCCTTGGGATTCTCTTTAATCCAATTTGCCAATGATATTTCATTGCCCATTTGTTTAAGAAGGAAAATAGGGGTAATCCAGGAAATTATAGGCTGATCAGCCTAAATCTATTGGAGAGGATTCTTAGGATTAGGGTTGACTCACATTTGGAAGAAAATGGGCTAATTATGGACAATAGACCATAGACAATAGGTGCAGGAGGAGGCCATTTGGCCCTTCGAGCAGGCTGCCATTCAATGTGATCATGGCTGATCATTCTCATTGGCCTCCACTGCCTTCTGAGGCAGAGAATTCCACAGATTTACACCTCTCTGACTGAAAAAGTGTTTCCTCATCTCAGTTCTAAATGGCCTACCCCTTATTCTTAAACTGTGGTCTTCTTGTTTTAATGTACTTATTAATACCTTGGGATTCTCTTTAATCCAATTTGCCAATGATATTTCATTGCCCATTTGTTTAAGTAGGAAAATAGGGGTAATCCAGGAAATTATAGGCTGATCAGCCTAAATCTATTGGAGAGGATTCTTCGGATTAGGATTAACTCGCATTTGGAAGAAAATGGGCTAATTATGGACAATCAGCTTGGCTTTGACAAGGATAGGTCATGTCTTACAAATTGGATGGAGTTTTTTGAGGATTTGACAGAGGCGATTGATGAGGGTGGGGAAGTGGGTGTTGTCTATCTGAACTTTAGTAAGGCATTTGACAAGGGTCCCTCATGATAGGCTGGTCCAAAAGATTACAGTGCATGGGATCCATGATGATTTGATTGTTTAGATTCTCCAGAACTGGAGTTGCAGGCAGTGAAGAAAGTTGTCAAATAATGTATCAAGATATAGACCAGTCACAGATATGACAGAGAAATAGCAGATTAAGTATAATCAGGGCAAGTTTGAGATGTTGCATTTTGAGGGGTCAAATGTGTGGGGGTCAGTCTGTAGAAGGGGCCCGAACCAAAGCATCATCTGTCCACCCCCTCCACAGCTGTTGGCTGGCCTGCTGAGTTCCTCCAACACTTTCCTTTTTGCTCAAGGCTTACAGTATAATTAATTTCATCAGTGGAGACAATGAGTATCAAAGTCAGGAAGACATGTTGTAGCTTTCTTTAATTTTGGTTCTGCCGCATTTGGAGTATTGTGTGCAGTTCTGATCATCCCATAGCAGGAAGAATGTAGAGGCTTTGGAGAGGATGCAGAAGAGGTTTACCTGAATGCTAACTGGAAAAGAGGGTATGAACAATAAGGAGAGGTTGGACAGATTTAGATTGTTTTCTCTGAAGTGTTGGAAGCTGAAGGGGGATCTGATAGAAGTTTAGAAAATGATGACAGCCAGAACCTTTTCCGCAGCATGGAAATGTCAAATACTAGAGGGCATAGCTTTAAGGTGAGAGGGAGAAAGTTTAAAGGAGATGTGCAGGACAAATCTTTTGTACAGAGGGTGACAAGTGGCTGGAACCAAAGGTGGCGGAAGAAGCAGATGCAATAGTCGAGTTCAGAAGTCTTTTAGATGGGTTCATGAATATGTAGGGAATGGAGGGGTATAGATTCTACTAGACCAAGTGGACCCGTTGGGCCCAAACCTCGCCTGCATTGGTGCAGCAACCTGTCCTCCCCCCCTCCACTCTCTCCTCAACCCCCCCTCGCCTCTCCCTTCTCCCCCACTCCCCCCTTCCCCCCTCTCTCCCTCCTCCCCTCCCCCTCCCCTCCTTTTAAACGAAAAAATGTGAATAACTTTAAAAATATAACAACGATTTCAATGGAACTACTTGCATTATCACTAAAGTGACAATGGTGAGTAAGGTGGGGCTAAAATTGTCGCGCTATCGCGTACCGTTTTGGCTGAAGTTCAGTCACAAACAAGATAACAAACGAGAGTTTTAGTATATAGATGCAGCCAGAAAGGATTACCTTAAGTTGCCATCACGTTTGGCACAGACTTCGTGGTCCAAAGGGCTTGTTTCTGTGCTGTATTTTTCTATATTCTATGTAAATGCTTTATATATTAAAGCACTTCTAATTCCAAAACAATGGAACACAGAGTATTCACAGTAGTAGTTGGGAATTATTCCATTCCCGATATGATCATTTTTATATTACATTGGAGATTAATAATTGCTTATCTCTCTCAATTTGGCTGGGCTGAGTCCTTCTATTTTCAAGTTATTTGATATTGCACAAGAAATGAACAACTGAGCATTTCACAAGGCCGGTTGCCCTCACATAGTTCATGAGGAAACAAAATGTTCCAAGGTTTCAAATTAACACTGCTTCTCCAGACAGGGACCAGTACATTTGGCAGCAAATCAACACGAGAAGGAATGTGATCATCTGATGGGCCACAAAAATACCCTCATGAACATTGCATTCTTTAGGACCCAGCAGCTTGTTTTCCCAACCCATCTACAACACCCAGCTTCCACTCAAACTATCAAGAATGTTTTTCTTTGTGTTTTTGTGATTTTGTCTTTTGATCCTGCAATCTGATTTTGTACACCGACATCAAGATTCCCCTGTTTTTTTGTTAATCCTTCAATGATTTAAAGATTCAGTTTAATTCAATGATCCTTTAATTCTTGGCTGCACTTAGTAGAGTTAACCATTCAACTTCACTCTTTCTATGCTGGTATGAATGTTGTTAATGTGGCCAAAGGCCATAACTTTGGAACCTTCCTGCCCACACTGACATGTTGGCACCAAAGAGGACTTTTACCTACAATGAAAGGTAAATGCAGATGACACAAAGCTGGGTGGCAGTGTGAACTGTGAGGAAGATGCTATGAGGTTGCAGGGTGACTTGGACAGGTTATGTGAGTGGGCGGATGCATGGCAGATGCAGTTTAATGTGGATAAGTGTGAGGTTATCCATTTTGGAGGTAAGAATAGGAAGGCAGATTATTATCTGAATGATGTCAAGTTAGGAAATGGGGACGTACAACGAGATCTGGATGTCCTAGTGCATCAGGCACTGAAAGGAAGCGTGCAGGTACAGCAGGCAGTGAAGAAAGCCAATGGAATGTTGGCCTTCATAACAAGAGCAGTTGAGTATAGGAGCAAAGAGGTCCTTCTGCAGTTGTACAGGGCCCTAGTGAGACCGCACCTGGAGTACTGTGTGTAGTTTTGGTCTCCAAATTTGAGGAAGGATATTCTTGCTATTGAGGGCGTGCAGCGTAGGTTCACTAGGTTAATTCTCGGAATGGCAGGACTGTCATATGTTGAAAGACTGGAGCGACTAGGCTTGTATACACTGGAATTTAGAAGGATGAGGAGGGATCTTATTGAAACATATAAGATTATTAAAGGGCTGGACATGTTAGAGGCAGGAAACATGTTCACAATGTTGGGGGAGTCCAGAACCAGGGGCCACAGTTTAAGAATAAGGGGTAGGCTATTTAGAATGGAGATGAGGAAAAACTTTTTCAGTCAGAGAGTTGTAAATTTGTGGAATTCTCTGCCACAGAAGGCAGTGGAGGCCAATTCTTTGAATGCTTTCAAAAGAGAGCTAGATAGAGCTCTTAAGGATAGCGGAGTCAGGAGGTATGGGGAGAAGGCAGGAGCGGGGTACTGATTGAGAATGATCAACCATGATCACATTGAATGGTGGTGCTGCCTCAAAGGGCCGAATAGCCTACTGCTGCACCTATTGTCTATTTTCTATTGTCTAAACAAAATCTACTTCTTTATTGATTCCAAGGCTTTTGTCATCGTTTACCTGTTTAATCACAGTCCAGATAGGATAAAACTTCTTTACGTCAAATCACTGGCAAACCATAGCTAGTATTTTCACTCCCAATGGCATGATAAACATGACTTTATCAACCTGTTGGACTACCATCTTAGGTTAGTTATAAAAATTCAAACTGCTGTACCAAGCAAAGCTTTAACTCTCCTTCTGATCCATTGCAAAGATCACCATTCTCCATACTAGTCTATCGTTAATCTATACCCCTGCATCCCCTCCGTCTGTGCCAAGATCCCAATCCTTACCTTAATTACACTAGCCCGTAGAAGCACACTCCAAAAATGGCCTTATTGTGCTTATCCCCTCACTCCCTTCAAATTCTTCATTTAGTTTAGAGATACAGTGCGGAAACAGGCCCTTCGGCCCACCAAGTCTGCACCGACCAGCGATCCCCACACATTAACACTACCCTACGCACACTATGGACAATCTACAATTATGCCAAGCCAATTAACCTACAACACTGTATGCCCTTGGAGTGTGGGAGGAAACTGAAGATCTCGGAGAAAACCCGTGGGGAGAACGTACAATCTCCGTACAGACAGCACCCTTAGTCGGGATCGGACCCGGGTCTCCGGCGCTGCAAGCACTGTAAGGCAGCAACTCTACCGCTGTGCCACCGAGCCGCACTCTTGAGAAATCTATTGTACCTGTGATGACCTTTGCCCAATCCCAAACACTTTGCCATCACGAGAATCAGGGTAAGGTCATTTGTCTATATGAACACTTTGAAATTGAAGTAAAAATAATTGCATTCCCTTTGAACAAGCCTTTATTTTGTATATAGTTATTTCTATAAGAATTTGAACTAATTGAGCTGAATTCAAATATCAGTAAATTAACTTTTATAGTAAACACTTTAAATATGATTTACACACAGAAGGCAGTAAAACATGAAATGCAATGATAACTGAAGATAAATTTGTTTCTTGTCTGATCATGAGGTGGGGAGGTCATGTAGGTAATGTGTAAAGCTTATCATCTGTGATACTCTTAATGATAAATATACTTTTAATAGCGATTAGGGTAAAGTGGTATAATATTTATATACTATTGCTTATCATTTTGTCATTTTACATCTGCCAGACCTAAACCTGTTGTGCCTTGAACTATTTCAACAGTAGGTGTGTATCATTGGACATGCACATATCTCTCTCGAGTGATAAAGTCAATATCACTCACTGCAAAGCATCCTGATTTCCTCCCGCATGTGTTTCCATGTAAGTTTAGAGTAATTGATTCAAATGGGAGAAGGGAAAATTGACACATTTATTTTAATTGGTGATAGGTAGACGGAGGAGAAACCTATGGGGCTAAATTTACTTTTTATTCCTTGTCACGCTGAAATTCCTGTGGCGATGGTGTTTAATGGCCACAACGGATTGCAGCATTAAGCGGGTCACAGCTTAAGGACAAGGGGGAAGTCTTTTAGGACCGAGATGAGAAAACATTTCTTCACACAGAGAGTGGTGAGTCTGTGGAATTCTCTGCCACAGAAGGTAGTTGAGGCCAGTTCATTGGCTATATTTAAGAGGGAGTTAGATGTGGCCCTTATGGCTAAAAGGATCAGGGGGTATGGAGAGAAGGCAGGTTCAGGTTACTGTGCTGGATGATCAGCCATGATGATATTGAATGGTGGTGCAGGCTCGAAGGGCCGAATGGCCTACTCCTGCACCTATTTTCTATGTTTCTATGTTTCTATATTTCTTTCTGGACATTCCAACGGATATAAAATTCAGTCATTTTGATGGAGGCCTAGCTTAGCTTGTTTTTTGGAGCATTTTATATCCTTTTTATCTTAAGCCAAACAAAATGCAAGCTTCTCTTATTGAGGTGATAGCTCCCAGTTCTCCCAATGTCTAGATAGATCCTCTGTCCCTCTCTTCCCCTCCCACTTCCCAGTTCTCCCACTGTCTTCCTATCGCCACCTATATCCTTCCTTTGTCTCGCCCCCCTGACATCAGTCTGAAGAAGGGTCTCGACCCGAAACGTCACCCATTCCTTCTCTCCTGAGATGCTGCTTGACCTGTTGAGTTACTCCAGCATTTTGTGATACCTTCGATTTGTACCAGCATCTGCAGTTATTTTCCTACACGACTTTCTTTTTTCTGATGCTTACTGTAAATCAACCGTGTTTTGCAAATGAACTTCATCCTTGATTCTTACAGCTTCCTTTGCAAAACTCAAAGAAATCTCTAGATTTATTGAGATCTTTTTTACAACTTGCAAAGGAGAGATTTATATTCTGAATCGCTCGGCTGCTTAAACCACACCCACAGCAGCTGTACACTTCAGCTTTAAATCCTGCCTCTCTACTTTTTCCCCATATGATAAAACGATCCAAGTCACTTCTTGTTCCTTTCTTCGTTATGATAAATAAACTAAACTAAACAAAAAAGTAAAAACATTTCATTTGCATTTATAATATTTGGTAAATATTGGTTTTCAACCCTTGGCCTGGATTTTAGCCTGGAAACGAGATCTAATGAAGATGGCTGTGGTTACAAAGTCATACAGCATGGATACAAGCTCTTTGGCCACCCATCACCCACCGATTTACAATAATCCCACTTTGCACTCCACATGTTCCCAATCACTGCTTCTCCTCAACTGTAAGCCACAGATAACTTACAGTTAACCTACCAACTGGCACATGTTTGGGGAATGGGAGGAAACTGGAGCTCCAGTAGGAAACCCACGCCGTTAAAGCAAAAGGTAAAAACCTCTGACAGACAGCACAGGAGATAGAAACATAGAAACATAGAAAATAGGTGCAGGAGTAGGCCATTCAGCCCTTCGAGCCTGCACCGCCATTCAATATGATCATGGCTGATCATCCAGCTCAGTAACCTGTACCTGCCTTCTCTCCATACCCCCTGATCCCTTTAGCCACAAGGGCCACATCTAACTCCCTCTTAAATATAGCCAATGAACTGGCCTCAACTACCTTCAGTGGCAGAAAATTCCACAGACTCACCACTCTCTGTGTGAAGAAATGTTTTCTCATCTCGGTCCTAAAGGACTTCCCCCTTATCCTTAAGCTGTGACCCCTGGTTCTGGACTTCCCTAACATCGGGAACAATCTTCCCGCATCTAGCCTCTCCAACCCCAAAAGAATTTTATATGTTTCAATAAGATCCCCCCTCAGTCTTCTAAATTCCAGCGAGTATAAGCCTCGCTTATACAGGATTGATCTTGGGTCACTAGAGCCAGGAAACAACAGCTCCAATGGGCATCGTGCAGAATTTTGCATTGGGCTTTCATGCACCAACGTGTTGACGAGAGAAGCTCCCAGTTTCTCACATTCAAAGTCAGCTAAAGTTTTCAGGGGAGAGATGGCAGGAGTGGAGGGGTAACACTGCAAACTCAAGTGAGGGTTGGTGCCATAAGCAAAAGTCTACAAGCAGATCAAGGGTAGTGGCTTCCGATGGTGGTCAGAACAAGCAGATGGTCGTAAGGGATGCAGAAGGTGATGATCTGAGCAGTTCCATGGTGGACGCAGCTCGGTGTTTGGAGGATGGTCAAAGAAGACGCAGGTAATGTTTGGGAAGGTTTGAATTTATCAGCAGGGATCAGATTTAGATTTTTAGATTTAGATTTAGAGATACAGCGCGGAAACAGGCCCTTCGGCCCACCGAGTCCGCGCCGCCCAGCGATCCCCGCACACTAACACTGTCCTACACACACTAGGGACAATTTTATAAAACATTTTTACCCAGTCAATTAACCTACATACCTGTACGTTTTTGGAGTGTGGGAGGAAACCGAAGATCTCGGAGAAAACCCACGCAGGTCACGGGGAGAACGTACAAACTCCGTACAGACGGCGCCCGTAGTCAGGATCGAACCTGAGTCTCAGGCGCTGCATTCGCTGTAAGGCAGCAAATCTACCGCTGCGCCACCGAGCCACCGTTCAGACAAAGGATTGGGAGAATCCCGTAGTGGTAACAGCCCAAGGGTATGAAGATCGAAATCTCTAATTTCTGGTAACCTGCTCCTCCACAGTTCCTCCCATCCGCACAATCCCTTCTTTCCCACAACACTCTGATACCTCTCACCCAGCTTCTTCCTCACCCATTCCCATTTGTCCACCACCTGCACACTCTGCTGATCGGGAACTCCTCCCCCAAACTTCCCACGTGCCCATCTCACCTGTAACAAGGCATCCTTACTTCCTTGTGCTGTTTCTTTGAAATTATTGCAACGATTTATTCCGCACACTTTGGGCTACAACGCCACATTCTTTCCCTTCTTTACATTTCATATGTTATTTGTCACTCCTTGACGAGTTGGAATTCTCCTCAGGTGAAACAAGATCCTTAAAATAATTAGATGAATAACCGTTTTGTCCATTTTACATTGTGCTTGTTTGGAAGCCAAGACTGACAAAAACAACAAAGGATTTGAATATTTTCTCAAATAATGTAAAATATATTTATTTAAAAATTAAATGTTATGCTCCAGCACTGCGAAGTCCCTGATTGGTGCATGGCCACACCAGCAGTCAAATGCAGGTACATTAGCATCAGAGTGTATTCTGTTTAGACAATAGACAATAGACAATAGGTGCAGGAGGAGACCAATTCGGCCCTTCGTCCAGCACCGCCATTCAATGTGATCATGGCTGATCATTCTCAATCAGTACCCCGTTCCTGCCTTCTCCCCATACCCCCTGACTCCACTATCCTTAAGAGCTCTATCTAGTTCTCTCTTGAATGCATTCAGAGAATTGGCCTCCACGGCCTTCTGCGGCAGAGAATTCCACAGATTCACAACTCTGACTGAATTTTTTTTTCCTCATCTCAGTTCTAAATGGCCTATTCCTTATTCTTAAACTGTGGCCCCTTGTTCTGGACTCCCCCAACATTGGGAACATGTTTCCTGCCTCTAACGTGTCCAACCCCTTAATAATCTTATACGTTTCGATAAGATCCCCTCTCATCCTTCTAAATTCCAGTGTATACAAGCCTAGTCGCTCCAGTCTTTCAACATATGACAGTCCCGCCATTCCGGGAATTAACCTGTTTCATTCCAAGAACAGCTGCTTTGTGTAATAAAACCACAAAGTCCTGGAAACACTCAGTAGGTTGGGCAGCATCTGTGGAAAGAGAAATAGGTAACATTTCATGTTCGGGACCTGAACTTTGCAGAAGGGTCCTGTACATATTGCTAAACATGCAGAGTGTTTCCCAGCATTTATAGACACAAAAAGCTGGAGTAACTCAGCGGGACAGGCAGCATCTCTGGAGAGAAGGAATGGGTGACGTTTCCATCATTTCCAAACGTCACCCATTCCTTCTCTCCAGCGATGCTGCCTGTCCCGCTGAGTTACTCCTGCTCTTTGTGACTATCTTCAGTTTAAACCAGCAACTGCAGTTCCTTCCTACACAGTTTCCAGCATTTTCTACTTTTTATTTCTGCAGTTTAATGGACTCTCTACACTGCCCATAATCTGATTTGTCTAAATAGGATTGCTAACTTGTCTAAATTAGAATTTATTTCGAATTTAAATCCATTTTAATTTTACATCGGAGCAATAGTACATCTGACATTGTAACATTTCCTCTGTGCAACCTCATATGATGGACCTTTATTTTAAAAAGTAAAATAACTCTCTGGAAAGCAATAATACCATTATTGTTAACAGGGCGCACAGAGTCTTTTACCCAGAGTGGGGAATCAAGTACCAGAGGACATATATTTAAGGAGAGAGGGACAAGATTTATTAGGAACCTGAGGAGCAACATTTTCACTCACAAGATATGGAACACGCTGCCAGAGGAGGTAGTCCAGACACTTGGACAGATACATAGATCGGAATGGTTTAGAGGGATATTGGTCCAACCATGGGCAAATGGGTCTAGCTTAGATGGAGCATTTTGGTTGGCATGGACAAGGTGGGCTGAAAGGCTCATTTTCCACACTGTAAAACTCTCTGACTCTATGAGTTCGAGGAGAATCATTAAAACCTTATTCAATTTCTTTTGTATCAAGGTTTAATGTTGCAAAATAATTTTTAATATCTACTTATTAGAAATCATTGTTTGAGTTGCCCATAGGTTTTTTTTTTTCCTGCTGGCATTCCTCTTTCCACGCTGCCCTTGTTATTTGAGCCCTGGAATTTTTTTTCTCCAAAATTTGGAATCCTAGGTCAAGGTTTGTGTGGTCCATTGCCAAGGCTAGAATGAGTGGAGAACAAAAGATAAACAGGAAGTAGTGGTTAGAAGACGCCAACCTTGAGATTACAAGAGGCAGGAATGAAAGAGAATAGAATGAAAGCTTTCTAAGGAAGCTGATAAATAGTTGGGCAGCAGAGTTGTCAATGTACTGGATGAGTGAGACAGGGGATAAAGGAATATTCTTCATGAATGATCGTCCAGGCATATCTTAAGCTCGTGAAACTGGTTATGAGGTTATGTGTCTTTCGACGGAGTTAGTTCTGAAATTTTTGAACTCTGCCCACTCCTGTTTTTTTTCTCTTTATTACATTGTGTTATGGTCCTTTTATAGCTAAAAAACAATAGGGGCAATCATTGTCAATCTACTTGTAAACGACTGCAGGCACTTTCCCCTGCAACCGCAGGAGATGCAACACCTGTCCCTTTACCTCCCCCCTCAACTCCATCCAAGGACCCAAACAGTCTTTCCAGGTGAGACAGAGGTTCACCTGCACCTCCTCCAACCTCATCTATTGCATCCGCTGCTCCAGATGTCAACTTATTTACATTGGCGAAACCAAACGCAGGCTCGGCGATCGCTTCGCTCAACACCTGCGCTCAGTCCGCATTAACCAATCTGATCTCCCCGTGGCTGAGCACTTCAACTCCCCCTCCGACTCCCATTCCCAGTCTGGCATTTCTGTCATGGGCCTCCTCCAGTGCCATAGTGAGTCCCACTGGAAATTGGAGGAACAGCACCTCATATTTCGCCTGGGCAGCAGGCAGCCCAGTGGTATGAACGTTGACTTCTCCAAGTTCCTCTGTCCCTCTCTTCCCCTCCCCTTCCCAGATCTCCCACTGTCTTCCTGTCTCCACCTATATCCTTCCTCTGTCCCGCTCCTCTGACATCAGTCTGAAGAAGGGTCTCGACCCGAAACTTTGCCCATTCCTTCTCTCCTGAGATGCTGCCTGACCTGCTGAGTTACTCCAGCATTTTGGGAATGATCCTTGTCTCTGGTCTAGTGAAATTATATGAATTTGGGTCAGAGCTGCCCCACTGCTCCACAGTTATAGATTTCTTTTCATTAAAAGTGCATATATTTTTAATTACACTTAAAGCAGCCCTCACAACGAGTTTCCAATGTTCCCCGAGCCATTGGAACGAATCATTTTCACTGAGGCCTGAAGGGAGAATGAAAGGCAATATTAATCAAGGTCCACTCCAGCTTGATGCGAGCAGATTGCAAAGCATCTTGGTTTGAGCACTGAACAGTGAATGGAAAGTGTAGGAACACCAACAGGGCAAGAAAATACTTGGAAATGGAGTGGGAATTTAACACAATAGTGTCATTTTTATCTGTACTAACAGCAGTCCTGGGGCACTGATTATGAACAAGTTACATTTATATTGCATTTTACATGGTACTAAAACATCTCAGAACATTTCACAGGAGCGTAATTAGACAAAAAAAAAGCACAATGCAATATTAATACATTGGTGGTTAATACATGGGTGGTTAAAGAGTGCGATTTTCAGGCACGCCTTAGTTGGTGGGCACGAGGGGCCAGATGGAATTCAGAGCTTATGGTCCTGACTGTAGAAGGGAATGGGCATCAATAGATTCAGATGAGTTCATTCTCACGTACATCGGGGTGTATGGAATTTCCTGTTCATATGAAGCTCACAGAGCAAACATTATACATTTGGTAAAGATAAAAAATAACAATAAATACAATGATGAGTGCGAAGCAGCAGAATGATTCAAGATTGTCGTGCAATCAAAAGTGGTGTAAAAAATATTAGAATATAATAATAATAATAATAATAATGCATTTTATTTATATAGCGCTTTTCATATACTCAAAGACGCTTTACAGAGATTTTGAGAACATAGGGAAATTAATAAATAGATAAATAAGTAAATAAATAAATGAACAGAGAAAGGAGACAGAAGGTGAGGTGACCTTCAGTGGTTGAAGGCAGTACTGAACAGGTGAGACTTCAGTGATGTTTTGAATGTGGTGAGTGTGGAGGAGTCTCTAACGGTTTGGGGTAGTGAGTTCCATAGGGTGGGAGCAGCGATGGAGAAAGCCCTGTCCCCCCAGGATCTGAGTTTGGTCCGGATGTGGGGGGATAGTTGGGCCCAAACCTCTCCTGCATTGGTGCAGCACCCTCTCCCCCCCTCCCCCTCCCCTCTCCCCTCTCCCTCCCTCCCCTCCCCTTCCCCTCCCCTCCCCCTTCCTCCTCGCCCTCCCTTTCCCCCTCCCTCCAACTCCTTCCTCCCCTCCCATCTCCATCCACACCTCCCCTCCACCCCCTCAAACACCTTACCATCCTTCCTCCCTCCCTCCCCCCTTCCCCCCCTCCCCCCCCCCCCATCATCCTCCTCCCTCCATATGAGATACATTTAAACTTTAAAATGTGAATAACTTTAAAAATATAACACCGATTTCAATGAAACTTCTTCCATTAGCACCAAAGGGACGACGGTGAGTAAGGTGGGCCTAAAACTGTCGTGCTATTGTTTACCGTTTTGGCTGTAGTTCAGGAACAAAGGAACAAACAAACGAGAGTTTTAGTATATAGATAACATAATAACTGAATCAGAGTAAGAGCTCATGGTGCACGTCCGAGATGGGGGTGTGCAAGTGGTGATTGGTTCCAGAGCTCAAGAGCAGTGGGGAAGAAATTGTTCTGCAGTGTGGACGTCCGCGATTTAAGCTCCTGCATCTTCACCTGGAAGTAGAAGAGAGAAAAGGGAATGGCCGGCGTGGCAGGCATCCGTGACGATACTTCCGACCTTCCTGATGCAACGCACTGTGAAGATGGATTGGACGGAAGGAAGTGACGAACCTGCGATGGACTGGGGCTGTGTTCACTACTCACTCTCCGCAGGATCAAGTGATCAAGAGCAAAGCATTTGACATATCACGCTGTGATGCATCCTGTCAGAATACCTCCTATGGTGCATCTGTAGAGAATTCTTGTGGACGTGCCAAATCTTCTCAGATGTCCAATAAAGTAAACATGCCGATGTGCTTTCTTGGTCACAGGTATTTATTCACAAAATGCTGGAGTAACTCAGCAGGTCAGGCAGCATCTCAGGAGAGAAGGAATGGGCGACGTTTCGGGTCGAGACCCTTCTTCAGACTGATGTCAGGGGGGCGGGACAAAGGAAGGATATAGGTGGAGACGGGAAGACAGTGGGAGATCTAGGAAGGGGGAGGGGAAGAGAGGGACAGAGGAACTATCTAAAGTTGGAGAAGTCAATGTTCGTACCACTGGGCTGCAAGCTGCCCAGGTGAAATATGAGGTGCTGTTCCTCCAATTTCCGGTGGGCCTCACTACAACACTGGAGGAGGCCCATGACAGAAAGGTCAGACTGGGAATGGGAGGGGGAGTTGAAGTGCTCAGCCACCGGGAGATCCGATTGGTTAATGCGGACTGAACGCAGGTGTTGAGCGAAACGATCGCCGAGCCTGCCTTTGGTTTCGCCGATGTAAATAAGTTGACATCTGGAGCAGCGGATGCAATAGATGAGGTCACAGTATCAGTGGGAAAGGACGGTATTAGGTTGCTGGTTAGTAAGTTTGCAGATGACATTTAAATGGATGGTATCGTAGACGGTGAAGATGGTGATCGGCAATTGCTGTGGCATCTTGATCAGCTGGGCAAGTGGGCAAATGGAGTTCATTTCAGATAAGTGCGAGGTGTTACCCCTTGGGAAATCAAACCAGGGCAGGACCTTCCCAGTACAGAAGTTAGAAAACCCGAGTGTAAATTTTGGAAATTCAATTAGAGAGGCAAGACAATGAATAATGCATAACCAAAGGTATATTTAAGTCAAGTCAAGTTTATTTGTCACATACACGATGTGCAGTGAAATGAAAGTGGCAATGCCTGCGGATTGTGCAAAAAAAAATTACAATTACAGCATATAAATTAAAATTAATACAGAAAAGAAAATATAGTCCCTGGAGTTATAATAGTTAAAAATCCTGATGGCCTGTGGGACAAAATATTAGCATGACCTCTACAATGAATACATAAGAATGTTTAATTGTGCACAAATAATTTATAGGACTAAATAAATTTTGCTTCCTTGCCTCATTACTCCACTTGCCTGTGGTGCCATTATAGAAAATCTTGTTGCTTCTTTCTCTTTACGCGGACACTGTAGGAACATTAGGCAACCGACCATTTACGTTTATACCCAAGTAGAGTTGATGCTAAATTTCTGCAACGATTTTTAACTCTTGCTAGTCCTTTAAATGGATGGTTAGATGGAGCTCTAGGGGCTAGTGGAATCAAGGGATATGGTGAGAAGGCAGGCACGGGTTACTGATTGTGGATGATCGGCCATGATCCCAATGGCTCAAAGGGCTGAATGGCCTCCTCCTGCACATATTTTCTATGTTTCTATGTTTCTATGTTTCTATGTTTCTATGTTTCTTGTGAAGAAAGGAAGAAGTGATGTAATGAGCACCATCAACCTGATCACAGAGTCATAGTCATTCAGCAGAGAAACAGGTGCTTTGGCCCACCATGTTATGTTATTTTCCCCACATTTCCCATCAACATCTGCCAGATTCTACCACTTACATTATACACTGGGGACAATCTACAGCTTCCAACCAACAGGTCTTAGTTTAGTTTAGTTTAAAGATACAACACAGAAATAGGCCCACTGAGTCTGCACCGACCAGCAATCCCCACACACTAACACTATCCTACACAGACTAGGGACAAGTTACAATTAACCTACAAATGTGTACGTCTATGGAGTGTGGGAGGAAACCGAAGATCTCGGAGAAAACCCACGCAGGTCACGGGGAGAACGTACAAACTCTGTAACGACAAGCACCCTTTGTCAGCGTCGAACCCAGGTGTCAGGTGCTGTAAGGCAGCAACTCTACCGCTATGTCGCCATGCCGCCCAATGTCATTGGGATGTGCAAGCAAATCTGCACGGTCCCAGGGAAGACGTGAAAACTCCGCACAGACAGTGTCGGAGGTAGGATTGAACCTAGGATGCTGGAGCTATGAAGCAGAATCTCTACCGCTGTGCCTCCTCAAGCGTACATCATGACAAAGTTATCTAACAGAAATCAGCACCTGGGACAGTAATACCTAAACCATTTGAACAGCTTCCGGTGGTCTTAGCATAAATATACATTGCAGGCTAGTGTACATCACAACAGCTTACATTTCCGTAGCCCTTTTAAGAAAGTAAAATGGAACAAGATGTTTTACAAGGGCACTATCAAATAAAATTTACATGGAGTAAGTGACCAATGGTTTGATCAAAGATGTAAATTAAATGGAGCAGTTCTGAGAGGCAGTGAATTTTAGGGTAGAAACATAGAAACATAGAAAATAGGTGCAGGAGTAGGCCATTCGGCCCTTCGAGCCTGCACCACCATTCAATATGATTATGGCTGATCATCCAACTCAGTATCCCGTAACTGCCTTCTCTCCATACCCCCTGATCCCTTTAGCCACAAGGGCCACATCTAACTCCCTCTTAAATATAGCCAATGAACTGGTCTCAACTACCTTCTGTGGCAGAGAATTCCACAGATTCACCACTCTCTGTGTGAAAAAAAACGTTCTCATCTCGGTCCTAAATGACTTCCCCCTTATCCTTAAACTGTGACCCCTTGTTCTGGACTTCCCCAACATCGGGAACAATCTTCCTGCATCTAGCCTGTCCAACCCCTTAAGAATTTAGTAAGTTTCTATAAGATCCTCTCTCAATCTTCTAAATTCCAGCGAGTACAAGCCGAGTCTATCCAGTCTTTCTTCATATGAAAGCACCCTAGGAATTGTAGGTGCAGGGAATGAGGCGATTCAGCAGGATAGACGATAGACAATAGGCAATAGGTGCAGGAGGAGGTCATTCGGCCCTTCGAGCCAGCACCGCCATTCAATGTGATCATGGCTGATCATTCACAATCAGTACCCCGTTCCTGCCTTCTCCCCATACCCCCTGACTCCGCTATCCTTAAGTGCTCTATCTAGCTCTCTCTTGAATGCATTCAGAGAATTGGCCTCCACTGCCTTCTGAGGCAGAGAATTCCACAGATTTACAGCTCTCTGACTGAAAAAGTTTTTCCTCATCTCCGTTCTAAATGGCCTACCCCTTATTCTTAATCTGTGGCCCCGGTTCTGGACTCCCCCAACATTGGGAACTTGTTTCTTGCCTCTAACGTGTCCAACCCCTTAATAATGTTTCAATAAGATCCCCTCTCATCCTTCTAAATTCCAGTGTATACAAGCCTATTCTAAATTCCATTATATACAAGGCTTGTATTACCTGGTATAAATTATCTCTGGTATGATAGGTTGGACTGGTTTTCCTTGAAGAGGAGAAGGCTGATAGAGGTATACAAATTTATGAGAGACATAGAGAGGATAAATAGTAAGAAACCTTTTCCTTTGGCAGAGATGCCTGAGGCCAGAAGGCATTGCCTGAGATGGTGGTAAAGGCAGTTATGGAGTCATCGAGTCATGTAGTGTGAAGCAGGCCCTTCGGCCCAACTTGCCCATACTGGCCAACATATGCCATCTATAGTCCAGTCCCACCTGCCTGCATTTGGCCAATATCCCTCTAAACCTGTCCTATCCACGAACCAGTCCAAATGTCTCTTAAATGTTGCGATAGTATCTGCCTCAACCACCTCCTCCGGCAGCTCGTTCCATACACCAACCACCCTTTGTGTGAAAATATTACTCCTCAGGTTCCTGTTAAATCTTTCCCCCATCACCTTAAACCCATGTCTTCTGGGTCTCGATTTCCCTTCTCTGGGCAAGAGACTCTGTGCGTCCACCTGATCTATTCCTCTCATAATTATGTACATCTCAAAAAGATCATCCCTCATCCTCCTGAGCCCCTTCTGATTTCCTTTTTTAGTTTACTCCTGAGTTCCTGAAACCTCTCCAGGGATACACTCAATCCCAGCTGCCTTTATCTGTCCCAGGCTTCCTTGTGTGTAAGAAGGAATTGTAGATGCTGGCTTAAACCGAAGATAGACACAAAAAGCTGGAGTAACTAGGCAGGACAGGCAGCATCTCTGGAAAGAAGGAATGGGTGACGTTTCATATCATATCATATCATATATATACAGCCGGAAACAGGCCTTTTCGGCCCTCCAAGTCCGTGCCGCCCAGCGATCCCCGTACATTAACACTATCCTACACCCACTAGGGACAATTTTTACATTTACCCAGCCAATTAACCTACATACCTGTACGTCTTTGGAGTGTGGGAGGAAACCGAAGATCTCGGAGAAAACCCACGCAGGTCACGGGGAGAACGTACAAACTCCTTACAGTGCAGCACCCGTAGTCAGGATCGAACCTGAGTCTCCGGCGCTGCATTCGCTGTAAAGCAGCAACTCTACCGCTGCGCTACCGTGCCGCCCATTTCAGATCCCATCTCCACCCCTTTCCGCCTTCTCAGAGACCGTTTCCTCCGCAACTCCCTGGTTGACTCATCCCTTCCTACCCAAACCACCCCCTCCCCAGGTACCTTCCCCTGCAACCGCAGAAGATGCAACACCTGTTGTTATACCTCCTCCCTCGACTCTGTCCAGGGACCCCAACAGTCCTTTCAGGTTAGGCAGGTGTTGACTTGCACCTCCTCCAACCTCATCTACTGTATCCGTTGTTCAAGATGTGGACTCTTATACATCGGCGAGACCAAATGCAGACTGGGCGATCGTTTCGCGGAACACCTTCGCTCTGCCCACGTGAACCAACCTGATCTCCCGGTTGCTGGACACTTTAATTCCCCTTCCCATTCCTACACAGACCTTTCTGTCCTTGGTCTCCCCCATTGTCAGAGTGAAGCTAAACACAAATTGGAGGAACACCATCTCATATTTCACCTGGGCAGCTTGCAGTCCAGTGGTATGAATATTGATTTCTCCCACTTCAGGTAGCCCCATCATTCCCTCTCTCTCTATCCCTCCCCCACCCAAGTCATACCAGCTTCTCATTTTCACCCTACAAACAGCTTACAATGGCCTGTTTCCTTTATCATCATTACTTTTTTGCATATCTTTCATTCATTGTTCTTTATCTCTCCACATCACTGTCTATATCTCTCCTCTCCCTTATCTCTAACCAGTCTGAAGAAGGGTCTCGACCTGAAACGTCACCCATTCCTTCCCTCCAGAGATGCTGCCTGTCCCTTTGAGTTACTCCAGCTTTTTGTGTCTATCCTTATGTTCGCCTGCCTCGCTCTTCACTCTAACAGGGATGTGCATGTCCTGGACTCTTGTCAGCGCTCCTTAAAAACATCCCACTTTCCTGAAGTTCATTTCCCATCAAACAACCTCCCCCCCAATCAACTCAGGCGAGTTCCTGTCTCAGACCCTCAAAGTTGGCCTTGCCCTAATTTAGCATCTTAACCCACGAGCTCGCTCTGTTCCTGTCCATAATTATGTTATACCTAATAGAACAGTGGTCCCAAAATGGAGGTAGGGATCGGCCAGAACAAATCAGGGCCGGCAATGGACGACCAAGGAAGGGTGGGGCCCACAATGGCCCATTGTTGGCTGGGGAAGAGGTGACAACAAAGGGATACAGGGATGTGAACAGTGGGACTAGCAGGACGACTAGGGTGGGAGGGAATGCAGGGGCTACTTGAAAAAGGGAAATCAATTTTAACACCGCTGGGTTGTAAGCTGCCCAAGCGGAATACGAGGTGATGTTCCTCTAATTTGCATGTGGTCTCACTCTGACAGTGGAGAGGAGGCTCAGGACAGAAAAGCGGTGGTGCTCAGTGAAACGATCGCCCAGTCTGCGCTTGGTCTCGCCGATATATAGGAGCCCACGCTGAGAACGACGGACACAGAAGGTTGGAGGAAGTGCAAATGAACCTCCGCCTCACAAGAAAGGACTGTCAGGGGTCCCTGGATGGAGTCAAGGGAGGAGGTATAAGGACAGGTGTTGCATCTCCTGTGGTTGCAGGGGAAAGGGGGGAAAGGAAACTGCCGTGTGTAGGGCGAATGGATTGAGTGAACCGTGGCCAGAATGAGTACTGCAGTCTTTTGGTCTCCTAATCTGAGGAAAGACATTCTTGCCATAGAGGGAGTACAGAGAAGGTTCACCAGATTGATTCCTGGGATGGCAGGACTTTCATATGAAGAAAGACTGGATGGACTCGGCTTGTACTCGCTGGAATTTAGAAGATTGAGGGGGGATCTTATAGAAACTTACAAAATTCTTAAGGGGTTGGACAGGCTAGATGCAGGAAGATTGTTCCCGATGTTGGGGAAGTCCAGAACAAGGGGTCACAGTTTAAGGATAAGGGGGAAGTCTTTTAGGACCGAGATGAGAATGTTTTTTTTCACACAGAGAGTGGTGAATCTGTGGAATTCTCTGCCACAGAAGGTAGTTGAGGCCAGTTCATTGGCTATATTTAAGAGGGAGTTAGATGTGGCCCTTGTGGCTAAAGGGATCAGGGGGTATGGAGAGAAGGCAGGTACGGGATAGTCAGTTGGATGATCAGCCATGATCATATTGAATGGCGGTGCAGGCTCGAAGGGCCGAATGGCCTACTCCTGCACCTATTTTCTATTGTCATGACAGGAAAAAGGGCGACGAGACGACAAGCGTTGAGGTCCCAGTTGCTGTGAATCCTTGGCGAGGTGGTGCAGAGGATGCTGGCATTTTGTGATGTTAGCCCAGCTCATGTGATGTTAGCCCATATTTCTATGTTTCTATGCAGATTTCAGTTTCTACCTCGAAACTTAATAAGCAGCTGAAATCAACACTGTTTTGTGATATTACATCACGATACAGAGTAATTGTCAGACTAGCCTTCTTTAAAGATATGTAACTAAAAAGAACAATGATTTATCATTTAGTCCCCAGCCAAGGCTACAGTTAAAGTGTTAAGCACCAAAAGATATTGGCTCGTCGGTGGGATCAGCCGGTGAAAGTGGATGCACCCAATGCAGTTCCCACATAACTCTAATACTTGCACCTTTCCTGCATTCCTTCCTGACAACCACCTCCTTTAATGTGATCCAGACATTTACCAGAAAATGCATGTTGACCTCAAAGGGTGCTCAAAGCAAGAATGCCCAGCTCACAGAAGTGAAATATCTGCCTTTAGTACTGCTGGAAATCAGCCTCATTTCTTTGTGACAGCTTTAGGAACACTTTGGCCTTTGTTGTTTAAGTGACATTTTTAATTCATTCAAACTCTTTACAAGGGCAGGTACTGATTCACGACTCTTGTGTATAACAGTTCATCTTCTTTGTTTGTTTAAGAAAATTAAGTTAATCGCTACATTTTCCTGTTTCAAATGCTGCAACGTGAGGTAATACAATGTCGTAGTCGTAGAATCATAGAGAGGTTGTTTGCAAGAACTGTCACTATCAACTATCCATTTACACTATTCCTACTTTGAACACATTTTTTTACTCTCCATGAATTCTCATCAACTCTTCCCAGATTCTACCTATCAGCTCTATACGAGGGGTAATTTATAATGGCCAATTAACCTGCCATCCAATTAACCTAAAGGACACAAAGTCTTGCGGTAACTCAGCAGATTATGCAGCATCTCTGGAGAACATGAATAGGTGACATTTTGTGTTGGGACCCTTCTTCAGTCTGTTGAGTTACTCCAGCACATTGTTTCCTTTTGTGTAAACCAACATCTGCATTCCTTGTTTCTACATCCAGTTCACCACATCTTTGCAACAGGAAGGGAAGTAGAACACATGGAAGAAATGAGTTATTGTCTTCTGCATTGTACAGTTTGCCAATTAACATTTGTCTAACCCACCACAAATTATATATTATTTCTTCTGTTAGTCCCTTTCAAGCAATTAGGTTATTGTCTAACAAACATTATATTAACAGTTACATCTGAAATGTAGATTTTATCTGATGAAGACATATCAAGGAACATGATCACAATGAATAGCAGTGCTGGCTCGAAAGGCCAAATGGCCTCCTCCTGCACCTATGTTTCTTGGTTTATAGCAGAGAAACATGAGCAAAAAAATGTTGGAGTAACTCATCGGGACAGGTGGCATCTCTGGATAGAAGGAACAGGTGACGTTACAGGTCGAGAGGGTCGAGAACGAATGGGTGACGTTTCGGGTCGAGACCCTTTCAACCCGAAACGTCACCCGTTCCTTCTATCTAGAGATGCTGCGTGTCCCGCTGAGTTACTCCAGCATCTTGCATCTATCTTCGGTGTAAACCAGCATCTGCAGTTCGTTCCTACAATGAGCAAAAACACACCGAGAAAACCTAACAACATGAAAGCAGTAATGAACCCAAAGGTAATATGCTCTTGTAATGCTTGTTACTATACTCTCTCTCATGCGTATTCCTTCCCAATCCCAAAAGTCATTTACTTTGTCCTTTACTTTACTATATTTACTTTACCTCCCATGTTGATGAGGTGTTAGTTTTTTCTATTAGTGACAGGAATAAGGAACTGAATGCCTTATTCTGAATGTACTTAGTGGTTCCAATGTCAACTCATCTGCTAAATTTCCAAATGAAATTTTAATGCATTTAGACTAATAAAATTATACAAATCATAAATAAAAATATCCCTGTCTTGCCAAATTGTGACTGAACACACTATGAAGATATAAAACTCCTACAAATGTAAATGCCATGTAAGACCTGGCAAAGCAGCCTGCATGGTAGGATAGTTCAAGTCAAGACAAGTCAATTTTATTTGTATAGCACATTTAAAAACAACCCACGTTGACCAAAATGCATCAGCTCAGGTACTAAGAAACGAACATACAAACATAACAGCACATACATAAACAGTTCACAGCGCCCCCTCAGAGGGCCTCAAACACTAGGGAGTAGAAATAGGTTTTGAGCCTGGACTTAAAGGAGTCGATGGAGGGGGCAGTTCTGATGGGGAGAGGGATGCTATTCCACAGTCTAGGAGCTGCAACCGCAAAAGTGCAGTCACCCCTGAGCTTAAGCCTAGACCGCGGGATAGTCAGTAGCCCCAAGTCGGCCGACCTGAGGCACCTGGAGATAGAGTGGTGGGTTAGAAGATTTTTGATATGGGGGGGGGGGGGGGGGGGGGGGGGTGGGTGGGCAAGCTCGTTTAGGGCTTTGTATGTGAATAGGAGGAGCTTGAAGTTGATTCTGTACTATACTGGGAGCCAGGATAGTTCAAGAAGACCTGGTTCATTGGATTCAAAAGTGTTTTGGCAGAGGGAGTGGTGGAAGGATGTTTAGAAATCTGTGACTAGAGGTGTTCCACAGCAATCAGCACTGGGAATAGACACAAAAACCTGGTGTAACTCAGCGGGACAGGCAGCATCTCCGGAGAGAAGGAATGGGTGATGTTTTGGGTCAAGACCCTTCAGTTCCTTCCTACACAATCAGTACTGAGGACCCTTGTTTGTGATATGCGTTGATATAAACGCAGCAGGTAATGATTAGTAAATTTGTCAATGATATGTAAATTGATGGGACGAAGGATCGTTGTCTAAAACTCCAGCAACACATTAATCAGTTTGAAAGTCAGGCAGAGCTTTGTCAAATGAAAGTTAATTCTGACAAATGTGAGAAGTTTTTGCCATTTAAATTGATTGATTTCTGGACCTAGATTTAAAGATAAATCAGTTCGAGATTTTATATTCAAACGGATCCAAAGCAAGATCTCAACCAGATTGAATAACTAACTACACAAATTGAATATGGTGAAAATGCATAATTATATTTAGACGGAATAGAGATAATTGGATAATACCCTTTTCAATCAAACTTGGTGACGACACAATAGACAATAGGTGCAGGAGGAGGCCATTTGGCCCTTCGAGCCAGCACTGCCATTCAATGTGATCATGGCTGATCATTCTCAATCTGTACCCCGTTCCTGCCTTCTCCCCATACCCCCTGACTCCGCTATCCTTAAGAGCTCTAACTAGCTCTCTCTTGAATGCATTCAGAGAATTGGCCTCCACTGTCTTCTGAGACAGAGAATTCCACAGATTCACAACTCCCTGACTGAAAAAGTTTTTCCTCATCTCAGTCCTAAATGGCCTACCCCTTATTCTTAAACTGTGGCCCCTTGTTCTGGACTCCCCCAACATTGGGAACATGTTTCCTGCCTCTAACGTGTCCAACCCCTTAATAATCTTATATGTCTACGACACATCTGTAAGTCAATCAATAGTCAATAGTCGTTTATTTGTCACATACACATAAATGTGTAGTGAAATGAAACATTACCCGCAGTTGAACAATAAAACCAATAAGAATAATCAATAAAAATGCAATAACACATACAATCATAAATTAACACCAAACAAAAAGAAACATCCATCACAGTGAGTCTCCTCCAGTCACCTCCTCAATGTGATGGAAGGCCAGAATGTATTTTCCTCTTCCCTGCCGTTTTCCCCCGCGGTCAGGCTGATGGAGTTGCCATGTCGGCACGGTCGGGGCAGTGACAGCATTTTTAAGCACATTATTTAAAATATTAGTATTCTCCACCTTGCTACACATGACAACTAATACTAATACCAAAACGACATTTTCACCCTGGGATAAATTACTCTATCTACCCAATCCATGCCTCTTGTCATTTTATCTACCTGTATTAGATCGTCTTGGCCCCATAGCAGAAGCGTCCATGTCGAGTGGCTGGATTCTGGAAGTGTCCTGAGCTAATTCTGCTACCACCATCATCTATTGTACAATTGATGGCTCCCACTGATTGTCGCCGGAAGCTTGTGCCCTTTACAGGACGCACAATGACAGTGATGTAACATTTGAAACATGGATGATGGACACAAAAAAAGAAGAAGCAGATCGTCCTCAGTCTCTGATGATCCAGTGAAAACAATCCAAGGTTGCTCACCTTAAAAGTAAGTTTGCAGATGACACAGAAGTTGCTGAATTGAAGATAGTGAAGATGGTTGCCTAAATTGTGTGAAGTGGAAGCAGATGGAATTTAATCCAGACAAGTGTGAGGTAACGTATTTTGGATCATCCAATACTGACAGGACATATATCATAAAATAGCAAGGACCTTAGAAGCAATGATGGAGTATTGTGTACAGTTTTGGTCTCCTAAAGACATTCTAGCCTTCTGCACGATGCCCATTGGAGCTGTTGTTTCCTGGCTCGAGTGACCCAAGATCAATCCTGTATAAGCGAGGCTTATACTCGCTGGAATTTAGAAGACTGAGGGGGGATCTTATTGAAACATATAAAATTCTTAAGGGGTTGGAGAGGCTAGATGCGGGAAGATTGTTCCCGATGTTGGGGAAGTCCAGAACCAGGGGTCACAGCTTAAGGATAAGGGGGAAGTCTTTTAGGACCGAGATGAGAAAACATTTCTTCACACAGAGAGTGGTGAGTCTGTGGAATTCTCTGCCACAGAAGGTAGTTGAGGCCAGTTCATTGGCTATATTTAAGAGGGAGTTAGATGTGGCCCTTGTGGCTAAAGGGATCAGGGGGTATGGAGAGAAGGCAGGTACGGGATACTGAGTTGGATGATCAGCCATGATCATATTGAATGGCGGTGCAGGCTCAAAGGGCCGAATGGCCTACTCCTGCACCTATTTTCTATGTTTCTATGTATAGATCAGCCTTGGGGTGTAATTTCATACTTCCCATAAAATGGCCACAACGTGAAGAAGGTAATTCACTTGCTTCCAGGAGAATTGAGTAAAAGGGTTGATACATCATGTTAGGGCTGAAGAAGACATTGCTGAGGCCACACTTTGAATATTAACCACAGTTGTAAGAATGTGTGCAGATGAAATTCCACCAGGATGTTGATAGGGATCGGCTTTGGTTACAAGGAGAGATTGGACAGGCTGGGATTGTGCTTATTGGAGAGCAGGAACAAGGGGTGGTGATCTTGCAAAGGTTGAATAAACTCTGCAGGTCATAGATAGGGGAGATAGTCTTTTTCCAAGATAGGAGAACCTAAAATTAGAATCAAGAGTCAAGAGTATTTATTCGTCATATGTACTGGATGTGAATGGAAACAAAGCAATTCTTAATCGCTGCAGTTTAACAGGCGCGTTAAACGCAACAACGAAAACAAAATAAATTCCCTTTCTTCAAGATGGCGGCAGCAGCAGATGGTGGAAAGGGGCACTGTCGGTGAGCGGGCTGGGGGGCTTACACCCCCCCCCCCCCCCCTTGGAGGTGTTCTGGCTGTTCTTTTTTTTTTTAGAGATACAGCGCGGAAACAAGCCCTTCGGCCCACCGAGTCCGCGCCGCCCAGCGATCCCCGCACATTAACACTGTCCTACACAAACTAGGGACAATTTTTTACATTTACCCAGTCAATTAACCTACAAACCTGCACGTCTTTGGAGTGTGGGAGGCAACCGAAGATCTCGGAGAAAACCCACGCAGGTCACGGGGAGAACGTACAAACTCCGTACAGACGGCGCCCGTAGTCAGGATCGAACCTGAGTCTCCGGCGCTGCATTCGCTGTAAGGCAGCAACTCTACCGCTGCGCCACCGTGCCGCATGTTCTGAGGCACACCAGGACACGGAGGCTGAACGGTGGCCACGCTAGCCAAGGTACAGCGTAATCGTGGGTTGACGTGCCCTGAGCGATGCTTTCGTGGCGTGCCGCTGGAAGCCGCAGCAGCCCCCGGGGGCTCGATTAGATCGGGCGCTGCTTCAAACGGTTACTTGCTTGCCCGGACACAGCGTGCAGTGGCTCAGAGCGGTGGAGCCATGGTGGAGGTAATGAACGACAATGCCTGGCCAGGCCAACCCTGCAAATTCCAACCCAGTGCCACTGCCAGGACTCGGCAGAAGTCGAACTATCTGTCCGTGGGAGAAGCATGGGGGAAGAGAGAAGATTTTTTTTTTTTGCCTTCCATCACAGTGAAGGGGTGTCTGGAGGAGTCACTGTGATGGATGTTTGTGTTAAAATTGTGTGTCTTGTGTCTTTTACTCTGTACTGTTGTGGCTGCGTGGCAAATGATTTTCGTTCAATTCATTTTGAATGACAATAAAGGTAATTCAGGACAAAAGGGCATTTATGGCCAAGTTAGGACGCTGAGACTTTTAACAATTTTGAACTTGAAGGGCACAAGATGGCCCTGGATACGTGGCGACTCTTGCATACTGCCTCAGTGTAGTCCACTGTTCCAATACTCTTGTACTTGAGTATGATTGTGCCTATATTTAGTAAGCTTTTCACTGAGCGATAAGCAAAAACCGAATCGCACTGTACCTAGGTACATATGAAAATAAAGTATCATTGAACAATTGAATCATTGTGCAATAAATTAAGCCATTCTAAGTAAACAAGAGATCGATCAGGTTAGGGTGAAAACCAGGTACATAGAGCAACCATAGCAATGCAAAGTCTGTCGTGACTTGGTGCTGAGGTAGGGCTGTGAAGAGTAGTTCAAGAACCTGATGGTCCAAGCTGTTCTTAAACTTGGAGGAAACCGAAATAACTGCAGATGCTGGTACAAATCGAAGGTATTTATTCACAAAGTGCTGGAGTAACTCAGCAGGTCAGGCAGCATCTCGGGAGAGAAGGAATGGGTGACGTTTTAGGTCGAGACCCTTCTTCAGACTGATGTCAGGGGGGCGGGACAAAGGAAGGATATAGGTGGAGACAGGAAGATAGAGGAAGATCTGGGAAGGGGGAGGGGAAGAGAGGGACAGAGGAACTATCTAAAGTTGGAGAAGTCGATGTCCATACCACTGGGCCGCAAGCTGCCCAGGCAAAATATGAGGTGCTGTTCCTCCAATTTCCGGTGGGCACTGGAGGAGGCCCATGACAGGAAGGTCAGACTGGGAATGGGAGGGGGAGTTGAAGTGCTCGACCACCGGGAGATCAAATTGGCCAACGCGGACCGAGCGCAGGTGTTGAGCGAAGCGATCGCCGAGCCTGCGTTTGGTTTCGCCGATGTAAATAAGTTGACATCTAGAGCAGCGGATGCAATAGATGAGGTTGGAGGAGGTGCAGGTGAACCTCTGTCTCACCTGGAAAGACTGTTTGGGTCCTTGGATGGAATTGAGGGGGGAGTTAAAGGGACAGGCGTTGCATCTCGTGCAGTTGCAGGGGAAAGTGCCCGGGGAATGGGTGGTTTGGGTAGGAAGGGACGAGTGGACCAGGGAGTTACGGAGGGAACGGTCTCTGCGGAACGCAGAGAGGGGAGGGAATGGGAAGATATGGCCAGTGGTGGGGTCCCGTTGTAGTTGACGGACATGTTGGCGGACGATTTGTTGGCGGATGATTGTATAGGCTCCTGTACCTTCTTCTTGATGGTAACAGGGAGAAGAGGGAGTGGGCAGGCTGGTGAGGGTCTTTGATGACATGAGCTACCTTCTTGGGTCAGCTCTTCCTGTGAATTCCTTTTTAATGGTGGGTAGGTCAATCCCTGTAATGGATCTACCAACTTCTTTGTTCCTGACCATTCAGATTTCCGACGCAGTCAGTCTGCTCTCTGCCGTACACTTGATGTGCGATGGAGCATTCAGCGAAATGCCGAATCTCCTCTGATGAAGCAGAGATATTGGATATGATCACTGGACAAGGGAATTCCCTAATCCAATAAGGGAATTGGATCAGGGAAACATTCAAAGGAAATCTGAGGGACAACTTCCCTTGTGTGGGTATGGACTGCAGATACTGGTTTAAACCAAAGATAGACACAAAAGCTGGAGTAACTCAACGGGATCTGAGGATTGAAGGAATGGGTGACGTTTCGGGTTGAGACCCTTCTTCAGACAAGTTCCCTTATTGGATATGGGAATTGGATAAGGGAAACATTTAAAGGAGATATGAGGACCAGGTTTTGTCCACACAGGAGGGTGGTATATGGAACAAGTGGTATATGAAACAAGCTGCCAGAGGAATTGGTAGAAGCAGATGCATTCACCTTGTTTCAAACAGCATTTGACCTGGAGCATGGATAGGAAGGGTAAAGAGGGATATGGGCCAAATGCAGGGAAATGGGATTAGTGTAGATAGGTGCAATTCGATAGACATAGGGCGGCACGGTAGCGCAGCGGTAGAGTTGCTGCTTTACAGCGAATGCAGCGCCGGAGACTCAGGTTTGATCCTGACTACGGGTGCTGCACTGTAAGGAGTTTGTACGTTCTCCCCGTGACCTGCGTGGGTTTTCTCCGAGATCTTCGGTTTCCTCCCACACTCCAAAGACGTACAGGTATGTAGGTTAATTGGCTGGGTAAATGTAAAAATTGTCCCTAGTGGGGGTAGGATAGTGTTAATGTATGGGGATCGCTGGACGGCACGGACTTGGAGGGCCGAAAAGGCCTGTTTCCGGCTGTATATATATGATATGATGATATGATATGATAAGTATCCAGAAGAGCGTGTTTCTGTGCTGAAGGACTCTGTGATGCTCAGGTTATAAGGTCATAAGTGAAAAGAGTAGAATTAGGCCATTTGGCCCATCAAGTCTACTCTGCCATTCAATCATGGCTGATCTATCTCTCCCTCCTAACCCCATTCTCCTGCCTTCTCCCCATAACCTCTCACACCTGTACTAATCAAGAATCTATCTATCTCAGCCTCAAAAATATCCACTGAATTAGCCTCCACCGCCTTCTGAAGGCAAAGAATTCCACAGATTCACCACCCTGAGACTAAAGAAATTTCTCCTCACCTCCTTCCTAAAAGAGCGTCCTTTAATTCTGAGGTTATGACCTCTAGTCCTAGACTCTCCCACTAGTGGAAACATCCTCTCAACATCCACTCTATCCAAGCCTTTCACTATTCTGTATGTTTCAATGAGGTCCCCCCTCATGCTATGACTCTCCTTATAGCTAAAACACTCCGATCTGGCAACAGCCTGGAATACATCTTGGGGGCCCTCTCCAAAGCCTCCCCATCCTTACATTAATGTGGTTTATTATCATAAGCACAAGGTACAGTAAGTACAGGTGCAATAAAATTCTTACCTGCAGCAGCATTCCTGGCACATACCTGTAGACTCAGACAATTCATTTTCAGAGAGTGTTCTTCTGTATTCCTGTTTGAATTCGGCCCATCTTTGTATAAAAAAACCCAATTCACAGTGCATTTCCCGAGCCTCACAAAGAGTTTATTTCAGTGTCTGAAAGTACTTTTGAAAATGACTGAGGAGGTGAAACCAGCACCAAAGCGGGGCACTGCCAAACCGATGAGGCAAGAGACATCCATATGCTAAAACTCTTGTTTGTTTGTTTGTTTGTTTGTTCCTGAGCTACAGGCAAAATGGTACACGAAAGCGCAACAATTTTAGGCCCACCTTACTCACCGTCGTCCCTCTGGTGCTAATGGAAGAAGTTTAATTGAAATTGGTGTTATATTTTTTAAGTTATTCACATTTTCAAGTTTAACTCTATCTCCTAGGGAGGGGGGAGGGGGGGAGGGGAGGAAGAGGGGATAAGGGGGGTTGAGGGGGCGGGAAGGGGAAGAGGGAGGGAGGGAGGGGGGTATAGAGTGGGGGGGGGAGGGGGGGAGGGGGGGTGGGAGGGGGGAGAGGGGAGGGGGGAGGGGGGAATGCAGGAGAGGTTTGGGCCCAACGGGTCCACTTGGTCTAGTAGAACAATAAAGGAAAGGCACAGGCAGAGATTAGAAAGGAGGTTTACACAGTGATAAAACAGATCTACCCCAACATCAGCGTCTTCTCCAAGTCTACGAACCTTGTGAACTGCTTTCTGAATGGTATTTGCAATCGTTAGCTCAGTGGGTTTCCACTTGGTCCTACATCGACAAGCAATTGAGCAGGAGCTCCAGACCATTATTCACTTTAGTTACCAAATGCTGCAATAGAGTATACTTTTTAAAAAGATATATCTTGTAATTAATTTTAGAGTACACTCGTTTGCTGAACAAATAGGCTATGATTGTTGCTATTGTGGATTGTTGTTATACTGGCACAAATCTGTCCAATCTTTTCACCGTACCGACTTTAGAAGGATGAGAGGGGATCTTATTGAAACATATGAGATTATTAAGGGATTGGACACGCCAGAGGCAGGAAACATGTTCCCAATGTTGGGGGAGTCCAGAACCAGGGGCCAAAGTTTACGAATAAGGGGTAGGCCATTTAGAACGGAGATTAGGAAAAACGTTTTCACTCAGAGAGTTGTGAAGCTGTGGAATTCCCTGCCTCAGAAGGCAGTGGAGGCCAATTCTCTGGATGCTTTCAAGAGGGAGTTAGATAGAGCTCTTAATGATACCTTGGGATATGTCAGGGGATATGGGGAGAAGGCAGGAACGGGGTACTGATTGTGGATGATCAGCCATGATCACAGTGGATGACGGTGCTGGCTCGAAGGGCTGAATGGCCTACTCCTGCACCTATTATCTATTGTCTATTGTTGTCCAGTTATGGTGAGTTTTTATGCTGTCTTGGAGTTTGAAGGGAATGATATCCAGCCCAGCTCTGGATGCTGACATTGTCAAACAATGCTGTAGAAATGTACCTTGTTGCTTTGTCTGATCCTGGTGAAGATGGAAAAATGCCAGACCTGTGTATTAATGATTGGTACGATGGTAATATAATTGTCTTTGTAATGGAATTTAGAAAGAAGTAGATTAGTTAGTTAGTTTATTATTGATATAATTTGAGGCAGGAATGTAGGCCAGTTAATTACCATCTTTATTGTCCTTTGGTGATCACATGAAGCTTATCCTTTATTCAATATTTTCACTGGTGAGGTAAGCATGCCGTTACAATTAAATCTTCACCATACAACTTAGACATAAAGGTAAGGTTAATTTTACTATTAGTTAATTCAATAAAAATATCAAAAAGGTCAAAATATATAACTAACTTTTTTAAACTATATATGTTGCTGGATTAAATATTACTTTAGGTTCAGAGTTACCTAATCTATTACCTGCCTTATCTATTCTAAACCAAAGGTTATTTTAAAAATTGTTTAATTTACAAAGGCTACCTTTCTACCTTGCTTTACAGCTTAATTATCCACCAAAACAAGTTTGGGGCCCTCTGAAAAACGAGCAAAAGCCTCAGAGCAAACTGTTGAAACACACAGTTGGAGGGATGTTAACTCTACATTTCACAAGGTATCACAAGGTATCACAAAAAGCTGGAGTCCTCGGAGAAAGGCAGTGTATGTTGGGCTCTACAACACTTTGACAACACTTTGACAACTCTTCTTCAGCATAAAATCATAAAATCATAAAATCATACAGCACAGGAACAGGACAACCATCTATCACAAAATGCTGGAGTAACTCAGCGGGTCAGGCAGCATCTCAGGAGAGAAAGAATGGTTGACGTTTCGGGTCGAGACCCTTCGTCAATCTGAAGAAGGGTCTCGACCCGAAACGTCACCCATTCCTTCTCTTCTGAGATGCTGCCTGACCCGTTGAGTTACTCCAGCTTATTGTGATACCTTCGATTTGTACCAGCATCTGCAGTTATTTTCCTACACTGCATTTCACAAGATTCAATACCAAAAAATGTGAGATCTGCTGGTACAAGATTCCTGGCCAGCAACAGGATGAATCTAAATTTTCACTTCTGTTGGTTGATTGTTAGTAGTGGGAAATATAGTTTAGTGTCTGTTTTGCAGATGATTTACAATGCATGTATGCTAATACAAGTGGGTGCATATGATATGCAATGAGACCTGATGAAACATCTGTTAAAGAAGGCCAACTATACGGGAGAATTCAGAGAAGTGACATTTAAAACATTCCCTTAATTAACACAAACTCATAAACACTATAAAGGGGAGGCCATTTAAAACTGAGGTGAGAAGAAACTTTTTCACCCAGAGAGTTGTGGATTTGTGGAATTCTCTGCCACAGAAGGCAGTGGAGGCCAAATCAATGGATGAATTTAAAAGAGAGTTAGATAGAGCGCTGGGGGCTAGTGGAATCAAGGGATATGGGGAGAAGGCAAGCAACACCGGTTACTGATTGTGGACGATCAGCCATGATTACAATGAATGGCGGTGCTGGCTTGAAGGGCCGAATGGCCTCCTCCTGCACCTATTTTCTATGTTTCTATGCAACACAAACTCAGTTGAGTTCTGCTTTAATTGCAACACATATGAAGGAGTTACTTATGTACTTAAGGGCTAGTAGGCCAATATGTGAACAGTTCGGTCTTTTGGCACACACGCTGCATGCAGTAGGTGGAAGCAAGCAAGGGAAGCGAGAAATAAAAATTGTCTCCAGTACAAAGACTAATGAAGAAATAGTTGCTACATAAGTCTTGTGATCCTGACTGGAGACAATTTCTGTAATGTAGCAAGAAAATTAAGCCATCAAAAGGAACTTCAAAATTATTATCCAAAAGACCTTTGCTTCAGTACCTCTGAGTGGTAACATGTCTTTTTTTCTCAGCCCTGGAATGTTTAAGATTGCAGCCATTGCTCCTTCCTTAAGTAACCGATCCGCAAACCATTTATAATTCCTCATCAACTTCCTCCTGACATGTTTCTCTTTTTGTACTTATCATTGCAATCCATCTCTATTTTATCATCTGTAGTTTAGCTTTTGTCCTGCTCCAATATCAGGTGCAGTTGACATTTATACTCATGACAAACAGACAGTCACAACTAAATATTATTTCCCTCATAGATTGAAGTTTCTGCCTAATTTCCTTGATGGTTGCCACACATTAATTAAAGCCCAGTGCTATTCTTTCAAAGCTCTAAGGCAATTGTTGCCATTATCATATACAATGTTTGTTTCTTTTGTTGTTTATATGAAGACACTTTATAGATTGGGTGTTTCATGGGTGATTACAGAAGTCATCAGAGCTTATCACAGTCACTATATCTATTTTACAATGTTTTGGCTGCCATCGTTTTGAACTTTCCCTTCAAAGTTGAGTGCATTCACAGAAGTTCAATACACTTGGGCGCAGCGGTAGAGTTGCTGCCTTGCAGCACTTCCAGCCCCAGAGACCCGGGTTCGATCCTGGCTAAGGGTGCTTGTCTGTACGGAGTTTGTACGTTCTCCCCATGACCTGCATGGGTTTTCTCCCACACTCCAAAGATGTGCAGGTTTGTAGGTTAATTGGCTTGGTATAAAAATGTAAAAAGTGTCCCCAGTGTAGGATGCGGGGATCGCTGGTCGGTGCGGCCTCGATGGGCCAAAGGGCCTGTATCTCTAAACTAAACTAAACTAAACTAAACTTAATAAGTACATGCTGCTGGAAATCCCCAAATTTATCTGTTAAAAAAAAGGGACACAAGGAACTTTAGATGCTGGAATCTTGAGTCAAACGCACAGTGTTCTGGAGTTACTCAATGGGTCAGGCAGCATCTACGGAAGGAACAGATGGGCAAATTTTTGGGGTGGGATCCATCTTGAACTCTTCATGTACAATAAAGCCACTGACTCCCACAATCACTGTGACCACACCTCCTCCCACCCTGCCTTTCAATAGACAATAGACAATAGACAATAGGTGCAGGAGGAGGCCATTCGGCCCTTCGAGCCAGCACCGACATTCACTGTGATCATGGCTGATCATCCACAATCAGTACCCTGTTCCTGCCTTCTCCCCATTTCCCTTGACTCCGCTATCATTAAGAGCTCTATCTAACTCTCTCTTGAATGCATTCGGAGAATTGGCCTCCACTGCCTTCTGAGGCAGAGAATTCCACAGATTCACAACCCTCTGAGTGAAAAGGTTTTTCCTCATCTCCGTTCTAAATGGCCTACCCCTTATTCTTAAACTGTGGCCCCTGTTTCGGGACTCCCCCAACATCGGGAACATGTTTCCTGCCTCTGGCGTGTCCAATCCCTTAATAATCATATATGTTTCAATAAGATCCGCAAGGAATCCGAGATAATTTCGCAACGAATCTGAGATGTCCCTGTGTCTTTAGTACACATGGAGACCCCCCTGCTGTTGTGGGTGAATCCCTCACCCGTGTCTCATCTGTGCCTCGCAGTTCAACTCTCGTTGTACAGGGCCTTGGTGAGACCGCACCTGGAGTATTGTGTGCAGTTTTGGTCTCCTAACCTGAGGAAAGACGTTCTTGCCTTAGAGGGAGTACAGAGAAGGTTCACCAGATTGATCCCTGGGATGGCGGGACTTTCACATGAGGAAAGACTGGATAGACTGGGCTTATACTCGCTGGAATTTAGAAGACTGAGGGGGGATCTTATAGAAACATATAAAATTCTTAAGGGGTTGGAGAGGCTAGATGCGGGAAGATTGTTCCCGATGTTGGGGGAGTCCAGAACCAGGGGTCACAGCTTAAGGATAAGGGGGAAGTCTTTTAGGACCGAGATGAGAAAACATTTCTTCACACAGAGAGTGGTGAGTCTGTGGAATTCTCTGCCACAGAAGGTAGTTGAGGCCAGTTCATTGGCTATATTTAAGAGGGAGTTAGATGTGGCCCTTTTTGCTAAAGGGATCAGGGGGTGTGGAGAGAAGGCAGGTACAGGCTACTGAGCTGGATGATCAGCCATGATCATATTGAATGGCGGTGCAGGCTCGAAGGGCCGAATGGCCTACTCCTGCACCTATTTTCTATGTTTCTATGTCTATGTTTCTATGTTCCCCCTCTCCTCAGATGGAACAAGGATAGAATTCTCCTGGTCCTCACCTTTCAGCCCACCAGTCTCTGCGTCCGACGTATTATTTTCCGACATTTCTGCCACCTTCAATGTGATCCCACCACCAATCACATCTTCCCATCCCCACCTCTCTCAGCTTACCACAGAGGCCAATCCCTCAGCAACTCTTTATTTTCTTTCTTCCCTTCCCCACCCTCTTCAGTCACTTTATGTCTGCAACCGTAGGAGATGTAACACCTGTCCCTGTACCTCCTGCCTCACATCCATCCAGGGACCCCAGCAGTCCTTCCAGGTGAGACAGACGTTCACATGAACCTCTTCAAACCTCATCTACTGCATTCAGTACCCCCGACGTAGCCCCCTTTACATTGGCGAGGCCGAGTATAGATTAGGCGACTATTTTGCTGGCCTTCTGAATCTCCCATTTGCTGACCATTTTAACTCCCCTTTCCAAGTCCCATACTGACCATTCTGTCCTCAGCCTCCTTCGTTGCCAGAGTGAGGCCTAATGCAAACAGGAGGAACAGCACCTCGCATTCCACACGGTTAGCTTACAAAACTGCGATGCGGAGTTTGAATTCCCCAACTTTCAGTAACAACCTCCCCCTTCCTCCTCCCCCTCCCTCTTTCCTGTGGCCCACCCCAACCTGGTGTACATCTATTTCTCCCACTATCCTACCCCTTCTCCCCCCCCCCAACCCCCATTCTCCCACTGGTCTGCTTCCACATATATCCCTCCCTCTGGGTTTACATTTCACTATTCTTCTCACCTTATCTGATGTCCCTTTGTTTCGTTTTCATCTCTAGCCTTCGACCGCCCATCTGACAATCAAACCCCCCTCAACTGTACCCAACTTTCAATTGCCAGGCCTTGACCCACCCCCACCTCTATTTCAAATCTCTCCCCATTACTGCAATCGGTCTGAAGAAGGGGCCTGACCTAAAACGTTGTCTAGTCTGAGCTATAGGAAGAGGTTGAGTAGGCTGGGTCTCTTTTTCTTGGAGCGCAGGTGGATGAGGGGTGATCTTATAGAAGTGGACAAAATCGTGAGAGGAATAAATCGTGTAGATGCACAGAATCTCTTGCCGAGAGTAGGGGAATCGAGGACCAGAAGAAGGGTCTTGACCCGAAACATCGTCCATTCCTTCACTCCTGAGATGCTGCCTGACCTGCTGAGTTACTCCAGCATTTTGTGAATGAGGACCAGAGGACATAGGTTCAAGGTGAAGGCGAGAAGATTTAATAGGAATCTGAGGGGTAAGCTTTTTCACACAAACAGTAGTGGGTGTATGGAACAAGATGCCAGAGGAGGTAGTTGAGGCTGGGACTATCCCAACATTTAGGAAACAGTTAGACATACATGGATAGGACTTGTTTGGAGGGATATGGACCAAGCGCAGGTAGGTGGGACTAGTGAAGCTGGGACAAGTAGGCCGGTGTGGGCAAGTTGGGCCGAAGGGCCTGTTTCCACACTGTATCACTCGATGACTCTGTGACTCTATGACTCTATTCATTCTTTCCACAGACACTGCTTGACCTGCTGAATAACTCCTGCACAATGTGTGATTTGCCTGTAAAAATGCACGTGCTTCATTAGCAGAATAAAATTTAGCATCTTTCAAAGTTCAATTCCTCTACTTGTTTTAAAATGATTAAAGTATTTACTGAAATAAAAGAGGAATGTTACATTATATCATAAGGCCATAACTGATAGGAGCAGAATTGGGCCATTCGGCCCATCAAGTCTACTCCGCCATTCAATCATGGCTGATCTATCTCTCCCTACTAGCCCAATTCGCCTGCCTTCTCCCCATAAGCCCTGACACCCGTACTAATCAAGAATCTATCTATCTCTGCCTTAAAAATATCCATTGACTTGGCCTCCATAGCCTTCTGTGGCAAATAATTTCACAGATTCACCGCCCTCTGACTAAAGAAATTCCACCTTATCTCCTTCCGAAAGGAACGTGCTTTAATTCTGAGGCTATGACCTCTGGTCCTAGACTCTCCCACTAGTGGAAACATCCTCTCCACATCTACTCTATCCAAGCCTTTCACTATTCGTACATACTATTCAGAGTTTAGAGGTTGTTCATCTTTTTGAAACCTACAGGTCAAACCACAGAGAGTTTGATTGGATTGTGGATTACATGTGTCTATAAAAATGTTTGACGTGTATCCCCTTGGTAAAGCTTTGCCTATCTTTAATTAGTGAACTGTTTTGAGAGTTGACATAGCTGAAATTGCCTTCTTGTCATCACACAGGTGATTCTGAGCTGGAGTGTGTGAGGATGAATGATTGATTACACGTAAATTACACTGCTGGATAACGAAGGTAGACAGGCTTTGTTAGAATAAACAGGCATAGACTATGCATATACTTGGAAAATAAGTGGAACTGATTGTTTTATTGCTGACATTACAAACACAATATATTTTAAGGTAAGGTGGAAATTAAATGGTGCAAAAACTGGAAATTTATTGTCCATGTCTGAAGAAAGGGTCTCGACCCGAAACGTCACCCATTCCTTCTCTCCCGAGATGCTGCCTGACCTGCTGAGTTACTCCAGCATTTTGTGAATAAATACCTTCGATTTGTACCAGCATCTGCAGTTATCTTCTTATATCCAATTTTGACCAGTTTTTTCATTACATGAAGGCCAAATATGTAGGAAGGAACTGCAAATGCTGGTTTAAACCGAAGATAGACACAAAATGCATGAGTAACTCAGCGGGACAGGCAACATCACTGGAGAGAAGGAATGGGTGCCATTTTGGGTCAAGACCCTTCTTCTTACATAGAAGCCACCTTTTCATCTTTCCTTATAAAGCATTTTTTATGGTGCTTTTAATTGAGAACTTGGTTTAATCTGAAGCGGCAATTTGAATTTGGGAAATTTCTTACTATACATGTGCATGCTATCGGAAAACTTTGAATTTATTTTACTTTAGTTAAGTTTAGAAATATAGCTTGGAATCAGGCCTTTAGGCCCACTGAGACCCTTACACCAGTTCTATCCTATACACTAGGGACAATTTACAGAAGCCCATTAACTTACAAACCTGCACGTCTTTGCAATATGGGAAGAAACCCAAGCGCCTGGAGAAAACCCAGGCAGTCGCAGAGAGGACGTGCAAACTCGGTACAGATAGCAAGTGTAGTCGGGGTCGGGTCTCGGGTCTCTGTAAGGCAGCAACTCTACCATTGTACCACTATTGTTTTAACTAGCATATCACTAGGGGTACAGCTCCGTTAGGTAACTTGATAGTCTATACATTCTGCGGACTTTGTTTCTGTTGCAAAAATCAATATAGAGCCTGAAAAATGATTACAATAGACAATAGACAATAGACAATAGGTGCAGGAGTAGGCCATTCAGCCCTTCGAGCCAGCACCGCCATTCAATGCGATCATGGCTGATCACTCTCAATCAGTACCCCGTTCCTGCCTTCTCCCCATACCCCCTCACTCCGCTATCCTTAAGAGCTCTATCCAGCTCTCTCTTGAAAGCATCCAACGAACTGGCCTCCACTGCCTTCTGAGGCAGAGAATTCCACACCTTCACCACTCTCTGACTGAAAAAGTTCTTCCTCATCTCCGTTCTAAATGGCCTACCCCTTATTCTTAAACTGTGGCCCCTTGTTCTGGACTCCCCCAACATTGGGAACATGTTTCCTGCCTCTAATGTGTCCAATCCCCTAATTATCTTATATGTTTCAATAAGATCCCCCCTCATCCTTCTAAATTCCAGTGTATACAAGCCTAATTGCTCCAGCCTTTCAACATACAACATACGACAGTCCTCGGAGAAAGGCAGTTATGTTGGGCTCTACAACACTTTGACAACTCTTCTTCAGCATAAAATCATAAAATCATACAGCACAGGAACAGGACAACCATCTATCACAAAATGCTGGAGTAACTCAGCGGGTCAGGCAGAATCTAGGGGAGAAGGAATGGGTGACGTTTCCAGTCGAGACCCTGACATCAGTCTGAAGAAGGGTCTCGACCAGAAACGTCACCCATTCCTTCTCTCCTGAGATGCTGCCTGACCTGCTGAGTTACTCCAGCATTTTGTGATACCTTCAATTTGTACCAGCATCTGCAGTTATTTTTCTACACATGATATCTATCTATCTATGGTAATATCATTTACTTCCATTAGGCATGTGTCTCTCTAATCCTTTCCTACCCCAATACCTGTCCACATGCTTTCTAAACATCGTAATAGTGTTTACCTCTACTACCTTCTATGGAAGCTCGTTCCAAATATTCACCATCTTCTGTGTGAAAAGCTTCATCCCCAGATCTCTGTATTTTTCATTGTGATCAGTAATATTATCAGCAAAATGCAATCAGTATGAAGCAATTTCCTTTGAGACTGTTATCTTTTTTAAACTCTTCCACAAATGATTCATCAGCTTCTTGGCAAACATAAACATTTTTATGGCATTTCAATGCTTCTACCTTAAGTGTAAGAAAATAACTGCAGATGCTGGTACAAATCGAAGGTATTTATTCACAAAATGCTGGAGTAACTCAGCAGGTCAGGCAGCATCTCAGGAGAGAAGGAATGGGTCTGATGAAGGGTCTCGACCCGAAATGTCACACATTCCTTCTTCCCTGAGATGCTGCCTGACCTGCTGAGTTACTCCAGCATTTTGTGAATAAATACCTTCTGACTTCCTTAGTATAAATACGAATAATTGAGCTTTGACCAGATTGTGGTGTGTTGCCAAGAGTATTACTCAATGGTGACAACTTGCATAGGTCTTGAGCAGTTAAAAATTTTAAACCACTGTTCCCCCTTAACAGAACACCTCTTCCTGCAGGTAGACACCAAATGCTGGAGTAACTCAGCAGGTCAGGCAGCATCTCAGGAGAGAAGGAATGGGTGACGTTTCGGGTCGAGACCCTTCTTCAGACAGTAGAAGGGTCTCGACCCGAAACGTCACCCATTCCTTCTCTCCCGAGATGCTGCCTGACCCGCTGAGTTACTCCAGACTCAGGTTTGATCCTGACTACGGGCGCCGTCTGTACGGAGTTTGTACGTTCTCCCCGTGACCTGCGTGGGTTTTCTCCGAGATCTTCGGATTCCTCCCACACGCCAAAGACGTACAGGTATGTAGGTTAATTGACTGGGTAAATGTAAAAATTGTCCCTAGTGTGTGTAGGATAGTGTTAATGTGCATGGATCGCTGGGCGGCACGGAATCGGTGGGCCGAAGGGCCTGTTTCCGCGCTGTATCTCTAAATCTAAAAAAATCTAAAAATCATTTATAACCAGCATCTGCAGTTTTTTTCCTGCACCCTCTTCCTGCATACTTGACTGAATGAAGTATTATGATATTATTTTGTATTGCTGCATATTTAACATAGGGTCAATTCCTGAAACTGAGACTCCTCCATCCAGAAGGACAAGAGTAGCAGTTTATAGAACATCTCCACCTTCAAATCATAAACTATCCGAGTTCGAAGAAGAGTCGGCACGGTGGCGCAGTGGTAGAGTTGCTGCCTTACAGCGAATGCAGCGCCGGGGACTCAGGTTCGATCCTGACTACGGGTGCTGTACTGTACGGAGTTTGTACATTCTCCCCGTGACCTGCGTGGGTTTTCTCCGAGATCTTCGGTTTCCTCCCACACTCCAAAGACGTACAGGTTTGTAGGTTAATTTGCTGGGCAAATGTAAAATTGTCCCTAGTAGGATAGTGTTAATGTGCGGGGATCGCTGGGCGGCGCGGACCCGGTGGGCCGAAGGGCCTGTTTCTGCGCTGTATCTCTAAATCTAAAAAAATCTAAGATTCTTGACCCAAAACGTCAGCTGTTCCTTTTCTCCGGAGCTGCTGTCTGACCCGCTGAGTTACTCCAGCATTTTTGAGTCTATCTTCGGTTTAAACGAACATCTGCAGTTTTTTTTTCCTACTCAGCGGGACAGGCAGCATTTCTGGAGAGCAGGAATGGGTGACGTTTCGGGTCGAGACCCTTCTTCAGACCAAGGTAATTGTTGGAAAGGGCGGGATAAATTCCCAAACTACCCCCCTGCCTGCACTATCAAGCACCTCCTGCACATTGTCTGTGGTTCCAACATTGGTGACATAAATCACCTTGAAACCCACAAGTCACCCTCATCTCAGAGAGTAGACACAAAAATCTGGAGTAACTCAGCGGGTCAGGCAGCATCTTTGGGTGACGTTTCGGGGCGAGACCCTTCTTCCGACTGAGAGTCAGGAGAGATGGAGACACAAAGATAAGGAAGGGTAAGGTATCAAGGGACTGCCCAAGAAAAAGAGAAAAAGGAAATGTTTACTCAAAAGGAATCTTGGTGCTACCTTATGTCGTTTACAATGGTCATCACATCATATTGAACTATTATTATAAAAGCTAAATATGCTTACAATTTGACAGACTATCCTGTTTTTGTTGTAATTTTAAACATAGAAACATAGAAAGGAGGTGCAGGAGTAGGCCATTCGGCCCTTCGAGCCATTCAATATGATCACGGCCGATCATCTAAAATCAGTACCCCGTTCCTGCTTTTTCCCCGCATCCTTTGATTCTGTTAGCCCTGCGAAAGGGATTAAATTTAAATAGAAGGTATTTATTCACAAAATGCTGGAATTTAGAAGAAAGATTGCTGATCTCATTCTTCCATATTCTGGGTGAAACCTGGAATCAGGGTCAAAGCTTTAGAAACATAGAAAATAGGTGCAGGAATTGGCCATGCGGCCCTCCGAGCCAGCACCGCCATTCAATATGTTCGGGTCTCGACCTGAAACGTCACCCATTCCTTCTCTCCTGAGATGCTGCCTGACCTGCTGAGTTACTCCAGTATTTTGTGAATAAATACCTTCGATTTGTACCAGCATCTGCAGTTATCTTCTTATATCCAATTTTGACCAGTTTTTTCATTACATAAAGGCCAAATGTGTAGGAAGGAACCGCAAATGCTGGTTTAAACCGAAGATAGACACAAAATGCATGTGTAACTCAGCGGGACAGGCAACATCACTGGAGAGAAGGAATGGGTGCCATTTTGGGTCAAGACCCTTCTTCTTACATAGAAGCCACCTTTTCATCTTTCCTTATAAAGCATTTTTTATGGTGCTTTTAATTGAGAACTTGGTTTAATCTGAAGTGGCAATTTGAATTTGGGAAATTTCTTACTATACATGTGCATGCTATCGGAAAACTTTGAATTTATTTTACTTTAATTAAGTTTAGAAATATAGCTTGGAATCAGGCCTTTAGGCCCACTGAGACCCTTACACCTGTTCTATCCTATACACTAGGGACAATTTACAGAAGCCCATTAACTTACAAACCTGCACGTCTTTGCAATATGGGAAGAAACCCAAGCGCCTGGAGAAAACCCAGGCAGTCGCAGAGAGAACGTGCAAACTCGGTACAGATAGCAAGTGTAGTCGGGGTCGGGTCTCGAGTCTCTGTAAGGCAGCAACTCTACCATTGTACCACTATTGTTTTAACCAGCATATCACTAGGGGCACAGCTCCATTAGGTAACTTGATAGTCTATACATTCTGCGGACTTTGTTTCTGTTGCAAAAATCAATATAGAGCCTGAAAAATGATTACAATAGACAATAGACAATAGACAATAGGTGCAGGAGTAGGCCATTCAGCCCTTCGAGCCAGCACCGCCATTCAATGCGATCATGGCTGATCACTCTCAATCAGTACCCCGTTCCTGCCTTCTCCCCATACCCCCTCACTCCACTATCCTTAAGAGCTCTATCCAGCTCTCTCTTGAAAGCATCCAACGAACTGGCCTCCACTGCCTTCTGAGGCAGAGAATTCCACACCTTCACCACTCTCTGACTGAAAAAGATCTTCCTCATCTCCGTTCTAAATGGCCTACCCCTTATTCTTAAACTGTGGCCCCTTGTTCTGGACTCCCCCAACATTGGGAACATGTTTCCTGCCTCTAATGTGTCCAATCCCCTAATTATCTTATATGTTTCAATAAGATCCCCCCTCATCCTTCTAAATTCCAGTGTATACAAGCCTAATTGCTCCAGCCTTTCAACATACGACATACGACAGTCCTCGGAGAAAGGCAGTGCATGTTCGGCTCTACAACACTTTGACAACTCTTCTTCAGCATAAAATCATAAAATCATACAGCACAGGAACAGGACAACCATCTATCACAAAATGCTGGAGTAACTCAGCGGGTCAGGCAGAATCTAGGGGAGAAGGAATGGGTGACGTTTCCAGTCGAGACCCTGACATCAGTCTGAAGAAGGGTCTCGACCAGAAACGTCACCCATTCCTTCTCTCCTGAGATGCTGCCTGACCTGCTGAGTTACTCCAGCATTTTGTGATACCTTCAATTTGTACCAGCATCTGCAGTTATTTTTCTACACATGATATCTATCTATCTATGGTAATATCATTTACTTCCATTAGGCATGTGTCTCTCTAATCCTTTCCTATCCCAATACCTGTCCAAATGCTTTCTAAACATCGTAATAGTGTTTACCTCTACTACCTTCTATGGAAGCTCGTTCCAAATATTCACCATCTTCTGTGTGAAAAGCTTCATCCCCAGATCTCTGTATTTTTCACTGTGATCAGTAATATTATCAGCAAAATGCAATCAGTATGAAGCAATTTCCTTTGAGACTGTTATCTTTTTTAAACTCTTCCACAAATGATTCATCAGCTTCTTGGCAAACATAAACATTTTTATGGCATTTCAATGCTTCTACCTTAAGTGTAAGAAAATAACTGCAGATGCTGGTACAAATCGAAGGTATTTATTCACAAAATGCTGGAGTAACTCAGCAGGTCAGGCAGCATCTCAGGAGAGAAGGAATGGGTCTGATGAAGGGTCTCGACCCGAAATGTCACACATTCCTTCTCCCCTGAGATGCTGCCTGACCTGCTGAGTTACTCCAGCATTTTGTGAATAAATACCTTCTGACTTCCTTAGTATAAATACGAATAATTGAGCTTTGACCAGATTGTGGTGTGTTGCCAAGAGTATTACTCAATGGTGACAACTTGCATAGGTCTTGAGCAGTTAAAAATTTTAAACCACTGTTCCCCCTTAACAGAACACCTCTTCCTGCAGGTAGACACCAAATGCTGGAGTAACTCAGCGGGTCAGGCAGCATCTCAGGAGAGAAGGAATGGGTGACGTTTCGGGTCGAGACTCTTCTTCAGACAGTAGAAGGGTCTCGATCCGAAACGTCACCCATTCCTTCTCTCCCGAGATGCTGCCTGACCCGCTGAGTTACTCCAGACTCAGGTTTGATCCTGACTACGGGCGCCGTCTGTGCGGAGTTTGTACGTTCTCCCCGTGACCTGCGTGGGTTTTCTCCGAGATCTTCGGATTCCTCCCACACGCCAAAGACGTACAGGTATGTAGGTTAATTGACTGGGTAAATGTAAAAATTGTCCCTAGTGTGTGTAGGACAGTGTTAATGTGCGGGGATCGCTGGGCGGCACGGAATCGGTGGGCTGAAGGGCCTGTTTCCGCGCTGTATCTCTAAATCTAAAAAAATCTAAAAATCATTTATAACCAGCATCTGCAGTTTTTTTCCTGCACCCTCTTCCTGCATACTTGACTGAATGAAGTATTATGATATTATTTTGTATTGCTGCATATTTAACATAGGGTCAATTCCAGAAACTGAGACTCCTCCATCCAGAAGGACAAGAGTAGCAGTTTATAGAACATCTCCACCTTCAAATCATAAACTATCCAAGTTCGAAAAAGAGTCGGCACGGTGGCGCAGCGGTCGAGTTGCTGCCTTACAGCGAATGCAGCGCCGGGGACTCAGGTTCGATCCTGACTACGGGCGCCGTCTGTACGGAGTTTGTACGTTCTCCCCGTGACCTGCATGGGTTTTCTCCGAGATCTTCGGTTTCCTCCCACACTCCAAAGATGTACAGGTTTGTAGGTTAATTTGCTGGGCAAATGTAAAATTGTCCCTAGTAAGATAGTGTTAATGTGCGGGGATCGCTGGGCGGCGCGGACCCGGTGGGCCGAAGGGCCTGTTTCTGCGCTGTATCTCTAAATCTAAAAAAATCTAAGAGTCTTGACCCAAAACGTCAGCTGTTCCTTTTCTCCGGAGCTGCTGTCTGACCCGCTGGGTTACTCCAGCATTTTTGAGTCTATCTTCGGTTTAAACGAACATCTGCAGGTTTTTTTTCCTACTCAGCGGGACAGGCAGCATTTCTGGAGAGCAGGAATGGGTGACGTTTCGGGTCGAGACCCTTCTTCAGACCAAGGTAATTGTTGGAAAGGGCGGGATAAATTCCCAAACTACCCCCCTGCCTGCACTATCAAGCACCTCCTGCACATTGTCTGTGGTTCCAACATTGGTGACATAAATCACCTTGAAACCCACAAGGCTGGAGAAGGAGCAAATCACCCTCATCTCAGAGAGAAGACACAAAAATCTGGAGTAACTCAGCGGGTCAGGCAGCATCTTTGGGTGACGTTTCGGGGCGAGACCCTTCTTCCGACTGAGAGTCAGGAGAGATGGAGACACAAAGATAAGGAAGGGTCAGGTATGAAGGGACTGCCCAAGAAAAAGAGAAAAAGGAAACGTTTACTCAAAAGGAATCTTGGTGCTACCTTATGTCGTTTACAATGGTCATCACATCATATTGAACTATTATTATAAAAGCTAAATATGCTTACAATTTGACAGACTATCCTGTTTTTGTTGTAATTTTAAACATAGAAACATAGAAAGTAGGTGCAGGAGTAGGCCATTCGGCCCTTCGAGCCATTCAATATGATCACGGCCGATCATCTAAAATCAGTACCCCGTTCCTGCTTTTTCCCCGCATCCTTTGATTCTGTTAGCCCTGCGAAAGGGATTAAATTTAAATAGAAGGTATTTATTCACAAAATGCTGGAATTTAGAAGAAAGATTGCTGATCTCATTCTTCCATATTCTGGGTGAAACCTGGAATCAGGGTCAAAGCTTTAGAAACATAGAAAATAGGTGCAGGAATTGGCCATTCGGCCCTCCGAGTCAGCACCGCCATTCAATATGTTCGGGTCTCGACCTGAAACGTCACCCATTCCTTCTCTCCTGAGATGCTGCCTGACCTGCTGAGTTACTCCAGCATTTTGTGAATAAATACCTTCGATTTGTACCAGCATCTGCAGTTATTTTCTTACAAATTTAAATAGAAGGCATTTTATGAGTTTTTCTCAGAAGGCAGTGTTGTCTTTATTGGCAGTGGGATTTTGTGCAATACAGACCTTGACACGTTATCTCATGAAAGCAAAATACCCACTGTTACAAAATTCAGTTAATATGTTGCTTCTGCTGTTGCAGACTTGGAGTGTTTTGTATCAAATTAGTCCTCAATTCCTTGCATACTTGTGCAGAAACTCTGCACTTTTGTTTCAATATCTCAAGGTTGCGAATGGCCATGCAAACATAATGAGCACATTATTAGGAGAGCAATGTTCTTTGTGAACCTTGTAAATTTTAAAGATAGGATTTTTCACAAGATAAGGTACAAAAAAATTTGCACATGCAAGTAAAACACAGGTATCAGTAAAGCATTACTTGGTGAACCCTGAATATAAAATCTATCAGCGTTGGAGTTGAACCAATAAATTTATTTGCATAATTAAAAAACGCAAATGCTTATGCTAATTATGAAGGGATTGAAGGGACCGTAAATATATTTTCACAAATTATAATTTAAATGAAGAAATTAGTAAATATATGATATGATATGATATGATAAATTGCTTGTTTATATTTTCTCTCAGCAGCACCTATTTTATGATATGTACTCTAACTCAGAACAGAAGCACTCTAACTCAGAACGGGAGGTCCTGCTGACCATACACATTGCATAATTACATCATTACAAAATTAATCCTTATAATTTATGCAGAAAGCACAAACGCTTTCCTATCTGCTCCCAGTTCCCAGGCTCTTCTCAGCTCTCCTTATCTAGCATCTGATTCTGAGGGAAAGTCCTTCATTGGTGCCCTGGACTTAAAGTTACCTACTTTACCTACACAGTAAGAGGACTGCATTGAGTTGAGTTCAGTTTATTGCTACATGTCCCGAGTTACAGTGAAACATAGAAACATAGACATAGAAACATAGAAAATAGGTGCAGGAGTAGGCCATTCAGCCCTTCGAGCCTGCACTGCCATTCAATATGATCATGGCTGATCATCCAGCTCAGTAGCCTGTACCTGCCTTCTCTCCATACCCCCTGATCCCTTTAGCAAAAAGGGCCACATCTAACTCCCTCTTAAATATAGCCAATGAACTGGCCTCAACTACCTTCTGTGGCAGAGAATTCCACAGACTCACCACTCTCTGTGTGAAGAAATGTTTTCTCATCTCGGTCCTAAAAGACTTCCCCTTTATCCTTAAGTTGTGACCCCTGGTTCTGGACTCCTCCAACATCGGGAACAATCTTCCCGCATCTAGCCTCTCCAACCCCTTAAGAATTTTATATGTTTCTATAAGATCCCCCCTCAGTCTTCTAAATTCCAGCGAGTACAAGCCCAGTCTATCCAGTCTTTCCTCATATGAAAGTCCCGCCATCCCAGGGATCAATCTGGTGAACCTTCTCTGTACTCCCTCTAAGGCAAGAACGTCTTTCCTCAGGTTAGGAGACCAAAACTGCACACAATACTCCAGGTGCGGTCTCACCAAGGCCCTGTACAACTGCAGCAGAACCTCCCTGCTCCTAAACTCAAATCCTCTTGCTATGAATGCCAACATACCATTCGCTTTCTTCACTGCCTGCTGCACCTGCATGCTTGCTTTCAATGACTGGTGTACCATGACACCCAGGTCACGTTGCATCTCCCCTTCTCCCATTCAGGTAATACTCTGCTTTCCTGTTCTTATCCACATTATATTGCATCTGCCATGCATTTGCCCACTCGCCTAATCTATCCAAGTCACTCTGCAGCCTCCTAGCGTCCTCCTCGCAGCTAACACTGCCACCCAGCTTCGTGTCATCCGCAAACTTAGAGATGTTGCGTGCTTTTGTTCCGTGCTAACCAGTCAGCAGAGAGATAATACTTGATTACAATCGAGCCATCCACAGTGTACTAATCCATGATACAGGAAATAATATAATTAGCGTTTAGTACCAGGTAAAGCCAGTAAAGGTCCAATCAAAACAACTGGTGGTTGGGGGAGGTGAGAGGTTAGTTTTAGGGGTGCCAACTATCTCACTCCCAAATAAGGGACAAGGTGATGTCACTGCCCCATGTCCCACGTGACCTCACCCAGCCAGAGGCCATGTGCTCCTGCTCCACCAATGGCGGCCACCCGGACTGGGAGGCGGGTTGCTATGCAACATCCATTAGGTGGCGCCCGGGCCTCCGGACCTACACTGTCCGGACCTACACTGTCCAGACCTACACTGTCCGGACCTACAGTGTCCAGGCCTACACTGTCCAGGCCTGCAGTTGTCAGGCCTACAGCGTCCGGGCATATAGCGCCCCACAAGGCCTAATACAGGACAAGGGCGGTCCCGTACAGGACAAACCAATTTAGCAAACAAACCAATTACATTCCATACGGGATGTCCCGGCTAATCCGGGACAGTTGGCAACCCTAGTTAGTTTGCATGCAAGAAACGAGGAGGTATTTTACTTCAGGCACTGCATGATCAATATATTTTCTGGATATTCTAAGCAATCAGTGGAAGCTAGAATCGATTCCATCTCTGGTCACTTGATGGCCATTGGGACTGGATGCACAAGAGAAAGCGTTGACAGAAAGGATTCCCGTGGTGTTCAAAGGTTGCAGCTGGTTTTAGTGCTATCAGAATCTGCACCCAGGGTTGGGAGAACCCACATTACCTACCGAGGTCCTGTCCTGAGCCCAGCACATCAATGGAATCATGAATTATTTAGGAGTTTGAAATTTGGCATGACACCGGATACACTAAACTAACGTCAGCTGTAAGAGAGTAACCTAGCCTCAATCAGGTCATCAGCAGATGCTCTCTCACAGGCTCTCCACTCTGCTCTGGACTGTCTGGATAAGAGGAACACGTAGGCCTGCTAGTCATTGACTACAACTTGCCATTCAACACAATCATCCCCTACAAACTCATCACCAAACCCCAAGACCTGGGCCCCTGTACCTCCCTTTGCAGGTGGACCTGAAAAAAATTCCCACAAAATTCTTCAGGATTTTACTGGCTAGATGCAGGAAAAATGCTCCCGGTGTTGGGGGAGTCCAGAACCAGGGGTAACAGTTTCAGAATAAGGGGTATGCCATTTAGGACTGAGATGAGGAAAAACCTCTTCACCCAGAGAGTTGTGAATATGTGGAATTCTTTGCCATAGAAGGCAGTGGAGGCCAATTCACTGGATGTTTTCAAGAGAGAGTTACATTTAGCTCGTAGGGCTAAAGGAATCAAGGGATATGGGGGAAAAACAGGAATGGGGTACTGATTTTAGATGAACAGCAATGATCATATTGAATGGCGGTGCTGGCTCGAAAGGCCGAATGGCCTACTCCTGCACCTATTTTTCTATGTTTCCTTGGACCCTTGACTTCCTTATCAGCAGACCTGAACAAGTGCAGATCAGTAGCAGCATCTTCTCTTAACTGACCTTCAACATAGGTGCAGCTCCAAGCTATGTGTTTAGCCCCATGCTCTGCTCTCTTTACACCCATGACTCTGTTGTTAAGCACAGCTCCAATGCCACCTGTAGATTCCCTGTTGACACCACTGTTGGTGAATGAATCACAGAGAGAGATGGAACACATGGTTGACTTGTACCCGCAACAAAAACCTCTCGCTCAATGTGACCAAAACCAAGGAACCCTTTTGTCGACTTCAAAAAGGGGAAATGGGGAGACCACATGCTAGTTTTCATTGGTGGATCAGTGCAACGTTCGGGAACGTAAGGGACTGCAGAGAATGTTGGATTAAGCCTGGTCCATCACGGGCACAGCCCTCCCTTCCATCATCATGAGAACAATCCAAATCCTGCTGCAGCAATGGAACACATCTGAACACCTCTTGCCAGGGACTCGTTTTCCAATTGTGCTTTACACTAATGTTTTGTCTTTATTGCACAGTCATTTTCTTTTCAATGTTTGGTACAGTTTGAGTAACTTATGTATAATTTACGTCTTTGTGTGTTGTCTGAGTCTATGTCCTGCAAGGCTGCTGCAAGCAAGATTTAATTTAATTTAATTTAATTTAATTTAACCTCAGCGTACTTGAGCAAATGTCAATAAACTCGACTTAGCTTGTAGGAAAATAACTGCAGATGCTGGTTCAAATTGAAGGTAGACACAAAATGCTGGAGTAACTCAGCGGGTCAGGCAGCATCTCAGGAGAGAAGGAATGGGTGACGTTTCGGGTCGAGACCCTTCTTCAGTCTGAAGAAGGGTCTCGACACAAAAACGAGACCATTCCTTCTCTCCTGAGATGCTGCCTGACCCGCTGAGTTACTCCAGCATTTTGTGCCTACCGACTTAGCTTGTAAATCAGTTATTTTATTAAATCAAATAATTATTCATTTCTTACACTGCACTGTAACTTTTATTCTTGTATTTTATACCTGTCTTATTTTATTTTGGCTTGTTTGTATTTTCTATTCGCTTTAATGACTGTTTTTAATTGCTTTTAACTGCTCTTTAATGTTTTATGTAAAGCACTTTGAATTGCCTTGTTGCTGAAATGTGCTATATAAATAAACTTGCCTTGCCTTGCCTTGTGATATAAATGTGCTCTATAATAATGCAGTTCTCCAGAAAATTCTAGATGATTTAGAATGAAACAACGTAAATTAATAATATGGTGGGTCAATTAACGCACCTTGAAATAGCCATTATATGTGCCCTGTTTCCAGAAAAGAGTAATGAGATTACAGCTAGCTTGTTAGTAAGGTTCCTGATTAGTTTATGACTTGTGACTTGCAATATTGAACTTTGTTCTTAGTCTTCCACACCTTTTGTGGAGAACAGTGGCTGCAGTTATTTTGCTAATTAATCTTGTTCCAGATCCTAGATCTTGGAACCCAAAACAATGACCAGACAGTAAAGCCTAATCCAGACAAATGTTTTAAAGACGATTTTTTATATTCCTGATAGGATGTCACTTACACTTAGATTAATCAGATGGCAATGTGGTAAGATGGGATCCAAAGAGATTTCCATGCAATCATGTGCAGGAAGGAACTGCAGATGCTGGTTTAAACCAAAGATGGACACAAAGTTGTTGGAGTAACTCAGTGGGACAGGCAACATCTCTGGAGAAAAGAAATGGGTGACGTTTCGGGTCGAGACAGCTCTGAAGAAGTGTCTCGACCCAAAATGTCACCCGTTCCTTCTCTCCAGAGATGCTGCCTGTCTCATAGAAACATAGAAACATAGAAAATAGGTGCAGGAGTAGGCTATTCGGCCCTTCGAGCCTGCACCGCCATTCAATATGATCATGGCTGATCATCCAGCTCAGTAACCCGTACCTGCCTTCTCTCCATACCCCCTGATCCCTTTAGCCACAAGGGCCACATCTAACTCCCTCTTAAATATAGCCAATGAACTGGCCGCAACTACATTCTGTGGCAAAGAATTCCACAGACTCACCACTCTCTGTGTGAAGAAATGTTTTCTCATCTCGGTCCTAAAAGACTTCCCCCTTATCCTTAAGCTGTGACCCCTGGTTCTAGACTTCCCCAACATCGGGAACAATCTTCCCGCATCTAGCCTCTCCAACCCCTTAAGCATTTTATATGTTTCTATAAGATCCCCCCTCAGTCTTCTAAATTCCAGCGAGTACAAGCGAGTATAAGCAAGTATATTACTCCAGCACTTTGTGTCTATCTTCAGGCAATCATGTGTTTGTCTTAGGACCCAAAAGAATTGCTACTGCAGGTGTTTCAGTACTTAATATTTTTGCATTAAAATTTGTAGCAATTGAATGTTTTTATATTTTCTACATTACAACAGGGACGATATTTCAAAAATACTTAATTGGGTGTAAAATATTTTGGGGTTTGCTGAAGAATGGATGTCAGTGCAAATGCAAATCCTCTTTTTCTTTGATGTATTTTTACTGAAGTAATTAACTGAACAACCAAGGTAGATTAATTGCTGTACTGCAGGAGAATTGAAGGTTATGGTGATTGGGCAGAGAAATGGGGTGAAAGTTAAAGATGAAATCACTGAGATCTGATTTAATAGTGGAGGAGGTTTGAGGAGTCTCGTTGGTCTTTTCCTACTCTTATTTTGTGTGTTCTCATTAAAAGTTATCCGAGAAACTTCACATAAAATAAAAGTAAAATGGACATGGTTGCATGTGTCTAAGATAATATGGTGTCCTACTTTGATACATCTATATACTAGAGCAAAAGATTACCAAGTGGAGAGAGTGATCAATTTACCAATGTTCCCAAAACCTCTTTGAAATTATTACCTGAATGGTGACCGATTGGGAGAAGGGGAGATGCAACGTGACCTGGGTGTCATGGTGCACCAGTCATTGAAAGCAAGCATGCAGGTGCAGCAGGCAGTGAAGAAAGCGAATGGTATGTTGGCATTCATAGCAAGAGGATTTGAGTTTAGGAGCAGGGAGGTTCTGCTACAGTTGTACAGGGCCTTGGTGAGACCGCACCTGGAGTATTGTGTGCAGTTTTGGTCTCCTAACCTGAGGAAAGACGTTCTTGCCTTAGAGGGAGTACAGAGAAGGTTCACCAGATTAATCCCTGGGATGGCGGGACTTACATATGAGGAAAGACTGGATAGACTGGGCTTGTACTCGCTGGAATTTAGAAGACTGAGGGGGATCTTTTAGAAACATATAAAATTCTTAAGGGGTTGGAGAGGCTAGATGCAGGAAGATTGTTCCCGATGTTGGGGGAGTCCAGAACAAGGGGTCACAGCTTAAGGATAAGGGGGAAGTCTTTTAGGACCGAGATGAGAAAACATTTTTTCACACAGAGAGTGGTGAGTCTGTGGAATTCTCTGCCACAGAAGGTAGTTGAGGCCAGTTCATTGGCTATATTTAAGAGGGAGTTAGATGTGGCCCTTTTTGCTAAAGGGATCAGGGGGTATGGAGAGAAGGCAGGTACGGGTTACTGAGCTGGATGATCAGCCATGATCATACTGAATGGCGGTGCAGGCTCGAAGGGCCGAATGGCCTACTCCTGCACCTATTTTCTATGTTTCTATGTTTCTATGTTTCTATGTTTCTATGTTTTTATGTTTCTATGAAATGTAATTCTTTCACTGACATTTGGGGAATTCCTCACCTGTGACCTCTCAAAATGGGGGAGGAATATTCAGGGGGTGGGGGGGGGGGGGGGTATTGAGAACCTTGAATGCACTTGTCAGAAATACAATGAAGTCAGCATAAATGGTGGAAGGAATGCATGTCCTCCCACCTAACTTCCCTTTCGGGCACTTCCTGGGTCATTTGTGGCATTGTGGCAGTCTGCAGATTTTATTGGCCTCCACAGACACCTCGACGCTAATAGAACAGGAAAGGAACCAAATTATCCATGACCTGAAAGGACTAACTAATGGAAGTAAGAAGAAGGCAAAGATGGGAGTTAGTTGAGGCCAGATTCGTAACTGCAGTGAGAATTTTCACCTTTATCTATGTCTTTTAAGATGTTTTATTTTAGTTTAGTTTAGGTTAATGCCTAAGTAAGAACACGTGAGTCTATGTACGGTTTAACAACAATACCATAATCCTATGGTACTTAAAATGCTTGTAGTAGACCTACCATTTCCCTGTTATTGAAGTGTTTTGTTTCGGATTATTGTGTTAAAATCATTTAAACCTTGATGTATAAATAATTCAATCATGTATGCATAAACTAGTGGCGGTGGGGAGGAGGAGGAGGAGGGGTGGGGGGAAGGGGACAGCAGGGGTGGGGGGATGAGAGAGTGGGGGGCAAGGGGGACAGTGGGGGTCAGGGAAGATGGGAGAGTGGGGGGGGGATTGAGTAGGGGGTTGAGGGTGCTACACCAATACAGGAGAGGCTTTGGGTCCAGGGCTCCTTGGTCACACCCTCTCCCCTTCCCTGTACCATCTTTCATTGCGCTCCCCCTCCCCTGGAGGAGCACGGCACCACAGTGAAGGTGAAAGACGATGGCCGCTGGCAAGATGGTGTTAGTGACTCTCTCCCCTTTCCCCTCCCCCATCCCCCTCCCCCATCCCATTCCCTCCTCACCCACCCCCCCCCTCCCCACCCCCCCCCTCCTCTCCCCCCCCCCCCCCCCCCCCCCCATTGAGATTAATTTAATTTTTTTCAAGAGACAATTTATTTTAACGAAAAAACGCGATTTTCCCAGGTCACAATGGAAGCCCTACGAGGAACAATGGGCCCAATGGGCCCACTTGGTCTAGTAAACTATAAATCTGAATTGTGGCTCTTCATTAAGGAGGGAAGCTTTAAATGAAGACCTGTGTTAATGGCTTGACTGTGATATGCTCATAGAAATGAAAAACCAAAATAGACACTAGGCTGATGATGAGGCCTTCTTGCGCTCTGTTAAAGATTACCCAGCATGGAATACTGCTGTTCACATTCCATTAAATCGTAGCAGCCAGGCTACAATGACTCCATTTAATTCATGCTAGCTCCACTTCTGTGGAACTATACAGATTCTACAGTGACCATCTTCCATACCAGTACCTTGGAGACAATAGGAAGCTTTGCACTTTAACCACCATGTTCACTTTAAAATATTTCAATTGTCACATCAACATCTATGTAAGAACTCATATTGAAAATTAATCGTACTGTTAAAATACCACATTTCGTGTTCCTCCCTTTCCCAATCCTTTATTTAATTCCATTTCATCCTTCATGTACTTTTCCTTATAACAATCAGATTATATCTATAGGCTTTAGTGTCAATGACTTCACGCAGTTTGTATATGAAATGTCTCCAAATTTGGTCTCCAAATTTGAAGAAGGATATTCTTGCTATTGAGGGCATGCAGCGTAGGTTTACTAGGTTAATTCCCGGAATGGCGGGACTATCATATGTTGAAAGACTGGAGCGACTAGGCTTGTATACACTGGAATTGAGAAGGATGAGAGGAGATCTTATCGAAACATATAAGATTATTAAGGGGTTGGACACGTTAGAGGCAGGAAACATGTTCCCAATGTTGGGGGAGTCCAGAACAAGGGGCCACAGTTTAAGAATAAGGGGTAGGCCATTTAGAACTGAGATGAGGAAAAACTTTTTCAGTCAGAGAGTTGTGAATCTGTGGAATTCTCTGCCTCAGAAGGCAGTGGAGGTCAATTCTCTGAATGCATTCAAGAGAGAGCTGGATAGAGCTCTTAAGGATAGCGGAGTCAGGGGGTATGGGGAGAAGGCAGGAACAGGGTACTGATTGAGAATGATCAGCCATGATCACATTGAATGGCGGTGCTGGCTCGAAGGGCCGAATGGCCTCCTCCTGCACCTATTGTCTATTGTCCATTGTCTTTGTATATAAAGACTCTTTGAAATGTGCACTCCTATTCTATTCAGTGTACAAAATCCTTTAAACATCTTTTTTTCCCTTTAGAATTAAACATTATTTAACCATGCCTGATTTTATTCTTTAACAATCAATTGCTGGTAAGTTTTTATATCTAATGGAAGCAGCTGTGTCCACTCAGCTCATTATTCCTGTTCTATCATTCAATAAGATCATCGTTGATCTTTCACCTGACTGACATTTTCCTGCACTGACCTCATATCCTCTGTTTTAGTTTTAGTTTTTGAGATACAGCGCAGAAACAAGCCCTTTGGCCCACCGTGTCCGCACTGACCAGCGATCCCCACACATTAACACCACCTTACACACACTAGGGACAATTTTACATTATTTACCAAGCCAATTAACCTACAAACTTGTATGTCTTTGGAATGTGGGAGGAAACCGAAGATCTCAGAGAAAACCCAAACAGGTCACAGGGAGAACGTACAAACTCCATAGAAATAAGCACCTGTGGTTTGGATTAAACCCGGGTATAAGGCAATAGCTCTACCGTTATGCCATCGTGCCACTCTGATTCACTTAAAATCTAAACATTTATTGCTTGGAATATACTCAGTGACAGATTGTTCACAAATCCTTTGTGACGAGAATTCCAAAGATTCACCACCTCCTGTCTGAAAGAATTCTCTCATCTCTGACTTGAATAGCCAAACCCATATATGAGGCTGTGGTTTCCGGTTCTCAACACCACAGCCAGGGGAAACATCAAGTCTGCACCTACACTGTCAAGCTCTGTAAGAAGTTTGGATGTTTCATTGCGCTCACCTCTCATTCTTCCAAAGGGAATAAAGGCGCACATTGATTAATCTTTCCTCACACAACAACATCGTGTTATCTTTGTGAGATCTTATCGAAACGTATAAGATTGTTAAGGGATTGGACACGTTAGAGGCAGGAAACGTGTTCCCAATGTTGGGGGAGTCCAGAACAAGGGGCCACAGTTTAAGAATAAGGGGTAGGCTATTTAGAACTGAGATGAGGAAAAACGTTTTCAGTCAGAGAGTTGTGAATCTGTGGAATTCTCTACCTCAGAAGGCAGTGGAGGCCAATTCTCTGAATGCATTCAAGAGAGAGCTAGATAGAGCTCTTAAGGATAGCGGAGTCAGGGGGTATGGGGAGAAGGCAGGAACGGGGTACTGATTGAGAATGATCAGCCATGATCACATTGAATGGCGGTGCTGGCTCGAAGGGCCAAATGGCCTCCTCCTGCACCTATTGTCTATTGTCTATGACCACCCAGGGATGAATCTGGTGAATCTTCATTGCTCTCTTGCTTGGCATGGGCATGTTAGGTTCGATTGGCCTGTTTCCATGCTGTGTGATTTTCTGAGTCCCTTGGCAAGTATATTCCTCCTTTGCTATGGAGATCAGACCAGGACACTATTTAGGTAAATCAGACCAGGACACTATATATCCAATGAAGTGCCGTGAGAACTCGATATATGCCAAGCAAGATGTCTCTACTGCTGTCATTCCATGATGTGACAGTGCTCAGAAGAGAGTGTCTGTTTCAGTATAAAAGTAGCGATATCTTACAATAAAGGCCAACAAATACCATTTGTCTGCCTAACTGTCTTCCTCCGTGGCTTTGATACTAATAATTTATTTGCCATTGACCCAATTTTGCATTGCGCTGTTTTCCTCCTGCAATCATTGTTTGCTTCCCCAAATTTCTCACATTTTCTTTGGGTGTCGCCAGAAAGACAAACTTGCCAGTTAGGCACCTCCCTGACTTGGTATCAAGGCCATGAGTGGGATCAGGCCAACACGGCAATATTATTGGCAACTGGGAAAGTTCAGAATTATTTCCACTGTCATTCAGAACCGTTCAAAAATCAACTAAAAGTCACTTACAGAGAGAGTGGTTGGTGCGTGGAATGAGGTGCCAGGGGTGGTGGTGGAGGAGGCAGATATAGCAACGATATTTAACCACATTTGGCACATAGGGTATGCAGGTAATGGTGGGATATAAATCACGTGCAGGCAGAGGAGATTAGTTTTACCTGGCCTCGTGTTCACCACAAACATTGTGGGGCAAAGGGCGTGCTCCTGTGCTGTTCTGTTCCATGTTAAAAATTAAATTAAGAATAGAATACTAAAGTTATAAAAGTATTTAAAATCTTTAAAAATAAATAAACCCCAAAAAATTACACCAGCAAAATAATTAAAAAGAAATGTAACTTCCTTGCAGCCATAAAATGAATGAGCTATCGACAAACAGATCCTCCACCTTAAATGTTGAGTGGATTTGGCACGTTTGGCTCCCCACATGGGACCTTCCAGTGGAGTGTACTGACAGAGTCAATGGCTGGAATTGGTCAACAAGCTCAAGACTTCCATCTTTGATCCTAGTCCCAAATGTGCTGGTATTTATTATAATTAAACACCAACCGTTTGCCACAAAGCAGTTGGCAAAACCCATCGAAGTTGAATGCTGGTAATGGTGCCAGTTGATGAGCTTGGAATAAACTGTAGCAGCTGAAGAGATGTCAAATATTGCCAGATAACTAAAACTAATTGATTACGCTTCTGATGCTTCACAAGAGGAGACATTTATGTTATTCATTACTGCTCACATGAAGGACATAGGCGTACACAGTGAGACTTCTTTTATAAGAAAATAACTGCAGATGCTGGTACAAATCGAAGGTATTTATTCATAAAATGCTGGAGTAACTCAGCAGGTCAGGCAGCATCTCGGGAGAGACCCTTCTTCAGACTGAAGAAACGTCACCCATTCCTTCTCTCCCGAGATGCTGCCTGACCTGCTGAGTTACTCCAGCATTTTATGAATAAAAAGAGATTTCTTTTATGTTGTGGGTCACTGAAGTTTGCTTAAAATCTTGACAACATTTAGAGATATCCAGCATGCTATCATCCGACCCAGTATCTGGTCTGAGCCTTAGCAGAGGTTGCCATGGTAAATATCAAGTGTTTAATTTGTTTAAAATAAACTTTGATCTTCAATGCCTAAAAATTAAGGCACCAGAAAAAATATCAGAGGACTCCTAAAACCAGGCCACCAGAAAAATATCAGAGGACTCCTAAAACCAGGCTCATACACTGGGAATAGAATGCTTAATACACATGCACAGTAACGTTGTTTAACTTTCTTTATTTTATGCAAAAGTAAATTGTTCAACAGATTGTCCCTCTTTAAAATAAAGAAAGATGTAAAAATATTTCTCCTAGCCAGCTTTATTGATCAATTTAATAAAGCTTCCCGATGCACAACAACATAGCAAAGCATTTTCATCAAATGATCCATGATCTTTTTGCTAACGTTGATATTGGGTTTAAAAGAATGCTACAGAAAGTACAATGCTATCCAGAAAATATAAAAATCTCCAAATCAAGATGAAAGGGAGGTTTCAATGCGATACAGTAAAGATTACACATGAACACTAAGTATCTCTGTTAATTGATAAAGTTACAGGAATCTGTAAACATTAAACAAGAAAATAAATTCTGAGAATTGTTCGAAACTTCCACAATATATATGTACATATATTTAACATGCAGAACACAGAGATTCCAAAATATTTCTTCGCTATTTTTGATTGCAAAGTGCTTTGAGGTATCTTTGGGAATGTGACATTGCATGATTAAATGCATGATATTCCTTTCTTTTTACTTTGCAATATTTTTAATGCTTGATTGAGCCTGACAGTGAAGTGATGTGAAAAACTATTGGATTTTGCGGGAAATTTTCATATTTTGTTGTTTCTTCAAATGTACTTTGCTGCTAGATTGTTCGAGGAATCCAGCGACAGAGCACAATGTTAATGTGGTTCGCAACCACTTCGGCTGAGGTATAAGCATCCCAGACCAGCCAAGAATTGATTCAAGGATGATGAACGGAACGGCCACAAGGGCCAAGTAAATCACTTTGATATTTAAAAATAATTAAAGACTACTAGACCAAGTGGACCTGTTGGACCCAAACATCTCCTGCATTGGTGCAGCACCCTCTCCTCCCCCCTTCCCCCCTTCCCCCCTCCTCCGCCTTCCTCCCCCCTCCCCCCTCCCTTCCCCCTCCCTCCAACCCCCTTCCCCCTCCCCTCCCCTCCCCTCCCCCTCCCCTTTCCCCTCCCCCACTCCATCCCCCTCAAACCCCTTTATCCTCCTCCTCCCCCCTCCCTCCGCGCCCCTCCCCCTCCCTCCCTAGGAGATAGATTTATACTTTAAAATGTGAATAACTTAAAAAATATAAGACCGATTTCAATGAAACTTCGTCCATTAGCACCAAAGAGACAATGGTGAGTAATGTGGACCTAAAATTGTTGCGCTATCGTGTACCGTTTTGGCTGTAGTTCAGGAACAAACAAACAAACAAACGAACGAGAGTTTTAGTATATAGATTTGAGGCTTGAAGTGTTTTAGGCTTTATATCTTTCCCTTATTTTTTGCAATATAATCAACAGATAGTGATTATCTGTGAATGTCTCTGAATGTTTTTCAGTGTCAAAAAACATTCAGAAACGTTTCGAGTATCACTCCAGGACTTCATTCAGGCACTTCAGGGGCAATTTGCATCAGGGGCATTGAAGATATTCTCATTCCATTTTGGAGCTCTGCAAGATAACCTGCACCATTCTGCCCATGGGTGGTATTTGTTAGGCAATTCTTTGACGTCATGATGTTTGTGGTGTAATATTGGACTAGAAGCCCCATCAGGTCAGCCAATAACTTACCATTAATCATTCAGGCTACTCCTGCAACATCCTTCCAGAGATAAATCCATCTATAACATAGAAACATAGACATAAAAAAGTAGAAAATAGATGCAGGAGTAGGCCATTCGGCCCTTCAAGCTAGCACCGCCATTCAATACGATCATGGTTGATCATCCAAAATCAGTACCCCGTTCCTGTTTTCTCCCCATATCCCTTGATTCCCAAAGAGCTATATCTAACTCTCTCTTGAAAACATCCAGTGAATTGGCCTTCACTGCCTTCTGTGGCAGAGAATTCCACAGATTCACAACTCTCTGGGTGTAAAGATTTTTCCTCATCTCATCTCAATGATCCCCAATCTGCCAACAAATTTCAACCCCCCCCCCCCCCCCCCCCAACCCACCACCCCTCTTGGGCAGCACAGTGATGCAGCAAACAGACCTGTTGCCTTACAGCTCACGTGACCCAGGTTAAATCCAATGTGGTGTTTGCACCTTCACCCTATGACCGTGTGAGATCCCCCTGGGTGCTCCGGTTCCCTCCCATGTCCCACGATGAGCAGTAGGTGGTAGGTTAAATGGTTAAATCACCATAGTAATTTATCCCTTATGTACTGCTGAGAAATAGAATATGAGGGTTGAGTTGTTGGGAATTTGGAGAGAATAGGTAACAGGGAAAATTAGGAGTGAGTGGGATTATCCTGTGAGCCAGATGGACTCAAAGGGCTGAAATGGCTTGTTTCCGTATCATTAGGGATAATGGAAATATGGACATCTATCTACGTCAGTGTCCCTGAACTCTACATTCCCAACATGTTTGAAGATTGTATAATCCAAACATGTTAAAAGTTGCTTCACATTCCTCAGAGAAGGAATGAATGGACCAAACTCACTTATTTTTATGTGGATTAGGTGCAGCAAAACTGAAAACACTCTATAAGAAACATAATTTTGATTTTGTCAAAATTAATATTCGAAATGAATCTCGCCTTTATGCCAAAATTATTCTGATTTATCATTTTTTAGAAATTATTGAATAGTATTTTTTCACTGTAGATTTATCGAAAGTTATGTTCAACAATACAAATTAAACTGGAAGTGTTTTGTGGCATAACTCAGCACTGCGTTAAAATATTTGCATATGCAAGAAAACAACATGTATTCAATAATCAAAAATGCGAATCTTTCCTGTCAAAAATCTAAGCCACTCAAATGGAATTCAGGAGGAAAATAATTGTCCTCGCCCTTATAAATAATATTTTCCTAGTAGCACGAGTGGACTTATTTGAAAGTTGTGCATTTTAACTTAGAAACGTTCAGGAAATCAATGGAGCACCAAAATGGTCAGAATTGTCCAGAAACTATTATCCAGTACAGTGGAAAAATATATATGTCTTGTCCAAACACTGGGAGTAATGCTAGGATACAATATCACATCAGTGTCATCTAAAGCAACCTGGGCTATGTGTAGAACCAGATCATTGCACAAACCAGCCTCCCTTCCATTGACTCCATTTATACCTCACGTTGCCTCGGCAAGGCCAGCAGCATAATCAAGGACGAGTCAGACTCTGGCTACTCCCTCTTCTCCCCTCTCCCATTGGGCAAAAAGAATAGAAATGTGAAAATGCACACATCCAGATTCGGGGACAGTTTCTTCCCAGTTTTTATCAGGCAACTGAACCAACCTATCCACATCCAAAGAGCAGTCCTGAACTCCAATCAGACCATCTTTGATCGGACTTTACTGGCTTTACCTTGCACTAAACGTTATTCCCTTATCACGTGAAGGAATGAGCTGCAGATGCCGGTTTAAACCGAAGATAGACACAAATCACTGGAGTAACTCAGCGGGACAGGCAGCATCTCCGGAGAGAAGGAATGGGTGACGTTTTGGGTCGAGACCCTTCTTCAGACTTCCTGAGTTACTTCAACTTTTTGTGTCTATTCCCTTATCATGTATCTGTACACTGTGAAAGGCTCGATTGTAATCATGTATTGTCTTTCCGCTGACTGGTTAGCATGCAAGAAAAGCTTTTCTCTGTACCTCGGCACATGTGACAATAAACTATACTGAATTAGAAGATGGAGTCTGTTTAGGAATGAACTTCAGATGCTGGTTTAAACCGAAGATAGACACAAAAAGCTGGAGTAACTCAGCGGGACAGGCAGCATCTCCGGAGAGAAGGAATGGGTGACGTTTCGGGTCAAGACCCTTCTTCAGACTGAACCCAGACTGACGTCATGACCCGAAACGTCACCTATTCCTTTTCTCCAGAGATCCTGTCTGACCCTCTGACTTACTCCAGCTTTTTGCAAACCTCACTGGACGATTCACCAAGAATAATGAAGTTAAGTCCTCCCAGTTCAAAACGCCAACATACAATACAATACAATACAATACAATACAATATATCTTTATTGTCATTGTACCCAGGGGTACAACGAGATTGGGAATGCGCCTCCCATACGATGCAATAATTTAAGTAATTAACAGCAACCCAACGAAACGAAACAATTGTAACAGTTTTTTAGACAGGGTAAAGTGCAAGTTGATCTATGCGTTGTGGCCATCCGGCTCAGCAGGACCGGTTCATAGCACCATGGAGTGGGTGTGGGGTCAGATTGATTTCACACCTGGTTCTGGCCTGCTGTTATGTGGGTGCAGGTACGAAAATCGCTCATACCATCTTTTCTACAAACAAAATAAAAAATGCTTATTAAATTTAATGGGCACGAATATTTCTGAACCTTTATTAAAACATTAAGGAATCATCCCTCAAATTTGACGCTGGCACACTTTGCATCTTAAGCGGTAATCTACTGATATTTCTGTGGAGCATTATCCTCTTAATGTTTCCTGGTCATTCCTCACTGCCCTATATTTTGAAGCCTTTGCGAATATCGGATCAATTCCTTTTCTGCATTTAATCCATTTATTTTTGACACAGCTGTTGGAGAGGCTAGATGCGGGAAGATTGTTCCCGATGTTGGGGGAGTCCAGAACCAGGGGTCACAGCTTAAGGATAAGGGGGAAGTCTTTTAGGACCGAGATGAGAAAACATTTCTTCACACAGAGAGTGGTGAGTCTGTGGAATTCTCTGCCACAGATGGTAGTTGAGGCCAGTTCATTGGCTATATTTAAGAGGGAGTTAGATGTGGCCCTTTTTGCTAAAGGGATCAGGGGATATGGAGAGAAGGCAGGTACAGGCTACTGAGCTGAATGATCAGCCATGATCATATTGAATGGCGGTGCAGGCTCGAAGGGCCGAATGGCCTACTCCTGCACCTATTTTCTATGTTTCTATGTTTCTAACTCTTAACTACTTTTCCAAAGGAATCAGACAGAAGATAAAAGATGCTGACGCAAATGTTTAAAAGGAACATTTATTTACAAAACAGGTATTTAATAGGATTACTTAAGGTGCTCTTGCCAAATTATTTTATTTTGGTTAAGCATGAAGTATAACATAAATTAATCAAAGGACAGTATTGAAGTAAATAATTTTTTTCTGAAGCCAACTTTTGGGACAAGTTAATTTTTGTTGAAAGCTTTCGGTGGCCATGGTGTGCATACATTCTTCACGACAAAACTTGTTTCCATTTTTACAGGTTTACGTACCCGACTTTGAGCATTCTTTAAATTTAGAAGGATGAGAGGGGATCTTATCGAAACGTATAAGATTATTAAGGGGTTGGACACGTTAGAGGCAGGAAACATGTTCCCAATGTTGGGGGAGTCCAGAACAAGGGGCCACAGTTTAAGAATAAGGGGTAGGCCATTTAGAACTGAGATGAGGAAAAACTTTTTCAGTCAGAGAATTGTGAATCTGTGGAATTCTCTGCCTCAGAGGGCAGTGGAGGCCAATTCTCTGAATGCATTCAAGAGAGAGCTAGATAGAGCTCTTAAGGATAGCGGAGTCAAGGGGTATGGGGAGAGGGCAGGAATGGGGTACTGATTGAGAATGATCAGCCATGATCACATTGAATGGCGGTGCTGGCTCGAAGGGCCGAATGGCCTCCTCCTGCACCTATTGTCTATTGTCTATTGATCGAGAAATATGATAAAGTGAGGTAGGTTAATTGTCTTCACTATCCAGTCCGTTTGTTAACATTCAAATGCATCTCTGTAGACTGCTGTACCTAAAAAGGAACAAAATGCTGAAGTAACTTACCGAGTCAGGCAGCCACACTGGAGAACATGGATAGGCAATGTTTTGGGTTGTGACCCTTCTTCAGATCATGTTTTAGTTTTTAGTTTAGAGATACAACGCGGAAACAGGCCCTTCGGCCCCTCCGAAACCGCACCGACCAGTGACCTCCGCACATTAACACTATTCTACACACACTAAAGACAATTTACATTTCTACCAAGCCAATTAACCCACAGACGTTTACGTCTTTGGAGTGTGGGAAGAAACCAAAGATCCCGGAGAAAACCCACGCGGGTCACGGGGAGAACAAACAAACGTCATGAACAGACGGCACCCGTAGTCAGGATCGAACCCAGGTCTCTGGCGCAGTAAGGCAGCAACTCTACCGCTGCACCAATGTGCTGCCCCTCCAGAGATGCTGCCTCATCTGTTGTAACTCTAACAGTTTGTGTATTTTTTTGTAAACTAGCATCTGTGGATCTTGGTGTCTACATTTTATTGCTGTACATAGTTTATTCCCAATTCCTCCCAATTCCTCCGTCTACGCTGCATCTGCACCCGGGATGAGGTGTTTCACACTAGGGCTTCCGAGATGTCCTCATTCTTCAGGAAACGGGGCTTCCCCTCCTCCATTATAGACGAGGCTCTCACTAGGGTCTCTTCTACATCCCGCAACTCCGCTCTTGCTCCCCCTTCCCCCCACTAGCAACAAGGACAGAATCCCCCTCGTTCTCACCTTCCACCGCACCAGCCAGCGGATCCAACAAATCATCCGCCAACATTTCCGTCACCTACAATGGGACCCCACCACTGGCCATATCTTCCCATCCCCTCCCCTCTCTGCGTTCCGCAGAGACCGTTCCCTCCGTAACTCCCTGGTCCACTCATCCCTTCCTATCCAAACCACCCAACCCCGGGCACTTTCCCCTGCAACCGCACGAGATGCAACACCTGTCCCTTTACCTCCCCCCTCAACTCCATCCAAGGACCCAAACAGTCTTTCCAGGTGAGACAAAGGTTCACCTGCACATCCTCCAACCTCATCTATTGTATCCGCTGTTCCAGATGTCAACTTATTTACATCGGCAAAACCAAGCGCAGGCTCGGCGATCGCTTCGCTCAACACCTGCGCTCGGTCCGCTTTGACCAAACTGATCTCCCGGTGGCCGAGCACTTCAACTCCCCCTCCCACTCCCAGTCTGACCTTTCTGTCATGGGCCTCCTCCAGTGCCATAGTGAGGCCCACCGGAAATTGGAGGAACAGCACCTTATATTTCGCTTGGGCAGCTTGCAGCCCAGCGGTATGAACATTGACTTCTCCAACTTTAGATAGTTCCTCTGTCCCCCTCTTCCCCTCCCCCTTCCCAGTTCTCCCTCTATCTTCCTGTCTCCACCTATATCCTTCCTTTGTCCCGCCCCCCCTGACATCAGTCTGAAGAAGGGTCTCGACCCGAAACGTCACCCATTCCTTCTCTCCTGAGATGCTGCCTGACCTGCTGAGTTACTCCAGCATTTTGTGAATAAATACCTTCTAGTTTAATAACATGTCAGTTTGCAGCAGAACAGCAAAACCTTCGTTCAACGGCTCAGCGTTGGGGAATTCAATGGCGTACAATGGCCAAGGCACCTTACACTACTTAACAGGCCTTGCATTATCAAAGGCCTTTCCTTTGTGTGCTCTACCACTAGGGGAGGGAGAACTAGTTGATATTACCTTGTGGTTGCATGTAGACAATGTTGTTTACTTCAACTTGTCTTTAGCAGATGCTGGTTTAATTGACCCTGAAATCCTTTGTCAATATTCCTGCATGCCTGTAATTAATGGAGGTCACACTAATGAGGACAGCCATTAAACTGCAGTAATGAGATTTTGGCAAAGTCAAGGCAGTGATAAGATAAATAGTCTCGATTTCATGAAAATACGTTTGCACATATAAGAGATGCAAGTCAAGTCAAGTCAAATCAAGTTTATTTGTCACATACACATACACGATGTGCAGTGAAATGAAAGTGGCAAAGCCTGCGGATTTTGCACAAAAAAGAATTACAGTTACAGCATATAAATATAGTTAATAAAGTTACTATAGTGTAGACAAAAATTTAGTCCCTGGAGTTATAAAAGTTGACAGTCCTGATGGCCTCTGGGAAGAAACTCCGTCTCATCCTCTCCATTTTCACAGCGTGACAGCGGAGGCGTTTGCCTGACCGTAGCATCTGGAACAGTCCGTTACTGGGGTGGCAGGGGTCCCTCATAATCTTATTTGCCCTGGATCTGCACCTCCTGATGTATAGGTCCTGCAGGGGGACGAGTGTAGTTCCCATGGTGCGTTCTGCCGAACGCACTACTCTCTGCAGGGCCATCCTGTCCTGGGCAGAGCTGTTCCCAAACCAGACTGTAATGTTGCCGGACAGGATGCTCTCTACAGCCCCAGAGTAGAAGCAATGAAGGATCCTCAGAGACCCACAGGAAGCCAGAGGAAATTGTCGATGTACATCTACAGGGGTGTCTGTAGAAGTGCTGCCACGTTAGTTAGACATGCTGTGAAATTTAATAACGGGGTCGTTTTGGGTTTGACTTACTGCCCCTTACCCACCCAGACTGAGGTTGGCTGGCTAATAGACAGAAAGGCTCGTGACTGGGGCCGCCCGCAGCTGGGGTTTGCTGGGTCAATGGTAACTGGAAAAGTTTGCAGCAAAGAGATTTCTAAACATCGCTGTCAAGAGGAGGGAGCAATGGGGAAATCTAAATGAGATCTTATCGAAACGTATAAGATTATTAAGGGGTTGGACACGTTAGAGGCAGGAAACATGTTCCCAATGTTGGGGTAGTCCAGAACAAGGGGCCACAGTTTAAGAATAAGGGGTATAAGAAAATAACTGCAGATGCTGGTACAAATCGAAGGTATTAAGTTACAGCACTATCAGCTGGAGTTCTGGACCTAGAATTCAAATGGAAACAAGACCCTATCTATTGATCAATGATCAAGGAAATTTGACATCCCCACCTATTCTGATCAATATATAATTCCTGACCTATCAACGTATCACTCTTATCAGCCTTCTCAATTAAATCGTAGCTGGTTAATAAATGCTGACATTGCAACTACAACGACAGGCGGTGGGAGTAGCTGAGACTGGGCATTTTGGTTGACATGAATGAGTTAGGCCGGAGAGCCTATTTTCGTGTTGCATGACTCGATGACTGTGAATGATTTTATATAAATTACATGTTACTCCAACATTTTGTGATACCTCCCTGAGAGCAATCTCACCTCAACAGCATCTTTGAAATTACATAATAAAATCTTGGCCTGCTGAGTGTCCCTAGTTTTCTTTGTTTTATTTGAGGAGGTAGTTGAGGCAGGGATTATCCCAACGTTTAAGAAGCAGGCAGGTGCATGGATAGAACAGGTTTGAAGGAATATCGGCCAAACGCAGGCAGGTGGTACTAGCATAGCTGGGACATGTTGGCCGGTGTGGGAAGAAGGGCCTGTTTCCACACTGTACGATTCTATGACTATCTGTCATATTTCTGGCATCTGCAATTTTTAATAATTAGCATTCTTTGAAATTATGTATCATATCATCATATCATATATATACAGCCGGAAACAGGCCTTTTCGGCCCTCCAAGTCCGTGCCGCCCAGCGATCCCCGTACATTAACACTATCCTACACCCACTAGGGACAATTTTTACATTTACCCAGCCAATTAACCTACATACCTGTACGTCTTTGGAGTGTGGGAGGAAACCGAAGATCTCGGAGAAAACCCACGCAGGTCACGGGGAGAACATACAAACTCCTTACAGTACAGCACCCGTAGTCAGGATCGAACCTGAGTCTCCGGCGCTGCATTCGCTGTAAAGCAGCAACTCTACCGCTGCGCTACCGTGAATGTAACTGAGATGGTAGATTTTCAGAAAATGAAGCACAGCCTTAATTTACAAATTTAGTCAAACCCCCCCACACTTTGATTGAGTAGAGTCTGAGTTTTCTTGTAGACATGCCTAAATATTGCATTGGGCGAGAACTAAAGCATTAAGTGGGAAGCTAATGTGTCTGTCTCCCTCTCGGTCATTCAATCACTTGTCTTCCGTGTGACAATCAGGCGAAAATGAGGTGCAACATTACTTATTGTCCAACAAATATCGGTTGCTACTCATCCTTTGAAGTCCTTCCCGGAGGCTTCTGTCTCTCAAGATTACGCAAGGTGAGACATAGTTTCCCTTTCCAAGCAGGGAGCTACCATGCCTTCCTAGAACAAATCCCTAATTCCACACTCCATGGGAACATTTTTCTTCGTTTAGGGATGATGCAGAGAACACTTACTGAAGGTTACAATGCAGAATGTGTATCTCAAAGCGTTTGGCCACAGCTGAGCCTTTATCTCACTTTATAGGCAACTGTCTGAGTTCTTATCCATGAGGTATCCAGACAATATGTACAAACAACCAGCAGTGTATTCAATTTGATGCTTTGTCTGGTAATTATATAAAGGTGAGAGACAATCAAACTACTGAATAGAACTCTTTCACGGTTTGTTTAAATATCAGTTTCAAGGCACTGTCTCACAATCAATATGTCTCAAAGTTACTGATGATGATACCATTTTTACATGTGGCATGTACAGTATGTTGGTGTTTCTGAAGAAGAGTCTCGACCCTAAGCGTCACCCATTCCTTCTCTCCCGAGATGCTGCCTGACCTGCTGAGTTACTCCAGCATTTTGTGAATAAATACCTTTGGTGTTCTGTTGATTGTTTTAATGAAGAGGTCGCATTTAAAGTAGGAACACCTCGTACACTGGAACTATCCTAACACTCTAGGGACAATTTACAATTTACAGAAGCCAATTAACCTAGAAACCTGTACGTCTTTGGAGTGCGGGAGGAAACCGGAGAACACGGAGCACACTAGGTTAATTCCCGGAATGGCGGGACTGTCATATGTTGAAAGACTGGAGCGGCTAGGCTTGTATACACTGGAATTTAGAATGATGAGAGGGGATCTTATCGAAACATATAAGATTATTAAGGGGATGGACATGTTAGAGGCAGGAAACATGTTCCCAATGTTGGGGGAGTCCAGAACAAGGGGCCACAGTTTAAGAATAAGGGGTAGGCCATTTAGAACGGAGATGAGGAAAAACTTTTTCAGTCAGAGAGTTGTGAATCTGTGGAATTCTCTGCCTCAGAAGGCAGTGGAGGCCAATTCTCTGAATGCATTTAAGAGAGAGCTAGATAGAGCTCTTAAGGATAGCGAAGTCAGGGGGTATGGGGAGAAGGCAGGAATGGGGTACTGATTGAGAATGATCAGCCATGATCACATTGAATGGCGGTGCTGGCTCGAAGGGCCGAATGGCCTCCTCCTGCACCTATTGTCTATTGTCTATAAAACCCACGCAGTCACAGGGAGAACGTACAAACTCCATACAGACAGGACCTGTAGTCAGGATTTAACCCGGGTCTCTGGCGCTGTAAGGCAGCAACTCTACCGCTGCGCCACTGTGCCGCTCTGGGTCTGGTCAGTGGGATCTCCCAGCACTGTGCCTAGTTCCTGGAGCCCTGCCGTGTCAGGGTCATGTTCCCTGAGTTTAGCCAACGCTGGTTCTAATCCCATGATCCACGATGTAGGATCTAGCTCTTGGAATATTTATTGTCCAGCATTTATCGTCAATCCCTTAATTACCTTTGAGGAGGTAGTAGAACCCCCTTCTTGAATGACTGGAGGCCTTTTGGCAAGGGAACTCTAGAATTCTTCAGGTAGGCAGTTTCAGGATTTAGACCTAGTAATGACAAGGGAATGGCAATATATTTCCAAGTTAGGGTGATGTGGGACTTGGGGGGGGGGGGGGGGGGGGGGAAGTATTCCTGTGCTCCTGAAGTCCTCACATGAAGATGGGACTTTACAAGTTTTCCACAAGGTGACCTCTACTCATTTTACCATGAGCAGATTAATCTAGCAAAGACAGATTGGTGAGTACGTCAAGGAGATTTGTTCTGGGAGTTTGATGACCAAGAATCCAAGAACCAGGCTGGACCAGGCAGCAGAAGGGACCAGATAGTGTGGCATCAGATCCAGACTGGACCAGGTACCGGAGACCAGATAGTGTGGCATCAGATCCAGACTGGACCAGGTACCAGAGACCAGATAGTGTGGCATCAGACCCAGACTGGACCAGGTACCGGAGACCAGATAGTGTGCCATCAGATCCAGCGTAGGTTTACTAGGTTAATTCCCGGAATGGCGGAACTGTCATGTGTTGAAAGACTGGAGCGACTGGGCTTGTATACACTGGAATTTAGAAGGATGAGAGGAGACCTTATCGAAACATATAAGTTTATTAAGGGGTTGGACACGTTAGAGGCAGGAAACATGTTCCCAATGTTGGGGGAGTCCAGAACAAGGGGCCACAGTTTAAGAATAAGGGGTAGGCCATTTAGAACGGAGATGAGGAAAAAGAAAATTCAGTCAGAGAGTTGTGAATCTGTGGAATTCTCTGCCTCAGAAGGCAGTGGAGGCCAATTCTCTGAATGCATTCAAGAGAAAGCTAGATAGAGCTCTTAAGTATAGCGGAGTCAGGGGGTATGGGGAGAAGGCAGGAACGGGGTACTGATTGAGAATGATCAGCCATGATCACATTGAATAGTGGTGCTGGCTCGAAGGGCCGAATGGCCTACTCCTGCACCTATTGTCTATTGTCGATTGACTGGACCAGGTACCAGAGAACATATGGTGTGGCACCAGATCCAGACTGGACCAAGCAGTCGAGACCGGATAGTGTGGCACCAGACCCAGACTGTACCAGGTAGCAGGGACCAGATTAGGCCAGGCAGCAGAGATCAGGCGCTATTGGACAAGATGTGACAATAGACAATAGACAATAGACAATAGACAATAGACAATAGACAATAGACAATAGACAATAGACAATAGGTGCAGGAGTAGGCCATTCAGCCCTTCGAGCCAGCACCGCCATTCAATGCGATCATGGCTGATCACTCTCAATCAGTACCCTGTTCCTGCCTTCTCCCCATACCCCCTCACTCCACTATCCTTAAGAGCTCTATCCAGCTCTCTCTTGAAAGCATCCAACGAACTGGCCTCCACTGCCTTCTGAGGCAGAGAATTCCACACCTTCACCACTCTCTGACTGAAAAAGTTTTTCCTCATCTCAGTTCTAAATGGCCTACCCCTTATTCTTAACCTGTGGCCCCTGGTTCTGGACTCCCCCAACATTGGGAACATGCTTCCTGCCTCTAACGTGTCCAACCCCTTAATAATCTTATATGTTTCGAACAGGGGTGCAGTACCTCTGGGCAGTTCTTTGTCACAACATGGGTCCAGTACAGTAGTTGTGTGGGCTTAGGTCTGTCACTATAATCCTGGGTGTGTAGCAAGGAACTGCAGATGCCGGTTTAAACCGAAGATAGGCACAAAGAGCTGGAGTAACTCAGCGGGACAGGCAGCACCTCGGGGGAGAAGGAATGGATGAAGGGTCTCGACCCAAAACGTCATTCATTACTTCTCTCCAGTCTCCGTTGAGTTACTCCAGCTTTTTGTGTCTATCTTCACTATAATGCTGGATTCAGTTTCAAAAACTGAACACAAATGATTTGATCAGAACTGCTGGCAAAAGTCGGCATTGTCGTAAGTAAGTTGGTAAGTTCAAACATCATCAAAAATAATCATTACAGGTTAAATAATCCGTAGCGTTATCTGTAAATGTTATGTTAGTTAAATCATTTTTAAGTCTCATTTTACCTTTTAATTACTTACTTTCTATCTATCTCTTTAATCACTGTTTCTACTTTCCGTCCAATCACTCTCTACCAAAATAAAAATTCTTTAAGCTGTAGCTGCCTTGACTCATGCACTAAGCAGTCCCCTCCCCCACCCACTGTCATCCTCCCAGGCAGCTGAACTTTGAGAGAGAGAGCACTTCTAATCTCCCACCACGACTTCAGTCAAAGTCCAACTAAAACCCTGTGGTTCGAGTGTAAACTGCCTTTTAAACTGCAGCCACTATGCTTTTTTTTCCTGCCAGAGTTACAGCAAGACTCCAGGAGACCATCAGTGGAAATACCGGGTGATTATTTTCATTGCTTTCACGTTTAATGGAAGCAGAGATTGTTGAAGGCAGCCAAGTGAACTAACTGCACAGCTGTGAAAGGAAGATAACAGGTTCTTGGAAAGTGGAGCCAATAGAATAGTTCCCAAACAAACCTGTGGAGGACATATTGTGTCTGCTTTTATTCCACCCAGAACACTGTGAACGGTTTGGGTCATTTTATTATTAAAATGACACCCAGATGGTGTAGAAATCAACAACCAGACATTCAGTTTATTGAATATATGAGCCAAAAGGAGGTTTAAACCGAAGATAGGCACAAAAGCTGGAGTAACTCAGTGGGATAAGCAGCATCTCTGGAGAGGAGGAATGGATGAAGGGTCTCTGTGTCTCTCTTCACTATAATACTGCACCAGCTCCAGCTGAATCCATTGACCAAAGCAGATAGGCCAAGAGTCAAGAGTCAAGACAATAGACAATAGACAATAGACAATAGGTGCAGGAGGAGGCCATTCAGCCCTTCGAGCCAGCACCGCCATTCAATGCGATCATGGCTGATCACTCTCAATCAGTACCCCGTTCCTGCCTTCTCCCCATACCCCCTCACTCCGCTATCCTTAAGAGCTCTATCCAGCTCTCTCTTGAAAGCATCCAACGAACTGGCCTCCACTGCCTTCTGAGGCAGAGAATTCCACACCTTCACCACCCTCTGACTGAAAAAGTTCTTCCTCATCTCCGTTCTAAATGGCCTACCCCTTATTCTCAAACTGTGGCCCCTTGTTCTGGACTCCCCCAACATTGGGAACATGTTATCTGCCTCTAATGTGTCCAATCCCCTAATTATCTTATATGTTTCAATAAGATCCCCCCTCATCCTTCTAAATTCCAGTGTATACAAGCCCAATCGCTCCAGCCTTTCAACATACGACAGTCACGCCATTCCGGGAATTAACCTAGTGAACCTACGCTGCACGCCCTCCATAGCAAGAACATCCTTCCTCAAATTTGGAGACCAAAACTGCACACAGTACTCCAGGTGCGGTCTCACCAGGGCCCGGTACAACTGTAGAAGGACCTCTTTGCTCCTATACTCAACTCCTCTTGTTACGAAGGCCAACATTCCATTGGCTTTCTTCACTGCCTGCTGAACCTGCATGCTTCCTTTCATTGACTGATGCACTCGCTGACACCCAGATCTCGTTGAACTCCCCCTCCTCCTAACTTGACACCATTCAGATAATAATCTGCCTTTCTATTCTTACTTCCAAAGTGAATAACCTCACACTTATCTACATTAAACTGCATCTGCCATGTATCCGCCCACTCACACAACCTGTCCAAGTCACCCTGCAGCCTTATTGCATCTTCCTCACAATTCACACTACCCCCCAACTTAGTATCATCTGCAAATTTGCTAATGGTACTTTTAATCCCTTCGTCTAAGTCATTAATGTATATCGTAAATAGCTGGGGTCCCAGCACCGAACCTTGCGGTACCCCACTGGTCACTGCCTGCCATTCTGAAAGGGACCCATTTATCCCCACTCTTTGCTTTCTGTCTGTCAACCAATTTTCTATCCATGTCAGTACCCTACCCCCAATACCATGTGCCCTAATTTTGCCCACTAATCTCCTATGTGGGACCTTGTCGAAGGCTTTCTGAAAGTCGAGGTACACCACATCCACTGACTCTCCCTTGTCAATTTTCCTAGTTACATCCTCAAAAAATTCCAGTAGATTTGTCAAGCATGATTTCCCCTTTGTAAATCCATGCTGACTCGGAATGATCCCGTTACTGCTATCCAAATGCTCAGCAATTTCGTCTTTTATAATTGACTCCAGCATCTTCCCCACCACTGATGTCAGACTAACTGGTCTATAATTACCCGTTTTCTCTCTCCCTCCTTTCTTAAAAAGTGGGATAACATTTGCTATCCTCCAATCCACAGGAACTGATCCTGAATCTATAGAACATTGTCTTATTGTCATGTGTCCCGGATAGAACAATGAAATTCTTACTGAGGTGTAGCTGCAGGAGCAGTGTTTAGTTTAGAGATACAGCACGGAAACAGGCCCTTCAGTCCACCGGGTCCGCGCCGACCAGCGATCCCTGCACATTAACACTGTCCTACGCCCAGTAGGGACAATTTTTACATTTGCCCAGCCAATTAACCTACATACCTATACGCCTTTGGAGTGTGGGAGGAAATCGAAGATCTCGGAGAAAACCCACGCAAGTCACGGGGAGAACGTACAAACTCCACACAGACAGCACCCGTAGTCGGGATCGAACCCGTGTCTCCGGCGCTGCATTCACTGTAAGGTGGCAACTCTACCGCTGCGCCAACCTGTTCCAACTTGATGGCTGGTGAGAAGCAGGTTCAAGGTGCTCTTGGAGTTGCTGTGCTTGCCGATGGTGCGGCCTAGGCCCCTCTCCACTGCTGTGCCAGTCACTGAGTCATTCTCCATACCATTTGGGGATCGAAGATGGTCATGGTGGTCATCAGGTCCCCAGAAGCCAGAGGGGAAGGGGGGGGAAAGCACATCACATAATGCCCCCATCCTGATGGCCACCTTTGTGTGTAGCTTCATCAAGTTGGCTGTAGAATCTTTCTTGCTATTGAGGGCGTGCAGCATAGGTTTACTAGGTTAATTCCCGGAATGGCGGGACTGTCATATGTTGAAAGACTGGAGTGGCTAGGCTTGTACACACTGGAATTTAGAAGGATGAGAGGGGATCTTATCGAAACGTATAAGATTATTAAGGGGTTGGACACGTTAGAGGCAGGAAACATGTTCCCAATGTTGGGGGAGTCCAGAACAAGGGGCCACAGTTTAAGAATAAGGGGTAGGCCATTTAGAACTGAGATGAGGAAAAACTTTTTCAGTCAGAGAGTTGTGAATCTGTGGAATTCTCTGCCTCAGAAGGCAGTGGAGGCCAATTCTCTGAATGCATTCAAGAGAGAGCTAGATAGAGCTCTTAAGGATAGCGGAGTCAGGGGGTATGGGGAGAAGGCAGGAACGGGGTACTGATTGAGAATGATCAGCCATGATCACATTGCATGGCGGTGCTGGCTCGAAGGGCCGAATGGCCTACTCCTGCACCTATTGTCTATTGTCTAGAATCCAAGGACATAATCTTAGATAGCATTAAGTGCTGCTCGAAGATCAACAACTTGATGACTTTGGTGTCCCTGAAATTTGTTGGTTTTCCAGCCTTCACATGATGTCCTTAAAGAAAGGCGGCCACATGGGCCATCCACATGTGCTGAGGGATGACTGAAGCTTGGTGCAGCCGACACAAAGGCTTTGTCATGTCGGACAGTATCTGGATCCTCCTGTCACTAGATGTTGAGAAGCTAAGCCCCTTGTTGAAGTCTTCCCAAACACTTGACATTGTTTCAACCTAGGAGCCCACATAAATGGTAATGATGATGCTCAGGGCGGCACGGTGGTGCAGCGGTAGAGTTGCTGCCTTACAGCGCCAGAGACCCGGGTTCGATCCTGATTACAGCTGCATGGTGTTTGTACGTTTTCCCCGTGACCTGCGTGGGTTTTCTCTAGGATCTCTGATTTCCTCCCACGTTCGAAAGACATACAAGTTTGTAGGCTAATTGGCTTGGTATAATTGTGAATTGTCTCTCGTGTGACTAGGATAGCGTAAGTGTGTGGGAATGGTTACTCGGCCTAGACTCGATGGGCTGAAGGACCTGTTTCTGCGCTGTATCTCTAAACTAAACTAAACTAAACTAAGCAGAATGTGCTAACATTTTCAGAAGGAATGCCTCAGTTTCCTCAGTGTTTCCTCAGAAGGAATGCCTTAATTGACCCAGTCTGAAGAAGGGTCCTGACTCGAGACATCACACATTCCTTCTCTCCAGAGATGCTGACTGGCCTGCTGAGTTACCCCAGCATTTTGTGATACCTTCGAGTTCTACCAGCATCTGCAGTTATTTTCCTACACAATGTCCTAATTGAGATGATTTCATCTGAAGATCTTTACTACTGGAAACGTTCTGACAGGGACAATGATTAATTACCCTTCTATTGGGAAGTATCTTGATTTTGAATATGCAATTGTTTTGAAAGGGGCAACAAGACATCAAAGGGGACGGAGATTAGTTCCCGGAATGGCGGGACTGTCATATGTTGAAAGACTGGAGCGACTAGGCTTGTATACACTGGAATTTAGAAGGATGAGAGGGGATCTTATCGAAACGTATAAGATTATTAAGGGGTTGGACACGTTAGAGGCAGGAAACATGTTCCCAATGTTGGGGGAGTCCAGAACCAGGGGCCACAGTTTAAGAATAAGGGGTAGGCCATTTAGAACTGAGATGAGGAAAAACTTTTTCAGTCAGAGAGTTGTGAATCTGTGGAATTCTCTACCTCAGAAGGCAGTGGAGGCCAATTCTCTGAATGCATTCAGGAGGGAGCTAGATAGAGCTCTTAAGGATAGCGGAGTCAGGGGGTATGGGGAGAAGGCAGGAACGTGGTACTGATTGAGAATGATCAGCCATGATCATATTGAATGGCGGTGCTGGCTCAAAGGGCCGAATGGCCTCCTCCTGCACCTATTGTCTGTTGTCTAATGTATAGAATCAATAATGCTACGAATGTATACAGCAAGTGACTCTTGTGATGAGAATGCAAAGAAAGCTATGCCGTTTAAAAAAATATATCTTGTACATGTTCATATGAATAAAGTTTACTTTGAAATAAATTAAAGCTCCAGGGGACAGGGAGTAGGCCTGTGCCCAGAGAGACCTAATACCTGGAGACTGAGTGTAGTGACAAAGGCGAGCAGTAGTGGAGACAGCAGGTATGGAGAACCAAGCTTATCTCACCTCAGAAATACCATCAACTTCACCATGAGGATGAGGAAAATCTTTTTCAGTCAGAGAGTTGTGAATCTGTGGAATTCTCTGCCTCAGAAGGCAGTGGAGGCCAAGTCTCTGAATGCATTCAAGAGAGAGCTAGATAGAGCTCTTAAGGATAGCGGAGTCAGGGGGTACGGGGAGAAGGCAGGAACGGGGTACTGATTGAGAATGATCAGCCATGATCACATTGAATGGCGGTGCTGGCTCGAAGGGCCGAATGGCCTCCTCCTGCACCTATTGTCTATTGTCTATTGTCTATTGTCACCACACGGGGAACGCACCCCTTGGTGGGGGTCAGAGCACGAACCTCAGCACAAAACAAGTACCACCGTTCACGTAAGCCTTGGGCGTGCTGGCACAGAGCAATAGACTGTGGTAATGCAACTTAAAATCTTCAAAACAATGGACATAAAGGTCACTTCAGTCAATGTGCACAGATGGAAAATTGCTTTTTGATGAGTCGTGATTCAGTTCAGTTCAGTTTAGTTTAGTTCAGTTCAGTTCAGCTTAGTTCAGTCAAGGGTCAAGGCTGCTGTGCAATACTTAGTGCACCTGAGCAACTATCAGCACTGACATTGAGGGCCGCAGGGCCCATTCCAGGGTTGTACTTTACTATGTTCTAGGTATCAGACAGCTGGCTGTCTTCCAGCAGCTCTCCACGGCTATTGGTGACTTCAACTGCCTCGTGCACCGAGGTACAGTGAAAAGCTTTTTGTTGCGTGCTAACCAGTCAGCAGAAAGACAATACGTGATTAAAATCGATCAATTTACAGTGTATGATAAAGGAATAACGTTTAGTGCAAAGTAAAGCCAATAAAGTCTGATCAAGGATAACTGCATCATCAGTGGTCATGGATGGTCTGGCAGGGCCACCAGCAAACCCGGACATCACCTCTTGAGCTACTGATGGAAGGAGTAAAAGATGCCATGTGTCTTGTCTTCAACAACCACGATGAATGGAGCGCCATTTCTGAAGAAGGGTCTCGACCCGAAACATCACCCATTCCTTCTCTCCAGAGTTGCTGACTGTGCCACTAAGTTATTCCAGCATTTTGTGTCTATCCTCAGTTTAAACCAGCATCTGAAGTTCCTTCCTACACACCATGTCAATTCATCTGTACAAGACCGAATGGCTCAGTCTGGACCAAATCATTCATGGTCCAAACAACTGATACCAAGCTGATCTTCAAATCTGACCAGTGTCTCCTTCAGGCCGATTGTCATCCATAGGAAGATGAGGGCGCTGGCAGGGGGAGAAGGAAGATGAACGGTAAACTGACAACCACAGTAAACATCAAGGAACTGAAGAGGGACTATGAACTATGAAGATTCGTTCTAACTCCCTAGTGGGTAGAATTCCAGGAGAATATCAAAAGGTTCTTCATCCTCTGAGGTGTTCAGAAAACAAAAAAGAGTAAAAGTAAAATGCTTCAACTCTAGAAAAGCATGCAGAATCTGATCCTGCTGCAGTAGACAGAGGTGGATACAGAGGAAGAAATCAGAGAGCCTTGCACTTTGCTTGGGAATCTTCTGACATCTCCAGATCTGCAGGCTGCTCCGTGGAGCAAGACGAGGGGGATCTCATGCTACTTCTTCCAAGGGTTCACAGCAGGAGCTCTGTGATCTGGGTCCTTAAGGGAAAGGATGACTTAATAACATCTTCACAGCTGAACAAACTCAGGACCTGCAGATGCCTCCATGCTGGTCTGTACGACAGGAAAGCCAAAGCAGCACAGCCCCCCCAGAACCTCCTGCCCTCTGTCTTGGAGGGTTTCTACGGTGGACAGAGGGAGAGCTGCTAACCCTGGAGGAGCTGACATGGTTCCCTCTTCATGGACACGTTTGTGTGTGATTGCATCAAGCTGCGTGCAGAGCCAGAGTACTCAAACACCCAGTGCACTACACACTGGAGTTCTTCCTGCATCAGCCAGTGACTGCAAATTAATGTGTAGCTGGAAGTGGGATAGTTATGTTCGTTTTTAAGTAATACTAAACCAAGTGGACCTGTTGGGCCCAAACCTCTCCTGCATTGGTGCAGCACCCTCTCCTCCCCCCCCCTCCCCCTCCCCTCCCCCCCCCCTCCCCCTCCCCTCCCCCCCAATCAGAAAGATTGGTAGTGTACGTGTATTCAGGCATTCTCCACATTGCAACAGCTTTTATTGTTAATGTCGTGAGCTTGGCCATTGCATAATTAACAACACGAGACCTTTAAGAATATCTATTGCAATTGTGCAAGGTGGAACAGTCAAGTATTTACATATGTGCAGGTGTGTTCAATTAATATAGACAATCTCATTCACATTGATGAAAAAAAAAGCCGTCTCAATTTTATGGAATATTTTCAGGCACAAAATTTTATTTTATTAAACTTCATAGTTTTGTATTAAGTCTTTCGATTATAATTTTTTGTGGATACATTTATAATGGCAATTGCCTAAGTCACAAACTGCTCAAAATGTTTACTGATTTTATTTCATGTTTATTTTCTTGCCGAATCATCAAATCTTCTCATTCAATTAATTCTAAAATGTCCAATATCATTTATTAAACAGAAGAACCACCATAAATCATCTGACAGACAAGAAGCAGAAACAAAATGTTCAGCCACTTATGGAAAACCAAAGCAAAATTCTTAGGCAAACAAATAAATGCCAAGAGACTGCAAATGCTGAAACTATATCTAATCAGCAATTTAGTTTAGAGATATAGTGGTGGAAACTGGCTCTTCAGCCCACCAAGTCTAGGGAGAGCTGCAATCTCTGTAGTTCTATCCTACACACTAGATACAGTTTACAGAAGCCAATTTACCAACAACATGCAAATCTTTTAGAATGGGGGAGGAAACCAGAGCACCCGGAGAAAACCCACACGGTCACAGGGAGAACGTACAAACACCGTACAGACAGCACCTGAGGTATGGGGATCAAACCCGGGTCTCTACCCCATTTAGAATGATCAGCCATGATCACATTGAATGGCGGTGCTGGCTCGAAGGGCTGAATGGCCTCCTCCTGCACCTATTGTCTATTGTCTATTGCCACTTCCCTGCCTCTTAACACTTCTTTTGCCTTGGGAACTTTTGAAGGATTGTGGTAATTCAATCATGAATAAATAGCCCTGCATAGTGTTTCTCAAATATCAAAACTATTGTGTGACTGTCGAAGTTGTCTTTTCTGTAAAATTAAAAATACTGCTTGTTGGAAATAAAATCTGTGAATTAACATAGAATATTTATGTTCATTTAAAAATAGTTCCAGAGCTTCACTTCAATTAACATTTGAATTACACCTCTAAGAAAGCTATGTCAATAGTAAAACAAGTATTAAAACAGAACACAGATTTTATACACTGTGGAATACCAATCAAAAGGCTTCTTGTGTCATTTAATCGTTCCTATAACCAAAGATAAAGAATGATGCCTTTACATAGTCCATTTATACTAGTGAAATTATCGTACAGGTGCATAATCATTGTATGTGCTGAAACTGATGTACAAAAGCTTGATCCAAAAGGCATTCCATGAGGAAGTCCTTTAAGAAGCTGAGACTCAGAGAGCTTGAAAGAATTATAAGGAAAATTCTAGATCTTGGATCCTGGGCAATTGAAAGTATGAGGCTAATGTTGGAACAATTTAAAGTGAGAGGGAAGACTTAGAACACAAAAAAAAACCCATAGAATTCCAAAGATTGTAGCTTTGGAATATGTTAGAGGGGTAAAAATGGATTAAAGCCATCAATTGCTTTGAAAATAAGGCTCGGGAATTTAAAGTTAAGGTTGGCCAAAAAGCCAGAATAAATCAATGAGTACTGTAATGATAGACAAATGAAATTAAATGTGAGTAAAGATCAAGGCTGCAAAGCTTTGGGTGAGTTTATATTTACAGATGCAGGATTATAAAATATTAGTTGAGAAAGCTTTGGAATAGTTGTGTGTGTAAAATAAGGATAAGGATGAGCAGTGGGTAATGCAACATGAAAGCATTTCCCAGAGGTAAATTGGATGGTAATTTAGTGAACAATTTTATTAAAGAACAGGCAGCAAATGACCTGAATTTGCTATTGGTGTTAATCATAAATGCAGTCTCAGGCTATTGTCCTAATTCTAAACCTCCTGTTCATTGACATACAACCAAATTCATTGGTATCATCAAAATACTTGATAACAGCACCGATAGTGATCATCTTCTCATTCCGAGAAGGATGAAATGATTGCCTGTTTAAATTGTATGATCTATTAAAGAAATGAAAATTCCTTCTGGGTTATCAAGCAAGGTGATTATTTATTGAATTTATCACAACTGCACTTGAATATATTTGATTGATTCACCCTGTTTTCACTTTAGCCTGCTTGAAAGCAGAATAAACTAATCCGATAAAAGTGTCCTGCCTCTTTTGTGCTTGTAAAGAATCTTTATAAATGAGTTGGAGAGCTAATTTCTGACAGGTATGCGCCAAAGTAAACAATCTTCCTAATTTACATTTATATTTTCACTTTGGCTAAGGGACACAATTAAGAAATGGAAAACCTTATTCCTCCACTAAATTAGGGCCTGTCCCACTTAGGCGATTTTTAAGGTGACTGCCGGCGACTGTCATAGTCGTAGCAGGTCACCGTAAAACCGGCGACTGGACCCCCCTACGACATGCTACAACAACCTACCACCTAGTCGAAGTCAAGCTACCGACAACTGGTGACCCAATCGTCGCGTGTAGGATGTCCACCTATGAACGCACCTACGACAACCTACGATAACCGAAGTCAACCTACGTCCAATGTATCAAATGTTGCATTATTGTGCACAAATCACATATATAAATTCAATATTTATTATTAGAAAATGCAGAAGAAATATTTACCAGATATTATCCCCAACTTAAACATCAACTAGGCCGAAACCAAGCGTCTAATTATTGACTGTTTCTCTTTTCACATATACTGCTTGACCTGCTGTTTTTCCAACATTTTCTGTTTGTATTTCAGATTTCCAGAATTTGCAATTTTCATTAACTCATAACTTTTGAACTCAACAGAACTGTAGTACATTTAAAAAAATAAACTTTGGTAGCATCAGCGTGCAACATTAAACTATATTGAAAAGAAATTGCTCAATAATTTATACAAATTTATACAAATTTATTTATACAAATTTATACAAATTTATTTATACAAATTTATACAAATTTATTTATACAAATTTATACAAATTTATACGTTGATACAAATTTATACAAATTTGCCATTTTTCTTTTGTTTTTTTGTTGCATGAAGTATAAGGCTCCATGTTTCCAATAGAAAGATAATGGATGGAATCTGGGAATTGAGTCCAAAAATCATATACCAAATCGGAGCAATAGACAATAGACAATAGACAATAGGTGCAGGAGTAGGCCATTCAGCCCTTCGAGCTAGCACCACCATTCAATGTGATCATGGCTGATCATTCTCAATCAGTACCCCATTCCTGCCTTCTCCCCATACCCCCTGACCGCTATCCTTAAGAGCTCTATCTAGCATAACTACTTCAACCAAATAAACCACCTCAATTGCCTGGTCTAAGTCAAATAAATTCTAATGTCGTTAACCAACCGTAAAATGGAACACGTTATCTGGCCCTTTTTTGGATTCCTGTCATTATTGTATTCCAAATGCAGCATCTTTCCCACTGGTAAGACAATGATCTGTTTTTTTTTTGCAAAGTATATCTTTATTTGCTCAGCAGCAAGGTACACAAGGCGATTGAACAGCAATCTCTTGTCACTGATTTCAACCGACTTGTTAAACTGCAAATTTTCACAACATCTTTGTCAGCTTTGGGAGGGAATAGAATAAAAATACCATTAGCCGATTACTGGACAAATTGCCAAACAGATTCAGCAAAGAGTAAGCGGATCAATAAACAGAAACAATGACACATTGTACATACGATGACAGAACAACATAAAGTCATATGTGAAGTAAGCCCATCTGCAAACTCTGTTCTCCCAAATAGTCCATTTCAGTGCTTACATTTCTATGGACCCTCATGGTTGGCATTGACTTAAATATTCCTCTTTGGAAAGCAAAATCATAATGGGATTACAAATTGTGCCAGGCGTAGAGTTTCAGGACATTGCAATTTACATGAAAATATTTTGCTAACTAGCCATAGTGTCTATATAGGAGATTCTTTCTCAACCTCTCACATTCTTTTTCTCTTTCTCTCTCTCTCTGTGGTATCAATAACCAAAGTCTGTAGTTTCTTTTTTGGCTCTGGTTTATTTTCACCCACATGTTTAGACCCTAATGTTGTATCCTTATTGTTTTGATGTGTTTATGCTTTATTCTTAATTGTTAACTGTATGTTTGTGTTGTCATTTGTGAGCGGAGCACCAAGGCACATTCCTTGTACATGCACATACATGGCCAATAAACTTATTCATTCATTCATTCATCTTTAGATGGAATGACTGAGAAATAATCTACCAGGATATGAAATATCCAACCGTACATCACACGAATTCAAACCGAAATGATAACGAAAACAAAACTCACAAATGTTTAATTTTGAATTGGTTTCTCCTGCTAGCCATCTTGGATGTAAGTTCCGATATTATGGGCTTTTCTATCAAAATAAGCATGCCAATGTTCTCTGGGTGAACCTGTACAGTTAACACAAAATGGTACCTGCAACTGAGATATGAAATGCTTTTGAAGTTCTAATGTTTTTGGTTCTAGGCAGTGAGACATTTAAGATATATTAAAAACAAAAGCACTTTGCACCTAACATAAAAATAACATTATTTACCATTTTGCTTTTTGGTTGCTTGTCCGGTGAAAAGATAACGGACGGACATACACAGATAAAGATCAGGGAAGCACACCAAGTCAGAGCAAAATCACTTCATCAAAACAAAATACCTTCATTGTGCATGTTCACTGATCATAGCAAACCAATTTTAAAAAACAGCATATTGTGATCTTAGTAATAAGTTCACAGGTAAATTAAAATATTTAAGTTTATTGTATAAGTTCATTTTCCACTGTCAATAGTAAAAACAAAAGTCAGTCTACATGTAAGATGGTGTAAATCTTTCGTTTGGAAATCTCCTACAATTTGCTAATTGTAATGTGATAAAAAAATGTTCATCTTGATGTGTTGGATATAAAAATGAACCAGTTCTGTATTCAAGCAGAATGTGCGGGTGTATTTATTCTGCAGCAGTTGAGAAAGCATTTGTTTACAGTTTTTAATTCTCAGTTAAATATTTTGATCATGAATTGCAGATTATTATTCCAAAATTGGTAGTGGAATGACACACTGAATACTTGCTAACCTTGCAGTTTTGTAAAATTTAGAATTTAAAATAGTTATTGATCCAATTACAGTATGCCATGTCAAATTTTGTCACACCATTGCAGAAGAAATCAACTCTGCTCATTGATAAAAATATTAAATGTTGAACAATCAATGTTAAAAATTTCCTTCTAAATGACATTAATAATTAGACATTTCTGATGCTTCATCTTTATTAAACAATAGAGTACATATTGACTGTTCATATCAAATACTGTAGGTGTAAACCTTTCACTTAATATGAATATGATATGACAGTAACTTTAAAATTACAGCAAGTGACTTTAAATGCTGGTCTTATGGTCTGTGAATAAACTATTAAGTACACAACTCTACTATCAGCTTCAGAACTAACCAATGTTCAGAGTTACTCAGGGATTCTATACATTCTCTTGAGTATCTGTAACCTTCAGGTCAATAGTTTACTGCTTTAGCTCTGGGCTGTAAACAATATTTATATTATTCACTGAAATTCACATGATCCCATTCTAAAACAAGTAACATTTGACAATGTCCTCTGACAATGGAGCACAGGAAATGTTAACAAATTGGAATTTTCCTTCCACCCAGAATTTGGTCATCCTGCAGAACAACTCCACACGTGGGAGGTCACAACTATCAGTTACGCTGTGACTATTTTGTTTTATGCAAGGACCCGACGAAAAAGAGCAGAACCCTTTTTCTCTCTACAGAACCGAAAGTCTGACTTTACGTGAGTCAGATAGGAATGTACTTAGCGCAAAAATTGAGACACAGGATCAAAAGAGAGGTCCGTTTAAAGGATTATTTTGCATGGACGAAGAAAGCACTCGCTGTGTGGTTTATATCTGGATTGGGAATAATGGAAAGATAAGATGACCTATGACAGTGCTAGCGCCAACTCTATCTTTGCTCGTTCTCATTGTTTACCTCCCATGGAACATGGGGAGATACGATATTCCGTTTAGTTATATATATATATATTTGGACTTAGTCAGGAAATCTGCTTATTATATTTCAGCCAACGATGAAGAACAGATTTAAACGTAGGCCATCTTTTCACACAGAGACAATGTAAATACAAATCCCTGGGTCAAAAAGACTTTTAATTGATTTGTACTACAGATCATTGAAAATGTCGACGAAAATTTTGCAAGATAAATACTATAGCTTTGAGTAGCCCCAAAGTATCCCCGAAATCTATACTGTAGCGTTCTGTAGTAGCCTCTACAAGGACTTGAAAAAAGTTGCATTATGATTATCAAATTAAAGTTTACAAATTAAAGTTAATATTCATTTTTCAGGAACAGTCGACTGCCCTATAGTGAATGTTTCCTTTTTTTTTTTAAAACACCCGTACTTTCTTTTAATTATTGTATTTCCCCCCAACGATTGTATGTATGTTTGAATCGTCCTTTTTGTGTTGAAATCTAAGTAACCTTTGCATGGGTTTTTGTAAGTAACGAAATTCTACCTGCGGCTGTATGCGGGAATTAGAAATTATTAGATACCGCAGCCTGACCCGAAATGTCACCCATTCTTTTTCTCCGGAGATGTTGCCTGACCCGCTGAGTTACTCCAGCACCTTGTGTCTCTCTTTAGTGTAAACCAATATCTGCAGTTCTTTATTTCTAGATTTTAATTTACTATTCTGTTGACCCATAAAGAAATAGTGATTCTACCATCGATGACAATATAGCTCCTCTTTGATTCCCCCCTCCCTCCCACACACACGAAAATCTTCGTTAAAATGTTCAAATTTAATGAATCTATATTAAATTCTCCAGTCCTCTTCAAGCAATATATAAAAGCGACATCAACCTTCTATATAATGCTGTCGTATGCTGTTTCAAAAGCTCAAAGGAGAGGGAGACCATCTGATTCCAAAGGCGGATCTTTTGATTTCACTCACTCTTTAATATTAAACTGTCCATCCGCTATTTGGTGGCGTTTCGGATCGAGGTCCTGCATCAGGACTGATGCAATTTATCGATCCAAAAGGTCGACGTTCGTGTGCCTTCACGAATGCTGCTTGATTCGCTGAATTCTTCCAGCAGTTTTATTTTGCTGCAGATTCCAGCCAGCAGCTGCAGTCTCTTTATATCACCAGATACTGTTTTTCTTTCAACTGAGGAAGCTTACATACATTATATTTGTAACTGAAAACAATCCCACAGAAAGAAAAAAAAATCAGTTAATGCTAGAAATCTGAAATAAATGCAGAAAATACAATGGATACTCAGCAATGTTAGAACGATTCTATTATGACATGAGAAATAAAAAGAATAAGTCACAAACATGGTCTACCTAAAATATTTTCAATAAAGGCCTGTCAACAATTATTTGCATTGAATATGTCTGTGTTTTGTTTCGATAAATGCACCACGCAAAATAATTATTAATTGATTACTAGTTTAAATTTACCAAGTACGTACTCGTCCATGCTTCTTTCTCGGTGAAAGTTAACACCGAAATTTAGCTGATTTTAACATTTCTAACTTAAAGCCTCCAAGGACATTCCATAATCGAAGAACTTAGGAGCAATCGTGTGAAGGGAGGAACTGCAGATGCTGGTCTAAACCGAAGATAAACTCAAAATGCTGGAGTAACTCAGCGGGACAGGCAGCATCTCTGGAGAGAAGGAATGGGTGACGTTTCGGGTCGAGACATTTCTTCTGACTTCAGAAATCATATTCTCTACAGATTTAGAAACCTTGTTTCCTTATTTTTCTTTAAAGGACCAAACATCACTCATGGAAATAAATCTTTTGCTGTACCACCGATCAGAACCACCACAAACACGTGATTTTCAAAGGTGAATCTATAACGGAACTGGTGACTCAAACTGACCCCAATTTCAGCCTTGAAAAATAGAATCTAAGGCATTTTTCGATACGTTGAATAGTAATATATTATTTTCATTTTAAGTGTATTAAACTTCAAGGGGGGGGGGGGGGGGGGGGGCGTGACGATTTAGGGTCTAGCCGAAAAGCAATTTATATGAATGCAACGTTTTTTGTTTTTAGTGGAGTCAGCCATGATCCAAATTTTATTTGGTAATGGACAATGGAAGAGGATAACTAATGTCTTCCATCATACTTCCTTCATAAGAAAGGCGTTCAGAAAATGGTATGGCTCTCCCATATTTCGCTCTTCCGTGGTTTTTTTAATGCCAACACCTCTGTTGTTATTTTTGCTTTGAGATATTGGTTGCATGTTTAATTAAAAACAAAGAATGTAGCCAAGCTGTGAAACTGAGCATCAGAAATTCCTTCATACAAAACCACCTATATTTGATGTATTTATTTCAGCATCAACTGTGTCACGTCGACTGCACTGAACAACAGAAGAATTAATGTAAGAAAATAACTGCAGATGCTGGTACAAATCGAAGGTATTTATTCACAAAATGCTGGAGTAACTCAGCAGGTCAGGCAGCATCTCAGGGGAGAAGGAATGGGTGACGTTTCGGGTCGAGACCCTTCTTCAGACTGAGTCTGAAGAAGGGTCTCGACCCGAAACGTCACCCGGAATTCCTTCTCTCCTGAGATGCTGCCTGACCTGCTGAGTTACTCCAGCAGTCTGAAGAAGGGTCTCGACCCGAAACGTCACCCATTCCTTCTCTCCTGAGATGCTGCCTGACCTACTAAGTTACTCCAGCATTTTGTGAACAGATGAATTATTTATCTTTTGCAACACTTTAGATCATTCCTTTAGAAAATAGGTGCAGGAGGAAGCCATTTGGCCCTTCGAGCCAGCACCGCCATTCATTGTGAAGCCACTGTAATTTCGAAAGGGAGACAACATTATTTTATCTGAAAATTAGCAAAATATCTTCATTTCACTAATTTGATCGCATTGGCAGAGATTGTATGTGATCAGTCCTTCCTTATCTTATTGCATCTAAAACGGTGTGAATGTAAATCAAAATAATGTATTCGGGAAACATTACCTTCTATTCATTACCTTGTGGGCAGCACACTAACCGCAATTTATTTTAAAACGAGCTTTGCTCCGAATATATGATTTTGATCACACGAATATGTGCCTTCTTGGAAGCATTAGAAGAGTTGCGATATTTTCCAGATGTACTTTCCGTGAAGTTTAGCAAATTAGAAAAGAGAAACACATCTTGCAAGATGATTTAAAAAAATGATAGCCGCGCTATCAATATACATTGCTAATCTGAAGTTCGATAAATCATTGGGATGCAATAGTTTTAATTATTTATTTCATTTCAAAACGTTAACAGTCATATTTCAGCTCACTAATATTTTTTAAAACGTGGCTACACAAAACCTGGCGCCAATCAACAGTAATCTTCAGACCAAGCAGCGAAAAGCAAATGTCATTGGTTTTCAGGTCATTTATGGAAGTGTTTCACTGTTCAATATTGGCTCCCTCGCTGAATCATTTTAGTAACACAAATGAATTAAGGATAGCGGAGTCAGGGGGTATGGGGAGAAGGCAGGAACGGGGTATTGATTGAGAATGATCAGCCATGATCACATTGAATGGCGGTGCTGGCTCGAAGGGCCGAATGGCCTCCTCCTGCACCTATTGTCTATTGTCTATTGAATTGTACAACGATTGGGTTTGAAACTGATTTGTCACTGGACAGCTTTGTAACATGAATGTCGATGTAATAACTGTTGTCCTGTTGAATCGGGAGGTCTGCTTTGCAAAAGCGTTTTCTTCACATTAAAAATCAGGTTAAAATGTACATTTTAATGCAACGTTCGTCTGCCTCCTATCGAATAAATACTGCATGAAACGCACAATTATCGTCATCGTTCGGGATGAAGAAATGCGAACGTTTCTCGGAAAACATCTCAAAAATCTAATTTTGTTATCGCATGATTCGCGCGTCAATGACAGAATAAAATAATAAATGATGGATTGGATTGTGCTCAGGCGTACTGTAAATTATGGCGAGAGTGTGGATTTGTTGATGTTATTTTCCTTTCTTCTCTGTAGCCTGTTAAAACGCGAGAGAGCTCTGGGATGGGGAGACAGTGCGGCGTCCAACATTAATTCCTGTGTGCCATGCTTTATCAGAGGAGAACACACACACAGCTTGTTCTGTTTAGCTCAGTCACCTCATCACTCTTCTACTGACCGCGGGCACAGCACCACAATCTTTAACACTCGTCTTGGAAAGCGGCGCACTGTAAGAAAGTGTCTGACACTCACTCAAAACCGGTGCAAAATCCCCAGCCTTCGTCTTCTGCGAAAAAAAAATAACCGACCACCTCCCAAACACGGGAAAGCATTCCCACCCCCACCCCCAAATCGTTCACAACGCGAAACAATCGGAATGAAAACCGACCAAATAATCATTCGGCGAACAATTCGCATTCAAGCTTTGGAGATCGTGCAATCTTTTCCTGCCGTTCTACACTAACCTTTACACAGTCAAACAAGTACTGAAAGAATCCAACCACATTTGCCATTTAGAGAACAAAGTGTAAAACTCTCGGACTTATCTGAGAAACAAGCTATTCAGTAAAAAAAAAATCACGAGAAATGAATACTTTAAACGTGTCAGCGGTACATGACGCAAGGATATTCTATACAGCTTTTCAAAAACACAACTATGCTTTAGATGAAGAAGGGTCTCGACCCGAAACGTCACCCATTCCTTCTCTCCTGAGATGCTGCCTGACCCGCTGAGTTACTCCAGCATTTTGTGAATAAACACCTTCGATTTGTACAGCATCTGCAGTTATTTTCTTATGCTTTAGATGAGTTATCTCTATGACAAGCCGACTAACCACACGGAATGAACTCATAAAATAAACCTGTATGTAAGTCAAGTGCACAATTGAGGCATTTAGGGTGAACTATTTTTGATTGTAGAACAAGCTGCCCTGTTATGTGAGCATGTTCGTGTTATGTGAACTCACACACACACACGCACACACACACACACACACACACACACACACACACACACACACACACACACACACACATATGTACAATATACCAGATCTATGCAGTTATTTATATTAGTTGCAAAACACACGTATTCCATCAATTTTAACACGTAATCCTGGACTATTTCCTGAACACGATTATCATTGAGCTCAGTTTTCGATACTGCAAAAACGGTGACATAAATTTCCCTTGTAAAAAAATATTATGCTTCAAACCATAGACAAAGTCTGTTCTATTTTCATTCTTACTAAAGGAGACACGCAAAACATCGGCTTCGAAAATATTGTCACCCACAACTTAAAACGTGTGTTTAATCGCCATGGTGATTATTTGACTATTTGTTTATTTCAATTTGCATTCTGCCGGTTGTGCAGTTTGGGCAATGAACACGGGGGAGTAAATTATCACTTACTTTTAAGGTTCAAAGAAGGATCCCCTGGCAAGTCAATGGAAGGTGTCAGGCCCCCTGACGCCGAGATGGTTTAGCTAAATCGATAGACCTTTTGCAAATGATTCTAATCCAGTCGCAGACAAATTAACAGGGCAGACTATTAATTAATTAGCTCTTCTCGTGCAGCCAGCAGCGATACAAAAAAAAAGATTTTAACTCCCTCGTACGTACGGATTTTACAGAACTGATAACGAAATCAAACGCATGTCTCTGTTGTTGGATAATGGCAACCACATTGCTAACCACTTAAGACTCACAATTAAACACCCGCATTGCCAGAGATACGATGGCGCTCGAATATCGATATTTCTCAAAGAGTAACGGCAGTATCGATCGGGTTGTGTGTGTGGGATATGCCAGCGAGAAATGGAGAGATAACTGAATTGTTGCTTTTAATACGCCAGGCTAGCCGCAAGAAGGGAGTAGCGAGACCGGGCAGTTCTTGCAGAGCAGACTAGACAATATTGTGTGCGATTGGAATAAGACTCAACACTTTGAGGGGATGTGTGACTCTGAATCTGGGTTTGCATTGAGAAAGTGTCATTGTCGCGGTTTGTAGTCAGCCCGGGTCTGAGTTTTCACGCGTGGAAAGAGGGTGACGGGCTAATTTGCTTTCCAAAGGGGTTTCCACAGTTGTCTTTAACCACCCCCTTCTTCCCTCTGATTCTAACAACTGTTCACCGGGGTGAAATAAATGGATATCCAGTTAAAAGGAAAACAAGTGATCTTGTAACGACCTCCTTTAGTGAAACTGTACCTCTTTAAAAGTTCCCTTTTCATTTTAATCCTTGCATTTATAGATCTGTGTGCGGCGAATATCGCTCGAACGCTGGCTAAGATTGATGAAAGAAATCTTGAACTGCGCACCTGAAACTCAGAGCAACCATTTTCAAGCGGGCAACGTGTCTGTGCGGGGAAGGCACCCGTCCTTTTGTAAGACAATGCAGGCAAGGTAGTGTTTAAGCTGTGCCCACCTAACGTTGCACATTGTGCCCTCAAGGGTATCCGTTGCAATCCGTTTGGGTTCACGCCCAAAAGTGACTGAATTCATCACACACGACAGGTGGAATGAGTGTTTATCAGCATCGTCTCATTGATTTTCCTGCACCAACGCGTTATAATGTATGTACGTCTTTAATTTAAAAAAATGTCTATGTTGGTGTCACATTCCTGTCTTTGAATGTAGTCCGCCGTGCTTTTAGTTGGCGCGTTAATGCCGGAGTTCAAAGGCTCTGCTGTTCCCTCTCCACTCAATCATTTTCACATTCTATCCCCAGCTATCTTTTTTTTTTGTGTGTGTGTGTGTGTGTGTGTCTGGCACCCTGTCTCTGATTGCTTCAGTCTTGCCGTCTCTACCTATCTGCGAGACTGGAGATATAAACGAGAGACGTGCGGTCCAGTCCAGTCCAGTCCAGTCCCATCTGCGGGGCCAGTTTCGCTAGGGTCATGCTGTTTGTTGGGGCTGGCACCAGGGTGGAGGCGCTGCGGAGTCCGTGTCTAAGTCAGCACCGTGTGAATCCAATCAGGATCTCCAGTTTTCCAGTGAATTGTGTTAAAGGCGCTGCCTCCTCTCAAATAGCTCAACGGAGAGCAAAGGCGCGCACTATCCCGCTCGGCACCCAGACATACTGGTCTTAAGACACACTGGACTTCTGCAAACACCTGACTGATGATGGCAAACCACCGTTAGGTCGGCACCTTACTTTTTCCTAACTTCTTTCTGATGCTCGATGGACTGCTTCAAGTGTAACATGACGGCCACTGGATGATTTTGTGGTTATTTATCGTGCCTTTGGCTCTTATCTATTATATTTCTTATCTCGGGATTATCTTTCTCTAGTCTGGCGTAACTAAGACATATTACTTACTGTTCGCTTTGAGCTCTATCTGTATCGATGTATGGTTTCTGTTGTGATTTCTGACCAGTTTATCTTTTTGAAACCTTCGACGTTTTGGGAATCTCAATTGCTTTCTAATTCGCAAGTCTTGGGTTTGTCTTTCGGTTGAGCGGGGACACTTGGGATTCCGACTCGTGCTTGATATAGTCAGTGGGTTTATCTCGTTTTATAAGTCGATGTCTTCATATAGCACAGCGCTAGGGGGGTGGGGGAACGGCTTTTCACTGGGGACCGAGGCTGCAGTATGTTCTGTCACACGCTTGGATTGCGAACTCGGCTCGAAAGGAATGCTAGAAATCTCTTAAACTTAACATTTAAAGGCAGGGGTTGGGGTGGCTACCGTCTAAAGACCTCTGCTCGTAAACCAGGTGGGTAAACGGCGATGTGTGGGAGATTCTACAGCTACATAGTCTCTCTCTCTCTCTCTCTCGCTCTCTCTCTCTCTCTCTCTCTCTCTCTCTCTCTCTCTCTCTCTCTCTCTCTCTCTCACACACACACACACACACACACACACACACACATTCATCCTCTCCGTTAACTTTACGATCCGTTTAGCTTTTCACTGTTGTTTTTCAACTCGCCTATCTTCCGTGTAAGTAGGTGAGGGGCTGTGACATTTTATAAGCAATCTCCTGGCGCGGCTGGTTTCACCACTGCCCGGCAGTTTCTGTTCCTGTTTTGAGCGGCAGTGAATATTCTCTCGGGCCAGCGGAATAGGCCGCCAGTAACTATTTCATGGTCAACATCAGGAGACAAAGTTTAGAGAAATCGGAGGTTTTTAATTCACAAAATGCTGGAGTAACTCAGCGGGTCAGGCAGCATCTCGGGAGAGAAGGAATGGGTGACGTTTCGGGTCGAGACGCTTCTTCAGACTGATTCTTTAGAGAAATCGGATTACTTTGAATGGTCCGTGAACTTTACAGTGGTGTACTCTCGGGAATCTTTCGATTGAATCACACAGGGCAGTCTACACGAAAGGGATAGACCGACCCTAGGTGACCTCTGCCTCTTGCGTCAATGGTCCTTCAACTCTTTACCTATTTTATCAAATTGCATTGTACTGAAAGAAAACACTCAGAATTGTTCGGGGAGTTTGTTTTGCAAGAGGTATTTAAGTGTCTGATGCCTCGTTTGTCTCCTGGGCGTCAGAACGATAAAAAGAGATTCGAGTTAATTTAATTAACAGGGAACCCGAGAATGGCTATCTTGCTGTGTGTATTCTTCTCCCCCCCCCCCCTCTCTCTCTCTCTCTCTCTCCCCCCTCTCTCTCTCTCTCTCTCTCTCTCTCTCTCTCTCTCTCTCTCTCTCTCTCTCCTGCCCCCCGTCTCTCTCTCTCTCTCTCCCTCTCCCCCCTCTCCCCTCTCTCTCTCTCTCTCTCTCTCTCTCTCTCTCTCTCTCTCTCTCTCTCTCTCTCTCTCTCTCTCTCTCTCTCCCTCCCTCTCCTGCCCCCTCTCACTCACTCCCCCTCTCTCCCTCTCTCTCTCTCTCTCTCTCTCTCTCTCTCTCTCTCTCTCTCTCTCTCTCTCTCTCTCTCTCTCTCCCTCTCCCTCTCTCTCTCTCCCTCTCCCTCTCCCCCCCTCTCTCTCTCCTGCCCTCCCCCCTCTCTCCCTCTCTCTCTCTCTTTCTCTCTCTCCCCCTCTCTCCCTCTCTGCCATTGATCCTTTACGCTCACAGTCTATTTGTTTTTGGGTCATTCTCTAGGACTGCACTTTGGCGTTTGGACTTCTCGGTATCTGGATGGACCCGAATGAACCCGACTGGTCAAACGTGGCAAAGCACCTCGGACCAAACGGCCTAAGCTCACCTCCCGACCAGCCTTACCTAAAGTTTACTTGCCGCCACCACAGCAGCGGAGGGGAAGGAAGCTCGGGTTCAGAGGAAGGCCTGAGATTAGCGCCTCCAACTCTGGAAAGTGATAGGAATCAGCTCCTGCAGCGGAGGGCAGGAGACGCCTTTGGACATTCTTCACACGAACTCGCCACCTTCATCGCCGACCTGGATCAAACGGGCAAACTCTTTCTGCCCCGAGGAATAAAAAGGGAATTTGTGACACATCCATCGATTGAAATGTACCAGGGTTTGCCCGTGGCGTCGGTGCAGGGCCCGGGCGCCTACCCACACGACGTCCCGAGCAACTTCATGCACTCCAGTACAAGTTCTCCCGTCTACGTCCCCACCACCAGGGTCGGCTCCATGATCCAGACTATCCCCTATCTCCAAGGCGGCGGTTCCAGCCAGCAGAGTCACCCCGTTGCCAACCACTCGGTCTGGACTCAGCCTGTGACGGAGAGCTCGACCTACAGTTCCAGCAGACCACACGACATGGTTTCCAGCCGGTTCTCCTTTTCCCCCAGCCCCCCCATCTCCAACGGAGCCGCTCGAGATTCTGGCTACAGTAACAGTCTGAACGGCAGAGATCAGTACACCAGACCACTTAATGGATCTTATCCCAGCCCATACGCTTCTTACGTTGGGCCCCAGCTGGCTTCGGCTTGGACTGCCACAGGTTCCTTCGAGAACCCTATGCTGCAGAGTTTGCAAAGCAGACCCACAAATATACCTGTTCGGGGACCCAATGGAGGTAAGTCGCCCTCTGTGTGCTAGACAACTACACTCGTGTTGTATTATGGCCAACATCCGTGTATATATATATTCCCCCCCCCCCCCTGTGGGTGACTAAATCTCGTCCAAAAAACTTGTTTTTTGGATGACAAATAAAGATATCCTGAATCCTGCTGCAGATGCTGGTTTAAACCGAAGATAGACACAAAATGCTGGAGTAACTCCGCGGGACAGGCAGCGTCTCTGGATAGAAGGGAAAGACATCAGTCTGAAGAAGGGTCTCGACCCGAAACGTCGCCCATTCCTTCTCTCCAGAGATGCTGCCTGTCCCGCTGAGTTACTCCAGCTTTTCATGTGTCTATCTCGTGTAGACCTGTTCTCTCTTACATGGTCATGTCTGATCAACATTGACATCCTGAAATCGAGAGCGTTCCTTTTTAACTTTCACAGTGGTAGTTTTGTGCGTCGCTCCGGCTTTGTGAAACCGAGTGGCCTTTGGATGCGGTTTTCCAGCCACTCGTCACGTTGTTGCGTTTGTCAGGAGTGGTTATCGTGTAGGAATTTTTATCTTTATTTTTAACAAGCAGCGAACGAAATTCTGTACTGGCCTTTTAGCTTCGATACTACTACTTTAAGCCTTGATGCTGTCGGACCACAGAGGCTCAACAGTATGTAGGCTGACAATCTACAGTATGTGACTGCAGAGAAATCCGTGTGCATCGTACAACAGAAGTTGGCATCGTGTACACAGCGTGGCCCAAATCAACAAAAAATCACATTAATTGACATGTGGTGTAAGAAACTAATTGCAGATGCTGGTACAAATCGAAGGTATTTATTCACAAAATGCTGGAGTAACTCAGCGGGTCAGGCAGCATCTCAGACGAGAAGGAATGGGCGACGTTTCGGGTCTCGGCCTGACCTGCTGAGTTACTCCAGCATTTTGTGAATAAATACATTAACTGACATAATCCGCACAAAATCCAAGTTTAGTATTTTGAAGACCAGTTCATTTACGTACATTTAATTCACTGAGAATGTCCATCTCAATAAGATAGACATACCGCCAAAGGCTGCAGATTTATGTTACTGCAGCTGATAAACTTTGATAATATTGGAGCACATTCAAGGGGGAAAAAGAGCATAGCAAAATGCATTTTTAAAAGTCCGCGACACCACCTAAATGGCCAGACGCGACAAGAAAGACCACCGGGTTACATTTCCTAGACACAAGCAATAATTTTGAAATACACAATGGAGAATCCTACAAAGACGGCAAAAAAAATAAATCAAATTAGCAGTTGATTTAGCTGGCGAATTCACACGTCAAATAACTCGGTAGTGTCAATTAATGTTGCCAAATAAACGCAAACGACAACATGGACAATTAACTGTATGAACTTGTACGCTTGTTTCATTTTTGATGAATTCACAAATGTCACAAACTCGCATTGAAATATATTTGTGTTGGGAGATATCGGTTGTTAAGTGACTTTATTTTAGTAGACACGCGGAATTTTAAGACCCCGCTTACACATCGATTGATAGCCATTGAAAAAACCCCGCCTATTCTGGTAAACGAGGTTAATAATTTTAATCAGAGGAATTTCATCATTTTCACCCAATATCCGTGTATTTGGTGAACTTTGAATTCCCTCTATATAATCTCAGGAATTGCGTTTCTGATTAATTCCTACTGCTCCAAAAAGGCCGATCGGCCCATCGAGTTGATGTCGACTCTCACGTACATCGCAGTCAGTGTCATTCTCCTACTTATTTCCATGTAACATTACTCTAATACTCATGGGAATCCTATTAATCTGGATCCTAATCATAGGTGCGTCGTATACTGGAACCGACGCCAATTTAGACTAATTTATTGTATTAAATGATAATATTTTAGGAGTGTGAGCACGTTCGCCTTGCAGAAGTCCAATGAAGGCTTTCAGAAGTTAAGGACACGGGTTGCTGTTATGGGAGTCCGTACAAACACGTACAAAATCTATTTTCTAGTCCATCGAGTTGCAGCAAACGGATCTGAAATGTTACTGTAGTACTGGTATCATATTCCGACTTTTAAAGGCATTTGTTTTTACCCCAACATGATTCTCAAATCAGGACAAGGTGAGTCTAAATCGCATAAAACCCATCCGGCCTTGCAAACAGACTTTTTTTAAAAATGCCCACCTTTTCAGACATGCCTGGCAAAATTGAACTACAATGGGAAATATTGTAGTGAAATGAGCTCCTAGAGGGAGTTATTATGTCAGTGGTAACAGCGAGTGCATGCCAGTTCACCGCCAACAGAACAAGATAACAGATATTACAATAAAAGGAATAAGCGTTCATCCCCGTTGCCCATGCGAACAGGCAATACAATAAAGTATTTCAAGTTAACCAGATTAAAATAAAGAGGACAGTGTGGAACTTCCATCTGCATTCATTTATTCACAAAATGCTGGAGTAACTCCGCAGGTCAGGCAGCATCTCAGGAGAGAAGGAATGGGCGACGTTTCGGGTCGAGACCCTTCTTCAGTCTGAATCCTATTGATCTAGATCCTAATCATGTGATCAGTCTGAAGAAGGGTTTCGACCCGAAACGTCACCCATTCCTTCTCTCCTGAGATGCTGCCTGACCTGCTGAGTTACTCCAGCATTTTGTGAATAAATACCTTCGATTTGTACCAGCGTCTGCAGTTATTTTCTTACTCCATCTGCATTCATGCCAACGGAAGGTTATAACTTATTTGATTTGGTCATTTTGAATAGGTAATTTTTGTCATATTTATTAAGGAATCTCCACCCACTCGCCAGCCACTGTTTACTAATGGTGTACGAAGGAACTGCAGATGCTGGTTTTAAACCGAAGATGGACACGAAATGCTGGAGTAACTCAGCGGGTCAGCGGGCCCCAGGCAGCATCTCGGCAGAAAAAAAAGAATAGAAACATAGAAACATAGAAACATAGAAAATAGGTGCAGGAGTAGGCCATTCGGCCCTTCGAGCCTGCACCGCCATTCAATATGATCATGGCTGATCATCCAACTCAGTATCCCGTACCTGCCTTCTCTCCATACCCCCTGATCCCTTTAGCCACAAGGGCCACATCTAACTCCCTCTTAAATATAGCCAATGAACTGGCCTCAACTACCTTCTGTGGCAGAGAATTCCACAGATTCACCACTCTCTGTGTGAAGAAATGTTTTCTCATCTCGGTCCTAAAAGACTTCCCCCTTATCCTTAAGCTGTGACCCCTGGTTCTGGACTTCCCCAACATCGGGAACAATCTTCCCGCATCTAGCCTCTCCAGCCCCTTAAGAATTTTATATGTTTCTATAAGATCCACCCTCAGTCTTCTAAATTCCAGCGAGTATAGGTGACGTTTCGGGTCTGAAGAAACGCCATCTATTCTTTTTTTTCTCTGGGGATGCTGCCTGGCTCGCTGATTTACTCCAGCATTTTGTGTCCATCCATCTTCGTTTACTAATAGTAGCGATTTGCTTTCTCTGAATCCTGCACCGGGCACGTCTGAGCCTCAACTCCGAGAGTGCATGTGACTTTTATTGGCCTCGGATTAAACTGTCTCTGCGGACGCATTTTGTTCACCTGCGATTTCTTTAATATGAATAGTTACAGTTAAACGATCTTCCCCAAGGCAAGCTGCGGAAAAAACAAAAAAATAGCCAAATCCGAATCAATTTGGGGAGCTGAAAATCTAGGTTCAGAAATAAAAAATATCGGCATTTGAAGGTTAAACTTCAAACTTCAAACTTCAAACTTGAAACTTGAAAATAAGCGAGCTTTCGTAGTAAAATAAACATTTTATAGTTTCCAATTTTAAATATCATGTTAGTTGAACACATGATGTTTTTATCCATGCAGATTTTAAAATGTAAACCCTTTTCCAAGCAAAGTAAAAAAACAAATGGGCGACAACCTTCACCCCCGTACGACCAATAAACTCCAGAGCAGCAAACTACAGACGCAAAATATAAATGTTGTTTTAGATGAACGTGTAGAAAGAAGTTGTCATAATGCTGGCGAGTTGTCAATGGCATACGTTTGGCTTTGGCTGACACCTCCTCGGCCGTAGGAACCCTAGGTAGCGATGCAAAAAGGTTGCGAGCTATCGTAGCAGTATGCGTGTAACTGTTTTACGTCGCTGACGGAAACATAATCTGGTTCGGACCAGTACCGATTCTAAAACAGCCCTGCTGCCTAGGTTAAACCGCAAAATTCCGAAAATCAAGTTTAATTTCTTCCACATGCTCCTTTTAGTGACATTAGTCATTCTTATCTTGTCTGAACAGATTTTAATAGATACAACGATTTCAAGATCACAGTGTCATTGCAGCTTACAGCAAAGGACAATCTTTAACACAGTATGTATAAACTGAGCGGTAATAGAATTCCGTAGGAAAATAACTGCAGATGCTGGTACAAATCGAAGGTATCACAAAATGCTGGAGTAACTCAGCGGGTCAGGCAGCGTGTAGGAGAGAAGGAATGGGTGACGTTTCGGGTCGAGACTGAAGAAGGGTCTCGACCCTAAACGTCACCTTTTCCTTCTCCTAGATGCTGCCTGACCAGCTGAGTTACTCCAGCCTTTAGTAATATAATTCTAATAGGTAAATCACCTTCATGGGCCAAATAGATATTTCCTTCGGATATTTCACAGTAATATGCCGCAGCGCACCTCCAAATCCCCAAGCTGGCCTAACATTGGAATTGTTAGTATATAGGTACTGGGGGGTAATGCCATGTTCATTCTAAAAATCATAGTTTCCTTCTGTCTCTGTTTTTATAAGATCGTCGCAGATAGAAGAACAAGTTATTGTACTGGTTATTTTGCAGTGAATTATAAACCACTGAGAATGGTTCAGTTGGACGAATCTTGGGTTATGGCCAATATTGCTTGGAGAAAATCGAAGGGGTAAACCTCGTGAGCCACAGATCGCGAATTAGTTTGGCTTGTTAACCGAAGTCTCGGATTAAGCAGAAACCAGCAAATTAAATGCGACTTTATATTCATTCAAATAATTCACAACATAAATCGTTTGACAGAAACAGCAATTTTATATTTTGCATCAATTTAGTTTAGTTTAGAGATACAGCGTTGAAACAGGCCCTTCGGCCCACCGAGTTCGCACACTAAAACTATCCTACACAGACTATGGACAACTTACTATTTTACCAAGCAAATTAACGTACTTTGGAGTGTGGGAGGAAGCCTGGGCTTCTGGAGAAAACCCACGCAGGTCACGGGTAGAATGTACAAACTCCGTACAGAGAGCCCCCTCGGTCAGGATAGAACCCGGGTCTCTGGTGCTGTAAGGCAGTAGCTCTACCGCTGCGCCACCGTATCAACCTTGTTAGAGTTACTTACACCAATTACTTCTTAAATTAATTCGTAAATTAAACGAACATGTTTTTGCCAACCAGGTAAATAAGATAAGGTCAGGTAAATTAAAAAGAACAATTCACAACCTAAGTTTAAATCTATAAAGGTAAGACATTTTATGATTGATCATTGGTTGTTTTTACAAATTTCACATTAGATAGATTCACAATTTATAGTGAACGGAATATTTCAGTGTTAAGTTTTTATAAGATCATTGCAGATAGAAGAACAAGTTATTGTGCAGTGAATTATAAACCACTGAGTTGGACGAAATATTGCAGCTAGATTTTTGGATCTCTGGTGAAAGATAGGAAACGACAAGGAGATGGGATTGAATTATTTTCACTTCTCAGTGAATTAATTATAAATAATTTCAGTCGGAACCTTTTGAAATGTAAAGTATTTCGTACCCTGTTCGGACAGCCACTGTACGGCTACATGGGAGATGGGTTAAATAAGTTTAATCTCCTGTTCCAATGGAAAAGGAAGCTGCTTTCTCAGTTTTGTTTAGAGTTGGGGGTTGCCCAAGACAGTTCACAGAGAAAATGTAATCATCTACCCCATGGTCATGAGCGGTATTTCGCCTTTGGAATATGAATTCTACCCAGACGGAAAATGGTCCAAAATATCTAAACACACACACACACTCTAAAAAATCGGAACTGACGAAGGTCTGTATTTTCTTTACGCGTTGTTGAATGCTGACACGACGATGAGTTGTTGAATCAACGATGTCTTGTTTGAGTGGACGGAGACGGTTTTGTACATTGAAACAGACCGTAGAGGCCCGGCTGGCTCCTCCTGTCATGTATTTCTTTCTGGCGTCTCACACTTCTAGAACTTGGTGTTTTGCGTTCTGCATTCTGCATTCAGCACACCGTCGCTTTTATATTATATCCATCTCCACCATGGATTGTCAGTCGCCTTTCAACGTAAACCCCCGCACCTTTTGGCATTGGACAAACGACGTTTCAATTTACTTGTCCCCTTTGGAGCCGATTTGTTACATTCTCTTCAGTTAGATATTAAAGCGAATTGTAAATGTAGAGACAATTGGCGTTAAACCAATTAACTTTTAAAACTACCCGCAAAGTAAACTGTTAGACTGTGGAAACACCTCAACTGTTTGAAGACAGCGTTTGTACAGCAACTGCTGCGAATATATATATATATATGAAGGATTAATTCTCTCCTTTCGCAGCTTTGATGTTTGTTGTTGCAAGCGATCAATCTCAGAGAGACATTGTCTCGCGTAATTCTTTGTAGTGTAGGCTTGCAGTTTACTACATATAAATCCTCCGAGCATTTTGCAGCCCTTTAAGCTGGACCTTACACCTCTCTGGCCATCTTCGAGATTTCGAAGGTGCATTTTTCAACGTGTCACAGTTTTAAAATTAAACACGCGCTTAATTTCAATGGCGCACCATAATTTGTAAGATAATTTGCACACGTAAAATTATTTCGTCCGTGGATCCCACGGGGACCCACCCCTGTTCATTTATCATCATTATGAACTAGGACAATTATAGGAAGGTCCAGCCGTCTTATTTGATGGCATTATAGCGCAATTGATTTATTGCCCGAGGCTGGGGGTCGAGCGATTTTATAAGGTCGGAGAAAAGTGCAGAGAGCGCGTGTTCGTTCGTTCTTTCACTTGAAAACTGCCAGATAACTGTGGCCCTGGCCTCGACAACCACAGCAATCTTGGGAAGGAAGATGAGGATGCCGAATGTTGGGAGCGGGGATGTGGGGGTTAATTTATTTCGCCGTACAAGACGTTGGTAATTGGAAGCATTGCGATTCAGTAACATTTACTACAAAAATGTAGCAAGTATTAGAAGCTCACGGGGGGAACGGACAACATTTGGAATCGAAAAGAGGAAGTTTCGTGTATATCACTGTACCTTAACTGGTACACGTGACAATAGAAGACCTTTGAAACCTTTGAAGTTTGATTGTCCAGATGTTTATCTGACAACATTCATATTTATGTCACAAAATGCCGGAGTAACTCAGCAGGTCAGGCAGCATCTCAGGAGAGAAGGAATGGGTGACGTTTCGGGTCAATAGACAATAGACAATAGGTGCAGGAGGAGGCCATTCGGCCCTTCGAGCCAGCACCGCCATTCAATGTGATCATGGCTGATCATTCTCAATCAGTACCCCGTTCCTGCCTTCTCCCCATACCCTCTGACTCCGCTATCCTTAAGAGCTCTATCGAGCTCTCTCTTGAATGCATTCAGAGAATTGGCCTCCTCTGCCTTCTGAGGCAGAGAATTCCACAGATTCACAACTCTTTGACTGAAAAAGTTTTTCCTCATCTCAGTTCTAAATGGCCTACCCCTTATTCTTAAACTGTGGCCCCTTGTTCTGGATTCCCCCAACATTGGGAACATGTTTCCTGCCTCTAACGTGTCCAACCCCTTAATAATCTTATATGTTTCGATAAGATCTCCTCTCATCCTTCAACGCAGTATATATATTCAACGCAGTATATATATTCAACGCAGTATATATTCAACGCAGTATATATTCAACGCAGTATATATTCAACGCAGTATATATTCAACGCACTATATATGGGCATGAAGATGGAAAAAAAGAGACTGAAGGTGCAGGAAATCTAATAAAAACTGAATCACTGCATCTGTGGAAAGAGAAAGAGGTAAGATTTCAAGTGGAAGCTCGTTGACACGCAGATGCCGGCCCGACCTGTCGAGTATTTCCAGCCTTTTCAGTTTTAATTACAGTGCGCATCGGCATCCACTTTGGGACTTCATCAATAGCTAAAATTCTAATCGTTACATTTCACATTTGACCTAAATTGTAGGGTTATATTTTCTGGAGGATGTACCTCCAAGCACATCCATACTGAACGTTCTCTGCCTCAGAAGGCAGTGGAGGCCAATTCTCTGAATGCATTCCAAGAGAGAGCTCGATAGAGCTCTTAAGGATAGCGGAGTCAGGGGGTATGGGGAGAAGGCAGGAACGGAGGTACTGATTGAGAATGATCAGCCATGATCACATTGAATGGCGGTGCTGGCTCGAAGGGCCGAATGGCCTCCTCCTGCACCTATTGTCTATTGTTTATCCAAATAGAAAGCATTGCATTTAACGAAATTCACGTAACTCTGTGCCTTACCATTTTGTACCATATTATGTTCACTGGCCCAGCCCCCTTCTCCCAGGGAGTGCATTGATTAACGGAACAGAAGTTTCTGCTCAATTTAGAACCGCTGGTTTTCACTGCAATCGATAGAGTAATCCCGGAAGAATAGGTGGATATGAACACCCGTTAGAGTAACAACGAGTACACTCTCTGTTTAAAATTATTTGGTTAAATCGAAGGGAGAAATGTTGCCAGTCAGATTGAGAACTGGCGTGCCATTTATCTATGGAGCATTATTTATTTTAAACCTCTGCATCGTGTAGCTGCTCGGTAGATTTGTGTTCGGTTTTGTTAGCTCGCTACCAAGCGTTTTCTTGGGTGCTCTGGTTCACTAAAGGACACACGCAGCGGAGAATTGGAGAAACAAATAACTGCAGATGCTGGTTAATATTCAAAAAGGCACAAAGTGCTGGAGTAACCCAGCACAGGTCAGGCAGCATCTCTGGACAATATGTTTAGGTGACGTTTATCAACTATCCATGTAGAAACCTATCCATATAGAAACGCCACCTATCCATGTTCTCCAGAGACCGTACCTGACTTGTTGACGTTGTGTCCTTTAGCGGAGCATTGGAGTCAGATATTCACAGGGTTCACCGCTGGTGCTGTTTTGACTTGGAATTAGATGTGGTATAATAAATAGTTAGTCGGGAGGTCGTGCTTTGTGGGAAAAAAAATCCTTCTCCAATAAGCACGAGCACTCATTAGGGAAATCGTAGAGATAAATCCCCTGCAGTAAAACGCCACCCGTTATTTAAGGTAATCAATGCTTTCCTCTAAAATTCGATTGGACAAAATCATCAATTTAATTTCAGAGATCCTCACCTCCGTTGAAAAACCGGAGCGAGTAAAATCCAGACTTTATAAATGTAGACACAAAAAAGCGGAGTAAGTCAGCGGGGTCAGGCAGCATCTCTGGAGAAAAATAATAGGTGACGTTTCGGGTCGAGACCCTTCTTCAGAGACCACCCTTATTCCTCCTCTCCACAGATGCTGCCTGTCCCGCTGAGTTACTCCAGCTTTTTGTGTCTGCCTTCGGTGTGAAGCAGCATCTGCAGTTCCTCCCTACATAAAATGTTTGTCAATGAGCTTACCTTTTACCCTAAACCAGGCCTTTGTCTTTAATGTTCTGTCGTGGCAAATCAATGCCCCGTTTTAATGGCCCGACCACTTCCTTAAAATATGCATGTGAAAGCTGCGGGAATATTGAGGTTATTTGGACAAAAAGTAATGAAACAAAGTTAAAAAAATTGAAACTCGTTAAGGCATTAAAATAGAAATTCAGATTTTCTTCAAACATTGGTAATCATCGAACTTAAACATCAAAAAAAGTGACCACCATGTAATATATATATATATATATATATATATATATATATCATGTATATATATATCATGTATATCATGATTTAAACTTAAACATTTAAAAAAGTGTCCACCATGTGATATATATATATATATATATATTTATATAAGAAAATAACTGCAGATGCTGGTACAAATCGATTTATTCACAAAATGCTGGAGTAACTCAGCAGGTCAGGCAGCATCTCGGGAGAGAAGGAATGGGTGACGTTTCGGGTCGAGACCCTTCTTCATATATATATAATAATATTTCGCTATGAATTGAATTCAGATTTCCAGCGGTATTTTCTATTGTGTATATATATATACATGGAAATCATGTATATCATGATTTAAACTTAAACATTAAAAAAAGTGTCCACCATGTGATATATATATATATATATATATATATATATCACATGGTGGACACATTTTTTAAAACTTATCATGATTTAAACTTTTAAACATATCATGATTTAAATGTTTAAGTTTAAATCATGATATGTTTAAAAGTTTAAATCATGATAAGTTTAAAAAAATGTGTCCACCATGTGATATATATATATATAATTATATATATATATATCACATGGTGGACATTTTTTTTAATGTTTAAGTTTAAATCATGATATACACGTATATATGTACATGTATATATATATATACACAATAGAAAATACCGCAGGAAATCTGAATTCAATTCATAGCAAAATATTATTTCACCAGATCATTTAAAAACTCTTCTCCTGGTTCAATGATGTGGTGGGGAGGAAAGGTTTGCTCTTCAAACTTTTTTCAGAATCTATGGAAACGCTTTACAGACAATCTGTGTGGGGTTTTCTTTTGGAGTTTAGTCAATCGCGATGTAGTCGTGCATAGACGTTGCGATTCATTGGAACTATTTTGCACATTTATTTGGCGAAATATGTTGTGTACGTTATTTCAACAACTGGTGTTATTTTATTTTTTTGTTCGTGGACGGCAGAGCTACTGGACGAGCTGTCGGAGGCCCGCGAGTGTGTGAATTGTGGCTCAATGTCCACTCCCCTCTGGCGGCGCGATGGCACCGGCCATTACCTGTGCAACGCCTGCGGTTTGTACCATAAGATGAACGGACTCAGCCGACCTCTTATCAAACCGCAGAAGAGAATGGTAAGCGGCTTATGTAACCCCGCCAGTCCAATCCAGACACAGCAGGTACTACCTTTAAATATGAATGATAACTTCAGTCTGCAAGGCAGCAATACTTCCAAGCATAGCATGCAAAGGTTAAGCTTCTGTTAATTAGAAAAAACATTGTTCTTTATCTTGTTTGTAATCCAGTGCATCACTAACATTTTATTTTTGCACTCAACTATTTAATCTGTATTTTAATAGATTATACTTTGACTGTAAAGCATCCACTATTATAATATTACTCAGCCACTCTAAACATCTATTTCTCAATTAGGATTTATCCCAATACAGGATTTTCCATTTATTTATTCCTGTCATCACACAACTGTTTGCCAATAGCGAGCAAATTTCCATGAACATAAAGTTACATCTCAGGATTAATTTGGCATTAAAGTGCATTTCAGAAATATGTAAATCAGTCTGAAGAGAGGGGTCTCGATCCAAAACATCACTCGTTCCTTCTCTCCACATATGCTGCCTGTCCCGCTGAGTTACTCCAGCATTTTGTGTCTGTCTTCGGTATAAACCAGCATCTGCAGTTCCATTCTATGCATATGTTTCAGATCCATTCACGTTTTCTGTGACCTGCCAGCCCAGTTTTCGTTGATAATTGCTACCATTCGAGTTTGTTTACCTAAGCAGACGTGTTAAAGGAATATAATGTTAGGGATAACATGCCACGTGAAGAAACTTAACACCATTGTAAATCGAAAATTAAAACAAATTCTTACTGGAAGTACACAACTGTTATGGGTGAATCTTCCCTATTAGGCAAGAGACTTGTAGCCTACTCCTGCAGCTTCCCAATTCTAATTTTAGACGAAGTGAATGCAGTAAAGTTGTATATTTCAATTCTTTCATCGACTAGGCAAACCAGTTTTCGTAATGCAAAGCCAATAACTTGAAAATTAGTCCATTTATTTTTTCATCTTGAAACAGATAAACGAAAGGTACGGAGATATAATTTCCACAGCAAGATCACGCAAGGGGTTATGTTCTTTGTTTCCCCTCCCCGTGGAATTAAATAAATCTGTTACTACGTGACGAAAATTTGTTAACAGTCACGTGCAATCTACCGAATACCGAATAGGTGTTAAACGGACAAAAAATAAAGCAAAACAAAACTCAAAGGAGACATCCCACTCCCACCAATCTCCCTCCCCCCAGAAAATCTGATCATTGCATTTATTGCTTCTATTCTCCGGGTTGATTACCAGTGTTAAACTCGTTAAAAAGCGTTGATTGGGTTCTCTAATTACCGAGCCCTTCCCACTGAAGGTGCCCTTTTAAACAAGGGTATCACATCGACTGCTGTGTTAAAAAAGTGACTTTTTAAAAAGTCTATTGTGGGGAAACATTGAACGCTCCTAGTCACTTAATTTAACGAGGCAAATGGTCACGGTGGGGTGAGATCAGGTGACAGGGAACAGTCTTCTGCTTGCATTATGAAGGGATAACAGTCCCCACGAAAACAAGGAGTGAAGGCAATGAGTATCATGGCAGCGAATCCAGGCGCATTTTATCCACGATTGGGGATTTAGGTTTAAGAATCCAGGATCACATTTGCTCTCAGATACTACAAAACCACCAGGGAATTTTTAGATTTATTGTTAGATTACTCACGATCTCAAATCAAAAGTCAATAATTAAAAAATAAGGCAACAGCAATTTAGAATGTTGAAACGCTACCAATAAATAAACGTCTACCCACCCCAGTTTTTAGCATTAAACTTTGAACCTCCACCTCAGACTCTGTTAATACGGATTTTCCAGGAAAAAATGCACATGCAATGGTGTAATCAGAATGTGGGTGGAGAGACACGAAAGCGGTGGCTTGAACTCATTGAATGTATTGAATAATTTACCATAATCTTCAGTCAGCAAGTAAACAAACCCCAACATGGACTCCATTTGCAAGCTGCACGTGTACAAGTTAATCGGCAATCATAGTAGTTGAAAGATGAGTTCAAGGAACCATTTGTAAGCCAGTCTTCGTACGTGTTCACTGGGTTTCATTGGCAGTACTTTGGGATCTGGGTCACAAATGAACAGATTCCATTTCTCATGCAGAGAGAAAAAAAAAAACCCTGCTAGAAACAAGGAACTGCAATGCTGGTTTAGAAGACAAAAGAGAAGAGAAATAAACCTTATCGGACACCACCTGGGAGAGATGCTGCCTTTAACACATGCATTAAACCTAGGTCCCATTTATTCCGCCAGGTTGGTTGAAAGATATATATTTCATGGCACTATATTGAGGAAGAGTAAGTGGGATTTCTTGAGGAGATATTTCTTGATGTTTTGGCTAATATCTTCACCTCAACCAACATCACTAAAACATATTTACTGCTGTGTTCAAATAGACAATAGACAATAGGTGCAGGAGGAGGCCATTCGGCCCTTCGAGCCAGCACTGCCATTCAATGTGAGCATGGCTGATCATTCACAATCAGTACCCCGTTCATGCCTTCTCCCCATACCCCCTGACTCCACTATCTTTAAGAGCTCTATCTAGCTCTCTCTTGATAGCATCCAGAAAATTGGCCTCCACTGCCTTCTGAGGCAGAGAATTCCACAGATTTACAACTCTTTGACTGAAAAAGGTTTTCCTCATCTCCGTTTTAAATGGCCTACCCCTTATTCTTAAACTGGTTCTGGACTCCCCCAACATAGGGAACATGTTTCCTGCCTCTAACGTGTCCAATCCCTTAATAATATTATGTTTCAATAAGATCCCCTCTCCTAAATTCCAGTGTATACAAGCCTAGTCGCTCCAATCTTTCAACTTACAACAATCCAGCCATTCTGGGAATTAACCTAGTGAACCTACGCTGCACTCCCTCAATAGCAAGAATGTCCTTCCTCAAATTTGGAGACCAAAACTGCACACAGTACTCCAGGTGCGGTCTCACTAGGGCCCTGTACAACTGCAGAAGGACCTCTTTGCTCCTGTACTCAACTCCTTCTGTCATAAAGGCCAACATGCCATTAGCTTTCTTCACTGCCTGCTTTACCTGCATGCTAACTTTAAGTGACTGATGAACAAGGACACCCAGATCTCTTTGTACTTCCCCATTTCCTAACTTGACACCATAGGCAAATAGGTTAACATTACATATCAAAAGTGCTTAATTGGCAGTACATCACCTTGGCATGTCATACAAGTGGCTTAATAAAAACACGTCTGCAGACATAATTCTGTAGAGTGATGTAAAAAATAATTTCCTAATATTTTCCAAATTAACTGAATTACATCCAAGAAAAGGTTTAGCATAACGCTCGACTGAAAGTAATAAGTTGTTTATACCATCTACTTAACGTCGCTTAATCTTTGGAAATGTACCTTTCTATTATTCTTTCTATCCCCTGCAAATATTGTTCAGTACAGTGAAACCACACTTTGATGCCTTTGTCATATTTACTCTGTGCAGGCTCTTTTGATGTTATATATTTTTTTGTGTCACCCTATTTCAAGAAGATTGCTCAACTTCACCTTTCCAAGGGCAGTTAGTGAAATCCAAAGGTGACATCATGCCTAAATTCTACAGAATCCCCCCCCACCCCCCCAAAGTTTAACCACTTTTGTAGCACATATTATGGGCTTATTTTTTAACTTAAAATTGCTTTGGTGTTGCTTACAATCCAAGAAACAACCTCTGAGAACTGTGCCCAGGAGCAATACACCGGGCTATTGTTATAGAGTGTCCTGGAAGACATGTCTCACAGCAGTTTCAGCAGAGACTGGAGGTCAACCTATCACATTCAATTGGCACCATGAATTAAATCGGGAGAAAAAAAATAAAACGGCAGGTTTTACAAGCAATGTTCCTTTTTCGGAAGGACATCTAGCCAGGAAAAAATGACCAGTTGCAATGCACGAGCATTTTTTCCAACCGCTTTGTGCCGGATTGCATTGATGTTGTCAGACAGAGGTAGTTTTATGCCTTTTTAACCAACCCGGAGAAACAGATTAAAAATATTTGATGTCATTTTTGCTGTTCAATCCATGCAAATATCAGGGAGAACTCTAGAATTTAACGTGTATTGATTCCTAAGACATATGCGCAGAATTAGGCTTTTTGGCCCATTGAGTCTGCTACACCATTCGATCATGGTTGATCTATTGTCCCACCTAAACCCTATTCTCCTTCTTCAACACAATGAAAGAGTTCTCCAGAGTGCTTAGATAGGTTTATCAATATTGGCCGAGAACTTAACAGAGTTGGATATTTTAGCCGACTCTTGAGGTTGTGTTATTTTTGCACTACAAATTGTGCAAAAATACCAATTAATAAACTATTCAATTACAAAAAAAGGCATCTCGGAGTTTGGGATCATCAAGCTGTAGAGTTCATTATTGACGATGACAATTTAAGGATAGAGAAAAACACAAATGAGAGAAACAAATTGAATCATAAGGTCCTAAGGTCATAAGTGATTGAGGAGCAGAATTAGGCTATTCGGCCCATCAAGTCTACTCCGCCATTCAATCTATCTGAATCTATCTATTTTATCTATCGCTTCCTCCTAACCCCATTCTCCTGCCTTCTCCCCATAACCCCTAACACCCATATGGATTACAATCAAAATTTGTTACAAGAAGAGAAATAAAGAGAGGAAAATAATTATTAGCTTTGGAAAAGAAAGGCACAGATGATTCACAAAGGGCAAACATTTAAAACTGAATATTTTAAAAGTCAATGGGAGTAATATTATTCCTTATTTAATTATTAATAATAATTATTTTAATTTGTTTTGTTGTTATTCCTTTGCCCTCAATTTGAGCAGCGTGTTAGATCCAGAAATCATGTCATTGGAACGGTATCCTAAAATCACAATTTTTTAGCGCTCAAAACTCTTTGCACCTTAAGTCACAAATCTAGCCCACAAGCAGGAGGTGAACAGTAGGGTGACAAATTTATTTTTTATTGTTCAGAAGAATTACATAGAATTCTGCACCTTGTCCAGCTATTTGTGAGGAAGTAGAAATCAAAATTTATTGCTGAGCTAACCACAGAATGCAAGAAATTTTAAGCACTAAATGTAACGTATGATATCAAAGAGCCATTGACATTTTCAGCAGTTTTTGGACCAAATAAAAATGTTGAACAGCATTAATTTTTTACCGTGGAGTTTATCTGCACTCCAACTGGTTGAGTTTAACTGGAGCCAATGCAGTAGCTTTGCATAGGGTGTGACTTTACATCTTGGGTCAAAGGCTGAAATTGAACCAGTTCAGTCATAATGTATGTTTTACGTGGCTGCAATGCCAAAGCAATGAAACAGCCCCACGGAAAAAAATCATTTGTTGTAATTGTTTAAAAGTAAACTTTGACAAATTTTCAAAGAACCAAGCTGAATTGCCTTTGCATTCTCTTTGCGTTTGACTGATGTAGGCCCTTCCGCATCTTGGAGTGGGACCCCACCCACTTACAAATTTGGTGCCTTTTTTAAAAATAGTTGAGATTAATAGTTTACTTGCATTAGTGAAGTGTAATTTACTGAAAAACTGCCACATACTAAAATGAGACCGAAAAAATATAAATGATTAGTGTCATAGTGAAACTGGTGAAGTTTTTGTCACATTTTATTTCCAATGGATTGAAAGCAAACAAACTCTACTTGTGGTATATTGCCACATACAATAGTCGGTAAAAGGCTTATAAATATACCTACGGGCATTGTGTATTGAGTCAATCTTGCTCTGTTTATGATTAATACTTAAAATGTTTGCATCAGCCTAAGTTATTATTTGTCACTTATTCTGGAGTTGCATAAAATGTGTAAATATTAAGTAATGTAATTACATTTTTAAAATGTCATGAACAGGTACCAAATAATCATGCAATGGTATACTAACCTTTATTGCTATAAGATAAGAATTCAAGAAGGTAGGAGTTATGCTAAAGATCTGTAAAATCCAGGAAGCAGGGCCTTATTTGCAGTGCAATGATCAGTTCCAAGCACTGTTGGAGCAAGTTGTGGTGTAGGTTTACCCAAAAGATCCCTGTTCTTTGATAATATTATGCTGAGAGATTTCACAAACTAAGCATCTAGTCCTTGTAATCTAATCAGCAATTTGAGTATACTCAACTCAGGATATTAATATTAGATAGCGAGGGAAACTGCTTGTATTGGCTGGGAACTGTGCACCTGGGAGTCATAGTCTAAAAATGAAAGCCAGTTGTATTGGGAACAATGCATGGAAATATTCCTGTACAAAGAGTTTGAATTTTGGGAGGTTGGAATGCTTTGCCTGAAGAGGCAGAGGGTAGTTGTGGAACTATGTTTCTCAGGTTGGATCTCTGTGACCAGTGGCGTACCAATGCTGGGACCTTTGAAATATATTAGCAATGGATGTGAATGTGGGAGGTATGAACATGAACATTGGTGATGTTGTGAATAGCGAGGTGGGTTATCTAAGGCTACGTACAGCAGGATTAATTGGAAAATTGGACTGAGCATCGGCAGATGGAATTTAATAGACAATAGACAATAGGTGCAGGAGTGGGCCATTCGGCCCTTCGAGCCAGCACTGACAAGTATGAGGTGATGCATTTTGGGAAGCCATATTGGGGTACGGTATGGAAATGAAAGGAACGTTGATAAACAGAGCGACTTAGAACCAAGTCTACAGTTTCCTGAAAATGGCAGCATGGATAGATAGGGAGGTGAAGAGGGCCTATGACATGTTGCCTTCATAAATTGGGGCATTGAACATAAGCGTTGGGATGCTATGTTGCAACTTAACAAAACACCAGTCAGGTCCACTTGGGGTATCGTGTACAGTTCTGGTTGCCACGATAATGTGATTGTGCTGGAGAGAATGCAGGGGAGTTTCACTCGTCTGTAGTCTCCAGTGTTGCAGTGCTAATCTTTTAGGTGCCCGAGCTGTCACTGGTGCCGGAGCGGCTGATGTTAAAATTCCCCGCTGTTTATTTTGGCTTCTTTGTTTACAAAGGTGCCGGAGCGGTGCTCCGGTGAGCTCTGTGCATCCCTGGTAGTCTGGATTGGAAGACATTAGTTATTGGGAGAGATCGAATAGGCTGGGTATGTTTTCCCTGGAGCAAAGGAGGCTGAGCAGATAACTGGATAGAAACATATAAAATTATGAAAGGCAGAGATATGGTAGATGGTCAATATCTTTTTTCCCATGGTAGGAGGCTCAAAAACAAGAGGTTTCATGGTGAGACATAGGAGTTTTAAAGGGGATCTGAAGAGTAAGTGTTTTATATTGAAAATGTTTTTTATCTGGAATGTATTGCCAGAAGAGGTGGTGGAATCAAATACAATTACTATGTATGAGACATTTAGACAGGATAACTAAGTAGGCAAGGCATAGAACGACACAGTCCTAATATAGGTAAATGGCATTTTTGTAGATGGGTAAATATTTTATGGATATGGTGGGCTGCAGATCACAATTTTCTGCTGCACAACTACACGATTCTATGACTCTGTGACGTTTACCCATGAGTTGATAGTTAATTTTAAATTTGAGATTGAGAAATTATCGTGAGCACAATATATTAAGGAATAAAGGATAAAGACAGATATTTGGAGTGGGGTAACAGGCCACCCATTAATTACACAATGGGTTTGGGCTTGCTTCACATTTTGAGCCAATTTTTGAAAATGTGAGATGCAATAAGTTATGATATTAGCAGTAAGAAAAACGATTGCAATAATTATAATTGTAGCTACCCATATTTTGTACATCGTGCGTACAATAGTTTTGTTGTTATCTTGCAGTCGTCCACCAGACGGATTGGCCTGGCTTGTGCCAATTGCCATACATCCACCACCACCTTATGGCGCAGGAATGCAGAGGGAGAGCCAGTCTGCAATGCTTGTGGGCTTTACATGAAACTTCATGGGGTAGGTTACTTTCTTCCATTATTGACCATTTGGATATCAAGATTTTTCCACGTCGGAGGAATTTCAAAGAGCTACTAGACCCAATGGACCCGTTGGGCCCAAGCCTCTCCTGCTTTGGTGCAATACCCTCTCCTCCCACCTCCCCCTCCCCTCTCCCCCTCTCTCCCCCCCTCTCTCACCCCCGTCCCCTCCCCTCCCCCCTCCCCTCCCCTCCCTCCACCCCTCCCCTCCCCCTCTCTCCCTCCCCTCCTCTCCTCCCCCTTCCCCACTCCCTCTTCCCCTCCCCTTCCAATCCCCCTTATCCTCCTCCCCCTCCCCTCCTCTCCTCCCCCCTTCCCCACTCCCCCTTCTCCTCCCCCCTTCCAATCCCCCTTATCCTCCTCCCCCTCCCTCCCTCCACCTCCCTGCCTCCCTCCCTCCCTCCCTCCCTCCCTAGGAGATAGATTTGAACTTTAAAAAATGTGGGTAACTTTAAAAACATAACACTGTTATGAAACTTCTTCCATTAGCACCAAAGGGATGACGGTGAGTAAGGTGGGCCTAAAATTGTTGCGCTACCGTGTACCGTTTTGGCTGTAGCACAGGAACAAACAAACAAACAAACGAGAGTTTTAGTATATAGACGTGCAGATAGAATTAACAGACAACTTTCTATGTCTGCATTTCATCTGCTGAGAAAAGACAAATAAAGTGACTTTGAGTATGTTAATTTACGAACAGCATCGAAGGAAAAAAACAATCTTAATCTTGACTCTTTGGCTCCTGTTACAAGCTATGCTTCCAGAGAATATTAATTTGAAACTGTAATACCAAACTAGTTGCAAATATTCTATTACAATGCACAGTGGGATGTAGTAATTTTATTAATATATGGTAGATAATAATTGAGGAATTATATATTTTCCAATGCATCAAAAAGAAAATATTTTGGTCTGAAGTGCTTACATTTGTTATTTCTTAGTTAACATTTCACAACATTTTCAAAAACACATACTTTCCTTCACATGCATAGGTCCCAAGGCCTCTGGCAATGAAGAAAGAAGGAATCCAGACTCGAAAAAGAAAACCTAAAAATTTAAGCAAGTCCAAGAGCACTTCAAGTGAGTCTGGGATTATTAGTTGAAAAAGTCTTAAAGAGAAAGAGTTATATTCACCTTCAGCAAGATGCTTCATTAGTTCAAATGATATTTTTGCAGGTACAAGCAATACAGTCACAATGACTCCATCTTCCTCATCATCCTCTGCATCGAATCAGGACGAGATACCGAGAGTGAAAAGCTGCTCACCCTCTGGCCAGAACACGGTTACAGCTTCTGGGGTAAGCTTCCATGCTTTTCCAATCTCTTACTTGCATGAGTAAAAGTGAACACTATTTGAAGAGGTTAAGCATCGTCTGAAATTCTCAGTCATAAATGCAATCAAATAAATTTAAGATAGACACAAAATGCTGGAGTAACTCAGCGGGGCAGGCAGCATCTCTGGAGAGAAGAAATGTGCGACGTTTCGGGTCGAGACCCTTCTTCAGGCAGAAGAAGGGTCTCGACCCGAAACGTTGTACATTTCTTCTCTCCAGAGATGCTGCCTGCCCCGCTGAGTTACTCCAGCATTTTGTGTCTATCTTCGATTTAAACCAGCATCTGCAGTTCCTTCCTACACAAACACGTAGATTTGTCAGAATGAAGTAATCCAAAAACAAGTATATATTTTGAAAGTATTTTCTGTGGAATGGAGAGCTTTAAGGTGAAGAACAACATGAGAAATATCCTTGATATTACTGTCAATACTTGTTATGGTGGATAGTCTGCGTGTACAAATTTAAAATCTATGCCAATTTGATGCGTTCAGCGGTCTAAAATTGAAATATCAAAATTAACAAGGCAAAATGAGGTTAATTTGTGAGCAAGCAGAAAGTAAAAAAATAAATGTGATTTTAGTATGTTATACAATAGAGGAACAATAAATACTATCAAAGCATGGGAGGTCAATTTAAAGAGTGCTGATGGCAGAATAAGCTTTATGTAATTTACACTACATCAGCAGGTCATTTGACCAAATAAGTCCATGCTGTTTATTCTATATATAAGCCTCTCCCTTCTTTCTTTATTTCATCTATTCAAATATCTCATTCCATTGCATATCTACTCAATGCCAAGCTGCAAACAGGAAAGCTATAGGGGGGAATCCACTATATTGCTGAGTACATATACATTGAATTATCCCATGCTGAGAATATAGTCTATTCACATCCCAAAATTTTGTCTTGTTCTGTTTCATTTGGTTACCAGAATGTAAAGGGAGCACAGACAAAATATTACCTAAGAGACATTTAGCAGCTGATGACTTTATCCACATGCTTTAGTTGATGGTTTTCCACGTTGAAATGTTCTTTTGATTTCCATAAACCGGAAAGGCTAAGAAATCAATTTTTAGTGGGGCCAAGTGTCTATATGACATGATTCAATAGTTTATCCCAGATTTAGGATTGGTTTGATTTTTCAAATCAGTTGTACGATTCCATCAACCAAATTCTATACATGGTCAAAGCAGATAATTACAAGCTTCACAAAGGACATGCTTCAAATTGTTTTTGTCTAGCTTATTATTGATTGATCGATTGATACTTCACTTGTTACAATGAAATTCTTTGTTTTGCGTACAATACACAAGTAAGCAATGAGTCGGCAAGTATAGGGCAGTGACAAACTTACAAAAGTATTCAATATAGTCCTGATGTCCCTTTTCCTTCTCTTCCCCAACCTCCCACGCCAGGTCCCTGCCAGTTCTCGGCGGGTTTTACTTTTCATTGATATAGACAATAGACAATAGACAATAGGTGCAGGAGGAGGCCATTCGGCCCTTCGAGCCAGCACCGCCATTCAATGTGATCATGGCTGATCATTCTCAATCAGTATCCCGTTCCTGCCCTCTCCCCATACCCCCTGACTCCGCTATCCTTAAGAGCTCTATCTAGCTCTCTCTTGAATGCATTCAGAGAATTGGCCTCCACTGCCTTCTGAGGCAGAGAATTCCACAGATTCACAACTCTCTGACTGAAAAAGTTCTTCCTCATCTCAGTTCTAAATGGCCTACCCCTTATTCGTAAACTGTGGCCCCTTGTTCTGGACTCCCCCAACATTGGGAACATGTTTCCTGCCTCTAACATGTCCAACCCCTTAATAATCTGTAGTATAAGAAGATAACTGCAGATGCTGGTACAAATCGAAGGTATTTATTCACAAAATGCTGGAGTAACTCAGCAGGTCAGGCAGCATCTCGGGAGAGAAGGAATGGGTGATGTTTTGGGTCGAGACCCTTCTTCAGACTAATCTTATATGTTTCGATAAGATCCCCTCTCATCTGAGAAAAGATTATTTGTTTTGAATGGTGTTATTTCTTTAAAGAGAGAACTAAATGAATGACTGTTCAATGTTTGCTGATGAATTTTCACGTCAGGTAAATTGAGGACTTTTGGTTGTGTTAAGTTCTCCTTTGAGAGCTAGGAAAATGACAATGCTGTTTAATTTTAAGTGCACTTGCATTGGTGAATAAAATGAAGCTTTATTTCACCTTGCTAATTGATTTTTGTATTTTTGTTTCCAATCAGTTGCATTTGTATTGTTCTGTGACATTATACAGCGTGTCACTCAGTTCAGATGCAATCTAATGCATTCTTTCATCTTTGTTGACCGCCCAGTCTCGGCAACATCAGTCCAAGCAGAAACAGGCAGCGCAGGAAGTAGTGCACTTAAGTTTGCAGAGCAAGAATCAGGCAGGCAGGATCAAAACACTGCATCTGAAATTTGTGTTCCGTTCAGATAGTTTAGGTGGGGCACTATAATTCTAATTAACGCCACCCCTTCCTCTGGCAAATATTTTTAAATCATCCTGGGCTCAGCATTGTTTTTTAACATTTTCAGATATCTGGCAATATAAACATGAAAAAAAAATCACAGGCATGCCAAAGGTAGAGGCAGGAAAAATGTTCCCAATGTTGGGGGAGTCCAGAACCAGGGGCCACAGTCTTAGAATAAAGGGGAGGCCATTTAAAACTGAGGTGAGAAGGAACTTTTTCACCCAGAGAGTTGTGAATTTGTGGAATTCTCTGCCCCAGAGGGCAGTGGAGGCCAAATCACTGGATGGATTTAAAAGGGAGTTAGATAGAGCTCTAGGGGCTAGTGGAATCAAGGGATATGGGGAGAAGGCAGGCACGGGTTACTGATTGTGGATGATCAGCCATGATCACAATGAATGGCGGTGCTGGCTCAAAGGGCCGAATGGCCACCTCCTGCACCTATTTTCTATGTAAATGGCACCTAATTTTCGGAAGATTTGACTGAAGGGAACACTGGCCAGACTTTCTCTAACTCTTTTCTCTCCACTGACCTCAACTTTGCAGGACTTTCAACCCTTCCAGCAGACAATGTGGACAGATGACGAACAGCTCCATGGAGTCAGATAACAGCACATCCCTGAACATAATTTCCGCCCTATCTCCGAGGAAAGGCACGTCCTCCAGCAGCCAGTAAAGCTGCCTGTTTATTTTGGATCCATTAGTTTTATTTAACAAAAAGCTGTAATGAGTACTTTCGGAATATAGATGGAACAGATGCTAAAACTGATGTGAAGAAACGGCTGAGGTGTGTTCTGTACTGTAGTCAAGGCTAATCTAACATTGCCTCACTCTCACTGGTGTGTGTGATGGAAACAAGCCTCCCACATCACTGTTTCAGTTGGTCCCTACAATGATTCTGTATGGAAGCAAATTATGTTTGAAGTGACTTAGTGACAATAAAGGTTAGTTAATGTAATGTGAGTTCCCATTGTAGTGATTGACTTCATGGTGGTCAATGTGAACGAAACAGGGTAATGAGTGGACGCATTCTTCCACATATTGAAAACGTCATTGTACAAAACAAAATGCAATTAGCATTGTAGCAATCAGTGTTAAATCAAAATGGTTCAAAATTAAACAGCCTTCTTGTAATGAATGTAAACCTTCTAAGTTAATGGTACTTATGTCATTTAAAGACAATAACTACGTCAGTATCTGCAACAGGATACTTCATTTTCTGTCTTTTAAGAATCACCCGTGTAGTCCTTTTGGTAGTTTGGGAAAAGAAACATTATGCTAAGAACAAATTTCCTCTCAGGTAAATTCGATGTTGCATTACCTTTTGTAAGTTTTGTAAAAAAAAAATAAACACGTCGATATCGCCTGTCTATAGGTTAAATATATGCAAGACGAAACAACATGCAAACTCTACTACCTATGTGATGAAGTGTAAATACTTTACTGAAACAAATGTCTTGAGGAATGTTGGCTTTGATAATGCAAAGTGTATAAAAATACAAACAGGCGTTTAGGCCGGTCGATGCATTTTTATTGTCATTGCTTGTATTGTTATTTGTTCTTTGAAAACAGATTAAAAGGTGACTTTTTTGAAAATAATATTGGTTTGTTATCTAAGACTTGTTTGTTCTACATCTAATGATTCCAGTTTTCAGCAAAACATGAAATGCTCCTTTCATATTTCTGAATAAAGCATTTAGGAACAAAAAAATAATACCATTTGACTGAATTAATAATCACAATGTAACGAGAAGAATGTTTTACATTTGTATAACCTTTCTTTTGATTTATATTGGTTACCCATTCAAATTTGTAGGCATTGCATTTATCAATTTAATAATAGATAGTCAGGCAGCATCTCAGGAGAGAAGGAATGGGTGACGTTTCGGGTCGAGACCCTTCTGCAGATTGATCAGTCTGAAGAAGGGTCTCGACCCGAAACGTCACCCATTCCTTCTCTCCTGAGATGCTGCCTGACCTGCTGAGTTACTCCAGCATTTTGTGAATAAATACCATCGATTTGTACCAGTATCTGCAGTTATTTTCTTATAATAATAGATAGTTATGTACTGTGGTTTCATTTTACCTAGTGGATATTATTGTCACTGGTATAGCTAGTATAATGTTTTTAACATTTGCACGTTAAATTTGAAATTACTTTAGTATAATGGTGATTATCTTTGAGTGGATTGAATATATTCAAACAGATATCTTTAAAAAAACGATAGAAATAACAGATAAATTGAATGTATGAAAAAACGCGCATTTTCTTCACAACTACGATGCAAAGCAACTCTAATTAGTATTATTTTAACTTGAGAATAAATGCTTTTCCACACTTCTGCCAGATTCAGATCTACTTCCAGCTTTCAATGTAAGACCAGTGCAAAGGAATTAGTATCCAAGAGTTGTCTGTTTGAAGATTATGTATTGTATTACCACCAGTGCACTGATACACTGCCTGATTTCCAAGATAAATAGAACTGATTCAGATCATTCACCTTTGTTTGTTAATAGGGGTCAATAATGCACTTTGAAAGAACTTTGCATCAGGCTGTCTGATATTTCTGAAATGGGATGGAATCTGAAAAAAGAGAATTTGCATTTTGTGTTTTCCATGCACCTGCAGCCCTGCCGTTAGTTAGCTTAGTTTATTGTCACGGGCAGGGGGTGCAGTGCTGTCCAGTCAGTGGAAAGACTGCATGATTACAGTCAAGCCAGACACAGGATAAAGGGAAAAAACGATTACTGCAAGATTAAATCCAGTAGAGTCTCATTAAAGATAGACCAAGTAGTACAAGAAATTAACTGCAGATGCTGGTACAAATCGAAGGTATTTATTCACAAAATGCTGGAGTAACTCAGCAGGTCAGGCAGCATCTCAGGAGAGAAGGAATGGGTGACGTTTCGGGTCGAGACCCTTCTTCAGACTGATGTCAGGGGGGCGGGACAAAGGAAGGATATTGGTGGAGACAGGAAAATAGAGGGAGATCTGGGAAGGAGGAGGGGAAGAGAGGGACAGAGGAACTATCTAAAGTTGGAGAAGTCCATGTTCATACCGCTGGGCTGCAAGCTGTTCCTCCATTTTCTGGTGGGCCTCACTATGGCACTGGAGGAGGCCCATGACAGAAAGGTCAGACAGAAAGATAGACCAAGGGTCTCCAATGAGGTAGATGGTAGCTCAGCTGAGGACTTGCTCTCTAGTTGAGGATAGGATGGTTCAGTTGCCTGGTAACAGCTGAGAAGAAGCTGCCCCTGAATCTGGAGGTGTATGTTTTCACACTATAGACAATAGACAATAGACAATAGACACTTCTGTACCTCTTGCCTGACTGGAAAAGGGGAGAAGAGGGAGTGACCTGGAGTGTCCTGATTATGCTGGTGGCCTTGTTGAGGCAGCATGAGGTGTAGATGGAGTCAATGGAAGGGAGGTTGGTTCGCGTGATGATCTGGGCTAGGTCCACAATTCTCTGCAATTTCTTGTGGTCTTGGATAGAGGCACCAAAGGGGGGGGGGGGGGGGGGGTCAAAGAGTTGCTGTTGAGGTTGGTGGGCTGCTTTGCCCTGGATGGTGTTGAGTTCCACAGTGTTGGAGCTGTGCTCATCCAGACAGTAAAAGAATATTAATAAAACAATGTTACAGAAGGCGCATAGTAAACCTGCCATCATGGGTCGGTGCTTATATTCTAATTGAGTAATTAATACTCAATTAATACTCTAATTGAGTATTAGAGTCAGGAGAAGTCATGATGCAGCTTGATAGGACTTTGGTTAGGCTGCATTTGGAGTATTGTGTACAGTTCTGGTTGCCCCGTTAACAGAAGGATGTGGATTCAATGATTCAACAATACTTTATAAGAAAATAACTGCAGATGCTGGTACAAATCGAAGGTATCTATTCACAAAATGCTGTAGTAACTCAGCAGGTCAGGCAGCATCTCAGGAGAGAAGGAATGGGTGACGTTTCGGGTCGAGACCCTTCTTCAGACTGATGTCAGGGGGGGCGGGACAAAGGAAGGATATAGGTGGAGACAGGAAGATAGAGGGAGATCTGGGAAGGGGGAGGGGAAGAGAGGGACAGAGGAACTATCTAAAGTTGGAGAAGTCGATGTTCATACCGCTGGGCTGCAAGCTTCCCAGGCAAAATATGAGGAGCTGTTCCTCCAATTTCCGGTGGGCCTCACTATGGCACTGGAGGAGGCCCATGACAGAAAGGTCAGACTGGGAATGGGAAGGGGAGTTAAAGTGCTCAGCCACCGGGAGACCAGTTTGGCCAACGCCAAACAATACTTTATTGTCACTTTACCTAGGTGCAATGAAATTCTTTGTTTTTGCACAGGCTATGGAGGGGGTGCAGATGAGGTTTATCAGTGTGTGCCCAGATTAGAGGGTATTAGTAATATGGAGAGACCTGGATTGTTTCCCCTGGAGCTTCGGAGGCTGAGAGGAGACCTATTAGAAGTATATAAAGATTATGAGAGACATAGATAGGTTATTCCATCAGATGTAAGGGGCAAAGTTTAAAGGAGATGCGGGGCAAGATTTGCAGGACTATCATATGTTGAAAGACTGGAGCGACTAGGCTTGTATACACTGGAATTTAGAAGGATGAGAGGAGATCTTATCGAAACGTATAAGATTATTAAGGGGTTGGACACGTTAGAGGCAGGAAACATGTTCCCAATGTTGGGGGAGTCCAGGACAAGGGGCCACAGTTTAAGAATAAGGGGTAGGCCATTTAGAACTGAGATGAGGAAAAACTTTTTCAGTCAGAGAGTTGTGAATCTGTGTAATTCTCTGCCTCAGAAGGCAGTGGAGGCCAATTCTCTGAATGCATTCAAGCGAGAGCTAGATAGAGCTCTTAAGGATAGCGGAGTCAGGGGGTATGGGGAGAAGGCAGGAACGGGGTACTGATTGAGAATGATCAGCCATGATCACATTGAATGGCGGTGCTGGCTCGAAGGGCCGAATAGCCTCATCCTGCACCCATTGTCTATTGTTTATTGTCTATTCACACAGAGGGTGGTGGGTACCTGGGACACAGTGCCGGGGTTGGTGGTGGAGGCAGAGATAATAGTGGTGTTTAAGAGGCCTTTAGATGGGTACATTGGTTTCGCTGGGAATGGAGGGGTATGGATCATGTGCAGGCAGATGAGATCAGTTTAACTTTGGATCATGTTCGGCAGCCATTGTGGGTGAAATCAATCCTGTGCCGTATTTTCTATATTTGAAGTTCCATTAAATCCTGATCAGGCTTCACTGCTCTTGGGTAAAGCTTTGAGGTCTTGGGAAATTTCTGTAAAATATCCGGCCTCTGTTGCGTTCTTATAGGCATAGTTTTTTTAAGGCTTTGCCAGTTAATTTCTTGTTAATAGCAATCATCAGCCTGTTGAAAAGGGAGATTGATCTTTAGTAGCCAATGAGACTGATGATGCAAGCCGAAAGACACAGTTACAAATAATTTATTGTCCATGTTCATGAATGGAGCAACAGCTTTAAATGTGTTCATTTAAATTTTTGCTGGGCCATTGTGTTACGAGATGCGCTTTTGACCCCATTATGTTACTTTTTTATCACAATGAAGTTGTACGCAAGTGGTGTGGTTAATATGTTCTGACATGATTTATGTCATTGTCACTTTCATTTGTTAATAAACTGAAGAGCTGTTAAAAAGCCCTGCTTACAGAAAGAAAACATTTTGAGTACAGTTTGTCAAATCTTAGTTACAATCACTTTCTAGATGTACAGACTCTCAAGTTATTGGAATCACAAGGTGGCAAGGTCAGAAACAGTCGGAAACAGTGAAAGAAAAGACAAAGGGGGAATTATACCAACATTGCTAAAACACCGTCGTGATTTTTTTCCTTTTCGTGATCAAATACAATTCAGACCCTGCAAAGATTTTATTTTACAGAGGGAGACTAAATGGAGATGTTGTTCGACGAGAAGCAAGCTATTCTTTCCATGGTCTCTCATTAAAGCACAGGGAGTGAAAAGTGGATAACTCTAGGGCTTTGTTAACACCATTTGCCAAATATTATGGTGGTTGCTCAGCGGTGGAGTTGCCGCATGACAGCACCAGAGACCCGGGTTCAATCCTGTCTACAGGTGCTGTCTGTACAGAGTTTGTACGTTCTCCCCATGAAGTGCATGTGTTTTCTCCAGGTGCTCTGGTTTCCTCCCACACTCCAAAGACGTACATGTTTGTAGGCTAATTGGCTTGGTAAAATTTTAAGTTGTAAATTGTCTCTAGTGTGTGTAGTAGGATAGTGTTAGTGCATTGGGATCGCTGGTCGGTGCAGACTTGATGGGCCAAAGGGCCTGTTTCTGCACTGTATCTCTAAACTAAATTAAATTAAACTAACTCTCTTAAGAACACAAGAATTTTGACTCCTGATTATGGAAAGCTGGTTGTCCAACAATATAGACAATAGACAATAGACAATAGGTGCAGGAGTAGGCCATTCGGCCCTTCGAGCCAGCACCGCCATTCAATGTGATCATGGCTGATCATTCTCAACCAGTACCCCGTTCCTGCCTTTTCCCCATACCCTCTGACTCCGCTATCCTTAAGAGCTCTATCTAGCTCTCTCTTGACTGCATTCAGAGAATTGGGCACAGCCTACTGAGGCAGAGAATTCCACAGATTCACAACTCTCTGACTGAAAAAGTTTTTCCTCATCTCCGTTCCAAATGGCCTACCCCTTATTCTTAAACTGTGGCCCCTGTTTCTGGACTCCCCCAACATTGGGAACTTGTTTCCTGCCTCTAACGTGTCCAACCCCTTAATAATCTTATATGTTTCGATAAGATCCCCTCTCATCCTTCTAAATTCCAGTGTATATATTGGGGGTTGGGGCAATTTATCACGTATGCTTGTAGTGAGCTTCTCAGGTCAATAGAGGCAGTTAATTGGCTTACATCATCTGAGAGATTGGGCAACTATGTGCCTGGAGCCTTTTTGATAGTAGTTATAGGTTTAAGAGTGCTTTTGAAGTGGACTGGGTGAGTAAGCGTAGTGTAATTTCTAAATAGTACATATACCATAGTTGCTGTGTGCGGAGGGTGGTGGGGATGAATCAATGGGATGGTCTATTGCAGGATGATATCATGCTTCTTGATAATGGGTGGAGCTGCTTATCCAGACAATCAGAGAGTATTTCTTCACACTCCTAGCATACCATGAACAAGGTACAATCGGTTTAGAGTGGAAACAAGGTGTTGGTTTACACTGAAGGACACATAATGTTAGAGTAACTCAGCGGGTCAGGCAGTCTCTCTGGAGAGCATGGATAGGTGATGTTTCCGGTCGGGACCCAAAACGTCACCTATCGTTGTTCTCCATAGATGCTGCCGGACCTGCTGAGTTACTTCAGCACTTTCTTATCGGTTTAGAGTGTCAGGAGCGGAGTCATTTACTGCAGGATACTCAGCTGCTGACCTGCTCTTGTGGCCTCTGGCATTTTTATGGCTGGTCTTACAGTTTGTGGTCCACTGTCATCCCAAGGATGTTGATTGTGAGAACCTCGATCGTAATGCCATTGAATGTCAGGGGTAAGTAGTTTGATGTGGCTGAACATTGTCTTCCGTAGGTTTTTTAATGAGGTGATGAAGGTGATCGAAGAGGGTGGTGGATGTTGTCAACATGGATTTAAGTAAGGCATTTGATGGTTCCCCATGGTAGGCTTTTCCAGTAGAATATGAAGCCTAGATTAACTTGGTCGTATGGATTCAGAACTGGCTGACTGACAGAAGAGAGAGGGTTGTAATGGAAGGGCAATATTTAGTCTGTTGGTCTCTGATCAGTGGACACAAAATGCTGGAGTAACTCAGCGGGACAGGCAGCATCTCTGGAGAGAAGGAATGGGTTTTGGGTCAATAGACAATAGACAATAGGTGCAGGAGGAGGCCATTCGGCCCTTCGAGCCAGCACCACCATTCAATGTGATCATGGCTGATCATTCTCAATCAGTGCCCCATTCCTGCCTTCTCCCCAAACCCCCTGACTCCGCTGTCCTTTAAGAGCTCTATCTAGCTCCACTGCCTTCTGAGGCAGAGAATTCCACAGATTCACAACTCTCTAACTGAAAAAGTTTTTCCTCATCTCCGTTCTAAATGGCCTACCCCTTATTCTTAAGCTGTGGCTCCTTGTTCTGGACTCCCCCAACATTGGGAACATGTTTCTTGCCTCTAACATGTCCAATCCCTTAATAATCTTATACGTTTCGATAAGATCCCCTCTCATCCTTCTAAATTCCAGTGTATACAAGCCTAGTCGCTCCAATCTTTCAACATAGGACAGTCCTGCCATTCCGGGAATTAACCTAGTGAACCTACGCTGCACGCCCTCAATAGCAAGAATATCCTTCCTCAAATTTGGAGACCAAAACTGCACACAGTACTCCAGGTGCGTTCTCACTAGGGCCCTGTACAACTGCAGAAGGACCTCTTTGCTCCTATACTCAACTCCTCTTGTTATGAAGGCCAACATTCCATTTGCTTTCTTCACTGCCTGCTGTACCTGCATGCTTCCTTTCAGTGACTGATGCACTAGGACACCCAGATCTTGTCGTTGTATGTCCCCTTTTCCTAACTTGACACCATTCAGATGTACAGAGGAACCTTGGTGTCCAAGTCCATAACTCCCTGAAAGTGGCAACACAAGTGGCCCGATCCACCCGCTGAACGTGCCCCGGTAGTCGCGCGTCACCCCACAGGCCTCCCAGGGGACTGCGGAAAAGCTGGGCGGCGAGGCCTACCTGGGTCGAAGGAGTCTCAGCGGCGGTGGCGATGGGAGACTCGGCGGGCGGCAGCGGGAGCCTCGGCGGTGATGGTGCCTCAGCGGCAATGGGAGCATCGGTGTCAGCGAGAACCTCGGTGGTGGAATGTGGGGGGGGGGTGCAGGGAACACAATGGGGACCCGGCATGGGGGGATCGCCGTGAGGGACAGTGGGAGAACAAAGGAGGACCCAGTGTGGCCGTGGAAGGGGGGGGGGGGGGGCACTCTAGTTTAGAATCCTTTGCCCAGAGGTTAAGTCTGTGTTTGTTTGTTTGTTTGTTTGTTCATTTGTCCCAGTGAAGGCGCTGTGCACACGGCAGCCAGACAACAGTCGCTTGTCTTTTTCTTTTTTGTTGCACTTTTCATTTCAAGTTTTTGTGTACCGTGTGTGTTGTGACTGTCGGCAAACTAATTTCCTTCCGTTGATGAATAAAATGTTATCATATCGTATCGTATCGTAGATAGAGTAGTAAAGAAGGCATATGGTATGTTGAAAGACTGGAGCGACTAGGCTTGTATACACTGGAATTTAGAAGGATGAGAGGAGATCTTATCGAAACGTATAAGATTATTAAGGGGTTGGACACGTTAGAGGCAGGAAACATGTTCCCAATGTTGGGGGAGTCCAGAACCAGGGGCCACAGTTTAAGAATAAGGGGTAGGCCATTTAGAACGGAGATGAGGAAGAACTTTTTCAGTCAGAGAGTTGTAAATCTGTGGAATTCTCTGGCTCAGAAGGCAGTGGAGGCCAATTCTCTGAATGCATTCAAGAGAGAGCTAGATAGAGCTCTCAAGGATAGCGGAGTCAGGGGGTATGGGGAGAAGGCAGGAACGGTGTACTGATTGAGAATGATCAGCCATGATCACATTGAATGGTGGTGCTGGCTCGAAGGGCCGAATGGCCTACCCCTGCACCTATTGTCTATTGTCTATTGCTTGCTTTCATAGGATTTGCATTGTGTATAAGAGTCAGGAAGTCATGATGCAGCTTTATGGGACTTTGTTTAGACCACATTGGGAGTGTTGTGTGCAGGTCTGGACGCCCCATCTAGGAAAGTTGTGGAGGCTTTGGAAAGGGTGCAGTTGGTAGAGCACCTGCCTTACACCTCCACAGACTGGAGTTCGATCCTAACCTTGTGACAATCAGACTTGAACTGCAGCGACAAGTCTTGGAACAACAGTTTCAATGACTCATGACTGCATGACAAAGTCTCTTAAAGGAATAGCAAGCCTCCAATCATGATGCAACAGTTTTCCCAGTAGCTAAGAGACACAGGGCCTACAGGAACCTGTTTTTGTCATCAAACATAAGGGTGTTGAACCACTGGCACTTCTTCACTGCCATTATTTTACACATTTTTTTCAGTTGTTTGTTAACACTGAACTTAAACCATTCACGTTGTAAAACTGTCACAACACAGTCTCTGGGTAATATTTTGAATATTAAAATAAACCAGAGTTTTTAAAGGAATATACATAATAGACAAGCACTCTAGTTTCTTCTCTTATTCTTCATTCAACATAATCAATGATTTTGTCTTCGGTGATTCCAGTGTTATTCAGGATTAAAATGTCGAAATAATGTATAATATTTTTCATTTCCTGTGAGTCCCTTCACTTTGAGAACATTAACATGTCCTTTGAGCAAATATCCACAGATACACCTTTTTTCTTTACAGAAAAGGGAACAAAGCAACTCTCTTCGGCAAGTCTAATGCGTGTTTCTTTCGTCTGAAACAAAGAGATCATAAATTGTGCAACTGTGTGATTTGTCAAGGAGCAAAGTGCACAAGGGTAGATGTGTTTACCGCTCCGGAGTCATGATAAAAATGAACTTTGGCCTGTACACAGTTCTAACATGAGCTGTGGATAAACCTGGGGAAACAAAATCATTTTTTTAAAACCACTTTATTACAGTTCTTGCTCAGTAAACAAAAAGAATTTGCCTGAGGATCCTAGCACCTTCTTTTCACATTACCACGAGCACCGCATTACACTCCCAATGGACTAGTTTCTGTTTCTGGTCATTGCACAGTGCTGGACATGCGAGACATTTTAGACTTTTAACATTTCTCACATTTCACAAATCAGTCCAAAAATAGACAAAGAATGAATAACATCAGTCTCCTGGTGATGCAACTTTAATGCACCTGGAGACATGCAGGTGGGGCAATGCTTAACTCCATTGTAGAAGTTGAATCTTTTTGGAATAACTCTCTTCTTTCTGCTCCAGAAGCAACAATCACTGAGCCTCCTGGGCCCATGTCTGTCTCATCAGTGGAGCTCTGACACAGGATCCTTATCAGTTTAGTCTTGCATTTGCCTTTAATTATTCTGGCCATTCTGTGATGACACTCCCAATCCACCAAGGACTACACTGTATCTCAATAACCAACCACCCCCTCCTCCCCTGAGCTCACCTCCAAACTTCTGTTCACTCAGGGCACTGGTCCTGATCTCCTAACTTTCTAAAACCCAATCCTACAAGGCCGCCAAATGAGGCTATGACTTTCAACAACCCCCTCACTCACTCCACGAGCCTATTGCTTACCTCATCTCTCCCACCTCACGTGTTGCCCATGTTCCTCAGGATGTCGGACCTGCCTGGAGTTTGCACACAAAGCACAGGGTACCAAGTCTATGAGGGGCGCTGGCTAGCGAGGCTGGAGGGGGATCCACCGCCGGGGATGTGCACACATTCTCGGTGTCCGAGCATGAGGTGAGGTGGGCTCTGACGCGTGTGAACACGAGGAAAGCTGGAGGCCCAGATGGTATATCTGGGCGAGTACTAAAGTCTTGTGCTACTCAGCTTGCTCCAGTGCTCACCACAATATTCAACCTCTCCTTGGCAAAGTCCGTGGTCCCTGCATGCTTCAAAAGATCCATCATTGTACCGGTGCCAAAGAATGCCTCTCCAGCGTGTTTAAATGACTACCGACCGGTGGCCCTCACCTCGGTTGTCATGAAATGCTTGGAGAGGCTAGTCAAGAAGCACATCTGCGCCCTCCTTCCTCGCAACATGGACCCACTACAGTTCGCATACCGTCCGAACAGGTCCACGGATGATGCGGTCTCCCAGGTTCTACACACCGCTCTCTCTCATCTGGACAGCCAGGGGGGCTATGTGAGGATGCTGTTCATTGACTTTAGTTCAGCATTCAACACAATAGTCCCCAGCAGACTGGTTGAGAAGCTGCTGGAACTGGGGCTTAGCACCCCTCTGTGTGCCTGGGTCCTGGACTTTCTCACTGCCAGGCCCCAAGTGGTCAGGATGGGGGAACACACATCTAGCTCCCTCACCCTGAACATAGGATCCCCCCAGGGCTGCGTCCTTAGCCCCCTACTGTACTCCCTGTACACACATGACTGTAGGGCCAGGTTCAGCTCAAACTCCATCATCAAGTTTGCTGATGACACTGTGGTGGTGGGCCGGATCTCCAACAACGAGGAGAAGGCCTACCGGGAGGAGGTGGCTGATCTGGCACTCTGGTGTCAGGACAATAGCCTCCTCTTGAATGTCACTAAAACAAAGGAGCTGATTGTGGACTTCAGAAGGGCTAAACATCCAAGGACGTACACGCCACTGGAGATAAATGGGTCTATTGTGGATAGGGTGAGCAGTTTCAAATACTTGGGAGTCCGCATCGCAGAGGATCTGACGTGGGCAACGCACATTGCCGCACTGGTGGGTAAGGCTAAGCAGCGCCTTTACCACCTTAGACAACTGAGGAAATTCAGAGTGTCGCTGAGGATCCTTCATTGCTTCTACTCTGGGGCTGTAGAGAGCATCCTGTCCGGCAACATTACAGTCTGGTTTGGGAACAGCTCTGCCCAGGACAGGATGGCCCTGCAGAGAGTAGTGCGTTCGGCAGAACGCACCATGGGAACTACACTCGTCCCCCTGCAGGACCTATACATCAGGAGGTGCAGATCCAGAGCAAGCAAGATCATGAGGGACCCCTGCCACCCCAGTAACGGACTGTTCCAGATGCTACGGTCAGGCAAACGCCTCCGCTGTCACGCTGTGAAAACGGAGAGGATGAGACGGAGCTTCTTCCCACAGGCCATCAGGACTGTCAACTTTGATAACCCCAGAGACTAAATTTTTGTCGACACTTTTGGTGCTATGTTTAGTAACTTATTAACTTTATTTATTGTAACTGTAATTATTTTTGTGCACAACCCGCAGGCATTGCCACTTTCATTTCACTGCACATCGAGTATGTGTATGTGACAAATAAATTTGACTTGACTTGACTTGACTTGACTTGACTCAACACAATTCAAGTTTCAGCCTCCTTTTGCTCTGGTTTTTTATTTCATGCACATGTTCAAACTATAACGGCACGGTGGCGCAGCGGTAGAGTTGCTGCCTTACAGCGAATGCAGCGCCGGAGACTCAGGTTCGATCCTGACTACGGGCGCCGTCTGTACGGAGATTGTACGTTCTCCCCGTGACCTGCGTGGGTTTTCTCCGAGATCTTCGGTTTCCTCCCACACTCCAAAGACGTACAGGTATGTAGGTTAATTGGCTGGGCAAATGTAAAAATTGTCCTTAGTGGGTGTAGGATAGTGTTAGCGTGCGGGGATCGCTGGGCGGCGCGGACCCGGTGGGCCGAAGGGCCTGTTTCCGCGCTGTATCTCTAAATCTAAATCTAAAATCTATAATGTTTTACTCTTAATGTTTTAATGTTTTATGTTTTATTCTGAATTGTTTACTGTATGTCGTGTTGTTACTTGTGAGCAGAGCACCAAGGCAAATTCCTTGTATGTGTACATACTTGGCCAATAAAACATATTCAATCTTCAATTCAATTCAATATATTCAATGGAAGGGAGAATTGAATCATCAATCTCAAAATGAAGTCAGAAAGGAATATAGACAGTTAAATATTTAGGGTTAGAGATTCTAGGTCACCAAGATTGGTGCTGATATCTACTTTAGTAGTCACCGCCCACTTGTACATATTGTGTGGCCATGGTGTATCTGGCCCTCCTGTAAACTTTGTGTGCCCATAATAGACAATAGACAATAGGTGCAGGGGTAGGCCATTTGGCCCTACGAGCCAGCACCACCATTCACCGTGATCATGGCTGATCATTCACAATCAGTACCCCGTCCCTGCCCTCTCCCCATACCCCCTGAGTCCGCTATCATTAATAGCTCTATTTAGCTCTCTCTTGAAAGCATCCAGAGAATTGTCCTCCACTGCCTTCTGAGCCAGAGAATTCCACATATTTACAACTCTTTGAGTGAAATAGTTTTTCCTCATCTCTGTTCTAAATGGCCTACCCCTTACTCTTAAACTGTGGCCCCTGGTTCTGGACTCCCCCCAACATTGGGAACATGTTTCCTGCTCTAACGTGTCCAATCCCTTAATAATCTTATATGCTTCAAAAAGATTCCCTCTCCTCCTTCTAAATTGTATAACAGCGTAGGTATACAAGCCCAGTCGCTCCAGTCTTTCAACATACGACAGTCCCGCCATTCCAGGAATTAATGTAGTGAACCTACGCTGCACGCCCTCATTAGCAAGAATGTCCTTCCTCAAACTTGGAGACCAAAACTGCACACAGTACTCCAGGTGCGGTCTCACTAGGGCCATGTACAACGACAGAAGGACCTCTTTGTGTCATGGTGTATGTCTGTCATTTCAGCCGAACATGCACTGCACATGCTTGGGTTGAAGGTGGTTGGAGAGAAGGGATTGGGCCTGAGTCCTGGCTGGTTTGGTAGGTGGTGCTGGGGGATGGAGGGGTTGGGTCAGTGCCTAGCTTAGGGGTGGGGTGAAATGTGGTTTGTCTTTGACTTGAGTTGACAAGGGAGGGATTGTGGCCAAGATTCGGACAGATTCAAACCGATGACCTTCCAAGATTCTCTGGGAGAGATGAGGTAAGCAATAGGCTCGTGGAGTGAGTGAGGGGGTTGTTGAAGGTCATAGCCTCATTAAGCGGCCTTGTAGGTTTGGGTTTTAGAAAGTTAGGAGATCAGGACCAGTGCCCTGAGTGAACAGAAGTTTGGAGGTGAGCTCAGGGGAGGAGGGGATGGTTGGTTATTGAGATACAGTGTAGTCCTTGGTAGACTGGGAATGTCATCACAGAATGGCCAGAATAATTAAAGGTGAATGCAAAACTAAATGATGTGTGCCAGAGCTACACTGATGAGACAGAAATGGGCCAGGAGGCTCAGTGATTGTTACTTCTGGAGTAGAAAGATCAGAGTTATTCCAAAAAGATTCAAAATGAACAACGTATGGTGAATGACACCATCCAGTTCTCCCCAAGGTACCAAATCCAATGATTGATGTTGTGTTTCACTTCAGGGGGAAAAAAAATTCATCTCCATAAATCTTGAAACAGCAGTGTGACGTAACAAAATTTCTGGACAATTGACTGACAAAAGAGTTGTTTAAGATGATCCATCCAGCATGGTGGTGCAGCAGTAGAGATGCTGCCTAATAGCAGGGACCTGGGTTTGATCATGACTACGGGTGCTGTCTGTACCGGCGGCATGGTAGCGCAGCGGTAGAGTTGCTGCTTTACAGCGAATGCAGCGCCGGAGACTCAGGTTCGATCCTGACTACGGGTGCTGCACTGTAAGGAGTTTGTACGTTCTCCCCGTGACCTGCGTGGGTTTTCTCCGATATCTTCGGTTTCCTCCCACACTCCAAAGACGTACAGGTATGTAGGTTAATTGGCTGGGTAAAATGTAAAAATTGTCCCTAGTGGGTGTAGGATAGTGTTAATGTACGGGGATCGCTGGGCGGCACGGACTTGGTGGGCCGAAAAGGCCTGTTTCCGGCTGTATATATATGATATGATATGATATCGAATTTGTATGTTCTCCCCGTGACCACGTGGGTTTTCTCCTGGTGCTGCAGTTTCCTCCCACATTCCAAAGACGTACAGGTTTGTAGACAATAGACAATAGACAATAGGTGCAGGAGGAGGCCATTCGGCCCTTCGAGCCAGCACCGCCATTCAATGTGATCATGGCTGATCATTCTCAATCAGTACCCCGTTCCTGCCCTCTCCCCATACCCCCTGACTCCGCTATCCTTAAGAGCTCTATCCAGCTCTCTCTTGAATGCATTCAGAGAATTGGCCTCCACTGCCTTCTGAGGCAGAGAATTCCACAGATTCACAACTCTCTGACTGAATTTTTTTCCCCTCATCTCCGTTCTAAATGGCCTACCCCTTATTCTTAAACTGTGGCCCCTTGTTGTGGACTTCCCCAACATTGGGAACATGTTTCCTGCCTCTAACGTGTCCAACCCCTTAATAATCTTATACGTTTCGATAAGATCCCCTCTCATCCTTCTAAATTCCAGTGTATACAAGCCTAGTCGCTCCAGTCTTTCAACATATGACAGTCCCGCCATTCCGGGAATTAACCTAGTAAACCTACGCTGCACGCTGTAGTTTAATTGGCTTCGGCAAAATTGTAAATTGCCCCTCGTGCGCAGGATGGTGCTAGTGTGTGGGGATTGCTGGTCGGTGTGGACTCGGCGGACCGAAGGGCCTGTTTCTGCGCTGTATCTCTAAAGTAAAACTGAAACTACCGGTCCAAAGGCTCCACAAGGTGAGGGATTATGGCTGCCGAGGGAAAGTCCCATGGAAGGAAATACTCACTACCCATAAATGATTGGCAATGGGAAGAATGGGAAGAAAATCTCCTAGAAGGATTGCGCCTACCAGGGTGAATGGGACAATTGGTTGGAGATAGGGAATTCTAAGTTAGTTCGGCAGAAGAGTGCTGAGTTGAGTGTCTGAGCGAATGAGGGAACAAGAGTGCAAAATCTCTGTGCAGGGATGGCATAGGTGAACCAGAGAGGAGTTGAGCAAATAAAGGCATGCATGGCCGGTTGATGCAATTGTATTGCATGGGACAGAAAGGGCATGGACCATTCAGTTTTCCTATCAATAATTCAAATCAATTTCTATCCATCCACAGTACTCAACTTCCAGTTGTCAGCACAAGTCTCTGGGAAATTAATTGTTAATGGCTGAAGTATCGGAGAGAGCTGGCTATTCCACTGTGGTGGTGTAGAATGGTACAAATATTTCATCTTGACATAGCACTGATATGAAACTCAAAGGCAAAGGGAAGATGGGGAGCGAAGGAAAATCTTTTAGATTTATGTATTGGCATTCCCCATGGACTCAGGCCCATCTCACAGTCATTCCAGATTAATCCTTGTAGTGGAAAAAAAACTGCCCACTGAAAATATGCAGAGTTCAGACATTTTATTTCATGTCAGTTCAATTTTAAACACATTCCTTTTGCTGTTTATTTGAGTTGAATTAATATCTTTTAACTGCATGAAACGATTATTTACAAAAGTCTATCCTTAAAAAAACATAAGCAGAAACTTCCCTTGTCATATCATTACACTGCCATAAATTACGATGCAATAAGGTGATTTAAAACCTCCTACTCCTGTTGGTCAATGTTGTCTTCATTCAGTTAAAGATTCTTGTTTTCTGCACAGAACGATCACTGAACAAAGCTTTTTTTTTTTGCAACTGTGGTGGTGGAAAAAGTTTCAGTATTGATTGCCGGGAAACTGAGAACGACCAGTGCACAGGGAAACATGAGGATATAGAAGTTGTCAGGAATTCCTGTTCATTCACAAGTTGCACTATTTCAGATCCTTCTCCTGTATAATTCCTTTCTCACTGTAAAATCTATAAACTAAAACTCTCGTTTGTTTGTTTGTTTGTTCCTGAACTACAGCCAAAACGGTACACGATAGCGCGACAATTTTAGGCCCACCTTACTCACCTTTGGTGCTGATGGAAGATGTTTCATTGAAAACGGTGTTATATTTTTAAAGATATTCACATTTTAAAGTTTAAATCTATCTCCTTGGGAGGGGGGAGGGAGGGAGGGGGTGGAGGGAAGGGGGGGGAGAAGGGAGGGGGATGGAGTGGGGGGGAGGGGAATGGGGAGGGGAATGGGGGGAGGGGAATGGGGAGGGAGAGGGAAGGGGGGAGGGGAATGGGGAAGGGGAGGGGGAGGGGAAGGAGAGGGAAGGGGGGAGGGAAGGGGGAGGTAGGGGGTGCTGCACCAATGCAGGAGAGGTTTGGGCCCAACGGGTCCACTTGGTCTAGTGTTCTCATAAGTTTTGTACTTTGTTGCAAGATGTGTGAGATTTTATTACATACCAAGACTTACTAACCTTTCTGATGCTGATTTTATATGTTGAGAGTGTAATGTGCTGAGCTAACTACTTTAAAATTCTGTGACTTGTAAATTAATCATAATTATTATTATTTATAATTCTCCTATAATCTCATGCATACATCCTGACTTCTATTTCACAGTCTTTGAAATGTTTAAAAGGTTTGTTAAAATATGTTGTTTATATTTTCTTATTTACTCTTTAAGAGAATTTCTCAACGTGGCGAATTCTCAGCTAGATGACACCTTTGTCGGTATGAGAAATCTTGAACTGACAGCAACTGACGTAGGAGAAGAAGAAATCCATACTGCAGAGCTCACTAGATTTTTGCAGATAGCATTATTTCAAATCAGGAGTTAACGCTGTTGTTTTTCTACTTGATATAGACAATAGACAATAGGTGAAGGAGTAGGCCATTCAGCCCTTCGAGCCAGCACCGCCATTCAATGCGATCATGGCTGATCACTCTCAATCAGTACCCCGTTCCTGCCTTCTCCCCATACCCCCTCACTCCGCTATCCTTAAGAGCTCTATCCAAAAGCATCCAACGAACTGGCCTCCACTGCCTTCTGAGGCAGAGAATTCCACACCTTCACCACTCTCTGACTGAAAAAGTTCTTCCTCATCTCCGTTCTAAATGGCCTACCCCTTATTCTTAAACTGTGGCCCCTTGTTCTGGACTCCCCCAACATTGGGAACATGTTTCCTGCGTCTAATGTGTCCAATCCCCTAATTATCTTATATGTTTCAATAAGATCCCCCCTCATCCCCCTCATCCTTCTAAATTCCAGTGTATACAAGCCCAATCGCTCCAGCCTAAGTGTAATGAAGATAAATTTGCGATTTTGTACAAAAGAGTGATTAGTGCCTAGTAACAGGACTGCAGATAAAATCCTATATTTCAGTCCCCATTCTGTTCAAGTCAGGGCAGAAGACAGTTGACCCTGATCCCCAGTTTAAGCCATTTATTCAGACTGAAGAAGGGTCTCGACCTGAAACGTCACCCATTCCTTCTCTCCTGAGATGCTGCCTGACCTGCTGAGTTACTCCAGCATTTTGTGAATAAATACCTTCGATTTGTACCAGCATCTGCAGTTATTTTTTTTATACTACCCAGTTTAAGCCATGTAGGGAAAAAAACTGCAGATGCTGGTTTAAATCGAAGGTATTTAGACACAAAATGCTGGAGTAACTCAGCGGGTCAGGCAGCATCTCGGCAGAGAAGGAATGGGTGACGTTTCGGGTCGAGACCCTTCTTCAGACTGATGTCAGTGGAGGGGGCGGGATAGGATGTAGTAGGAGACAGGAAGACTAGTGGGAGAACTGGGAAGGGGGAGGGGAACGTGCACCTCCTCCAACATCATCTATTGTATCCGCTGTTCCAGATGTCAACTTCTCTACATCGGCGAGACCAAACGCAGGCTCGGCGATCGTTTCGCTCAACACCTTCGCCCAGTCCGCCTTAACCAACCTGATCTCCCGGTGGCTCAGCACTTCAACTCCCCCTCCCATTCCCAATCTGACCTTTCTGTCATGGGCCTCCTCCATTGTCATAGTGAGGCCCAGCGCAAATTGGAGGAACAGCATCTCATATTTCGCATCGGGCAGTTTACACCCCAGCGGTATGAACATTGACTTCTCTAACTTCAGATAGTTCTTCTGACCCTCTCTTTCCCCTCCCCTTCCCAGTTCTCCCACTAGTCTTCCTGCCTCCTACTACATCCTATCTTTGTCCCGCCTCCTTCCCTGACATCAGTCTGAAGAAAGGTCTTGACCAGAAATGTCACCTAATCCTTCTCTCCCGAGATGCTGCCTTTTCGCTGAGTTACTCCAGCATTTTGTGTTTACCTCCAGTGTAAACTATGTCGATCTCTTCCACACCTCAAAGTTTTGCTGGTTGGCAGGTTAATTGAAGGCTGTAAATTACATCTTGTGAAGGTGGGTGCTTAATAGACAATAAACAATAGACAATAGGTGCAGGAGTAGGCCATTCGGCCCTTCGAGTCAGCACCGCCGTTCAATGTGATCATGGCTGATCATTCTCAATCAGTACCCCGTTCCTGCCTTCTCCCCATACCCCCTGACTCCGCTATCCTTAAGAGCTCTATCTAGCTCTCTCTTGAATGCATTCAGAGAATTGGCCTCCACTGCCTTCTGAGGCAGAGAATTCCACAGATTCACAACTCTCTGAAAAACTGAAAAAGGTTTTCCTCATCTCCGTTCTAAATGGCCTATCCCTTATTCTTAAACTGTGGCCCCTTGTTCTGGACTCCCCCAACATTGGGAACATGTTTCCTGCCTCTAATGTGTCCAACCCCTTAATAATCTTATACGTTTCGATAAGATCCCCTCTCATCCTTCTAAATTCCAGTGTATACAAGCCTAGCCGCTCCAGTCTTTCAACATATGACAGTCCCGCCATTCCGGGAATTAACCCAGTGAACCTACGCTGCACGCCCTCAATAGCACGAATTAGTGTGGAGTTGATGAACATGTGAGATATAATGGGTTATAGAGAGATGCGTGCAGGGATAGAACTACGTTGAGAGCCTGCAAGACGTGATGAGCTGAATGTCCTTCTGTGTCATAAGATATAAGGTATGAGAAGGGACCATGCCATCACATCCGTCTTTTGATACAAATCTGATAGTGATAACTTTGAGAAAAAAATGTACAATGGCTTACAACCCCAAAACCAATTTCTCACTGTTGCTCACCCCATAAACAAGAAGATTTAAAATCAAGGTCAGGAAATCTGGTTGGGTGTGTAGTCTACTCTTAACTAATGTATACAATAGATTTAAATACTTCCATTAAATAAGTTAAACTGCTCATCAGCTTATTAGTACAGGGTTTTTACAACATGGTTCTACCTGAAAAATAGCTTATGTGTGTAGCATTGATACGGAAGTTAAAAAATATATATTATTTCTTAGTCAATTAAATCCATTGTCAATTTTCAGGAGAGGGTACTTGCCAAAATAATGTTGACACTCACCGACCAAGAATACAGCTCCTTTTTGTTTAACCAAATTAACCAAGAGATAACAAAACAAATTGCCCATCAAGCATTGTCCACACCTAACAGTAGTTGGGGAATCAAGACAAAACACCCCTTGTTTGTAGCTGTGCAGTATCAGGAGCAAGGCACGTGCAGAGAAAATTAGGTTCAATTGTGTCTGGAACAGATGTTTTCTACAGAGCTCACAGCATTGAATTATGAAACCTCACGACTAGACAGGGATTTTCCTGACATTATACATAACAACTTCATAAATGCGTTTAAGCTTGTTTATTAATATTCTGGAAATATAGATCCTGGAAACATAATAAAACTTGCATCTGCATTAGTTCTTGTTAACATTGTCTGCAAGAATGTATCACGGCATACGTCTTGCCAAAATGCCTGCAACTTCGTTCAGAGGTGGCTGGTGTGTTGTGCACATTTAGTGTACACTGGACGGGCGTGGACCCCTAGGGTCCAAATCTCTCCTGCAGGGCCGGCCAACCCTCCCCCAACTGACGATCCTGCGGGCCCGGCAAGCCTTATCCATGGAGCCATTGTGATGTCTGAGACTGGCCTGGCACCAGGAGTTGGTTACTGAGTCCCTCAAGCCTGCCCTGCCATTCAACATGACCATGGACAATCTGCCCCAGGCCTCATCTACTCTTCTGTGTCTGTTCCTTATTTAGATTTTTTTAGATTTAGAGATACAGCGCAGAAACAGGCCCTTCGGCCCACCGGGTCCGCGCCACCCAGCGATCCCCGCACACTAACACTATCCTACCCCCACTAGGGACAATTTTTACATTTGCCCAGCCAATTAACCTACAAACCTGTACATCTTTGGAGTGTGGGAGGAAACCGAAGATCTCGGAGAAAACCCACGCAGGTCACGGGGAGAACGTACAAACTCCGTACAGTACAGCACCCGTAGTCAGGATCGAACCTGAGTCTCCGGCGCTGCATTCGCTGTAAGGCAGCAACTCTACCGCTGCGCCACCGTGCCATCCCTGCTCTCAAGTTCCTGATCTTTCATACTTTTATCTGCTTCCTTTTTAAAATATCACCCCCCTCTATATTAATTTAGCCTCCACAACTCTGCGGGCTAAAGAATTTCCAGAGTTTCAGAATTCTCCGCAAGAAGTTCCTACGCACCTTGGTTTTATAAGGCAGCCCCCTTATCTTGTAACCATGTTCCTTCGCTTGAGGTTCTCCAAGGAGTAGAAACATTTTGGGCAGCACAGTGGCGCAGCTAACCGAGCTGCTCTCTCACAGCGCCAGAGACCCGCGTTTGACCCTAGCTCGAATGCTGTCTGTGTGGAGTTTGCACTTTCTCCCTGTGACCAAGTAACTTTCCTCTGGATGCTCCTGTTTCTCCCCACGCGAAATAGACGTGTGGGTTTGTAGGTTAATTGGCCATGTAAATCGCCCCTCGTGCTTAGGCAGTGGCATAACAGGACTAGTGTGATAATGGGTCAGCGTGGACTCGGTGGGCCGAAGGTTCTGTTTCAGTGCTTTACCTCAAAAAAAAATTTAAACTAAATTCCACCATCTACCGTGTAATTTGTTTCAATAAGATCAACCTTCATTAGAGAATTCAATATACATATGTTGGGTTGTAACCTACCCAAGTGAAACGTGAGATGCTTCTCCTATTGTTTACATGTGGCCTCATTCTGTGGCAATGGAGAAGGCCCAGGGCAGAAAGATCAGTGTGGGAATGGGAAGGGAAATTAAAATGGCTAGCAATCTGGAGATCCAGCAGGTTTAGGTAGACCGAGCATGTGTTTGGCCAAACGGTCGCCCCGTCGATGCTTGGTCTTGCCGATCTGCAGAAGGCTGAATCAGGAGCAGTGATTGCAGAAACATCGTCTAAGAACTGAAAAAGCGTCCCGATCCGAAACATCCCCTCTCCATGTCCTCCAGAGGTGCAGCCTCATCCGCTGATTAACTCCAGCATTTTATGGTTTTTTTTACTGAACTGCTCTGAATGAAAGCAGCTATCAGGGATGTTGCTGATGGTACTGACCCATCAGCCATCACTGTCCAAACCTGCACATTGACACCAAGACCAAAGCTGCTGCTGCTGAAGAATATGTACCCCCCATTTCCTGATCTTCAATGAAGAAACAGAAAATAATTGACACCACTGAAGTCGGTTGAGCCCAACCAGGGTTTTGGTGCTGGAAATATTGGCCTGGGTGACGACTTTAGTTCACCAATCAGTCATTGCATTTGGAGGATTTTGTGGAGTCAATGTTGGTTGTGGAAGCCCCAATGCTTTGGGAGCTCTACTGCACATTGTCGAAGAGAGTAAAGTTCATGCCTACTCTGTCAACTTGGTACTGGGTTTGAATTCCAAACACCCAGTTCATTGGTAGCCCAAAAACCGGACAAGAACATGAGAATCAATGAAAGTAGCCTTCACAGCACAGATCCCTGAGCATTCCTAATACAGGCCATTCTTAGAAAAGCTCAGAAATTTGTGCAGCAAAGGGTTATGAATAGAAACATAGAAACATAGAAAATAGGTGCAGGAGTAGGCCATTCGGCCCTTCGAGCCAGCACCGCCATTCAATATGATCATGGCTGATCATCCAACTCAGTATCCCGTACCTGCCTTCTCTCCATACCCCCTGATCCCTTTAGCCACAAGGGCCACATCTAACTCCCTCTTAAATATAGCCAATGAACTGGCCTCAACTACCTTCTGTGGCAGAGAATTCCACAGATTCACCACTCTCTGTGTGAAAAAAAACTTTCTCATCTCGGTCCTAAAAGACTTCCCCCTTATCCTTAAACTGTGGCCCCTTGTTCTGGACTTCCCCAACATCGGGAACAATCTTCCTGCATCTAGCCTGTCCAACCCCTTAAGAATTTTGTAAGTTTCTATAAGATCCCCCCTCAATCTTCTAAATTCCAGCGAGTACAAGCCGAGTCTATCCAATCTTTCTTCATATGAAAGTCCTGCCATCCCAGGAATCAATCTGGTGAACCTTCTCTGTACTCCCTCTATGGCAAGAATGTCTTTCCTCAGATTAGGAGACCAAAACTGTACGCAATACTCCAGGTGTGGTCTCACCAATGCCCTGTACAACTGCAGCAGAACCTCCCTGCTCCTATACTCAAATCCCCTCGCTATGAATGCCAACATACCATTCGCTTTCTTCACTGCCTGCTGCCTACTTTCAATGCCTGGTGTACCACGACACCCAGGAATGTTCGACTTAAGGACACTCGGCATAAAAACGAGCTCCCATAATATAATTAAATTCAAAAGTCTGATGTATGTACAAAGTCTGGTTTCCTCTCTGTCTCCACTTTAGCAATTGTTCATTCTTATCAGTGCTGTGCTTTCGATTCCATTCATCACTATACTGTGAAGGTATGGTTATCATAGCAAGTAATTTTTGTGCATGTTCTGATTTATGGACAAAATCAATTTAAGGGCATCGGTAAAAATTTAACTGGTTCATTACCAGGGGGCGGCTTTAATATTAAAATGACACCAACCCACACAGACTATGACAAAGAAGGTCCACATGCACCATTCCACCTCCCCATTCTGCCCAATTATTTATTTCGTGGAATTATTTTGCCCAATGGTTTTACAGATTAGTCTACAAAAAGCACTTTCTAAAATAAAATGATCAAGGGATTATAGGTTAACACTAAATGTTTGCATGACAATATGCCTCCATTGTTATCGCTTTCGGCACCTTCTTTGTGGTAAGAAAGACTAGCACAGAGGTAATTGTGCGTTTGATGTCAGCTTTGATATCTAAGTGCATTTGTGTCACTGTTAAAGTTCTGTCCGTTCCCACTTGCCTTAAACAGACAGCAATATTGACGGATAGCGTTACTGGTCTGAAGAAGGGTCTCGACCCGAAACGTCACCCATTCCTTCTCTCCTGAGGTTCTGCCTGACCCGCTGAGTTACTCCACCATTTTGTGATACTTTCGATTTGTACCAGCGTCTCCAGTTATTTTCCTGCGTTACTTGTTAAGTGTTACGTCAGAAACCTGCACGAGATAGCCCAGCTGTTGGCGGTTGTGCAGTAGGAAACAGAAACAGAAACAGGGAAGATAGAAGTCTCAAGCTGTCGCATGCACAGGGTTCCATGTCAACATTTGATCTGAATGTAAACATTTTCAAAATGACAGTTATGTAATAGTGTTTATTTGTATAATTATAGAATAATAATTGTATTATTATTCTGTAACCGGCCGTGGGATCTTCCATCGCCCGGCGGGGGCTTCAGAGTTGGGAGCCTCGATCGCCTCGACGCTGTAGTTTTGACTGTCCGACCGCGGGTGAAGAAGCAAGAGGGAGATAAGACTTTCTTTTTCACCTTCCGTCACAGTGTGGAGGTGCCTGGAGGAAAGTCACTGTGATGGATGTTTGTGCTGAGTTATGTAGTTGTGTGTTTTTGTTGCTTTTTTGGTGTGTGACTGCACGGTAGCGCAGCGGTAGAGTTGCTGCTTTACAGCGAATGCAGCGCCGGAGACTCAGGTTCGATCCTGACTACGGGTGCTGCACTGTAAGGAGTTTGTACGTTCTCCCCGTGACCTGCGTGGGTTTTCTCCGAGATCTTCGGTTTCCTCCCACACTCCAAAGACGTACAGGTATGTAGGTTAATTGGCTGGGTAAATGTTTAAAAAAAATTGTCCCTAGTGGGTGTAGGATAGTGTTAATGTATGGGGATCGCTGGGCGGCACGGACTTGGAGGGCCGAAAAGGCCTGTTTCCGGCTGTATATATATGATATGATATGATATGACAAATATAGAGCTCTTAATGACAGTGGGGTGTTAGATAGAGGTCTTAATGATACCGGGGTCAGGGGGTACGGGGAGAGGGCAGGAACGGGGTACTGATTGCGGAAGATCAGCCATGATCACGTTGAACGGCGGTCATGAAGAAGGGTCATCTTTAGTCTGAAGAAGGGTCTCGACCCGAAACGTCACCCATTCCTTCTCTCCCGAGATGCTGCCTGACCTGCTGAGTTACTCCAGCATTTTGTGAATAAGTACCTTTGATTTGTACCAGCATCTGCAGTTATTTTCTTATACACATTGAATGGCGGTGCTGGCTCGAAGGGCCGAATGGCCTACTCCTGCACCTATTGTCCATTGTCTAGAAATAAAGAAATTCAATTCAATTCAGTACATGCGCACAATCCTAAAGGTTTTAATTTGCTCTCTTCTTCGGACAACTGCCATACTTTCCAAATGGAGAAAGCTATAAAGGACAGTTCATATCAGGATAGACAGTTGATGTTGATGTTTCAAAACCAATCATTTGTTGGCATGTGGAAGAGAGTAGAATAAATGGGCATTTCATGTTTAAACTTTGCAGTGCTCAATGAACACCAGCAACAACATTTCAGCACAGTTATTAAAAGGATCTTCTCTGGAACCTTGTGAAAAAAAATTCCTGTGCTTATTTTACAAAAAGGAAAAAAAAAGTTTATGAAAGAGTTCACCGACAGCAAGAGTGATTTTCTGCAGATTCCAAATAATGTGTAGGAGAGGAGTCAGTCTGTGCAGAGCATGCAGTAAAGCATTTTTACTGCCCTGGGGGGTGTAAATCATGTAAGGCAGCAAGGAGCCAAGTCTAATTTTATTCTCAACTTTAGAATACAAGCTGTCTCATTTATTAAGGCCAGTTTTAATACTATCTAAATGTGCATCGGCTTCAAACCTCTTTAATTCACTTGGATTTCAGGGTCTGATTTTGTATGACGGCAAAATGTTTGTGATATTGTCGTACATAGTCATTTAGAGAACATTAGATACATGGAGGCAGTGGCTGCACTTCAGGTCAGTCTAACTTCTTGAGGCGGAATTAGTCATGTTAATGCACATAAATAATGACTTTACAAATGAGTAATGGTAATGTAATGTGTCCTCGCCCCCACGTTTCCTTGAAAACATTGTATCAGATCGGAATGTATAGAAATAGTAATTCAGGAGCAAATTGGTCGGAACTTAGTAACTGAACCAACAAATCAATTAAAAGGTATTTAGGTTACAAACAGGCATTGCTAAGCAACGTGGCCACATGTGTCACTGAAGAAACCGGTATGTAGAAGATTTGCGTATGATAAAGGCAAGTGGTCTCTTGGCAAATTACTTTGCTAAAATGCGACAGTTCTTACAGGAAGTAAAGAACTTATTAAATTGTGAGCTTTGTTCATCTGAGTTATGCGTGCAATGCAACTTTTAACCACTGCTGTACAGTCCATTGTGTAAGTTGAGCTCTTGGTGCAGGCAGTGAAGGTCCGTTTAACTTGACATCATGTTCGGAATGAACATTATGGGCCAAAGGGCTTGTTCCTGTGCTGTCCTGTTCTATGTTCTATGGTGGTAGAACCACAAACAATCCTTGAGCTAGATAGAGCTCTTAAGGATAGTGGAGTCAGGGGGAATGGGGAGAAGGCAGGAACGGGGTACTGATTGAGAATGATCAGCCATGATCACATTGAATGGTGGTGTTGGCTCGAAGGGCCGAATGGCCTACTTTGTCAGCTCTCCTCTCAATCTCCTCTACTCCAAGGAATATGATCTCAGCCTCTCCCATCTCCCCTCTGTACTGAAATATTAAATCCCAGGCCGCATCCTGGTTCCTTCCTCCGCACCATCTCCAGTGCTTCTCATGTCCTTTGTGTAGCGGGGTGACAAGTAACATTTGACTTGTACAGTGTACAGTGCATTCATAAACTTCTTAGCTTTAGATATGGAAGGGTACAAAGCTATAGCTGAGATAAGGAAGGGTACAAGGGTACAGACCGCGGTCCTGGAATATAGATGCCACAGGTTGATCAGTTTCCCCATTTGTTCTAAAGATTAGCTCACTAAACAGGAAATTTGTTGGAAATGACAGGAACAAACCGAGAAAGACTGTTTTCTAAAATCCCACTCTCCCATGAGCCATGCTCGAATAGACAATAGACAATAGGTGCAGGAGTAGGCCATTCGGAGCTTCGAGCCAGCACCGCCATTCAATGTGCACCAGAATTAGCCACATCTCCAGCCAAGGTGTTATAGTACAGTCCCAACACAGAATTACCCAGGTATTTTGACTTTACGACGGGTAAGATAAATCCAGCTAATTGCCATCCAATTAGTCTATTGTCACTCACATCACAGTGATTGAGGGTGTCATTGATGGTCTCACCAAATGGCAAATGGTTAACTATAACCCACTCACTGATGCCCGGTTTGTGTTTTGCAGGAACATTAGGCTCCAAACGCCATCATACCTCGTTTCGAATGTGTACCAAAATACTAAATTCCAGACTTGAGGGATGGGTGACTGCCATTAATGTCAAGGCAGCTCCTGATAGACTGTGGCATAAAGGCACCCAGGCAAATGCCAAGGCAATGGACATGAAGGGGAAAACACTCCAATGCTTGGAGTCATACCTTCCTCAAGGAGAGATGGTAATGATTCATAGAATTATACAGCATACAAACAAGATCTTTGATCCTCTCAGTTCACACCGACCATCAACCAACTATTCTCCCAATGTTGCCTACAACTGTTCTCCAGATTCTACCACTCACCTACACTTGGCACGTTACCTAACCACCCGGATGTGGAAAGGATCCAGAGTCCCCGGGTAAACCCGTGCAATCACAAGGAAACGTGCAAACTCCCTACAGAAAGAACTGGAGGCCAGGATTGAACCTGGATCACTGGAGCTGTGTCGTATTACAATAGACAATAGACAATAGGTGCAGGAGTGGGCCATTCGGCCCTTCGAGCCAGCACCGTCATTCAATGTGATCATGGCTGATCATTCTCAATCAGTACCCCGTTCCTGCCTTCTCCCCATACCCCCTGACTCCGCTGCCCTTAGGAGCTCTATCTAGCTCTCTCTTGAATGCATTCTAAGAATTGGCCTGTACTGCCTTCTGAGGCAGAGAATTCCACAGATTCACAACTCTCTGACTGAAAACGTTTTTCCTCATCTCCGTTCTAAATGGCCTACCCCTTATTCTTAAACTGTGGCCCCTGGTCCTATTAGCTCTACTAATTGTGCCATTTTTGTGCCAGTTGCTGGATGTTTGTCAGTGCTTCACTACACGACTAGTGCCCAAAGCCTAAACATTTTCAGCTTCTTTCTCAATAATCTCCTATGCATGACAAGTTCAGAAGTGGTTTTGATTTCACCATATTGAATTATTGGCCGATCAGTGGTCCATGCAGCAAAACCCAATGGGAGTAAAGACTAGACCTGGCAGAAATCATCCTCCAAATCTCAGGCAGATCCAGACATTGACAACTATTATCTATGAGACAGGGTTCAAACAACTTTGACCTTTGTAGCATTACCTCATCACTGATTCACCTACTGTCAACATCCTGGGGATCACCACTGACCAGAAATTCAACTGGTTGAACTACATAAATATGATTGCAAGAGCAGGTCAGATCCATTATGGCCAGCCTCAATTAAAGCAACTTGGTCTCCGAAAATGGTGCCAAAATCTGGCAACTCTTGTATATGGTCGCAATGGATTATTTCTATACACTTTGTATTTAATCTGGGATTATTGTTTATGTGTAGTAATAATTTACTGAGCTGTATGCAAAAAAAACCGAATTTCACAGTACATAGAAAACATAGGTGCAGGAGTCGGCCATTTGGCCCTTCGAGCCAGCACCGCTTTTCAAAATGATCATGGCTGATCATCCAAGATCAGTACCCCGTTCCTGCTTTCTCCCCATATCCCTTGATTCCGTTAGCCCTAAGAGCTACAGCATATCTAACTCTGTCTTGAATACATTCAGTGAATTGACCTCCACTGCCTCCAGTGGCAGAGAATTCCACAGATTCACAACTCTCTAAGGTGAAAAAGATTTTCCTCATCTCAGTCCCAAATGTCCTACCCCTTATTCTTAAACTGTGACCCCCTGGTTCTGGACTGCCCGAACGTCGGGAACATCTTTCCCGCATCAAGCCTGTCCAATCGCTTAAGTACCTTGGTATATGTGATAGTAAAGAAACTTTGAACATTGAGGCGGGGTATTCTGTGATGATTTGATTTTCCCCCTGTTCGTCCATTTACAAGGTACAGACCCATCTGCCTTGCAAGATAAAGATCTTCATGCAATACTTGATGTAGGATGCCTTATGGTACATCGGTGAAATGCACCTTCCTAATAATCAGTTCACTAAGGTTTCATCTCTCTAAGATGATCAAATCTCCTGGAGAATTTCATTGGAATACTGCACACTCCTGCGTTCTTCTGACAATCCTTGCACTATTTTTTTCATCCTTGTATACTTCTTGGAACAATGTGAGCACAGCTCTTGAATATTCAGGTCTCCAGCACCACGAGTCCTCATCTAGCAAGTATTTACATCAAGGACAGATGGCTTCTCGTAATGGAGTGTAAAATGAAAGCTCATTTAGCTACTGTGTTCTTGGGTTGGGAAATCAGTGAAACTAGCTTCCGGTAAAGTTTTCTGACGAAAACATAAAGATTATAAAAATATATAAAATGTCCAAGTGACGATTTAGACAATATAGTTTGAGATGCTTTATCCAATATTAAATATTCTCCTTTGACACTGAGTTACTGAACCATTCACTCTCTATCAATAATATTAATTCTTTTGATGCTAAAGATATTTTGCACGCACGCACGCACACACACTATCTAAAGTTGGAGAAGTCAATGCTCATACCGCTGGGCGGCAAACTGCCCAAGCAGCTTTCCCCTGCAACCGCAGGAGATGCAACACCTGTCCCTTTACCTCCCCCCTCAACTCCATCCAAGGACCCAAACAGTCTTTCCAGATGAGACAGAGGTTCACCTGCACCTCCTCCAACCTCATCTATTGTATCCGCTGCTCTAGATGTCAACTTCTTTACATCGGCGAAAACAAACACAGGCTTGGCGATCGTTTCGCTCAACACCTTCGCTCAGTCCGCCTTAATCAACCTGATCTCCCAGTGGCTGAGCACTTCAACTCCCCCTCCCACTCCCAGTCCGACCTTTCTGTCATGGGCCTCCTCCAGTGCCATAGTGAGGCCCAGGGGAAATTGGAGGAACAGCACCTCATATTTCGCTTCGGCAGCTTGAAGCCCAGCGGTATGAACATTGACTTCTCCAACTTTAGATAGTTCCTCTGTCCCTCTCTTCCCCTCCCTCTTCCCAGTTCTCCCTGTCTCCACCTATATCCTTCCTTTGTCCCGCCCCCCTGACATCAGTCTGAAGAAGGGTCTCGACCCTAAACGTCACCCATTCCTTCTCTCCTGAGATGCTGCCTGACCCGCTGAGTTACTCCAGCATTTTGTGAATAAATACCTTTGATTTGATATATATATATATATATATATATACACACACACATATATATACATACATGTACATATATGTATATATACATATATATACATACATTATATCTATGACTCGGATGATATGTAGATGGTTTGATTAGTAAGTTTGCTGACAACAAAATTGGTGGGGTCGCAGAGTGAGAAAAGCAGTCAGGATATAAATCAACTACAGATATGGGTGGAGAAATGGCAGGTGAAGTTTAATCTGAGCAAGTGTGAGGAGTTGCATTTCTGGGAGGTTGAATGTGAGGGGAAAGTATTCCTGTTAATGGCAAGACCCTTAACAGCATTGATGTACAGAAGGATTCTGAGGTCCAAGTTCATATGGGTCCCTGAATTGGCATAGATTGGTATAAAAGGCACATAATACTCTTGCCTTCATTGGTCAGGGCATTGAGTATAAGAGTCAGGAAGTCATACTGCAGCATTGTGTGAGTTTCATTAAACTGCATTTGGAGTATTGTGTGCATTTTATGATGCCCCCATCAGAGGAAGGACGTGAAGGCTTTGGAAAGGGTGCAGAGAAAGTTTAGCAGAATGCTGCTTGGATTAGGGGATCAAGGAGAGGTTGGACAAACTTATGTTGTTTTCTCTGGAGGCCGAGGGGAGGCCTGAGCGAAGTATAGAAACCTATACTTGGTGTACGCCATACCCCATATAAAGGGTAGGCCATTTAGAACTGAGATGAGGAAAAACTTTTTCAGTCAGAGAGTTGTGAATCTGTGGAATTCTCTGCCTCAGAAGGCAGTGGAGGCCAATTCTCTGAATGCATTCAAGAGAGAGCTAGATAGAGCTCTTAAGGATAGCAGAGTCAAGGGGTATGGGGAGAAGGCAGGAACGGGGTACTGATTGAGAATGATCAGCCATGATCACATTGAATGGTGGTGCTGGCTCGAAGGGCCGAATGGCCTCCTCCTGCACCTATTATCTATTGTCTATTATACGAGACATAGATCGAGACAATAGACAATAGACAATAGACAATAGGTGCAGGAGTAGGCCATTCAGCCCTTCGAGCCAGCACCGCCATTCAATGCGATCATGGCTGATCACTCTCAATCAGTACCCCGTTCCTGCCTTCTCCCCATACCCCCTCACTCCGCTATCCTTAAGAGCTCTATCCAGCTCTCTCTTGAAAGCATCCAACGAACTGGCCTCCACTGCCTTCTGAGGCAGAGAATTCCACACCTTCACCACTCTCTGACTGAAAAAGTTCTTCCTCATCTTAGTTCTAAATGGCCTACCCCTTATTCTTAAACTGTGGCCCCTTGTTCTGGTACCTTTTTCGCTGGGTGGAAATGTCAAAGATGAGAGGGCTAAAGGTGATTGGGGAAAAATTTAAAAGAGATGTGTGGTGAACGTTTTTTACATAGAGAGTGGTGGGTGCCTGGAATGTTGTGCAGAAGTGCTGGTGGACACAGTTACGACAGTGGGATGTAAGAGGCATTTAGACTGGCACATGGATATGCAGGGAATGTAGGACTATGGATCACATGCAGGCCGAGGATGTTAATTTAACCTGGTCTCATGTTCGGCACAGACATTGTGGGCCGAGGGGCCTTTTCCTGCGTGGTATTGTTTTGTGTCTATGTCTCATCCACATAGCATATTCCTGCCTTTGCCTACTTTTGCAACAGTGTAGGGCAGGTCCTGACAGGCAGAACTCCCCCTTAAAAACCTTGACGTCTCTGTGTTCATGAACTCACAGAAGTCAAGGCCACGTGATGTCACTGACATGGCAGCATGGTTTATTAACCTTACCTTCCCACCTATCTGCTATCAGTCTTTCACATGCAATGCAATTTTAAGGGATCCCTAGCTAATCTTATTTTATGCTCTGTGGATGTTGATACACATTCTTTCATAGAGTCGTAGAGAGCCATAGAGTGATACAGCGTGGAAACAGGCCCTTCGGCCCAACTCGCCCACACCGGCCAACAAGGTCCCAGCTACCCTTGTCCCACTTGCCCACGCTTGGTCCATAACCCTCCAAGCTTGTCCTATCCATATACCTGTCCAACTGTTTCTTAAACGATGGGATTGTCCCAGCCTCAACTACTTCCTCTGGCAGCTTGTTCCATACACCCACCACCCTCTGTGTAAACAAAATTACCCCTCGTATTCCTATTAAATCTTTTCCCCTTCACCTTGAACCTATATCCTCTGGTCCTCGATTCCCCAACTCTGGGTAAAAATCTCTGTGCATTTACCCGATTCAGAGTTTCTGAATAACTTTTTTTCACTAGCTAATGTGCAACCTGCTTAAATCGTTGTCAACAGTTTTGTCATTGGATATTACATGCCCTTTGCTGTGAAGAAATGTCTGGCCTGCATGTTGTTAAATTTATGGATTTCCATTCCAAAGACATACAGGTTTGTAGGTTAATTGGCCTCTGTAAACTGAACCCCTAGTGTGTATAAAGAATGTGGGATAAGTGGAATAACACAGAACTAGTGTGAGCAGGTGATCGATCACTGGTGTGGACTCGATGGGCCAAAGAGTCTATTTCCACATTATATCTTTCAATCTTTCAGTCAATCTAAATGAGGCTAGACTCAAAATGCTGGAGTAACTCAACTGGACAGGCAGCATTTAGAAACATAGAAAATAGGTGCAGGAGTAGGCCATTCGGCCCTTCGAGCCTGCACCGCCATTCAATATGATCATGGCTGATCATCCAGCTCAGTATCCTGTACCTGCCTTCTCTCCATACCCCCTGATCCCTTTAGCAAAATGGGCCACATCTAACTCCCTCTTAAATATAGCCAATTAACTGGCCTCAACTACTTTCTGTGGCAGAGAATTCCACAGACTCACCACTCTCTGTGTGAAGAAATGTTTTCTCATCTCGGCCCTAAAAGACTTCCCCCTGATCCTTAAGCTGCGACCCCTGGTTCTGGACTCCCCCAACATCGGGAACAATCTTCCCGCATCTAGCCTCTCCAACCCCTTAAGAATTTTATATGTTTCTATAAGATCCCCCCTCAGTCTTCTAAATTCCAGCGAGTACAAGCCCAGTCTATCCAGTCTTTCTTCATATGAAAGTCCCGCCATCCCAGGGAGAGAAGGAGTGGGTGACGTTTCGGGCCGAGACCCTTCTTCTCTGAATGAGTCCACAAGAGAATGAAGAGGCAGAGCTATAGTTGGATGCCTCTTTGCTTTGCCTTTATCGACACTGTGGGCAAAATTGTGGAGGCAGATATGATAGTGGCACCATCAAAATTCAAAGTGCTTGTTTTATAATGCTCTCATTGAAGTCTTGTATATTTTAAATCTGATCTATGCATAGGCATAACATTAAAATTAAGCCTTTCAGTAACAATATGTTGTAACTAGAAATAAATGGCACTCGCTTGATAGTTCCCAGTAGGATTTTGAAATTGGGGCCTATTGATGCAGTTCTGGCTATTGTAAACCCGAGAAACAAAATGGAAACTCATGCATGTCAGATCTACTTTAATGTTACAGAGTACTTCAATCTGCATCGGCCTGTGGTATATCCGCACTGGAGGATGTCTGGTATTTGTATCTTTGTCTCAATTTCTCCAAAATTCCTTTGCCATGTCAAAACAACAAAACAAGGATTGAAAGGTACATGTGCCTTTTCTTCAGTCGTGAATGTTTCTAAATCTTACTGTGAAATACTCCTATTTATTTCTAAGCCTTTACGTGCAAAAATGCCTATTAAATAAATAGAATTACTTTGCAAACTCACGTCAGTTCCTAATGTGTTGTAACATCCCTGACTTCTTCATCTTTTGTCTATCAAGTGAAATTGAGCAAGTAATCATTAGAGGCAAAAACTGCTAAAATGTTTTTTTAAAGGCCTCAGAGATCTATGATCTACCATATGTTTTATATTACTACTGATGCCAATCAATAAATATTATTTCTGTCTGTAGACTGCTAAATTTGTGAATCATATATCTTTCAGTTAGAGACCATCCCCAAGCCAAATATTAGAAACACATATAAGGATAAGATGAACCACTTAATAGATTAATCAATCTAAAGCTTTGCTGTCTCTGAAGCTTTTATGTATGGCATTCCTGAGCATTTCCGTGACCTCCATTTTTCTGAGATGCAGAGGAGTGTTTTAAAATTTCCTTACATTAAAATAGCTGCACCCTCCATAAGCAGTTGTTGATTGATTGTATTCCTTGTGAAGAACATTAAAGTGCCTCACTGGTTCTGTTTTGTGCAAGCAATCCTTGCAGTTTTTAGAGAGTATGTTTTACCAGATACTGAATCTGCTGCAGAGTCTGACCCTTCCAAACTATATTATGGTCTTCAAACTATAGTTTCTTCAAACTACAGTCTGAAGAAGGGTCTCGACCCGAAACGTCACCCATTCCTTCTCTCCCGAGATGCTGCCTGACCCGCTGAGTTACTCCAGCATTTTGTGAATAAATATATTATGGATGCGATTGAATGCGGATGCGATTCTGTGCAAAATGAGAGGGATTATAATATTTGAGACAATAGACAATAGACAGTAGGTGCAGGAGTAGGGCATTCGGCCCTTCGAGCCAGCACCGCCATTCAATGTGATCATGGCTGATCATTCTTTATGAGGAAGCACCTCAAAATAATAATAATAATAATATATTCCTTTATTTGTCCCACTCCTAGGAAATTTACAGGGAGGGAAAGTTTCCTTTTCTTGCTTGTATATCTAGTATATTTTAAGCATAAAAAGGCACCAATTTATTCCATAAATGGTCCATAAAATGTGTTTCACTGGAGCATTTCAACAAAGGAAGCATTAAACGCATTGCTGGGTATTGCTATTTGAGGACTTAGTTGCACTATTAATGATGCTACTTTACACAACATTACACTGCAGCAATGTTTCTCCTGATAAAGTATGTGCCGATATAAGATGTCAAAGTACCTTTAATGTAAAATAACCCTGACAAAAAGTGGGAAAGTTGAGACAGCCTTTGATGTGTACTTGGACTTCAGAAGGCGACTACTGCTGCCGTTATCTTTCATGGACATTTGCTGAACAATCCTCATAACCTTATTGATTCCACCTCTGCAATCTCTGACATTAAATAATGGAACCAATGACATATTTTAACATCTATCTATTTGCCATTCTTTATTTAAGCAGTTTATGGTGACAATATTTTTTAGATAATCTCAATTATAAACTTACTTTGACCTTACTTTATCAACAAGTGTAATAAGCAAAGAATGCTGATATGTCAATTAGTTAAATACCATCAATTCTGTACATGCCCCACAATGAACCTGCGGGCAAACACATGGAATGAAGGGCAAGGAAAGTCCATTGACCCACTTAACTCAGTCCATTCGCTTGTATGCTTTGTACACTCTTTACTCATCCTTGGAAACAACATAATTTACTGGCAGAAGAAAAAAAAAAGACAACCTTCATACTCCCATGGTAGACAATTATGAGAGAGCAGGATTAAGAACGACTCTTCGCAATCACCAACAATCTATCAAACTCCCTTAAAGAAAAGAATTGGAATGAGACTGACTGCATTGATATAATGCTACGCATGGCCTTGGGATTTCTCTTAGCCCATGAATTACCCCTGAAATGTAATTATCTTGATTTGTGAGCCAATTCTGTGCTCATATGTCTTTAAAGCAACAAATGAGATAAATGACCGATGTAGATCGTTCAGTGCAGGGCAAACGGTGAGATTAAGACAACTGTTCTTCTTGAAAGAGTGACACGGGTTATTTCACAGCCACCTATACAGACTGATAGGCTTCCGGGCCAATGTTACCTCTGATTTGTTACAACTCTTGCAAAACAGCATTTTCACAGTCACTAAGTGGAGTGCCAGTCCAGATTACAAGTTAAATTTCTGAAGTTGACTTTGAACTTTGAGAATGCAAGGTGACCATAGAAATAGATGAGGGCAGTAGTTACCTGGTGAAGAAAGTATTCCATCAACCAAATGTCTCAATAGTTTATTGCAGAAGGTGGTGACAAAATACATCTGTATTTAACCTTTGTGTAGATTATATAGAAATGTTCCATAATTATTCATTTTAAATACCATAATTAAATGGTCTGCGTTCAATCACCGTGTCAATTATAAAACTTTGAATCATATTCCCAGCAGACCTGTTTCTTGAAAGTGCATAATTTATCTCATGAAGGCTATTTTTACAATCAGGAATTCCACAATTTGGTGCAATTTTACTCATTCTCTGCAAATGGTTCAGGATACATCTCTACGTGTGGAAACAAAATGAAGATAGTATTAATGCGAATACCCTGGGCAAAAGACTACTTGATCTACTAAGCAGTGCCTTGTAGTGCTTTGCACCATTAATAAACAAGTGACTACTATCCTGTTGCTTTGAAATGAATTGACCTGCACAGTCATATCACTCAATAATCATGCCAAGTGGATAATGGTGTGGTACAGATTTAATACCTCCTACTTTGAGGATGCATTCAATTCACTGTATTAACTGATTTGTCTAATGCACCTTCCCTGCATTTATTCTTCTACCAAGAAGGCCAAGTGTGTTCTATGTAAATTATCCTCAGGATCATTGATGAAAATAATATAAAGCTTTAGCTTCATTGCAGGCATAATGTGTTTTATCAGGAACCTGATCACATTAATTTCTCTAACAAAGTAATAAAGTTAATTGGAACTAATTAATATAACTATCTTATACCTTTTACATTTAGTTTTTTCCTAATAACTATTTCCCACCCAAACCACCCTTTCCCCGGGTACTTTCCCCTGCAACCGCAGGAGATGCAACACCTGTCCCTTTACCTCCCCCCTCAACTCCATCCAAGGACCCAAACAGTCTTTCCAGGTGAGGCAGAGGTTCACCTGCACCTCCTCCAACCTCATCTATTGTATCCGCTGTTCCAGATGCCAACTTCTCTACATCGGCGAGACCAAGCGCAGGCTCAGTGATCATTTCGTTGAACACCTCCGCTCAGTCCGACTCAACCAACCTGATCTCCCGGTGGCTCAGCACTTCAACTCCCCCTCACATTCCCAATCTGACCTTTCTGTCCTGGGCCTCCTCCATTGTCAGAGTAAGGCCCAGTGCAAATTGGAGAAACAGCACCTCATATTTCGCTTGGGCAGTTTACACCCCAGCGAACATTGACTTCTCTAACTTCAGGTAGTCCATGCTTCCCCTCTCTCCCACTAGTCTTCCTCTCTCCGACTACATCCTATCTTTGTCCCGCCCCCTCCCCTGACATCAGTCTGAAAAAAGGTCTCGACCCAAAACATCACCCATTCCTTCTCTCCCGAGATGCTGCCTGACCCGCTGAGTTACTCCAGCATTTTGTGTCTCCCACAACTATTTCTGGAACATATTTTATCAATAAGACTACTTTAATCCACTATTTTCATTACCACCCCCAAATAATTTACCCAAGTTAGTGAGTCTCTACTGTATTTATTAAATCACACTGCACATCACCAGTAATACCTTATATAAACATACATTACATCTCAAATAATGGTTGCTGACAACTTTCTGCAATTGAACTCAATCCATATATCTCTCTCGCTATTGTGATATTTCTCCCTTTTCTAAAATAGAAGGACTGTCTCCAATTAATGGGAATGACATGAAACTAAATAATGAGGTGAACCAATGACTCAGTTTTCCTAAGCGCTTTGTGGAAAAAAACATTAACTTTTGCAACAATGTCAATCATAATTCCATTTCTTTTTGCCAAAATGTCGCCGTGGTTATTTCAATAAAACAATTTCTGCTAGGCATCCAGTTGATGTACAAGCATTAGTGCGTTGCCTACGGAACCAAAAGCTGATACATCATTTTCTTTATTTATCGTATTAGGACATATTTGTCCTAAGAACTGAGATTGGCAACATAATCAGTGTCTAAATGAAACCTACGGGTTTGAAGGTTAATTGGATTCGGTGAAAATCGTAAATTTGTAAAAAAGGGATACTGATTGAGAATGATCAGCCATGATCACATTGAATGGTGGTGCTGGCTCGAAGGGCCGAATGTCCTACTCCTGCACCTATTGTCTATTGTCTAAATGGTCCGTGGTGTGTAGGATAGTGCTAATCTACGGGGATCACTGGTTGGCATGGATACGGTGGGCCAAGGAGCCTGTTTTTGCACTATATCACTAAACTAAACTAAACTGTAAGAGCTTCAGTTGTCCTAGGCTGTGTTTTCATACTATCTCTATATTCTTGGTAATTGAATGAGAGACATTTAGTAGAATCATTTTAGATAAATTGCTTACAAGCATTGTTTATTTTTAGATTTTTTTAGATTCTACAGCGCGGAAACAGGCCCTTTCGGCCCACCAAGTCCGCGCCGCCCAGCGATCCCCGCACATTAACACTATCCTACACACACCAGGGACAATTTTTACATTTTACCCAGTCAATTAACCTACATACCTGCACGTCTTTGGAGTGTGGGAGGAAACCGAAGATCTCGGAGAAAACCCACGCAGGTCACGGGGAGAATGTACAAACTCCATACAGACGGCGCCCGTAGTCAGGATCGAACCTGAGTCTCCGGCGCTGCATTCGCTGTAAGGCAGCAACTCTACCGCTGCGCCACCGTGCCTTTCTTCACTACTAGGAACAGATTAAATTGCAAGCATTGATTTAAGAATAATCATCGTTTCTTTTGCATTAGGCTATTGTTAACACAACATCACTTCCCAAATAAAGATACAAAGTGCTGGAGTAATTGAACCGGTCAGGCAGCATCTCTGGAGATCACCTTCTCCAAATATACTGCCTGATCCTCTGAGTTACTCCAGCACTTTGTGTCTTTTTTTTCTTCGTGAACCAGCATTTGCAATTCCTTATTTCTATCACTTCCCAAATAGTTCCTGATAGATATTTAGGCCACTTGGAATTAGAAATACTTTTCAGCTCTCAGAAGTTGTAATCTGGATGTGCAACTGAAATAATATAATATAACTAGACCAAGTGCATTGGTGCAGCACCCTCTCCTCGATGAGGAGATCATTTCTGGGTCACAATTAAGCATTAGAGCAAAGTCAAGTCAAGTCAAGTCAAATTTATTTGTCACATACACATACACGATGTGCAGTGAAATGAAAGTGGCAATGCCTGCGGGTTGTGCACAAAAAGAATTACAGTTACAACATTGCCTTTCAAATTACCCCCCAATAAATAGAATAAAGAAATAATCAGAATCAGAATAACCTTTATTGTCATCCAAAAAAACAAGTCTTTTGGACAAAATTCCATTACCCACAGTCCAACAATAAGAGCAATAAAAATAAGCAATAACACACACAATCACAAACCAACACAAAACAAAAAAAAAGAAACATCCATCACAGTGAGTCTCCTCCAGTCCCCTCCTCACTGTGATGGAAGGCCAGAATGTATTGTCTCTTCCCCTGCCGTCTTCTCCCGCGGTCAGGCTGTTGAAGTTGCCACGTTCCAGGCCGCGCCGGACGGTGAAAGGTCCGCAGCAGGCCGACCCAAGCCCCACGATCCGATCAACGACTATATTAAAAATGAAAGGCTTTTCAGTTGTTTATTTCATGCTGAACATCAAATTGGTTGTAATGAAAAGCTGGGCATTTTAAAGGTGAACTGTCACAATGACAGGCCATTTTGGTGAAAAATATCAATATATCTTCTTTCATCTCTCCAGGTGACCATCAGATTCTAAACCAGGACGACCCTGACTCACATCGTTGCATTACATTATTCTGAAATACTAATGTTATTCAGGACTTACCTTTGGTATGGAAATGTCCTCTCAACGTATTGAAGAGGCTCAATGTAAACAGAAGACAGCAACAGTTTTTCTGAAAATGTTGAATCTGAAATCAGATTCAGAATCTGAAAAAAAGTTTGAATCACCATTCATCTAATCTATTTGTTCCCTCGTAGAAATTATTTATATTATCTCAGTTTTTCCCCAGCTATTTCGTTAAAGGATGGTTAACATTTCTTACAGTAAAAAAAATGTTCACTTTATCTTTTAATATGTCAGAAGCATCTATATCTTGTGAATGATCCGCCATGATCACATTGAATGGCGGTGCTGGCTCGAAGGGCCGAATGACCTCCTCCTGAACCTATTGTCTATTGTCTATAATAATTTGCCCAGAAACCTAGAGTAGAATCCATGCATAAGCCTGATATCAACCAAACAAGTCACTTTGATGGTCACAAACCATCTTAATTTCCTCTGTAAACACAAAAAGCTGGAGTAACTCAGCGGGTCAGACAGTATCTCTGGAGAAAAGGAATAGGTGACGTTTTGGGTCGAGTCCTTTCCTCGATTCACCTACTCTGGGTAAGGACTCCGTGCATTTATCTGATCTATTAGTCTCATGATTTTATACACGTCAGTAAGATCACCCATCCTCCTGCGCTCCAAGGAATAGAATCCCAACCTACTCAATCTCTCCCCATAGCTCAGACCCTCGAGCCCTGGCCACATCCTTGTCAATCTTCTCTGTACCCTTTCCAGCTAGATCGGGTGTCTCTTACCCAGAGTAGGTGAATCGAGGACCAGAGGACATAGGTTTAAGGTGAAGGGGAAAAGGTTTAATAGGAATCTGACGGGTAGCTTTATCACACAAAGGGAGGTGGGTGTATGGAGCAAGCGGTCAGAGGAGGTACTTGAGGCAGGGACTATCCCAACATTTAAGATCCAGTCAGACAGGTACATGGATAGGACAGGTTTGGAGGGATATGGACCAAACGCAGGCAGATGGGACTAGTGTAGCTGGGACATTTTTGGCGGTGTGGGCGAGTTGGGCCAAAAGGGCCTGTTTCCACACTGTATCACTCTATGACTGTAAAGGGAAGTATGTAAACTACTTCATTGATTTGTACAAGCCCTTATGTGTTTAGCTCAGCAATCAATGCAATGAAATGACTAAAACATTTTGGAATTATTTTCATGAAAAGTGAGGGTCATGTTGCATTTCACTGGAATGGAATTTGTGCCAATACTTGTACTGGAAGAGCTTTTGTGATGAATTATCAGGGCTTCACTGCATTATAAAGAAGTACAATAGAACACCCTTTGAAGTTAATTTGCATGGGAAGTAATTTGCAACTTCTTATGGACATTGTGTAGAAAAAACGGTGTCACAGCAATGGCTTTATTAGTAGAGCCAGACTCATAAGTCACCCGCAGCTTTTGAACAGTAGCCTTATATTATATATAATCACTGTCCTACCTTCTAATATATCACAAAATCATATGCTATTAGGCAAACACCATTCACATTCATTAAGCATCGAAACTTGTCAGAGTAAGGAGACCTGTGGCCTCCCTGGCTTTCGTAATGTAAGCAGAATTTTCTCATGGCTGAGAGAGAAACAGGTGTTTGCTTTCTCTTTCCCAGTCTATCGGTACCAGGCTGTTGAATAGAACAGAGTTGATTATTTTCTATAAAGCCACACCAAGTTACATCAATGTTAGTTTGACTTTGTCCATTCGCATACAATTGCTAAAGCATTCTTTCTAAATGCATTCATTGAGTACATATAAACAGTGTCATTCTTGTAACTCTGCAAGGTGAAATCCCTCTCCTTGGCTCTATTAGAATTACCTTTACAGTTGTTTTACTTTCCACTTTCCTTTATGACGATTCCACTTATATTTCCATTTTAATGCCAAAATAGATTGTAAATAATCCAAGACTAATATTATTCATCAGGCCAACATAACTGTTTCACAGCAATTTTTTTGGTTGCAAATGGAAACACAGCAGAGCGCCATAAACAATGTTAAATAAAAGGTTCAAAGTGCAGGCATGGAAATTTAATGGAACAGAATTTGTAGACTGGTACCAGTCAGCTCATGATCCAATATAGTGTTAAATTTGGCTTGAAAAACCTTGGAGGTCACCAATTTTTGCTATTTTGATATTCTTGCTATTGAGGGCGTGCAGCGTAGGTTCACTAGGTTAATTCCCGGAATGGCGGGACTGTTTTATGTTGAAAGACTGGAGTGGCTAGGCTTGTATACACTGGAATTTAGAAGGATGAGAGGGGATCTTATCGAAACATATAAGATTATTAAGGGGTTGGACACGTTAGAAGCAGGAAACATGTTCCCAATGTTGGGGGAGTCCAGAACCAGGGGTCCAGAACCCATGTTGGTGGAGTCCAGAATAAGGGGTGGGCCATTTAGAACGGAGATGAGGAAAATCTTTTTCAGTCAGAGAGTTGTAAATGTGTGGAATTCACTGCCTCAGAAGGCAGTGGAGGCCAAGTCTCTGAATGCATTCAAGAGAGAACTAGATAGAGCTCTTAAGGATAGCAGAGTCGGGGGGTATGGGGAGAAGGCAGGAACGGGGTACTGATTGAGAATGATCAGCCATGATCACATTGTATGGTGGTGCTAGCTCGAAGGGCCGAATGGCCTACTCCTGCACCTATTGTCTATTGTCTAATTTGGCTTTGTGTTCTGTGTTGCTTGTAGGATCGATTCATGAAAGAAGCAATTCCCTGCCAGAATCATCATCTCCCTAAATTGCTCGGCAAGTCCCAGCACTAACTGGAAGGACTTTGCTGGTGAGTAAGCACCCGTACATCACACCAAGTAGTCTTCAAAATACTGATCCACCTTTCCTCCTGACATTCACATGGCAATCGATCCCTCTGAGAAACCCCCACCGGGTTCCGACCAAGCGTGGATAACCTGGCGCAAAGTCTCAACAGGCTGCGGACAGGCGTGGGGAGGAGCAAATCGAACCTAACCTTGGTGGCCAATTAGGAAAAAGGGAGATGCAACGTGACCTGGGTGTCATGGTGCACCAATCATTGAAAGCAAGCGTGCAGGTGCAGCAGGCAGTGAAGAAAGTGAATGGTATGTTAGCATTCATAGCAAGAGGATTTGAGTATAGGAGCAGGGAGGTTCTGCTGCAGTTGTACAGGGCGTTGGTGAGACCGCACCTGGAGTATTGTGTACAGTTTTGGTCTCCTAATCCGAGGAAAGACATTCTAGCCTTAGAGGGAGTACAGAGAAGGTTCACCAGATTGATCCCTGGGATGGCAGGACTTTCATATGAAGAAAGACTGGATAGACTAGGCTTATACTCGCTGGAATTTAGAAGACTGAGGGGGGATCTTATTGAAACATATAAAATTCTTAAGGGGTTAGAGAGGATAGATGCGGGAAGATTGTTCCTGATGTTGGGGAAGTCCAGAACTAGGGGTCACAGCTTAAGGATAAGGGGGAAGTCTTTTAGGACCCAGATGAGAAAACATTTCTTCACACAGAGAGTGGTGAGTCTGTGGAATTCTCTGCCACAGAAGGTAGTTGAGGCCAGTTCATTGGGTATATTTAAGAGGGAGTTAGATGTGGCCCTTGTGGCTAAAGGGATCAGGGGGTATGGAGAGAAGGCAGGTACAGGATACTGAGTTGGATGATCACCCATGATCATATTGAATGGCGGTGCAGGCTCGAAGGGCCGAATGGCCTACTCCTGCACCTATTTTCTATGTTTCTATGAACATGCTGAAGTGGGGATACACTGAAGATGAGGCAGACTGCGAGTGTGGACGGGGCCTCCAGACTATGGAACATCTCCTGAGCTGTGACGTGCTGCATGACACACGCACTGTAAAGGATCTTGCAGAGGCCAACCACGTGGCACTAAAAGTTGCCAACTATTGGCAAACAGTTGTGTGATGACACGAAATAATAATAACCTTTCCCCCTCAGCCCCTAAACCACAAACGTCAAATTCTTATCCTTATTGTTAAACCCTTTGTTTAGTTTGCAATTCCTTCCTTTCTGCATCACGGTGGCGCAGCGGTAGAGTTGCTGCTTTACAGCGAATGCAGCGCCGGAGACTCAGGTTCGATTCTGACTACGGGTGCTGCACTGTAAGGAGTTTGTACGTTCTCCCCGTGACCTGCGTGGGTTTTCTCCGAGATCTTCGGTTTCCTCCCACACTCCAAAGACGTACAGGTATGTAGGTTAATTGGCTGGGTAAATGTAAAAATTGTCCCTAGTGGGTGTAGGATAGTGTTAATGTATGGGGATCGCTGGGCGGCACGGACTTGGAGGGCCGAAAAGGCCTGTTTCCGGCTGTATATATATGATATATTCACCTCAGATGCAGATCTTTTCCTTATTCCCCCTCTCCCTTCCCAATAATCTGGAATTATCTTTCTAAATCTCCTATTTTTGAAACACATTCAGAATCAGAATCAGAATAACCTTTATTGTCATCCAAAAAAACAAGTCTTTTGGACGAAATTCCGTTACCCACAGTCCAACAATAAGAGCAATAAAAATAAGCAATAACACACACAATCACAAACCAAAAAAAAAATTAAAAAATCTTACTTACCTTTCCAATATCCCTTCCATCCAGTTACCTCATTGGTGACCCTCGGACTTTATCGGACTTTAAAGTCCTTGATCGGACTTTACTGACTTTACCTTGCACTAAACGTCATTCCCTTATCACGTATCTGCACACTGTAAATGGCTCGATTGTAATCACGCATTGTCTTTCCACTGACTGGTTAGCACGCAACAAAAGCTTTTCACTGTACCTCGGTACACGTGACAATAAACTAAACTGTAAACTCTTCATGTCAAGTTGTTTTGAGTAGATGAAATGAAAAGTGCCAGTCTACATCAACCAAAACGTCTGCTTTAGAGGAACAAGGAACAAAGAGGTCGTTCAAAGAAATATATGGTATGTAACGTTGGACGAATGCGTATTTTTCTAATGAAAGTGAGTGCCTTAGAATGTGAAGAGATACTTTTAAAAAAATCGTTGTTTCTCAGATTCAGTTGAGCTTATTGTCACATACACTAGGGTGCAATGAAATTCCTTGCTCGCATGAAGCTCAGAGAGTAAACAGTATACAAGGTAATGATAGTTACAGCAATAAGTACAGGACGCATCCAGAGTAACGGATGGTACAATAATTATAGTGCGATCTGAGTAGGAAAATAACTGCAGATGCTGGTATAAATCGAAGGTATCACAAAGTGCTGGAGTAACTCAGCAGGTCAGGCAGCATCTAGGAGAGAAGGAATGGGTCTCGACCCATTCGGATCTCGACCCTTCTTTAGATGAGTCTGAAGAAGGGTCTCGACCCAAAACGTCACCCATTCCTTCTCTCCTAGATGCTGCCTGACCTGCTGAGTTACTCCAGCATTTTGTGATAGTGCAATCTGAGGTAGTGCAAAAAAACCCCAGCAGATTGTTGGTAATTAAAACTAATAATGGATATATTTGACTAAATAAAGACATTTTCAGTGACAAAGCAGCATTTCCTACTGAGGCTTTCTTTCACACACAGGCAAACACTGGAATGTTCTTACTAAACAACTTTGCAACCATGCTGGAGTAACTCAGCGGGTCAGGCAGCATCTCTGGAGAGAAGGAATGGGTTACTTTTCGGGTCGAGACCCTTCTTCAGACCCATTGTTTCTGCCTGTTCATGTCCCACCGAATTAATTTCCACCTACCTCGACTCTATCCTATCCCCCCGGTCCAATCCCTCCCTACCTATGTCCAAGACACCTCACATGCTCTCCGTCCCCTCAATAACTTCCGTTTTCCAGGCATCAGTCTGAAGAAGGGTCTCGACCCGAAACGTCACCCATTCCTTCTCTCCAGAGATGCTACCTGATCTGCTGAGTTACTCCAGCATTCTGTGTCTACCTTCGATTTAAACCAGCATCTGCCGTTTTCTTTCCCACACAACATTGCAAGCATACTGTGAGCAGTTCATCACATGATATAATCCTTAAAGTGGTACAACCTTAAAACAGGATGATATTGCCCTTTGTATCTTAAAATAGGATTATCTCCATCTCTCTTTGTCTTTGAATAAATTTAAATGTAAACAATATAATCATGTGCAACCTCAAAGCAGGATTATGTCTTCTTCCAGTAAGTGTGCTTCTTCAGACGTATTCCAGAGATCGCATCTGTTCCAGTGACATGGGAAGCTTTATTCCATCATGATCATGTGATCTAGGTGTGGTGCATGTTGGCATGACTGTCTTCTGCTACGTCTGATGTGGGCTTCATCTATCTCCAACTCGTGGCAGTGACAAGTCTTTGGTATCTCCATTGTAATAATGCCCCTGTCATCTCTTGGCTCTATAGACCAATGGCATTCAGCAGAAAAAGACTTTTGTTGTAAAATGTGTAATTATTTCCATCGGAATCACAATATTTGTAGGCATTGCTCGTAGCTGATATGCGTGCAAGACATGTTTTGTTAACTTTAGTTTATTTTATAGTGTAAGAAAATAACTGCAGATGCTGATACAAATCGAAGGTATTTATTTACAAAATGTTGGAGTAACTCAGCAGGTCAGGCAGCATCTCTGGAGAGAAGGAATGGGTGACGTTTCGGGTCGAGACCCTTCTTCAGACTGATGTCAGGGGGGGCGGGACAAAGGAAGGATATAGGTGGAGACAGGAAGTTAGAGGGAGAACGGAAGGGGGAGGGGAAGAGAGGGACAGAGGGACTATCTAAAGTTGGAGAAGTCAATGTTCATTTTATTTTATTTTATTTTTATTTTATTGTCACATGTACCGAGGTTTCGGTGAAAGGCTTTTTTGTTGTATGCCATCCAGTCAGCAGAAAGACTATATGTGTTTACAATCTAGCTGTTCACAGTGTACAGATACAGGATAAAGGGAATAGTGTTTAGTGCAAGATACAGTACAGTAAAGTCTGATTAAAGATAGTCCAAGCTTTTCCAATTAGATAAATGGTAGTTCAGGACCGCTGTCTATGGTAGGTCAGGACTTCTCTAGTTGGTGATAGGATGATTCAGTTTCCTGATAACAGCTGGGAAGAAACTGTCCCAGAATGCATTTTCTCACTTCCGTACCTTTTGCCTGATGGGAGAGGGGAGAAGAGGGTGTGAGACTCATCTTTGATTATGCAGAGGCAGCATGTAGTGTAGATGGAGTCAATCGTAGAGAGGTTGGTGTGAGGAGAGGGGTGGATGTGAGGGAGGAACTGAGAGAGTTGAAGGGCCGGCAAGCTCGGCTCTTTACCTCTGAATCCTCCAAGATCATCTTCCGGTGCAGGGTCCGCCATGTTGAGCAGGATGAGACGTGCTCACGTTACTTCTTCCATAAGGTTCACAGGGGGAGCTCTGTGATCAAAAGCCTTAGGGAGGAGGACGGCTCGGTAACATCCTCGCAGACAGACATGCTCAAGATCTGCAGATCCTTTTATAAGGATCTGTACGATGTAAAGACCACAGACAGCACCGCCTCCCAGAACTTCCTGTCCTCCATCACGGAAGTCTTGGACGACAGCAAGCGGGAGAGTCTGGACCAACCACTGACCCTGGAGGAGCTGACTGGCTCCATCCGTTCCTTTGACTCGAGTAAAACTCCCGGAGGCGATGGCTTACCGGCAGAGTTGTACTCGGCTCTGTGGGACTGGGTGGGACTGGGTGGGCCCGGACCTGCTGGAAGTGTACAACGATATACTCCTAGCAGGCAGCATGTCAGACTCTATGAGGAAGGGCAACATCACCCTGATCTACAAGCAGAAGGGGGAGATGAATGACTTAAGGAATTGGAGACCCATCACATTGTTGAATGTAGACTACAAGATCCTGTCTAAGGCCATCGCCAACCGGGTCAAGTCTGCTCTGGGACAGGTGATCCACCCGGACCAAACCTGTGCTGTACCTGGCAGGAAAATCTCAGACAGCCTGGTGCTGCTGAGAGATACCATTGCCTACGTGCAGGACAGACGGGTGGATGCCTGCCTGGTCAGCTTGGACCAGGAGAAGGCCTTCGACAGGATATCGCACACGTACATGAGGGACGTGCTCTCCAAAATGGGCTTTGGGGAGGGAATCAGGAAGTGGATACAACTGCTCTACTCTGATATCTGTAGTGCAGTCCAAATTAATGGGTGGGAATCAGACAGCTTCCCCGTCAGGTCTGGAGTCAGGCAGGGTTGCCCTCTTTCCCCTGTCTTGTTCGTCTGTTGCATTGAACCCTTTGCCGAATCCATCAGGAAGGATGCGAGCATAAGAGGAGTGACACTGCCAGGCAGTGGGGGCACTCAGGTCAAGGCCTCCCTGTACATGGACGATGTCGCCGTCTTCTGCTCGGATCCAGGGTCGGTCCGCAGACTGATCAGCGTCTGCGACCAGTTTGAGTTGGCCACGGGGGCCAGGGTAAACCGCAGGAAGAGCGAGACCATGCTCTTTGGCAACTGGCCCGACCGATCTTCCATCCCCTTCACCATCAAGCCTGACTTCCTGAAGGTGCTGGGGATCTGGTTCGGGAAGGCTGGGGCATGTAACAAGAATTGGCTGGAGCGGATAGCCAAGGTGGGGAAGAAGCTGGAGCTGTGGAAGCAGCGCTCCCTCTCCATCACGGGGAAAAACCTGGTCATCAGGTGTGAGGTGCTCTCGGGGCTGCTGTACTTGGCGCAAGTGTGGCCCGTCCCTCCCTCCTACGCCACGGGGATCACCCGGGCCGTCTTCCGTTTCATCTGGGGGTCGGCGATGGACCGGGTGCGACGAGCCACAATGTACAAGTCGGCAGACAACGGGGGTAAAGACGTGCCCAACGCCGCCCTCATTCTGATGGCCACCTTCGTGTGTGGCTGCATCAGGCGGAGCATAGAGCCAAGGCACGTGGGCACCAAATGCCACTACCTGCTGAGGTTCTACCTGTCCCCGGTGTTGCGAAGGATGGGCCTGGCGCAGATGCCACGCAATGTGCCAGTCAGCTGGACATTGCCGAACCATCTGTCGTTTGTGGACAGGTTCTTCCGGACCAACACCTTTGACCACAAGTCCATCGGGCAGTGGTCAGCACGGAACGTCCTGCAGGCACTGCAGGGAAATGACTCCATGGATCCTGTGGCGTGGTTCCCAGAACAGACTGCCCAGCTTGTCTGGCAAAATGCCTCATCGCCAGTACTCACCAACAAGCACCAAGACCTGGCTTGGCTGGCGGTGAGGGGAGCCCTCCCAGTCAGATCCTTCCTGCACCGCCGGAACCTCACTACCAGCGCACGCTGCCCTCGGGACGGCTGCTACGGAGAGGAAACGGTGGCCCACCTCTTCAAAGAGTGTGGATTTGCCAGGAGAGTCTGGAGAGGTCTGCAGGGGTCCCTGTCACGATTCATTCCGAGCAGCTCCGTCACAGAGGACTCTGTGCTCTACGGACTGTTCCCAGGGACGCATTCCGAGACTGACATCGAGTGCTGCTGGAAGGTCATCAACTCGGTGAAAGACGCTCTTTGGTCTGCCCGATCCTTGTTGACCTCCCAGCGGAGCGAGCTGTCCGTCAAGGAATGTTGCCGACTGGCCCACTGCAGACTGCAGGAGTACGTGCTGAGGGACCCTCTGAAGCTCGGTGCAGCCAACGCCAAGGCCCTGTGGGGGAGGACCACAGTCTAGGGCCCTTCCGCTGCTGGACATGGGGGGCAGGGTGTGGTGGAGAGAGACGCCCCTCCAAATAAGGGATATGTATGTAAATGTATGTAAATGTCTAAGTAAATGCCTGTATTGAATATGTAACCTCCGGAAATGTCGGATGGGTTTGTTTAAAAATGATGTTTTGTAAATGATATTTATTACTTGAATAAAGTATTTTTTGATATTAAAAAAAAAAGAAAAAAAAAAAAAGAGAGGTTGGTGTGTGCGACGGTCTGGGCTGTGTCCACAACTCTCTGCAATGTCTTGGATGGACTTGTGTAAAAGGCTAGAAGAATTCCAACTAATGTTAATGAATCTGGTGTAGCAAGTTGAAGCGAAAGTCTTCAATCCCGGCATATCCTATCGTTTCATAAAGCAAATTCTGAGTAAGTTACACTTCTTCAAAGGGGCAAAGTTTAAAAGGAGATGTGCGGGACAAGTTCCTTACACATAGGAGGGTGAATGCCTGGAACTCACTGCTGGGGGTGGTAGTGGAGGAGGATACATAATGGCATTTAAGATACTTGTGGATAGGCAGGGAATGGAAGGGTATGGATTATGTGCAGGCAGATAAGAGTTGGTCTTGGCATCATGTTCGACAGAGACATTGTGGGTGGTCGGGCCTGTTCCTGTGTGTTCCTGTTCTATATTCTGTGATCTAAGTTCTAAGTCTAACTGGACCCTTGGGGTTCTGTTTGAGACGTGAGAAATTCTGCAAAGGGTTTCTTTCATAAATGATTTGTCTTTGATCCCACCAAAGTAGGAGAGGCCAAATTGTAAATTATGACTACGTTGTGATGTATAGAGTCATAGAGTCAGTCATACAGCACGGAAGCAGGCCCTTCGGCCGAACCAGTCAATGCCGACCAAGATGGCTCTGCATTTGGTCCATAACCCTCTATCCAAGCAGCTTTTAAATATTGTCGTTGTACCTGCCCCAACTGACTCCCCTGGCAGATCATTCCATACATCTACCACTCTCTGAGTAGATTGAAAGAAATTGAAGCAAATCTCTCTTCAGCTGGAAAGTGTAATTAGGTTACCGACCAAATACACTTGTGTACACATAATAATAATATTCATTTATTGTCATTGCAACGAGTACAACGAAATTAAAAAAATAGCCAATCCTGACGGTGCGTACAGGTACGTCCAAAGACGTACAGGTATGTAGGTTAATTGGCTGGGTAAATGTAAAAATTGTCCCTAGTGGGTGTAGGATAGTGTTAATGTGCGGGGATCGCTGGGCGGCACGGACTTGGTGGGCCGAAAAGGCCTGTTTCCGGCTGTATATATATGATATGATATGATATGATATGATATAACATATATGCAATAAATGCAAAAACAAATAAATACATAAATACAATTAAATACAATTATATTAAGTACAAGATTTTTTAACGGTGTTGCCTAGTGCAAAGGTAGTGTTCAGTTCTCGTATGGCCCTGGGGTAAAAACTGTTCTTAAGTCTGTTTGTTCGGGATTTGATCGACCTGAAACGTCGACCAGAGGGCAAATGAACAAACAGACGGTGGCCGGGGTGGGATGGATCTTTTATTATTTTGCCTGCTCTACTGAGGCAGCGTAGGCTGAACAGGTGCTCCAGGGAGGGCAGTGAGCAGCCGATGATCTTCTGGGCCGTCGTGATGACCCTCTGAAGGGCCTTCCTGTCCTTTTCTGAGCAGCTGGCATACCATGTGGTTATACAGTATGCCAGCACACTCTCGATGGAGCAGCGATAGAAGGACAACATGAGCTTCTCCTGCAGGTTGGTTTTCCTGAGGATCCTCAGGAAGTGGAGTCTCTGCTGTGCCTTCTTTACTGTGGTGATGGTGTTGGTAGACCAGGTGAGATCCTCTGCGATGTGCGTACCCAGGAACCTGAAAGCTGGTACCCTTTCCACACAGACCCCATTGATGTAGAGTGGGTCGTAATCTCCACTGGTTTTTCTAAAGTCAATTATAAGTTCCTTTGTTTTGGAGGAGTTCAGGACCAGATTGTTCACTGAACACCATGCTGCCAGCCTTTGGATTTCATCCCTATAGGCTGTCTCATCTCCTTCTGAGATGAGTCCAACCACGGTCGTGTCATCCGCGAACTTGATGATGGTGTTGGTGGGATGGGTGGGGGCGCAGTCGTGAGTGTAGAGGGAGTAAAGGATGGGGCTCAACACACAGCCCTGTGGTGAGCCGGTGCTCAGTGTAATGGTGGAGGAGAGGTGAGGGCCTATTTTGACGGTCTGGGGGCGGTTGGTCAGGAAGTCCTTGATCCATTGGCAGATGGTTTGGGAAAATCCAAGGTCGGAAAGTTTGGTGACCAGTCTGCTCGGGATGACCGTGTTAAAGGCAGAGCTGAAGTCGAGGAAGAGCATCCTCACATAGCTCCCCTGGTGTTCAAGGTGGGTCAGTGCAGTGTGAAGAGCAGTGTCGATGGCATCCCCTGTAGACCTATTTGCTCTGTAGGCAAACTGGTGTGGGTCGAAGGTGGGTGGGAGGCTGGCTTTGATGTGCTGCAGGACCAGTCTCTCGAAGTACTTTGTGATGACCGGTGTGAGTGCTACCGGACGGTAGTCGTTAAGACCGCTGATGACAGACTTTTTCGGCAGTGGGATGATTATGGCGGACTTCAGGCAGGGAGGGATGGTGGATTTTAAAAGGGACAGGTTGAAGATTTTTGTGAAGACCTCAGATAATTGGTCTGCACATTCCCTCAGCACTCTGCCCGTCACACCATCGGGGCCTGCAGCTTTCCTGGGATTCACTGCTCTGAGCACGCGCTTAACATCATACTCCTGCACAGTGAAGGTGTTGCTGTCAGGTGCTGGAGAGGGTGTAATGTCTGCCACTGTAGCTTTCACCTCGAAACGAGCAAAGAAACAGTTAAGTTCCTCAGCCAGCGAGGCGTCGCCGTCGGCAGTCGTGCGGTTGCTGGTCTTGTAGTTGGTGATGTGCTGGATGCCTTGCCATACCCGCCGTGGGTCATTGTTGGAAAAGTGGTCCTCAATCTTCCTCTTGTAGGACGCTTTGGCATCCTTGATGCCTCTCTTCAGGTTGGTTCTAGCAGCACTGTATAGAGCTCTATCACTAGACCTGAAGGCGGTGTTACGGTCCTTGAGGAGAGACCTGACATCCTTTGTCATCCAGGGTTTTTGATTGGGGTACAACCGGATGCGTTTGTCGACGGTGACATTGTCAACACAGTTTTGGATGTAGCAAAGTACAGTTGATGTGTACTCCTCCAAGTCCTGATCCTCAAAAATATCCCAGTTGGTCCTTTCGAAGCAATCCTGGGGAGAAGGCAGGAGAATGGGGTTGGGAGGGAGAGATAGATCAGCCATGATTGAATGACGGCGTGGACTTGATGGGCCGAATGGCCTAATTCTACTCGTATTCCTTATGATCGTATGACCTAATGACCATTGTTAGGGAGGAGATAAAAGAACAGCAGATCATTGTCAGAGATTGACACCACACCTATGAAGGAGATACTGTGCAAATGACCAAAAGCCGTACCAAAGAAGCTGGCTGAAGGAATGACCTCCAAGAGGTGAGGTTTCAGTATGGTATTCCAGAATTTCAGAAAGGGATGATTAATTTATGGAATGATTTGGATACAAAAAAAAAGAACATTCTAAATCCAAGGTATTTATTCACAAAATGCTGGAGTAACTCAGCAGGTCAGGCAGCATCTCAGGAGAGAAGGAATGGGTGACGTTTCGGGTCGAGACCCTTCTTCAGACTGATGTCAGGGGGACGGGATAAAGGAAGGATATAGGTGGAGACAGGAAGACAGAGGGAGATCTGGGAAGGGGGAGGGGAAGGGAGGGACAGAGGAACTATCTAAAGTGGGAGAAGTCGATGTTCATACCACTGGGCTGCAAGCTGCCCAGGCAAAATATGAGGTGCTTCTCCTCCAATTTCCGGTGGACCTCACTATGGCCAAAAGCCATAGGAGGCCCATGACAGAAAGGTCAGACTGGGAATGGGAGGGATTCAAGGGATCAGTGGACAGGGATGTAGTGAAATGCAGTGAATTCAGGTAGACAGGACTAGTTCATCATGTTATTAGTAGTTTTTTAAATTTTTGTAAGTTTTTATAAATTTTTGATGACACAGAAATAATTGAGTTCCTTGATAACAAAAATGAGGAAGTAGGTTTCAGCAGTAAGGTGAAGATTGGCTGTTCTGGCAATGGAATGGAAATGTAGTTGGAATGTGAAATAGCAGGTTTACATTTGAATTAGTCTGGTTCATATTGAGACAGTAGCCAGAGAGAGACGGAATAGCATTTGATGGAATAGATCTGGAATCTGTAGCGGATTTTTAAACAATTGCTTTGGTTTTTTCAACTTTTAGTTTTAGGAAATTTCTGCTTAATCAGTACATGATGGCGGCGCTGAGCTCACCTGCAGTCCGTTTGTCTTTTGTGTTGTTTTTTGTCTTAATTGTAGTGTTTAGATGTGATGTAGTGTTTTTTTGTGGTTGTGTACAATGTGTGGGGGGGGGAACTGTAAAGTTGTCTCTTCCGAACGGAGACGCGACTTTTTTTTTCTGGGTGGTGTCTCCGTTGCCGCTGCGGCCTACCATCGGCCAGACACCTGGAGCTGGCGGCCTCCAGCTGGGATCACCTGGGCTCTGGTTCGCAGAGCCCACGGACCGGACTTACCATCTGCGGAGCTGGCTGCTTTCGGAGGCTGTGGTGGTGCCACGGGAGCGGCTGCGACTCGTCTCCGGAGGCTTTGGCCGCGGGCCGCATGGATATCGGAAGCTCGCAGGTCCCTGGGTGGGGGTCGACATCGGGAGCTCCAGCAGCGGCAGCGTCTTTGCCCGCCCCGAATCGCGGGGCTTGGGTCGGCCCGCTGCGGACCTTTCACCGTCCGGCGTGGCCTGGAATAGGCCGCGGGAGTTTTCTCCACCCGGCGGGGGCTTCAATGTCGGGAGTCCCGACCGCCCCGAAGTGCAGTGGCAGCGTCTTCGCCCGCCCCGGATTGTGGGGGCTGGGTCAGCCCGCTGCGGACCTTTCACCCTCCGGCGCGGCCTGGAACATGGCAACTTCAACAGCCTGACCGCGGGAGAAGACGGCAGGGGAAGAGCAAAGACATTCTGGCCTTCCATCACACTGACGGATGTGACTGGAGGAGACTCACTATGATGGATGTCTCTTTTTTTTCCTTTTTGTTTTGTGTTGGTTTGTGATTGTGTGTGTTATTGCTTATTTTCATTGCTTCTTATTGTTGGACTGTGGGTAACGGAATTTCGACCAAAAGACTTGTTTTTTTGGATGACAATAAAGGTTATTCTGATTCCGATTCTGATTCTGATGTAGGATAATTAACTCAATGGTGCAGAGCCTATAGAGGCAAAGGCGATATTGAGGCAGAGCTAAGTATCATCAATTTTCAGATCTGGGTATCGAAGAACTGCAGAGGGCATCGTGTTAAATGGCGTTGTTAAAATGATATACATTAAAAAGGCATACTCCAGCTCCTCTTGTATTTCAATACAAAATTTTACAGCAGGCATCCCGAGAATGAAATTATTCCTAATACAGTGTTCTCCTGGTTCGATTATTTGTTAAACATTCTCATACTTGTAATTTACAGTAACGTTTACAGAGTTGGAACCAACCTTTACTTTTATATATACTGCAGTAGCATTCCTTCAAGACATTAACCATGGAGTGAACTTGAGGAAAGCCAGCTTTCTAGCTGACTATCAGATCCTGACATCACTGGCGCTGTGTAAATGGTCAACTCTAAAAATATTCTCTGAAATCAGCCGGCAGAAGAATTTGCCCGTCTGGTTAAGTGGAAAATTTATTGTTGGTAATTTGTGGAGCAATTACTTGGAGACTTTCCTGAATCTGACTTATTCTTCTGGCAGATTTACATATGTGCTAGCACAACGCATTTTTATCAGAACTAGAGAGAGAAAAAAAAAAAGAGAGACCATTCTGTTCACAATTCAGACACTGGTGCATTACATACTAAAACAAATGTATCAGGCAGGCCCATCATTCCTTACTCTGCCCATTTTAGTGCAAATTTAATATATTTCACTATCTTATTTCTTTATCTCTATTAATCCTGGCACGTAATTCTTTTTAGTGAGACCAACATGCACATGTTCAGCATTATTAGGCACTTTTTAAAATATGATTTCAGCTTTTTTTTTGTAATACCATCTTCATTCACTTCTTTCTTGTGACATTAACTTTATTATTATTTTTCTTTTTAGTGATACAGCGCAGAAACAGGCCCTTCGGCCCACCGGGTCCGTGCCACCCAGCGATCCCCACACATTAACACTATCCTACACTGACTAGGGACAATTTTTGCATTTGCCCAGCCAATTAACCTACATACCTGAACGTCTTTGGAGTGTGGGAGGAGACCGAAGATCTCGGAGAAAACCCACGCAGGTCACGGGGAGAACGTACAAACTCCGTACAGACGGCGCCCGTAGTCAGGATCGAACCTGAGTCTCCGGCGCTGCATTCGCTGTAAGGCAGCAACTCTACCGCTGCGCCACCGTTTGAAATGAACAAGCTTAAACTGGCCATTTTCTTCAAGCGTCTGTACTCTACGAGAATTGGGCACGATGGGAACATATACACAAGTTTACTTTAACCCGGTTGTGAACACAAACTATTTTGTTCAAAGTATTGTCAGTCCATCGGTATCAATGACAGGCAAGACTAACACTAAACACTAAATTCACTAAATTCAGAATTAACTGGCTGAAAAATGATTACAATATGAAGCATATTTCAAATGGAGTAAAAGTGTGTTCGTTTTTCATATTTTTACTACGAGTGAATGTGACCTGGAATTCACCCCATCAATGTTGACATCACTCTCATTTATGTAATTAAGGTGATGCCTTGGAAAGAAAGTATTGTAGCCAGTGTCGGTTACATCATTTATCCATGGTTCTTGGCAACAGCAAAAAGAATATTAATTGAATAAGTAAGTGTCCTAATATTTAATACAGCCACCGAGGCTACAGCTGAAAGTTACACTTCAGGGTTTGTGTGAATAGACATGTTCCTCACATTGTACATCATCCATTCGGCTATCTGAATGCTAGGATCTCCAATATGTGGGAACAAAGTTGCTTACAAGATATATTACACTTGTATTACATTACCACAAAATATAACCTTAATATTTTACATATTTATGATTTTGTCGAGGTAACAATCCAATCTTTTTATTCTCTTCAATATTAAAGTTGCATTGCTTTACAGTCAATTGCAAATATTATTGGGGGAAAGGCAAAACCTAGCTGCTTTATTTGGGCTCTTGTTAATGTGAAAGGGTCCTATAATTGCCATAAAAAGTGACCATTCATTTTAAAGATGATCATCTGCTTATTTCAGTCTTCATTGTGCTGCCAAATAGTAAAAATAAACCGTGGACATAATAAATACCAACGACAATGCACTATATTTTTGTGCCAAAATTCTTTAATTATGTTCTGCAATGCATTCAAAAAATGAAAACTTTTGTTTGTAAATTTATCATCTAAAATAAGTTAACCTTTGCAGTTATTTTTTTGCACTGTCATCATGCAATGTTGCATCTGATCACCTACATGCCTGCTGCACATTACCAAGAAGTGCTTTTAACTTGAAAATTCCCTGCTTTGGCTTGTATCGGTCCTCTGACTTCTCGTGGGTGGAATGAGCTGGAAGGTTATGTAGAACCAGGCTCCCAGGGGTCATGTACGGGTTGCTGAGTCTGGGCCTGGTCACCTCCTCCTCTGTATGGTGTGGAACTTTGGGCTACTCCATCTATGTGGTATGTCTGTGTAAACATCATTAGCCCGTACAGGCCGACACACTGTAAATTTCATTTGCGGTTACAAATTACTGTTCTCAGTAACAAAAATAACATATTTTAAACACAACACACATCGCCAAAGGATGGATCTCTGATCCACGGCACTTTGATGTCTGATCTCAACTCAGGTTTTGACCGACCATTGTTTGGATTCCTGCTATTTAACCAATTAATTTTGACAAAAAAAGTACTGAAGTAGCCAGAAAATATGGGTCAGGAAAAGCTATAATGCGGTTGAATGGGACTGAATGTAATGGCAGTCTAATTTTTTTAAACTACAGTCTCATATGTTTTTACTAAAAAGTTTAGGTTCTGAACATCATCATTATCAATTTTGGCAATTAATACAAGGGAGAATGACAGAACTATTTTAATTTTGAATACAGTTGGCCAGGCCTGGCTCGTTTTGTAAGTAAATGTCATGCTGTTACATACATGAACAATCAAGCAAGTATACGTTCTGCCAAAGTTGTGCAGCACTATCTCAGCAGAATCCATTCCAGACGTACAATTCAGAGAAGTGTCTGGAGAAAAGCACTGACTCTCAAAGTACAGCAGAACAGTCATTTACTGGCATCTCAGAAACAGCGTGTGCCTCCTTCACAACACACCTCCTTGCTCAATATTGCTGTAGAATGAGAATTTGCATTCCATTAATTAATGTTCTTATTGCCAAGCAAGCTCGAGGTCAAGTTTGTGTTAAGATTTTTTTTCCCTGTCCTATGTGTCATTACCCATCTGTAATTTTATTGTTTGTTGCCAAAAAAGTCAAGTCCATCAGAGATTAAATCTGATTGTCTGATTAAAACTGTTGTCATTTGTTCTTAAACGGTCACAAATAGTAACACTGAAAGATTGCTGCCATAAACCTGTTTTCAAAGCCTTTGCTTTGAACAATAGATGGCCAATTAATTTAAGCAACAGTTCCGAATTTCCTGTTTTATTATTCAATTAAGCAATTACTGCCCCACTCTATGGAAAGGAAGTCACTAAAGTGTAGTTCTTATTTTTATTACATTAACTTAATATGTGCTTGAAACAGATTGTGCTAAGTTACGCCAATGTGATCTGAACACTTTGATCAGAAGGAAATTATGTCTGTCATTTTTTCCTGTTTCAAAAGCATTAATGTGGGAAATAAATCAAGCAAAAATCTTAAAGTGCCTGCCTCTATACTCATCTGTTAGCGCCTACGTGCATTTCAAAATGTTTCAGTTGGATGGAGACAATGGCATTAATGACTAAAAAAATTGGACTTGTACACAGCATGGCCAAAATGGTTCTGTACCACTCCAGCAAGGTCAGTGAACTGTTCCCCTCATTGAGTATTTTGTGTTTAAATGTAAAAATGGACCATTTAATCTGCCTTGTAATTGGAAATTCAGTTGGTTGGTAGTCAGATCAATGGTCCAAACCATTGGACCAGAGTAACTTAATGCTTATGTTGCCATATCATTAACAAAAAAATATGAAATAAATTAATTCATCATGGGATTGCAATCAAATGTAGAAATAACATAACCTAAATGTATTTGAACACTTTCTAATTACTGTTTTATTACACATCTTATCTCAGGCTATTTGAATTAAATAATCTTTCTTAATTAAGATATAAATAAAACAAATGTGATAGAATAGTTTGAAATACATTAAGCCCAACATTTCCCTGTAAAATATTCCTAGCAGCATAATACTATTCAAACCATAATGATTGATATTAAAAGTAATTTATATGACTTCATGTGGGGCCTATGGAATCTGGTACAATATGATTATTGAGTACAATTATAAATTGTACTGTGGATTATAAATGATGTACTCTGAGCACACACAGACCAAGATAATCCTGGTGATTATCCTGGTCTGTAGCCTCCTTTTGCTCAGGTATTTTATTTCATTCATCACATGTTTAAATTATAATGTTTTATTCTTAATTGCTTAGTGGGTGTCGTGTTGTTACTTGCGAGCAAAGCACCAAGGCAAATTCATTGTATGTATATATTCACAAAATGCTGGAGTAACTCAGCAGGTCAGGCAGCATCTCGGGAGAGAAGGAATGGGTGACATTTTGGGTCGAGACCCTTCTTCAGACTGAAGAAGTATTTCCCGAAACGTCACCCATTCCTTCTCTCCCGAGATGCTGCCTGACCTGCTGAGTTACTCCAGCATTTTGTGAATAAATCGATTTGTACCAGCATCTGCAGTTATTTTCTTATACTCATTGTATGTATACATACTTGGCTAATAATATTTATCCAATTCAATTCAATTTAACACACTATCACATGATTCCTGCGTATGGTCCCAAATCATCAACAGAAGTCTGTCCGTCCCTCCCTGCTTTGTGTTTTAATAGTGTGTGTTAAATGTATGTTTTTAGTGTTCCTTAGCTTGTTTGATGTGGTGGGTGGGGGGTGGGGGGGAGGGGTTGGGGGAAACGTTTTCTAATCTCGTTCCTCGACGGGGATGCAATTCTGTTTCTATTTCGTATCTCCGTCCGCACTGCGGCCTAACATCGAGGAGTTGGCGGCCTTCGCTGGAGATCGCCTTTTGAGAGCACCACTGTGGGAGCCTGCGGGACTTTAACATCACAGAGCCAGCGATACCTTTGCCAGGGATTGTTCTCGGAGCTCCAACCGTGGGTGCTTGCATCGCGGAGCTGGCGGTCTCTGGTCAGAGACCGACTTCGGGAACTCTAAGATCGCAGGGGCTTCGACCGCCCCGACGTGGGAGCTTCGATCGCCCCGACGCGAGAGCTTTGGTCGTCCCGACGTGGGAGCTTCGACCACCCCGACGTGGGAGCTTCGATCACCCTGACGTGGGAGCTTTGACCACCGGCTGCGGGAGCTCCGATCGCCTCGATGGATGGTTCGACTTCCTCGACCGTGGGAGAATAAAGAGGAAGAAGGTTGGACTTCTTTGCCTTCCATCACAGTGAGGAATGTGGGGAATCCGCTGTGGTGGATGTTTATGTTAACTTTTATAACAGGTATAACAGGTATAACAGAGCTTTATTTGTCGTTCGGTACCGAAGTACCGAACGAAACTACATAGCAGTCATAGAAAAAAAAAAAAAAGAACACAAGACACATGACCCCAACACAAACGTCCATCACAGTGACTCCAAACACCCCCTCACTGTGATGGAGGCAACAAAACTTCCACTCTCTTCCCCACGCCCACGGACAGACAGCTCGTCCCCGACCGACCCGCACAGTCCCCGCACCGGGCGCTGAAACGTCTCGCGGCCGAACCGGGCGATGGAAGGCCCCGCGACCAAGCCTTGCGCAGCTAAGTCCCGTGGTCGAGCCGCACCGGGCGATGTCAAGTCCGCAGCCGAGCCGCACCAGCGATGAAAAGCCCCGCAGCCGAGCTGCACCGGGCAATGTTAAGCCCCGCAGCCGAGCTGCACCGGGCGATGTTAAGCCCCGCAGCCGAGCTGCACCGGGCACTGTTAAGTCCAGCGGCCAAGCCGCACCGGGATGTAAAGTCCAGCGGCCAAGCCGCAGCGGGTGATGTAAAGTCCAGCGGCCGAGCCGCAGCGGGCGATGTTAGGCCCCGCAGCCGAGCCGCACCCCGCGCCGTGAGGAAGAGAAAAGTCCCCCCCCCCCCCCACCCACACCACCACCCCCTCCCACACATACACAACCAAAAAAATATATATAAAAACCATCCCAACACCGACACACAACAAAAAAAGGGATAAAAAAAGACGGACAGACTGCTAGTCAGCCGCTGCCGTTAGGCGCCGCCACGTATGCAGTTGTGTCTTGTTTTTTTTTCATATTCCTATATGGTAATTCGCATATCACTGTACCTTAATGTGCCCATAACAGACCTTTGAAACCTTTGAAACCTTTGAAACATTTGTCACCTTTGAAACAGTAGTCATAATTTAATGCAGATTGCTACGGCTTATAGTTTAATCACAACTCCCAGTGAAAATTCCCAATTCAAATCACTGGGTCAAATAAACAGGTTTGCAAAAATAAAATGCCGATGCAACTTGTTCAAAACTTTCCAAAGGTCTCACTTCCATTTCAAGTTAACGAACTCATCATTTAATAAAGATAATGGGTTAGGAATTTGGAAAATAGAAGGCATGGTGACACATTCTATGTGGAGTTTAGTATAAACCGAGTAGGACTGCAGTCCAATCCCATGTCAGACTCAGGGAACCCTTTGTGTTTCTGTTGTTATCTTTCTTCCCTGGCCGATATTTACCTTTCAACACTCTGCCTATATTAGATGGCACACTGTGTGACCTCTGTGCTGTTTGGGTGTGTAGTGTAAAACTGTTAGTTGGAAATATGGCAACCCGTGCAATTAAAACTTTTATCACTGGGTGAAAAAGTAGGAAATGTTCGACTGTTATCATTGCTCATATTAATAAGCAGGAAAAATAAATGATTTCAAAGGCACAATATTTCAGCCAGTTTATTTAGGCTAACATAACCTCACAGAATGTCTCAGCATCCTTTTACGATCTTTCACAGCATTCTGAGCAAACTTTTATGAAGTGCCAATGCTTCAAAAATGAAGACAACTAAAATATCCCAGAAGGATAAGTGATGGTTATATAAACTTACACCCAACTGCGGGAAGATTGACTGGTTCTGTGGAAGATGTTTTAATCCGACTTGGCTGAGGAAGTGGCACTGGGTCGAAGCAGCAAGGAGCCAATAAAAGTTGCATTGAGAAATAGGAAAGAAACACAGCATTTGAATATATGGTTCCAAAACAGACATGATACAGCTGGGTGAAATACGATATTGTAACAATAATGTTACTGATGCAATATGAGCACAAAGAAGGCAGGTAGGAAATCACACAATTGGTAATTGGTAATGATAGTCAAGGAATTTGTCAGGACCTTCTTCAGTCAGGGGGTAGTTAATCTGTGGAGCTCAATGCCACAGAGGGTTGCGGAGGCCAAGTCAGTGGATATTTCTAAAGCAGAGATAGACCAATTCTTGATTAGAATGGGTGTCAAGAGTTACGAGGGGAAGGCAGGAAAATGGAATTAGGAGGCAGAGATCAGCCATGATTGCATGGCAGAGTGGACTCTATGGGCAGAGTGGACTCTAAGTCCAGAACCAGGGGTCACAGCTTAAGTCCAGAACCAGGGGTCACAGCTTAAGGATAAGGGGGAAGTCTTTTAGGACCGAGATGAGAAAACATTTCTTCACACAGAGAGTGGTGAGTCTGTGGAATTCTCTGCCACAGAAGGTAGTTGAGGCCAGTTCATTGGCTATATTTAAGAGGGAGTTAGATGTGGCCCTTGTGGCTAAAGGGATCAGGGGGTATGGAGAGAAGGCAGGTACGGGATACTGAGTTGGATGATCAGCCATGATCATATTGAATGGCGGTGCAGGCTCGAAGGGCCGAATGGCCTACTCCTGCACCTATTTTCTATGTTTCTATGTTTCTATGAATGGCGTAAATCTACTCCTATAACTTGTGAACTTGTGACCCAACAGCAGCAGAATCTTGGTCCTCAAAGGGACAAGCCAAAAACAAATTCAGGAAAGTAGAAAGAAATGGCGTCTTGATGAGAGGCACTCAGAGCATTGAGTGGTTGCATTTCAGGTCGGAAAGACAAGTGAAAACGTGGGCATTGAAAAAAGGTCAACAACGAGAAGCAAAGAGAAGCAAATGAGACAAAGTGAGAGAGTCAGAGTGTCTAAACCGGTGAGCAAGTATGAAATAGGAGAAAAGCAAAGCATTCTAAATCTGCCATCTGAACTGTGATGGATGTTGATGTTAACCTTTATGTAGTTGTGTGTCTTGTTGCTTTTCTCTTAGTATGGCTGTATGGTAACTCAAATTTCACTGTACCTTAATTGGTACATGTGACAATAAACTGACCTTGAAACCTTGAAATAGGCACAAAAAGCTGGAGTAACTCAACGGGACAGGCAGCATCTCTGGAGAGAAGGAACGGGTGACGTTTCGGGTCGAAACCCTTCTTCGGAAATCTGAAATGCTATCTGCTACCCTTTCTGGGGCAATGTCATGACTGAGTATATGTGTAGGAAGGAACTGCAGATGCTAGTTTAAACTGAAGATTGACACAAAATGCAGGAGAAACTCAGCGGGACAGGCTGCATCTCTGGAGAGAAGGAACGGGTACCGTTTCATATGTCACCCATTCCTTCTCTCCAGAGATGCTGCCTTTACCTCTGAGTTTCTCCAGCATTTTGTGTCCACAATCTTACTGAGTATATGTGTATACATGTGCCATTCCAAAAGGGAAAACTGTGGTTGTTATGCAAAATAATTCAAATGAACATATAACATTGTTATCGTTGTTCTGTTGATACGTATCCTCAATCCACAAATACACCGATCAGCCAAAACATTATGACCACTGACAGGTGAAGTGAATAACATTGATTCTCTTGTTACAATGGCACCTGTCAAGGGGTGGGATATATTAGGCAGCAAGTGAACAGTCAGCTCTTGAAGTTGATGTGTTGGATGCAGGAGAAATGGGCAGGAGTAAAGACCTGAGCGACTTTGACAAGGGCCAAATTGTTATGGCCAGAGGACGGGGTCAGAGCATCTCTGAAACAGCAAGGCTTGTGGGGTGCTCCCGGTCAGCAGTGGTGAGTACCGACCGACAGTGGTCCGAGGAGGGACAAACCACAAACCGGCGACAGGGTGTTGGGCGCCCAAGGCTCATCGATGCGCGAGGGCAACGAAGGCTACCCGTCTGGTCCGAACCGACTGTGGGAAGACGACAAGCCAGTGGAGGGAGTGTGATGCTCTGGGCAATGTTCTGCTGGGAAACCCTGGGTCCGGCCATTCATGTGGACGTCAATTTGACACGTGTCACCTTCCTAAACATTGTTGTAGACCAGGTACACCCCTTCATGGCAATGGTATTCCCTGATGGCAGTGGCCTCTTTCAGCAGGATAATGCGCCCTGCCACACTGCACACATTGTTCGGGAATGGTTTGAGGAACATGATGAAGTGTTCACGGTGTTGCCCTGGCCTCCAAATTCTCCAGATCTCAATCCGATTGAGCGCCTGTGGGATGTGCTGGATCGACAAGTCCGATCCACGGCAGCTCCACCTCGCAACTTACAGGACTTGAAGAATTTGCCGCTAATGTTTTGATGCCAGATCCCACAGGACACCTTCAGGGGTCTTGTAGAGTCCGTGCCTCGGCGGGTCGGCGCTGTTTTAGTGGCACACGGAGGACCAACAGCATATTAGGCAGGTGGTCATAATGTTTTGGCTGATTGGTGTATATTACAAGGTTATGTTGAACATAGAAACATAGAAACATAGAAAATAGGTGCAGGAGTAGGCCATTCGGCCCTTCGAGCCTGCACCGCCATTCAATATGATCATGGCTGATCATCCAGCTCAGTAACCTGTACCTGCCTTCTCTCCATACCCCCTGATCCCTTTAGCCACAAGGGCCACATCTAACTCCCTCTTAAATATAGCCAATGAACTGGCCTCAACTACCTTCTGTGGTAGAGAATTCCACAGACTCACCACTCTCTGTGTGAAGAAATGTTTTCTCATCTCGGTCCTAAAAGACTTCCCCCTTATCCTTAAGCTGTGACCCCTGGTTCTGGACTTCCCCAACATCGGGAACAATCTTCCTGTATCTAGCCTCTCCAACCCCACCTGCATCAGGAATGATGCAGGTCAACTGGAATTCAAGATCACAAGCTAAATGAAGAGCAATGACCAGCATTAGACATTCAAAGATGAATCAGTTTGGGCAGAGATTGGGGCATTCATATTTTGATATGTATTGATAACCTTGAATAGGATTCATATCTTACAATTTCAAAGTCTGTAGATGCCATAATGATATTCTTGCATCAATTGGTTAATTTTCCAGCCAATTAATGGTTGTCCTTAGCTTTTGAATCTCTTCCAGCCCTCTCCAAGGACTTGCTTAATTTCTGGCTCTTTATGCTTTCCTGACTTTCTTTATCCCACCACTTTGAATGCAGCCAAGCTCTGGAGTTCTCTATCTAAAAATCCCGGTCTCACAACTTTTCTCCTCCTTTAAAACACTCTTTAAAACCTGCTCCTCGGCAAGGTAATTGACTATCTGTTCAACTTGCCTCTCTCTGTGGCCCAGTATAACATTATTTCTTGTAAGACTTTTCTTTGCCTTCCATCACAGTGAGGGTGTGCCTGGAGGAATCACTGTGATGGTTGTCTGTGTTAAACCTATGTAATTGTGTGTCTTGTGCTCTTTATTGTTTATTGTTTATGACTGCATGGTAACGACAATTTCATTCAAATCTATTTTTGAATGACAATAAAAAAGCAATTTGAATTTGTTGAGGGTCTTGGGATGTTCACCCATGTTAAATCATAGCAAATTGTTCCAAAATAACACATGTGATGTGTCCAGTGGCCAACTTGATTGTAAACGGACACGATTCTCCATCCAGACTGCAGGATAGGAAAGAAGGCAGGAGAATGGGGTTAGGAGGGAGAGATAGATCAGCCATGATCGAATGGCGGAGTATACTCGATGGGCCGAATGGCCTAATTCTACTCCTATGCCTTATGACCTCATGAAACCATTCATTATGTTCAAAGAAACAAAAACTAAACGTGTTGATTTTTTTACCCAATACCTTTTTATCTCGACATTGATTTTTTCTGCTGGATTACTATAGGAGAGTAGAGTTGTGTTTGGGGAGACAAAAGACTGGTCGAATACAAACATTTACTAGCCTTCATTATTATTTGAGATCTGGGATGCTTATTGTGAGATTAGGACGTCGCTTGCTTTGAGCTTTTGCCCCCAAAATGTTGTGAATGCTGAGCCAACTGCTATTTCAAGACCGAGGTGCAAGAGTCCGAGTCATGAGTGTTTCATTGCCATACATACAATGAACAGAACAACAAGATCCTTACCAGCTGCAGTTTCACAACAATAATGCAACAACGCCACAAATACTGTAAATATACAATAAACCATAGTGAGATGAATTATCAATTGTACTAGGTAGCCAGATCGTAAGCGTGCAGGCTGAAGTAGGCAGTTCAACCTTTAGAAAGTTCACAGTGGATCTGTGCTGAGTTCAGTTTATTCACAAAATGCTGGAGTAACTCAGCAGGTCAGGCAGCATCTCGGGAGAGAAGGAATGGGTGTTGTTTCGGGTCGAGACCCTTCTTCAGACTGATATCAGAGGGGGTGTTGCTGCTCTGCTGTGCTGAGGTCAGGTTGTGATTAGCTGACATGCCTCATCAACTACGATGAGGACCTCAAATCTGTTGTAATGAAGAGCTTTGAGAGATTGATTTTAATGCATATCGACTCCTGCCTGGATCTGGAGCGGGATTACTCCAATATGCCTACCGCCATAACAATCGACAATAGACAATAGACAATAGGTGCAGGAGTAGGCTATTCGGCCCTTCGAGCGAGCACCTCCATTCACCGTCATCATGGCTGATCATCCACACTCAATGCCCCGTTCCTGCCTTCTCCCCATACCCCTTGACTCTGCTATCATTAAGAGCTCTATCTAACTCTCTCTTGAAAGCATCCAGGGAATTGGCCTTCACTGCCTTCTGAGGCAGAGAGTTCCACAGCTTCTGTGGACTGTCATATGTTGAAAGACTGGAGAGACTAGGCTTGTACACACTGGAATTTAGAAGGATGAGAGGGGATCTTATTGAAACATATAAGATTATTAAAGGGCTGGACACGTTAGAGTTTTTCCTCATCTCCGTTCTAAATGGCCTACCCCTTATTCTTAAACTGTGGCCCCTGGTTCGGGAATCCCCCAACATCGGGAACATGTTTCCTGCCTCTGGCGTGTCCAGTCCCTTAATAATCTTATATGTTTCAATAAGATCCCCTCTCATCCTTCTAAATTCCAGTGTATACAAGCCCAGTCGCTCCAGTCTTTCAACATATGGCAGTCCCACCATTCCGGGAATTAACCTAGTGAACCTACGCTGCACGCCCTCAATAGCAAGAATGTCCTTCCTCAAATTTGGAGACCAAAACCGCACACAATACTCCAGATTGATAGTGGATGCGATCTCGCTGGCTCTCCATTCTGCACTGTATCACTTGGACAACAAGGACTCATACGTCAGCCTGTTGTTCATCAACTGCAACTTGGCATCTCTGAGACTGTAAAAGGTAGAGTAAGACAGGTTTACCATTTTGTCTCCTTGTTGGGTTGGCCATCTTCTTCTCCAGGTGCATCCCTTGCCCTGTACCTCTCTCACTTGCCCAGGCTCTGACCCCCACGATGTATCTGACTGCCGGTGACACATCCTTTGGTTTCCTGGCAGTGGCTCCATGCACACACATTCCTTCCCCTTGAGGGTCAGTAATTCCTGAAAGGGGGGTGGCAATCCAAGCCTGAATGCTGAAGTGAAGTCAGGCCTCAGCAATTTGCAGCTCAGGTTCCTTGGAAGCATTGATCCCACTCTGACTTTATCCTGAGGCATACATTAAAATATCAGCCATGATCACGTTGAATGGCGGTGCTGGCTCGAAGGGCCGAATGGCCTACTCCTGCACCTATTGTCTATTGTCTATTGTCTATTATATACTGAATTATTGGTCACGGTGGCGCAGCGGTAGGGTTGCTGCCTTACAGCAAATGCAGCGCCGGAGACCTGGGTTCGATCCCCACTACGGGTGCTGTCTGTACAGAGTTTGTACGTTCTCACCGTGACCTGCGTGGGTTTTCGCCGAGATCTTCGGTTTCCTCCCACACTCCAAAGACGTACAGGTTTGTAGGTTAATTGGCTGGGTAAATGTAAAAATTGTCCCTAGTGGGTATAGGATGGTGTTAATATGCGGGGCGCGGACCCGGTGGGCCGAAGGGCCTGTTTCCACGCTGTATCTCTAAACTATTTAAAGTGGCACCGACATAAATGTTTTTAACTGGGCTCGGATCTCTGTTACATTTCTTTCTTGCTAACTGTATGCTTCTTGCTCACTGTTTCTCAAGGCATTTGTTGTTCATAGGTCCAGACGTTCTTGCTATTCTTGCTATTTTAATACTATTGCCACCCACTCTTTCCTGCTCTTTGAGTGCGGTCTGTAGCTGATGACTGTAATCTCTAAGGATGTGGTCTTTAATCAGAGGTGATTCACCAGCTATTCCCCTGTCACAGAATGTGGGAAAAAAGGTGATGAGAATTACACAGCAAGGTCATCAGAAAGCAATGTCTGGGTTACTTTTGTAGACCTCACCTGGCAGAATTAGTTTGAGGCATCAAAGTCAATCTGTTCACCTCAGGCTCTTTACAGATTGATACCCATGACAATGTAAAGCTGCACCAAGCAGGTCACCATTGCTCTCTGGTCATTCCCAATCATTGCATCACCTTTCCTTTGGTGACCAGTACTAAAAATAGCAAAGGTCTGGGATTAGCAGTGATAGTTGGTTTTCCTTTCAGTATCCAAACACACAAGATGATAAGAAATAGGAGTAAAGTTACATAAAGTAACTCCTGACGCCTTTTTTTCATTCAATAATTCCCAATCTTCACTTCACATCATGCTCCCCATTGCCATTGATTCCCCTCAAGTCTAAAAAAACAATCTAGCCCGGCTTTGAATATATTTAATGGGCTTGAGAATTCCAAGTGTTCACTGATAGAAGAAATTCCTTCTCATCTCAGCCTTAATTTGTTGGCCATTAACTTGAACCTCTGCTTCTTTGTAATAGAACTCCTCGCCCATGGAATTATCCATGCAACACCTACACTGTTGGCCCTCCATAGCATTTTATATATTTCTATAAGATTGCTTTTCATTCTACTGAGTATAAGCCAAATATTCTTAACCTCCTCAGTCTAAAATTAATCTACGAACCCTTTTCTGTGCTGTCTTCATGTCAAGTAGATTCTTCTTTCACAGACCAAAACTGTGCGCAGTATTGCAGGCGTGGTTTTTGCACGCCCCGTAAAATTCAATCAAGGATCTTTACTTTTGCACTCTATTCATTTTTGTATTAAAGTCCAAAATCCACAGATCTCATTTGCCTTCCAAAATACTTTCAGTAGCTGCAAGCTCACTGTCTCTATTTCTTGTACAAGACCACCAGCATCTCTCTGAGCACAAAAACAGGGCCCTAGTGAGACCGCACCTGGAGTACTGTGTGCAGTTTTGGTCTCCAAATTTGAGGTAGGATATTCTTGCCATTGAGGGCGTGCAGCGTAGGTTCACTAGGTCAATTCCCGGAATGGTAGGACTGTCGTATGTTGAAAGACTGGAGCGACTAGGCTTGTATACACTGGAATTTAGAAGGATGAGAGGGGATCTTATTGAAACATATAAGATTATTAAGGGGCTGGACACGTTAGAGGCAGGAAACATGTTCCCAATGTTGGGGGAGTTCAGAACCAGGGGCCACAGTTTAAGAATAAGGGGTAGGCCATTTAGAATGGAGATGAGGAAAAATATTTTCAGTCAGAGTTGTAAATCTGTAGAATTCTCTGCCTCAGAAGGCAGTGGAGGCCAATTCTCTCGATACTTTCAAGAGAGAGCTAGATAGAGCTCTTAAGGATAGCGGAGTCAGGGGGTATGGGGAGAAGGCAGGAACGGGGTACTGATTGAGAAGGGTCAGCCGTGATCACATTGAATGATGGTGCTGGCTCGAAGGGCCGAATGGCCTACTCATGCACCTATTGTCTATTGTCTATTGTCTGTCCAACATGCAATGATGTCCACATTTAAACAACATTCTGCTTTTTCTATTCCAGCTACTAAAGTGGATTATCCCACATTTCCAAAGATACAGTGTATTAGATGTTCAACTTTGCCCACATACTTAACTTCTGTATATTTCTGCACAGACAATTTGTGTCCTGTCTTTTCTCATCTTACTTTCAATCTGTTTCCAAAATCTACACCCACCGAACCCAGGAATATTTTTTAAGGCGACTATCTTTTTCATTGGACCTTTCATTCCCATACTTTCACCAACAGAGTAAAGGTTAATCAGCAGATCTTCCAATACTTGTTCACGAGAAAGCAGTCGATTTATTTTCGAAGCTGCCCCTGAACTCAATATCATTGTCCCCCTGAGGTGTCCCTGCCATCACTATCTGTCCCTATCGGCTCTGCAGCTCAAACCTCTGTGCTCTGTTGAGCACATTATGGTGTTTCCTCAGAAGGAATGTCCTAATTGACCCAGTCTGAAGAAGGGTCCTGACTCGAGACATCACACATTCCTTCTCTCCAGAGATGCTGCCTGGCCTGCTGAGTTACCCCAGCATTTTGTGATACCTTCGAGTTCTACCAGCATCTGCAGTTATTTTCCTACACAATGTCCTAATTGAGATGATTTCATCTGAAGATCTTTGCTACTGGAAAAGTTCTGACAGGGACAATGATTACCCTTCTATTGATTTTGAATATGCAATTGTTTTGAAAGGTGCAATGAGAAATCAAAGGGGATGGAGATTAGTTCCCGGAATGGCGGGACTGTCATATGTTGAAAGACTGGAGCGACTAGGCTTGTACACACTGGAAGGATGAGAGGGGATAGTCAAGTCAAAGTCAGTCAACTTTATTGTCAATTTTCAGTTAGTTTACACAGACAGAATATCGAAATACCATTTCCCACAATAAAGTGCATTAAATTAAGTTAAAATTAAAAAGGCACAGCAAACAACAGTCAATATATACAGTTTAATAAAATATAGTCACTTCAATGAAAAAAAGATGAAGATGAATATATTACAATCAAAAATAATGAACAGTAGGGCAAAGCCTGTCCATAGCAGTGTTAAAAAAAAAAAAAATAATAATAATAAAAGAAAATAAAATAAAAATAAATTTAAAAAAACGTTAACTTCTGTATATTTCTGCACAGACAATTTGTGTCCTGTTGAAACGTATCGAAATGTATAAGATTATTAAGGGGTTGGACACGTTAGAGGCAGGAAACATGTTCCCAATGTTGGGGGAGTCCAGAACAAGGGGCCACAGTTTAAGAATAAGGGGTAGTCCATTTAGAACTGAGATGAGGAAAAACCTATTCGGTCAGCGAGTTGTGAATCTGTGGAATTCTCTGCCTTAGAAGGCAGTGGAGGCCAATTCTCTGAATGCATTCAAGAGAGAGCTAGATAGAGCTCTTAAGGATAGCGGAGTCAGGGGCTATGGGGAGAAGGCAGGAACGGGGCACTGATTGAGAATGATCAGCCATGATCACATTGAATGGCGGTGCTGGCTCGAAGGGCCGAATGGCCTCCTCCTGTACCTATTGTCTATTGTCTATTGAGATGTCGATGAAGATGAACCCTTTGATGTCTTGTTCTCACACCTTACCCTGCCTTATCTCTGTGTCTCCCTCTCCCATGACTCTCCATCTGAGGATGGGTCTTAACCCAGATGTCACCCATTCCTTCTATCCAGAGATGCTGCCTGCCTCGCTGTGTTACTCTAGCATTTTGTGTCCATCTTCGGTGTAAACTCAGCATCTGTAGTTCCTTCCCACGCAGGTGAAACAGAAAATGAGTTAACGTTTCAGTTCTATCACCCTTTCGCAGAACAGGAGGTATCAGATCTGAATTGTTAACTGTTTCTCTTTCCACAGATATTGTCTGACCTTCTGAGTGTATCCAACATTTCCTGTTTTTAAAAAAAATTCCCTGAAGTTTTTTTTTCTCTCAAGTTAAATCTTGGAATTCCCCATCACTTGTTTGCTTAACTGGGCGAGGGTTGATAAACGCCTGCGGTGTTATCATTAAAATGAAAACGTCCGAGAATGAATCATTTAAAAAACATATGCAATTGCCTCAAGTCATTTTTGGCACACTTCGCCACGAAGAATCATTTGTGTGAACAAAGAACTCTGGGAACAAATAACATGACCCAAGCGTAATGATAATCAGCCTGCGAGACTGCCAGTGAGAAAATGTGTGATTAAATAAAGCTGATAACACAAATCAAAATCACAGAATAAAAATAACTTCAAAGTGGGCAGACTGATGTGACTTCCATATACTGGGTAAAGTGCATCGCAAAGATGCTGAAGATTTAAGAAGCTTCAGAGTTTATGCTGGTGCTGATGTCACCTCTACTTTTGGCCCCAGTCCCACAGTTCACAAAAAGGAAGCATGTATTCCAGTCAGGACAATTCACCTTCATTGTCATACGCACAAGTAGAGTGAGGTTTCTGGTTGAATGAACATCTTGCTTGCAGCAGCATCACAAGCACATGGACTCAGTTAACACACAGACACATAAATTACACATAAATTCTACGATGCAGTGAAAAGAAAAAGAGTGTGCAAAACAAGGCATTAGTGCAACAAAACACAATTGGTGGTGCAAATGGTGGTTTATAGTGTTCAGTTGCTAGCATCCACTCCAAACTCATCAGCAAACTCAAAGACCTAGACCTCTGTGCTCTCTCTGCAACTGGATCCTTGACTGGACAGTTCTGTTCAGGTGAGATTACGGTTGTGCAGGTCAATTCAAGAACCCGATAGTTATAGGAATGTAGCGGTCCTTGAACCTAGTGGCGTGGAACTTCACACTTGTGTATCTCTAACTTGACAATAGCATCGAGAAGAGAGCATGGGGCAGATGGTGGGGATCATCCTTCTTGAGTCAGCAACTCATGCAGATGATTTTGATGGTGGTGAGAAGTGTGCCCGTGAGGGAATTGGGCCAAGTCCACCATTCTCTGCTGCCTCTTGGATTAACCAGTGAAAACTGGCATGTTATCTCTTGACTTTCCCTTTCTGAAATCAACGAATGGGCTCCTTTGTTTTGTTGATGTTGAGGAAGAGGTTGTTGTTGTTGTGGCACCATTCAAACAGGTGCTCTGTTTTGCTATTGAATGCAGACCCATCAACATTTGACCAACACAGATGCGTTGTCAGTGAATTTATAGATGCCATAGTGGCACGGACACACATTCGTGAGTGGAAGGAGAGTAAAGCAAGGGGCTAGGCTTGTGCAGGCTTGATGTGCACATGTGTGGATGCACATGTGTGGATGGTGGGTGAAGGGAAGATATTGACACTGGTCCATCCTGATCGAGATCTGCAACGAGGAAGCTAAGGATCCAGTTGCAGAGAGAGCCCAGAGATTTAGCTCTTGGGGTTTGGTGATGAGTTTGGCGTGGATGATAGTGTTGAATGCGAGCTGTTGTCAAACAACAGCCCCAGTGTGTGTTCCTGCTGCCCAGATGGTCCAGAGATGAGTGGAGAGTCAGTGAGATGGCATCTGCTGTTGATCTGTTGTGGCGATCGGCAAATTGAAGCAAATCCAGGTTTTTATTTCTGAGACAGGAGTTGATTTGTGCCATAACCAACCTTGTGAAGCACTTCACTGCACTGGGTGGTTGTCATTGTGACAGATCAACGTGCTCTTAGAGTCATAGAGTCATAGAGTGACACAGTGACAAAGTGCCAAATTCGTGGAAACAGGCCCTTCGGTCCAACTCGCCTACACCACCAAAAATGTCCCAGCTACACTAGTCCCATTTGCCTGCACTTGGTCCATATCCCTCCAAACCTGTCCTATCCATGTACCTGTTGAACTATTTCTTAAACAATGAGATAGTCCCAGCCTCAACTACCTCATCTGGCAGCTTGTTCCATATCTTACTAAATCTTTACCCCTTCACCTTGAACCTATGTCCTCTGGTCCTCGATTCCCCTACTCTGGGGGAAAAATAAAAACTGTGCATCTACCCAATCTATTCCTTTCATGATTTTGTATACCTCTATAAGATCTCCCCTCATCCTCCTGCGCTCCATGGAATAGAGACCCAGCCTAGTCAACCTCTCCCTATAGCTCACACCCTCTAGTCCTGGCAACATCCTTGTAAATCTTTTCTGAACCCTTTCAATCTTGACAATATCGTTCCTATACCACGGTGCCCAGAACTGAACACAATATTCTAAATGCGGTCTCACCAACGTCTTATACAACTGCAACATGACCTCCCAACTTCTATACTCAATACTCTGGACTGATAATATTAATGCACTGTTTAAGAAAGGCCAGAGCAGACTGTACCTGCTGAGGAGACTCCGGTCCTTTGGAGTGCAGGGGGCACGCCTGAGGACCTTCTTCCACACTGTGGTGGCATCAGCCATTTTCTATGGAGTGGTCTGCTGGAGCAGCAGCATCTCAACTGCTGACAGGAAGAGACTTGATAAACTGATCAAGAAGGCCAGCTCTGTCCTGGGATGCCCCCTCGACTCAGTGCAGGCAGTGGGAGAGAGGGGGTTCATCATTGCTGGACGACTCCTCCCGCCCCATGCAGGACACTGTCACTGCACTGAGCAGCTCCTTCAGTGACAGACGTCTTCACCCCAAGTGCGTGAAGGAGAGATATCGAAGGTCCTTCCTTCCTGCTGCTGTCAGACTGCACAACCAGCACTGTTCCCAGCAGACCAGTAAATAAAGATAATTACCGTTATTTTATTTTTTTAATGAATGCTTATTTATTTTTGCTATCATCTTTGCTGCTGTAACCCAGCAAATTTCCCCGTTGTGGGACGAATAAAGTACTTATTATTATTATTATTATTATTATTACTCTGACTGATGAAGGCACCTGCGGCGCTGGCTGCCTGCGAATGCTGCGGGAACGGCTGCGACTCGTCTCCGGAGGCTCCGGCGCGGGCCGCGTGGACGTCGGAAGCCCGCAGGCCCCTGGATGGGGGCCGACATCGGGAGTTCCGGCAGCGGCAGAGGCAACGTGTTCGCCCGCCCCGAATCGCGGGGCTTGGGTCGGCCCGCCACGGACCTTTCACCATCCGGCGCGGCCTGAAATAGGCCGCGGGATTTTTTTTCACCGCCCAGCGGGGGCTTCAATATCGGGAGCCCCGACCGCCCCGACGTGGCAACTCCAACAGCCTGACCGCGGGACAAGACGGCAGGGAAGAGAAAAAGACATTCTGGCCTTCCATCACAGTGAGGAGGGACTGGAGGAGACTCACTGTGATGGATGTTTCTTTTTGTTTGGTGTTAGTTGTGATTGTATGTGTTATTGCATTTTTATTGATTAATCTTATTGGTCTTATTGTTCAACTGCGGGTAATGTTTCATTTTACTACACATTTATGTGTATGTAACAAATAAACGACTATTGACTATTGACTATTGATCTACCTGCGACTCGACCTTCAAGGAACCGTGCACCTCTTACATAGAAACATAGAAAATAGGTGCAGGAGTAGGCCATTCAGCCCTTCGAGCCTGCACCGCCATTCAATATGATCATGGCTGATCATCCAACTCAGTATCCCGTACCTGCCTTCTCTCCATACCCCCTGATCCCTTTAGCCACAAGAGCCACATCTAACTCCCTCTTAAATATAGCCAATGAACTGGCCTCAACTACCCTCTGTGGCAGAGAATTCCACAGATTCACCACTCTCTGTGTGAAAAAAAACTATCTCATCTCGGTCCTAAAAGACTTTCCCCTTATCCTTAAACTGTGACCCCTTGTTCTGGACTTCCCCAACATCGGGAACAATCTTCCTGCATCTAGCCTGTCCAACCCCTTAAGAATTTTGTAAGTTTCTATAAGATTCCCCCTCAATCTTCTAAATTCCAGCGAGTACAAGCCGATTCTATCCAGTCTTTCTTCATATGAAAGTCCTGCCATCCCAGGAATCAATCTGGTGAACCTTCTCTGTACTCCCTATATGGCAAGAATTCTTAGGCACTGGTGTGATAGATGCCCTTTCGAAGCGCATGGGAACCTCAGACTGCAGAAGAGAGTAAAATTCTGTTTAGTTAAAATTTTTGGTGGCTTGCACCAATCAGTGTATAATTAGCTATTTCTTTTTAATTAAAGCCACTATTTGTTATGCTCACTGTGGGAATAACACGGTTTAGATTCCAATATTATCAATGGAATGAAGAATCGGCTGAGGTATAGCAATTAACTATAATCCATTGTTTGCCATAGTATCAGTTCTGTACAGTATGAAATACCTTTAACCTGCCTTGAAAAAGAGTATCAAAGTCAAGAGACAAGACTTGTTTTCATGTGCACCAAGTTAAGAACAATTACATTCTTACCTCCTGCAGCTTTACAGGTCCATTAATACAATAAATGCACAATAATCAATAAATTAATAATCAGTAAAATAAGTAAGTGTAAATCTGGGACTTAATGGCTGGTGGCTCCCCTTAGTTCCCTTTACAGCCCTTTCTATGTGGCCCATTCACTTTTACTAAATATCAGTCGTTTATGAAAATATTAAAATTGATGTTAATAAGGCTTGGGGCTGCAACTGGACCCCATGTCGTGAAGTGAATTGTTGAATTTGGCCTTCTGACTCTGACAGTAGAAAGTCTGGTATTCAATAGTTGAAAGTGAATTGTTCTGGTAGATTCACCTCACCCATTCTCCATGTACTGTACTTTTGTGGTTTTGGTATCTACTGCAATAAAATTTGGAAATGAAAACATGAAAATGCAAAATTACAGATTTTAGCTGGTTAACAATTTGTTCTTACTAATTGAGGAAATGTCAACACAATCTATTTAATCCTGTGAAATCATCTGTGGCCGATTGTGGATGTACCACCTTTGAAATGACTCATTTTATTCGCAGGTATGAATGAATTGGTTCAAACTCCGGGTAATTACTGGGTGTAAATTCAGGGAAGGAAAGATTAATTTGAGTCCAGCCTGTGCAGTATAGGTGTCAGGGTCTGGGACTAATGTGGTATAGACAGAAGAGAAACAAGAGCCAAAAAAAACCAAGAAAAGCTATGGCTATCTAATGGGTAAACCTCATCATAAAATTATTTAATTGACAGTAAAGACCATCACATTATTGCTTTCACTTTGAAAAGTTTCTATAAAAGGCTACACAGCTGGGACCTTTCTGTAGAAGGATGAAGGGTGACCTTATCTTCAAGAATGTGAAAGGGTTTGATAGGATTGATGTATAAAAAATGTTTCCACTTGCAAAATATTCCAAACTAATCATTATTATAAGATGGTCACCGATTAATTCAACTGAGAAAGTTCTTTCGTCTGAAAAGATTCAGAATGTGGTAAATATCACTGTTAGGAGTATTGGAGTAAACTAACATTAAATATTTGATAAAATACATTAATGTGGGAGGATTGGCGATAAGGTAGGTCAGGAAATTTGCATGAAACAAGCTCACGTGTAGCCAGGCAGTCTTTATTGTGCACCAGAGAGTATAGATAAGCACTTTTTTGGGGGGAAAAATCATGACTAACAATCTGCAAACATAACCATGAGACTCATGGAAAGTAATGAAAAAATAAATTGCTTCTCATGTTATTTCAGCGAGACTCTTTAATATATCAGAATACTGTTATCTTGAAATTGTCAGCTTAGACTCCAACATGATGCAGTGCTCCATTGATCTTGTCCCTGGAGAAACTTGACTAAAGAAATGAACTAATTTCAGTCAACATGGAGCACAATTCTTCTGCTTATGCACAAAATGCTGGAGTAACTCAGCAGGTCAGGCAGCACCTCGGGAGAGAAGGAATGGGTGACGTTTCGGGTCGAGACCCTTCTTCAGTCTGAACAAGGGTCTCGACCCGAAACGTCACCCATTCCTTCTCTCCCGAGACGCTGCCTGACCTGCTGAGTTACTCCAGCATTTTGTGAATAAATCGATTTGTACCAGCATCTGCAGTTATTTTCTTATAAAATTCTTCTGCTATTTAATCAATTCGAATTATCGAGAGAAACGGTCGTACATTAACATTGGTGTTTCAAGGGGCCTAATAAATAACAGTACAGAGGCTGACTTTAGCTCAGGACCCTCGAAATGTTGAAGAGAATGGGAAGCCATAGCAGAAGTGTAGTCTAGCAAAAAGCTGCACAGATGTCAGTGGTTCATCTGGGAATTGCAGGTTTGGCACATTAATCACATTTGTTTCTGATGATGTCAGGTTGATCATCCCGGCAGATCCTTTCATCACTAATTGATACTGGCTCCAGGAAGGAAGGACAAAGCAGAATCAAAAACAAATTAGCTGGAAGTTGGAAGTGGCGCTAATGGAAATATGAAATAAACCCCCCAAAAATGCTGGAAAATCTCAGCAGCTTCTCTGGAACGAGAAGGATTCAACGTTTCGGTCTGTGACCTTTTGTCGGATTTTTAAAAAAAGGAAATTATTGATTTATAAATGATTTAAATACATAATTGTATTGCAGGATAAGTGCAGGATAGTGTTAGTGTGCGGGGATCACTGGTCGGTGCGGACTTGGTGGGCCGAAGGGCCTGTTTCCACGCTGTATCTCTAAGCTAAACAAAAAAAAAAAAATTAACTCAATAAGTGGTAGATTTCAATTTGTAATACAAAGGTACCCAGGAAATGAATTATAGCATCCTCCATCTTTCTCTCATTTATTCACTTATCTTGCTTCCTTCACCATCGGCTGGAAGGCCACACCAATGGGTCCATTAGGCCTTATTTCAGTCAGTGTGGGTACAATTGTGCCCCTCTTTGGATGGGGGATTTTAAAGCCCGTCAACAAGTGGGTGCCATGTGAATGTTATACTGCTGCCTTGCTAGAGTTGTGGCTAATAACGAGAGGTACACATTCACCAATTGAGTGAGGGAGGTACATGGTGATCAGCGGGATATCTCCTTGCCTAGGGTCTCGACCCTGAAACGTCACCCATTTCCTCTCTCTAGAGATGCTGCCTGTCCCGCTGAGTTACTCCAGCATTTTGTGTCTATCTTCGATTTAAACCAGTATCTGCAGTTCTTTCCTACACGTCCTTGCCTAAGTTTGATTTTCAGCTTTCAGACTTCACGGTCCCCGGAGTAAAAGTTGAGAACTTTGGGGTGGCACAGTGGTGCAGCGGTAGAGTTGCTGACTTACAGCTCCAGAGACCCGGGTTCGATGCTGAATACGGGTGCTGCCTGTACAGAGTTTGTACGTCCTCCCTGTGACTGTGCGGGGTTTTCTCCGGGTGATCTGGTTTCAAGATTCAAGATTCAAGATAGCTTTATTTGTCATCCAATATTGGACGAAATTCAGTCACCCACAGTCCAACAATAAAAGCATTAAATAGGCATTCAAATTACACAACCCCAAAAACCCCCAAAACACAGTCCAACAATAAAGGCATTAAATAGGCATTCAAATTACCCAACCCCAAAAACACACAAAAAAAGAAACATCCATCAAAGAAACATCCATCACAGTGAGTCTCCTCCAGTCCTCTCCTCACTGTGATGGAAGGCCACAATGTCTTTCCCTTCTCTTACACTCCAAAGATGTACGGGTTTGTAGGTTAGTTTGCTTTGGTAACATTTTAAATTGTCCCTCGTGTGTAGCATAGTGTAAGTGTACGGGGTGATTACTGGACGGCATGGACTCGATGGGCCGAAGGACCAGTTTCCGCGCTGTATCTCTAAAGTCTTTTAAAGTAATGTCTAACTATCAATGGACAATACCCCTGCTATGCCCAGCTAGTACAGCAGGGGCAGTGATGGAGAGCTTGGCTGTTGAGAATGATTCTTTAATGGCAAAAAATGTTTGCTGTTCCTTGATTGGACTTTGGAACAGCTCCCCCAGATTTGGCACTCACATTTGTTTATTAGCGAGGAGCATGTTACAACTTCAACTGGGCTGAATATGCTTTTGATTTGTCTGTGTTTCCTAGAATAATTTCTTTCCTAGTATTTTGTTTCCAAATTCATCTTCTTCTAGTCTTTCCTGCCTTCTTTCCTATTGCAGTTATTCTCTTTTGTTCTTTCACTCCTTTCCCCTTAGGGCCCTGTCCCACTGAGGCGTTTCTTTAGGCGACTGCCGACAATAGTTGTAGCAGTTCGCCGAAAAAACGGCGACTGGACCCCCCTACGACAATGTCTATGACAAGCTACAATGACCTACCACCTAGTTGACGTAAGCTACAGACAACCGGCGACCCAATCGTCGCGACTTAGGTCGTCCACCTACGACCGCACCTACGACAACCTAAGACCACACAGGCGGCAACCTACGACAACCGAAGTCAACCTACGTCTACCCGCGACAAGCTACGACCGTGTCGGCGACAACTGAAGACAATTCACGTCATTTTGGCCTCTGGTTTGGGCGCCGGTACCTGTCGCTGGTTGACGTGGGTAGTCGCCAATGGAATTCAACGAAGTCAGCATCGGCGACAAACTATGTCACCTGGCGACAAGCTGGCGACAACCTACGACAGCGCCTACGTCAGGAGACGTCAAGCTACGATCATTGTCGTCGAGAATTTTTAAACATTTCAAAATCCAGCAGCGACCAGAAAAACGCTACGAATCTTTGGAGGTGACTCACGACAATAGTCAAGTCAAGTCAAGTCAATTTTATTTGTATAGCACATTTAAAAAACAATCCACGTTGACCAAAGTGCTGCACATCTGATTAGGTTCCAATGGGAAAAAAAATGAAACATACAGTAGCAGGCAAACAGTTCACAGCGCCTCCTCAATGAGCCTCAAACGCTAGGGAGTAGAAATAGGTTTTGAGCCTGGACTTAAAGGAGTCGATGGAGGGGGCAGTTCTGATGGGGAGAGGGATGCTGTTCCACAGTCTAGGAGCTGCAACCGCAAAAGCGTGGTCACCCCTGAGCTTAAGCCTAGACCGCGGGATAGTGAGTAGCCCCAAGTCAATAGACAATAGACAATAGACAATAGGTGCAGGAGTAAGCCATTCGGCCCTTCGAGCCAGCACCGCCATTCAATGTGATCATGGCTGATCATTCTCACCATACAGAAAGCCTAGTCGCCTGTAGTCGGCTAAAAAACGCCTAAGTGGGACAGGGGTTTTAGTGTATCATCAAATTTGCTCTACCTCCATTTCTATTGCCAGTTCTGATGAAAGTTCTTCAATCTTAAATCTCAACTTATTTTTCTTTTTCCACACAAGCTGCCTGACTCGTTGATTATTTCCAGAGTTTTCTGCTTTTATATCGGATTTCAGGCATTTGTATGTTTGTACTATCCTATTTTTGAGGTTTTTCTGTGATTTGAGACTAACAGATGGAAATTCCTGCAAACATTATGACGTTGGTGATCTTTCTTGTGTTTTGGAGTCTTCTGCAGTATAACAACCCCTTGTAAAATCTATAAGAAACGGACTAGTTAAATGGGGTTGCATGCAGTTCATAATACCATCCCAGGCTGGGTGAACAATAAGATTGAAGTGGACAAGTTAATTGTTTCAATGCTAACATTAGTCTTTTAAAATGGTATGGAAAATCATGTAACTCGGATGCTGGTGTAAAGGTCATCTTGGTCAGTAAGGCAAACATGAAGTATATGCATCATCACAATGTTTCCTTGAGACATACTTCTTAACTGATAGAATACTGTAGGAAGTAATTGTTATCTGCACAATGAATGCTGCTGCATTGTCTTCTATTTCTCCCCTTTCATGGCAGTGGCCTTCACTGTAGCCACTCTGTCTCAGAGGAAAGTCTTCCTTACAACATCAATTCTTGGTTCTTGGTTCTCGGTCCTCCAAAATATTCCAAATGGAATTTAAACTGGAGGTGGGTGAGAGGGTGGGGGTGGGTGAGAGGGTGGGGGTGGGTGAGAGGGTGGGGGGGTGGGTGAGAGGGTGGAGGGTGGGCGAGTGAGTGGTGGATGGGGTGAGAGGGTGGGGGTGGGTGAGAGGGGGGGGTGGGTGAGAGGGTGGGGGTGGGTGAGAGGGTGGAGGGTGGGCGAGTGAGTGGTGGATGGGGTGAGAGGGTGGGGGGTGGGTGAGAGGGTGGGGGGTGGGTGAGAGGGGGTGGGTGAGAGGGTGGGGGTGGGTGAGAGGGTGGAGGGTGGGCGAGTGAGTGGTGGATGGGGTGAGAGGGTGGGGGGTGGGTGAGAGGGGGGGGTGGGTGAGAGGGTGGGGGTGGGTGAGAGGGTGGGGGGTGGGTGAGAGGGTGGGGGGTGGGTGAGAGGGTGGGGGGTGGGTGAGAGGGTGGGGGTGGGTGAGAGGGTGGGGGTGGGTGAGAGGGGTTGGAGGGTGGGAGAGTGGGTGGTGGATGGGGTGAGAGGATGAAGTTGGAATGCAGAGATTTAAATGTCTTCTGCCATTGTTTACACCAGCAGGAAAGATTTAAGATGATTACCAAAATAAGCACAAGGAAAATGAGGAGGCTTAATGAGAGGCGATCTATCTGAATGCATAGTATTCTGCAGTATAGCACGTTATTCATTTCATGGATAGATATGTTAGATTTTGAAATTCTCCGCAAGGCCAATTATTATTATTACAGTTGCCTTGAAAACATGGTGTCTTCTTTATAATAACAGTGCTGTGATTTGAGGCAATTGGATGGTTATCAAAGGAGAGGAGTTATGATTCAACCATGTTGGCATGGCATTATCAGTTAAGGCTGACATACCTCTATTCCCAAATTAACCAGCGAAGCATTTAGATACCTAATTTGTTCATGGTCATTTAAAATTTTGTTTTAATTTCTAGATTTGTTTTCAAATGATTTCATCTTCCCAACATGTCGGTTGACCTCACATATGCTGGAATTCAAGTCTCATAGCATTAGCAGTATATTACCGCATCTCTTAATATGCCATTTCCAAACACAAATAATTTGGTACCATTTATTAGCAGCTCTGACAATGAAAAATACAGCAATTGTATCGCGGCACCTTTTTTCGCAAAGGCAAAAGGGAAAGGGAAAGAAGTGATACGTTAAATGAGGCAATGGAGTGGAGTAATAAGATCAAGGCGGCCGATTAGGCTCAAAAAAGCAAATGATGTGACTTCTTGATTCATGGCTGATATGATCCATCTAATAAGCCGTTGCCTTTGTACTCCAGATGACTAGTCTTATATAGACTGGTACAGGTTACCAAAAAACTACCGTCACGTGCCCCATTGTCTGATAGTTTACTGGTGCAGGTGAAAACAGCTTACAATCCATTGGTAATACTGTTGCAAGCATAATCTTTTAAAAATACAACGATTATTAGTAGGAAATTTTCAAGAGGTTAAAATTACATTCTGAGGTATTCGTAATAATTATTTCAACAAATTTGTATGAAAATCTTTTGTCAGGTATGTTATTAAATACAATAACCTATTATTGTCTGTCAAAATATAATTATTTGAAGGGAATTTTAGGATTTTCCGATGAATAATTCATACATTGTTGTGAAGATATCAGTTAAATACTTTCCTCAGTCTTCCTCAACTTATTGTATTATTTTATAATGTTTATAACGAGATCTGGGTGTCCTAGTGCATCAGTCACTGAAAGGAAGCATGCAGGTACAGCAGGCAGTGAAGAAAGCCAATGGAATGTTGGCCTTCATAACAAGAGGAGTTGAGTATAGGAGCAAAGAGGTCCTTCTGCAGTTGTACAGGGCCCTAGTGAGACCGCACCTGGAGTTCTGTGTGCAGTTTTGGTCTCCAAATTTGAGGAAGGATATTCTTGCTATTGAGGGCGTGCAGCGTAGGTTTACTAGGTTAATTCCCGGAATGGCGGGACTGTCATATGTTGAAAGACTGGAGCGACTAGGCTTGTATACACTGGAATTTAGAAGGATGAGAGGAGATCTTATCGAAACGTATAAGATTATTAGGGGGTTGGCCACGTTAGAGGCAGGAAACATGTTCCCAATGTTGGGGGAGTCCAGAACAAGGGGCCACAGTTTAAGAATAAGGGGTAGGCCATTTAGAACTGAGATGAGGAAAAACTTTTTCAGTCAGAGAGTTGTGAATCTGTGGAATTCTCTGCCTCAGAAGGCAGTGGAGGCCAATTCTCTGAATGCATTCAAGAGAGAGCTGGATAGAGCTCTTAAGGATAGCAGAGTCAGGGGGTATGGGGAGAAGGCAGGAACGGGGTACTGATTGAGAATGATCAGCCATGATCACATTGAATGGCGGTGCTGGCTCGAAGGGCCGAATGGCCTCCTCCTGCACCTATTGTCCATTGTCTATTGTTTAGAGTCTATACCACGATTTGTAACTAAGATTGATCCTGAGTCATCCAGCTGCAGCAAGTGGCAGATTTGAGTATGGTAAATATGTAAAATAAAAAAATGATACTTCTCCGAATTTTGGAGAAGTTTTACCACTATATAATGTTGGAAGGATTACATCGTGCAAATGAAATCCAATGGCCGATTATGCCCTGCAATTCACATTTAATTTGCTTGTTGAGCACCTTCATTACATTTAAGTATCAAAAGATGTTTTACAGGATTGATGTAAAACTAAGTTTAGCAGCTCGGCACAGGTGGATAAGAAGGGCAGATAAACAAAAACGTAGAGAAGGGGCACATTATAAGGACGAGAAGAAGTGACAGAGAGGTTTAGGGAGGGAATTTTGGAGTCTGGGACTTGGCAGCTCCAGATAAAGCCACCATTGTTGGAGCAATTAAAGTTTGACATGATCAAGAGTCCAGAATTGAGAGAGCTCTGATGCCTCGGAGAGTTGCAGGGCTGGAGGAGTTTGTGGAGACAGTGTCAGGGCAAGACCCTGGGATGTGATAAATGAGGAATTTGAAAACAATCATTTTAAATTGAATTTTTCATGTATATATAAAATGGGTGAGACTCAATTTTACTATGAAACAATTTGAATTTCTTTTGATGTGCTTTCGATGAACGGTTTGTGCGGTCATCGACGTCCATGAATTCCCGCAGTTATGAATTAGAGGGCTGAAGCTGTTTTATATATATGCATGGTATAATGTTTATACAAGCAGCTGTCAAAGCATTCTGAAGTGCTTGGGATGATTTAGTTAGGGAGAAAACTGGTCAGAGAGAGACCCCTCTATTCTCCACTGATCAAAGAGGTCACTGTGACAGTTAGGGACCAGCATTTTAAGCAGCTAGCTCAAAACTAGTATGATGTGTGTTAGCAAATTTTCATACATTCATTTAACACCATGTATATTATCATTATAATGCAAAACCTTATTAACGAATCATTTCAATACTTAATGGTTCTTTCAATTCAGCCGCAGTTAACATAGAAATATAGAAAATAGGTGCAGGAGGAGGCCGTTTGGCCCTTCGAGCCAGCACCGCCATTCATTGTGATCATGGCTGTTCATCCATAATCAGTAACCTGTGCCTGCCTTCTCCCCATATCCCTTGATACCACTAGCCCCTAGAGCTCTCTTTTAAATTCATCCAGTGAATTGGCCTCCATTGCCTTCTGAGGCAGAGAATTCCACAAATTCACAACATTATGGGTGAAAATGTTTCTTCTCACCTCAGTTTTAAATGGCCTCCCCTTTAGTCTTAGACTGTGGCCTCTGGTTCTGGACTCCCCTCAACATTGGGAACATTTTTCCTGCATCTAGCTTGTCCAACCATTTTATAATTTTATACGTCTCTATAAGATCCCCTCTCATCCTTCTAAACTCCAGTGAATACAAGCCCAGTCTTTCCAATCTTTCCTCATATGACAGTCCCGCCATCCTGGGGATTAACCTCGTGAACCTACGCTGCACTGCCTCAATAGCAAGGACGTCCTTCCTCAAATTAGGAGACCAAAACTGCACACAATACTCCAGATGTGGTCTCACCAGGGTCCTATACAACTGCAGGACTTCTTTACTCCGATACTCAAATCCTTTCATTATGAAGGCCAACATGCCATTAGTTAAAGCCAGTTACAGAACCATTAAGTATTGAAATGATTCCTTAATAAGGCATTGCGTTATAATAATTTATGTGTGTGTTCATCTAATGTGTAAACAATTGCTAGCGTTCATCATACTACTTCACAGCTCGTTGCTTAAACATTTGTAACATAGAATTTATTTCTCAATAACCAATAATCCTGGTTTTCGACTCTGTGGTCGATACCCCAACACTTAGCTGACAATATGCACTGGCCTTGAAAAATCTGTAGCCATGAATTCCATCAAATCCTTCTTGCTAATAAATGGTATTGAAATATCTATACATTTTTTTTAGTTTAGTTTGGTTTAGATTTACAGCGCGGAAACAGGCCCTTTGGCCCACCGGGTCCGCGCTGACCTGCGATGCCCACATATCAACACTATCCTACGCACACTAGGGACAATTTTTACATTTACACCAAGCCAATTAACCTACAAACCTGTACGTCTATGGAGTGTGGGAGGAAACCAAAGATCTCAGAGAAAACCTACGCAGGTCACGGGGAGAACGTACAAACTCCGTACAGACAGCACCCTTGGTCGGGATCGAACCCGGGTCTCTGACGCTGCAAGCACTGTAAGGCAACAACTCTACTACTGCCCATCTAGTGAAAAAGATAAGCATTGTTCCAAACTTTAATTTGGCTTGCCATTGTATTTTGATATTAATGAAAGCCTTCTCTGAAGGAAATGCTTAGACTAGTTTCAATGAGAGTCACCATTGAGGGAAAATTGAGGGAATGAGGGAAAAATGCAAGCAATATACAAAACCGAGAAGAGGAAAAGACTTACATGCCACTTCAAATTTTGGAAATGAATGCAACAATGCGATATACTTTTTTCTCGAGCACGCAATGGGTTCATTGAGGAATGTAGGGGTGGAAGCTGGAGTCCACAAGACAATGGACTGATATTGGGTGTTCCATCCCTGAAGCAGCTCACGCGTCAGCTTCCTACAGCCGGAAGTTGTAAGAGATTTAGAGGAAATAAAGGAGACTTTCCTTAAATGTAGATTTTCCCATCCGGCATGGTCACCTCTGGAAATAATGCAGGGCAGGACTTCCACACACATATCTGAACCCATGCTGAACTCCATCGATGACGGAGGCAGGGTCACCTTCAATTAACTAATCTCGATGGTTTCCCATCCTTGATTGAAAGCTTATCAGTGTGCTGTGTTTGGGAGCATGGAGTTGGTTTCAGGCTGCAGAAATAAACGACTTCAACAGCATAAAGGGCCAGTCATTGTCAGAAACATTTTCTTGTCCGTTTGATTCAAGGAGTGAAGCTGGGGACACCATACAGCTGAAGTGGCCCAAAAAAACATATGTTGTATCAGCTGCTGCAAAAATCACTGTTACTTCTAGCAGACTTTTTTGCCACTAAATGTAATGAATATGAACAATAAATGCTGGCTGCACTGGCAGCACCATGAGAATTATTTGAAAATTGGACTTGACTTCTTCTTTATAATAATAATAATAATAATGCATTACATTTATATAGCGCTTTTCATATACTCAAAGACGCTTTATAGGGATTTAGAGAACATAGGGAAATGAATAAATAGATAAATAAGTAAATAAGTAAACGAACAGAGAAAGGAGACAGAAGGTGTGGTGACCTTCAGTGGTTGAAGGCAGTGCTGAACAGGTGAGACTTCAGTGATGTTTTGAATGTGGTGAATGTGGAGGAGTCTCTAACGGTTTGGGGTAGTGAGTTCCATAGGGTGGGAGCAGCGATGGAGAAAGCCCTGTCCCCCCAGGATCTGAGTTTGGTCCGGATGTGGGGGGACAGGAGATTGGCAGCAGCAGAGCGGAGGGTGCAGGTGGGAGTGTGCCTGTGAAGGAGGTCGGTCAGGTAGGATGGGGCCAAGATTGTGATGGCTAGTATCAGGCTTCATGCTTCTTAATAATACGACTGTTAACTTACGAAAAACGCTTTACACTGCTCTAATATTTCTAATTATTTTCTAATATTTCACATCTAAGCAAGTTACTCATTTCATGGATAGATATGTTAGATTTTCAAATTCTCCGCAAGGCCAATTATTATTATTACAGTTGCCTTGAAACCATGGTGCCTTCTTTACAATAACAGTGCTGTGATTTGAAGCAATTGGATTGTTTTCAAAGGAGGGGAGTTATGATTCAACCACGTTGGCATGGCGTTATCAGTTAAGGCTGACATACCCTTATTCCCAAATTAATCAGCGAAGCATTTAGATACCTAATTTGTTCATGGTCATTTAAAATGTTGTTTTAATTTCTAGATTTGTTTTCAAATGATTTCATCTTCCCAACATGTCGGTTGGCCTCACATATGCTGGAATTCAAGTCTCATAGCATTAGCAGTATATTACCGCATCTCTTAATATGCCATTTCCAAACACAAATAATTTGGTACCATTTATTAGCAGCTCTGACAATGAAAAATACAGCAATTGTATCGCGGCACCTTTTTTTCGCAAAGGCAAAAGGGAAAGGGAAAGAAGTGATACGTTAAATTAAGCAATGGAGTGGAGTAATAAGATCAAGGTGGCCGATTAGGCTCAAAAAAGCAAATGATGTGACTTCTTGATTCATGGCTGATATGATCCATCTAATAAGTCATTGCCTTTGTACTCCAGATGACTAGTCTTATATAGACTGGTACAGGTTACCAAAAAACCACTGTCACGTGCCCCATTACCATATAACCATATAACCATATAACAACTACAGCACGGAAATAGGCCCGTTCGGCCCTTCCAGTCCACGCCGACCACTCTCCCTGACCTAGTCTCATCTACCTGCACTCTAATCCCCTCTAATCCTCTCTTATCCATATACCTATCCAATTTACTCTTAAATAATAAAATCGAGCCTGCCTCCACCACTTCCACCGGAAGCCCATTCCATACAGCCACCACCCTCTGAGTAAAGAAGTTACCCCTCATGTTACCCCTAAACTTTTGTCTCTCAATTCTGAAGCTATGTCCCCTTGTTGGAATCTTACCCACTCTCAAAGGGAAAAGCCTACCCACGTCAACTCTGTCCGTCCCTCTCAAAATTTTAAAAACCTCTATCATTGTCTGATAGTTTACTGGTGCAGGTGGCAGCAGCTTACAATTCATTGGTAATACTGTTGCAAGCATAATTTTTTAAAAGACAATGATTATTAGTAGGAAATACAGAATACAGAATACAGAATAGCTTTTATTGTCATTCGTTTTACCGAACGAAATTAATTTGCCAGCAGTACAAAAAAAAACACAAAAAAAAACACAAGACACACAACCCCAACACAAACATCCGTCACAGCGACTCCAAACACTCCCTCACTGTGATGGAGGCAAGAAAACGTTCTCTCTCTTCCTCCATGCCCCTCCCATGGACAGACAGCTCGACCCCTACCGAGGCGACCGACCCGCACAGCCCCCACAAGTAGATGGAAAGTCCCCGCGGCCGAGCCGCACCGGGCGCTGGAAAGTCCCGCGGCCGTACCGGGCGATGGAAGGCCCCGCGGCCGATATTTTCAAGAGGTTGAAATGACTTTCTCACTTTCCAAAAGTCTACTCAAATATTTTTGCCTTTGTATTGTTTGCTGGCACTCCTTCGTATTTCAGTTGCTAGTTCGATGGATCATAATTAAAATTAGTGACAAATTGGAAAAACTAGCAGAGGAAAACAGTGTACAGTCAGGATAGTGCATCAAAATATATTTAGCTGCACTTTGCTGGGACAAAATATCCACCCTATATCCTCCATATTCTTTGTCAAGTGTTCCTGTCCAAAACAATCATTCTGTTTAGTCTTTCAACCTATGCTAATGATATATTTGTTTATTAAAAACACTACAAAAATCATCATTCACTTAAGAAATGAAGTCTAGTTTCAATGTTTTTCTTTAAATCTTGACCGCATGATAATAGACAATAGACAATAGACAATAGGTGCAGGAGTAGGCCATTCAGCCCTTCGAGCCAGCACCGCCATTCAATGCGATCATGGCTGATCATTCTCAATCAGTACCCCGTTCCTGCCTTCTCCCCATACCCCCTCACTCCGCTATCCTTAAGAGCTCTATCCAGCTCTCTCTTGAAAGCATCCAACGAACTGGCCTCCACTGCCTTCTGAGGCAGAGAATTCCACACCTTCACCACTCTCTGACTGAAAAAGTTCTTCCTCATCTCCGTTCTAAATGGCCTACCCCTTATTCTTAAACTGTGGCCCCTTGTTCTGGACTCCCCCAACATTGGGAACATGTTTCCTGCCTCTAATGTGTCCAATCCCCTAATTATCTTATATGTTTCAATAAGATCCCCCCCTCATCCTTCTAAATTCCAGTGTATACAAGCCTAACTGCTCCAGCCTTTCAACATACGTCCTGGTGTTGCTATTTTTGCTTCTGATTAAGGAATGTGTGGAATTGAATCATTATTCCATATTTAGGCGGCACAGTGGTGCAGCAGTAGAGAAGCTAGTTTACAACACTAGAGACCTTTCTCCAACCCTTACTGTGGGTGCTGTCTGTATGGAATTTGCATATTCTCCCTGTGACAACGTGGGTTTTCTCTGGGTGCTCTGGATTCCTTCCACATTCCAAAAACATGCAGGTTAGTAGGTTAAACTGAAGATAGACATTAAAAAGTTGGAATAACTCAGGCAGCATCTCTGGATAGAAGGAATGGGTGACATTTCGGGTCGAGACCCTTCTTAACTAGGTTAATCGGCTTCTACAAATTGTCCCTAGAGTGTAGGATAGAGCTAGTGTAATGGGTGATTGTTGGTCACCAATTGGTCAAGTGTACTCGTTGGGCTAAAGAGCCTGTTTCCACGCTGCATCTCTAAGCTAAAACGTCCGTGCAGTATAAAGGGTCCTCTAGATTATTGCATAAAATGTAAGAGCAAAGCCTGGAATGGCTTGTCCACGTGGAAATAACAGATCTCCATGACGTGTTTGTGAGGTGCAGCAGGTAATGCTGTCAGTATGTCTGACCAAAATTCTCCTCTCCAATAAATGCCACAGATTATATAGTAAGTGGCCATTCAGTTACTGTGAGATCTTATTGCACATTGCCTGCTGTGACTATCTGTAAACAAATAGTCACCTTCAAACACAAAATATTGATCACATGAAAGGTGACACTGCAACATAAATTCTTTCTTTCTGTACAACAAGAAGGTTGAAAATATAAAATATTTGCTTTTTTTACATGCTCTAATTTATGTTTTAATTCATTGCTTTGCAGTAGCATGATGTTGTGTGCCATTAAAATGAGTAAATGTGTGTAAGTCATAAGTCTATTACAAACGCACAGTGTTACGGCACGGAAGGTTAAAGGTATAAGCTATACAACCCACAACAAAATACCAGGAGAAAAATCTCCACAGCATTTCTCTAGAAACTGGATAGGTAGCAATGAAATTATTTTATTTTAAAACGGATATTTTTTCCTGAAATTTTCCACGTTTATCAGCCAAGGCGGAAGACAGCACATTATTTTCTTATGCTGGCTGAGATCCCTGTTAGCCAACTGATAGAAAGGGAAAATAAAATGCTGGAGTAACTCAACAGGTCAGGCAGCATCTCTGGAGAGAAGGAATGGGTGACGTCTCAGGTCGAGACCCTTCTTCAGACTGATAGAAAGGGTACCTCCTCTGCCTGCGAGTTCCTGCTAAATTTCCTTTTGTTATTCCTCTGAGTACCAAATTCTATGCTCAATGTCTTTGTAATCTTGAAGGCTCACGCTGGGGTACTAGTATTGCAAAGCTTGCACTTGCATCAATTTGCGTTCACTGGCAGCTAACACTGGTTTTTCAATAAGGCAGGCAACACAGGCCAGTGTTAGACAATAGACAATAGGTGCAGGAGGCCATTCGGCCCTTCGAGCCAGCACCGCCATTCAATGTGATCATGGCTGATCATTCTCAATCAGTACCCCGTTCCTGCCTTCTCCCCATACCCCCTGACTCCGCTATCCTTAAGAGCTCTATCTAGGGGATTACAGAGGCATGAGGCAGGAGCTGGCCAAAATTGACTGGAAGGAGGCCTTAGCAGGGAAGATGGTAGATCAGCAATGGCAGGTATTCCTGGGAATAATGCAGAGGTTGCAGGATCAATTTATCCCAAAGAGGCGGAAAGACTCTAAGGGGAGTAAGAGACACCTGTGGCTGACGAGGGAAGTCAAGGACAGCATAAAAATTAAGGAGAGGAAGTATAACATAGCAAAGAAGAGTGGGAAGACAGAGGATTGGGACTCTTTTAAAGAGCAACAAAAGTTAACTAAAAAGGCAATACGGGGAGAAAAGATGAGGTACGAGGGTAAACTAGCCAATAATATAAAGGAGGATAGCAAAAGTTTTTTTAGGTACGTGAAGAGGAAAAAAATAGTCAAGGCAAATGTGGGTCCCTTGAAGACAGAAGCAGGGGAATTTATTATGAGGAACAAAGAAATGGCAGACGAGTTAAACCGTTACTTTGGATCTGTGTTTACTGAGGAGGATACACACAATCTCCCAAATGTTCTAGGGGCCGGAGAACCTAGGGTGATGGAGGAACTGAAGGAAATCCACATTAGGCAGGAAATGGTTTTGGGTAGACTGATGGGACTGAAGGCTGATAAATCCCCAGGGCCTGATGGTCTGCATCCCAGGGTACTTAAGGAGGTGGCTCTAGAAATAGTGGAAGCATTGGAGATCATTTTTCAATGTTCTATAGATTCAGGATCAGTTCCTGTGGATTGGAGGATAGCAAATGTTATCCCACTTTTTAAGAAAGGAGGGAGAGAGAAAACGGGTAATTATAGACCAGTTAGTCTGACATCAGTGGTGGGGAAGATGCTGGAGTAAATTATAAAAGACGAAATTGCTGAGCATTTGGATAGCAGTAACAAGATCATTCCGAGTCAGCATGGATTTACGAAGGGGAAATCATGCTTGACAAATCTACTGGAATTTTTTGAGGATGTAACTAGGAAAATTGACAGGGGAGAGTCGGTGGATGTGGTGTACCTCGACTTTCAGAAAGCCTTCGACAAGGTCCCACATAGGAGATTAGTGGGCAAAATTAGAGCACATGGTATTGGGGGTAGGGTACTGACATGGATAGAAAATTGGTTGACAGACAGAAAGCAAAGAGTGGGGATAAATGGGTCCCTTTCGGAATGGCAGGCAGTGACCAGTGGGGTACCGCAAGGTTCGGTGCTGGGACCCCAGCTATTTACGATATACATTAATGACTTAGATGAAGGGATTAAAAGTACCATTAGCAAATTTGCAGATGATACTAAGCTGGGGGGTAGTGTGAATTGTGAGGAAGATGCAATAAGGCTGCAGGGTGACTTGGACAGGTTGTGTGAGTGGGCGGATACATGGCAGATGCAGTTTAATGTAGATAAGTGTGAGGTTATTCACTTTGGAAGTAAGAATAGAAGGGCAGATTATTATCTGAATGGTGTCAAGTTAGGAAGAGGGGATGTTCAACGAGATCTGGGTGTCCTAGTGCATCAGTCACTGAAAGGAAGCATGCAGGTACAGTAGGCAGTGAAGAAAGCCAATGGAATGTTGGCCTTCGTAACAAGAGGAGTTGAGTATAGGAGCAAAGAGGTCCTTCTACAGTTGTACCGGGCCCTGGTGAGACCGCACCTGGAGTACTGTGTGCAGTTTTGGTCTCCAAATTTGAGGAAGGATATTCTTGCTATTGAGGGCGTGCAGCGTAGGTTCACTAGGTAGATTCCCGGAATGGCGGGACTGTCGTATGTTGAAAGGCTGGAGCAATTAGGCTTGTATACACTGGAATTTAGAAGGATGAGGGGGGATCTTATTGAAACATATAAGATAATTAGGGGATTGGACACATTAGAGGCAGGAAACATGTTCCCAATGTTGGGGGAGTCCAGAACAAGGGGCCACAGTTTAAGAATGAGGGGTAGGCCAGGCAGAGAATTCCACAGATTCACAACTCTTTGACTGAAAAAGTTTTTCCTCATCTCAGTTCTAAATGGCCTACCCCTTATTCTTAAACTGTGGCCCCTTGTTCTGGACTCCCCCAACATTGGGAACATGTTTCCTGCCTCTAACGTGTCCAACCCCTTAATAATCTTATACGTTTCGATAAGATCTCCTCTCATCCTTCTAAATTGTACATTTTCCACACACCTTACCTTATTTCCCAGGCTGACGTATAACCAGGCATATTCCTGTACTATTAATGCCAGTCAAACTTGAAACTGGCCGTGAGAACGGCTGATGTGGAAAATTAAATTTAAAATACACATGTATATTTTTGAGCCAAATGAGAAACTTAAATGGGCATAATTAAAAATAACATGTTAAACTTTTGAAAATGTTTATGGCCAATTTAAAACTCCTTATATATGTAACAAATCAAGCCAAAGGTTTGCAGAATCTGCCTACATTTAATGTTGTGGGACTTGCATCCATCCGAGCCTAGAAATTGTTGGTACCTGGAAGGATATGATTGATCCTTGTGGGACAATGAATGATTTTTCCAACAATCACAAGTGCAAACTGTATGCATCATACCAAGTCCAACGCATCCTTGCACTAGGAAAATGCTGAGAGATATCTTCTTCGAACACTCTGCCAAAGTTGTGAGTTTGCCCATTTGTAGACTTGACTTGACTTGACTTGACTTGAAGTTGGCATAGAGGGTGTGATGAACTCTTGGCTTGCGCTGGGTCAATGACTAGGTCAGTGGCACTTAACCCCCTGTCCCATTGGCATTAAACCCCTGTCGCCGGGGTGTCGCCTGTACGGTCGTGAGTCGTCTCTAAAGAGTCCTAGCGTTTTTCTGGTCGCCGCTGGATTTTGAAATGTTTTAAAAATTTCGGCGACTGTTGGTTTGACACCAATGATCGTAGCTTGACGTCTCCTGACGGGGGCGCTGTCGTAGGTTGTCGCCAGCTTGTCACCAGGTGACGTAGGTTGTCGCCGGTGCTGACTTCGGTGAATTCCATTGGCGACTACCCACGTCAACCGGCGACAGGTACCGGCGTCAAAACCGGAGGCAAAAATGACATAGATTGTCTTCAGTTGTCGCCGACAGGGTCGTAGCTTGTTGCGGGTGGACATAGCTTGACCAGTTGTCGTAAGTTGTCGCCTGCGTGGTCGTAGTTTGTGGTAGGCGTGGTCGTAGGTGGACGTCCTAAGTCGCGACGACTGGGTCGCTGGTTGTCAGTAGCTTGCCGTAGCTTGACGTCGACTAGGTGGTAAGTTGTTGTAGCTTGTTGTAGACATTGTCGTAGGGGGGTTGTCGTGGGGGGGGGGGGGGGGGGGGGTCCAGTCACAGGTTTTCCGGCGACCTGCTACGACTATGACAGTCAATAGACAATAGGTGCAGGAGGAGGCCATTTGGCCCTTCGAGCCAGCACCACCATTCAATGTGATCATGGCTGATCATTCTCAATCAGTACCCCATTCCTGCCTTCTCCCCATACCCCCTGACTCTGCTATCCTTAAGAGCTCTATCTAGCTCTCTCTTGAATGCATTCAGAGAATTGGCCTCCACTGCCTTCTGAGGCAGAGAATTCCACAGATTCACAAATCTCTGACTGAAAAAGTTTTTCCTCATCTCAGTTCTAAATGGCCTACCCCTTATTCTTAAACTGTGGCCCCTGATTCTGGACTCCCCCAACATTGGGAACATGTTTCCTGCCTCTAACATGTCCAACCCCTTAATAATCTTATACGTTTCGATAAGATCTCCTCTCATCCTTCTAAATTCCAGTGTATACAAGCCTAGTCGCTCCAGTCTTTCAACATATGACAGTCCCGCCATTCCGGGAATTAACCTAGTAAACCTATGCTGCACGCCCTCAATATCAGGACTGTCGCTGGCAGTCATCTAAAAAAACGCCTAAGTGGGACAGGCCCCTTTAGGGCACCCAAAGGTGAGTCTTCAACTTAAAGTGAATGCAGCTGAAACACATTGAATGAATGAATGAATGAATGAATGAATGAAGTTTATTGGACAAGTATGTACACATACAACGAATGTGCCTTGGTGCTCCGCTCGCAAGTAACAACACGAACACACAGTAAATAATTAAGAATAAGCATAAAACATTAAAACATTAAGACTACAACATTACGGTTTAAACATGTGAGTGAAATAAACCAGAGCCAATAGAGACGTCAGACTTTTAGAGCTACTACTCACAGAAAAAATGCTGTTTTTATGTCTGGCTGTGGCTGCTTTGACAGTCCGGAGTCGCCTTCCAGAGGGAAGTGCTCCAAAGAGTTTGTGGCCAGCGTGAGAGGGGTCAGAGCACATAAGTCCAAGGGCTGGAATCTGTTCAGGCAGATTCCCTTTAAGTTGTGATGAATCAGGCAGTCATGCCTCTCCATTAACGACAGTGCCTTTTGTGGATTACACAGGCACCTACAAAATCAAGGAAATGCTGTTCAGCTTTTCACATTGCGTACTGCTGTTCTTTCTGTGCTTACAAGGATCTGAGACATTGGCAACGAGGTAAGGCATGTCGGAATTTTTAATTTATGTGGTCATTAGCAATTCTTCATTGAAGTTATATTTTAGTTTAATGGTTTCATATAGCACCCTAAGAACCTGAAATGTCACCTATCCACGTTCTCCACATATGCTGCCTGACCCGTGGGTTACTCCAGTACTTTACGCCAGCACTCCATGTCTTATTTTTAAACCATGAACACGGAGGTAGTTTTAGTTTTTAACTTAGAGATACAGCATGGAAACAGGTCCTTCGGCCCACCGACCATCGATTACCCATTCACAGTGGTTCTATGTTATCCCAGTTTCACACTCACTTCCTAATGGGGGCAATTTACAGAGGCCAATTGACCTACAATCAAGCACATGTTTGGATGTGGGAGGAAACTGAAGCACTTGAAGGAAACCCATGCAGTCATAGGGAGAATGTGCAAACTCCATACAGACAGTACCCTAAGTCAGAATTAAACCCATGTGTTTGGTGCTATGAGTCAGTGGCTCTACCAGCTGCCCTCCTGTGCTCCCCAACATGATATGATTTTGGCGTTGCAGACATGACCAGTATTTATTGCTCATCCTCAATTGCTCTTTTGGTGACCATGAGTTGGATTTCTGACCTGCTGCAATCATTCTGATGTAAGTCGTGCCACTAGATGCGCTTGGGGAGAGAGTTCTCAGTTCTAGATCTCGTGGCAATGAAGGAACTATACTACGAAATACTATGCACAAAATACTCCCTCTCTTCCCCTCCCCCTTCCCAGATCTCCCTCTATTTTCCTGTCTCCACCTATATCTTTCCTTTGTCCCGCCCCCCTGACATCAGTCTGAAGAAGGGTCTCGACCCGAAACGTCACCCATTCCTTCTCTCCTGAGATGCTGCCTGACCTGCTGAGTTACTCCAGCATTTTGTGAATAAATACCTTCGATTTGTACCAGCATCTGCAGTTATTTTCTTATACAAAATCAGGATGGTGCGTTGCTGATGGGAGACACATGGGCGATAGTGTTCTCTTGCTCTTACTGGTATTAGGTTTGGTAAATGCAGTTAAAGTAGCCGAGGCCAATAATTGCTGTGCATTTTGTAGATGGTCTACATTTCCACTGCAGTGCAGTAGCAATGGAGAGAATGAATAGAATGGGCGGTTGATGCGTATCAAGTAAGCAGGTGACTTTGTACTGGATTGTATCAAGCATGTTGCTAGAGCTGCACACATCCAGACAAGTGAAAGGCATTTTAACCTACTTCAGCTTTGTGCTTTATAGGTGGTGGAAGAGCATTGGATTGGAGATGACTGACTCACTGCAGGATACCCAGCTCTTGTGCTCATAGTAGTTATGTAATTGATCTATCATCATATCATATCATATCATATCATATATATACAGCCGGAAACAGGTCTTTTCGGCCCACCAAGTCCGTGCCGCCCAGTGATCCCCGTACATTAACACTATCCTACACACACTAGGGACAATTTTTTACATTTACCCAGCCAATTAACCTACATACCTGTACGTCTTTGGAGTGTGGGAGGAAACCGAAGATCTCGGAGAAAACCCACGCAGGTCACGGGGAGAACGTACAAACTCCTTACAGTGCAGCGCCCGTAGTCAGGATCGAACCTGAGTCTCCGGCGCTGCATTCGCTGTAAAGCAGCAACTCTACCGCTGCGCTACCGTGCCGCCCTAGTTTCTGGTCAGTGATGATCACCAGGATCTTGGTTGCGAGGGAAACAGCAAGCACGGGGACTGCACTAGTGAGGGGCAAGAGCTGGAAAGGACATTGCCTGAAACTTTTTGGTAACAATATTACTTGCCATTTATCAGCTCATGTCTAAATATATTGTCTAGATCTTGCTCTGCGCATGCAAGGATGACTTAATCTGCTGAGGAATCGTAAATGGAACTGAACATTAAGCAATCATCATTGACCATATCCACTTCGGAACATCCCGGAAGGAAGCAGCTGAAGCAGGTTTGCCGCAGGTCACTGCCCGAAGGAATTACTGCAGTAATGTAGAACCAAGGAACCACAGATACTGGTTTACAAAAAAAGGCACAAATTGTTGGAGTAACGCAGCAGGTCAGGCAGCATCTCCGGAGAACATGAATACGTGATGTTTCAGATTGGGACCCTTCTTCTGTTTTCTAACTGCAGTAATATCCTTGGCTGACATAACTGATCTTCGGTACACACAAAATGCTGGAGTAACTCAGCGGGTCAGGCAGCATCTCGGGAGAGAAGGAATGGGTGACGTTTCGGGTCGAGACCCTTCTTCAGACTGATCTTCAACAGCCACAATAATCTTTTTTAGAGATTTAGAGATACAGCGCGGAAACAGGCCCTTCGGCCCACCGGGTCCGCGCCGCCCAGCGATCCCCGCACATTAACACTATCCTACACACACTAGGGACAATTTTTACATTTTGCCCAGCCAACTAACCTACCATACCTGTACGTCTTTGGAGTGTGGGAGGAAACCGAAGATCTCGAAGAAAACCCACGCAGGTCACGGGGAGAACGTACAAACTCCGTACAGACGGCGCCCGTAGTCAGGATCGAACCTGAATCTCCGGCGCTGCATTCGCTGTAAGGCAGCAACTCTACCGCTGCGCCACCATGCTGCCCAATCTTCCTTTATGCAAGGTACGACTCCAACCACAAACAATGGTTGATGCCCAAGTTTGAGGCTCTTTTAGTTAATGTCAGGGAGGGGGTGGTGGTAACAGAGACTGACAACAGTAAGTCTTGGGGCTGCAGTTGGGGGGGGGGGTTGACAGTCATAGCTCAAGGTGGCATGCTCTTCTCCCAATGACAGAACAAGGTATTTCAAGAATATTTTTCCGAATTTTGTAAGCAACTTTAGTGGTTCCCTTGCAAGAAAATTCTATTCATTTCTTCATTTGCTGTTTATGCTCTATCTAAATTCACAGTAGCATTTTTTGACATGGAAATTTCAAACAAACTGAGAATGAATGAATGAGCATAAACAGAAATCTAATTTGTTCCATATCCTTTGCAGCTAATATTAATTTTCTACCGGTGACTTGAGGCCCGGCCCAATTCAGAAAAACTGGCAAATCAAAAAACCATCTGCAAAACATAATAATTAAGTGCTTTCTTTAAAAGGACTGACCTGGGGCAGCTGAATTGCCAAATTCCTGATCAAAGGACCCAAATTCAAATCATGGTCATAGTTCAGACAGCCAGACTTGGCTCAAGTTTTTATTTGGATGGGTTTTGTTAGTTTTTGGCCAGGATCCTTAGTTGGGGATCTCAGTGGAGTACTCAAAGACAATAATTTGGGTTTTGACAGTGTTCCTCACAGGCAGGAAGATATCAGAAGGATCTTTGCTTCAAGTGAATTCTGCGTGGAACTGGAAAGTGGAGAGAGGGAGATGGTTAGGTTGTATGAGCATCACGCCCTGAAGATCCAAGTCTTGTGTTGGCAGAAGGCAAAGCAACAGCAAAACATCCTAAGTGAGAGAAAGAAATGCAGAAGCAGCAGCAAAGTTTCTCTGGATGAAAAAAAAAACCATCGCAAAGAATTTAATTCCAGAACTTGCATAACTTGGTGGTTCAAAAAGTGAAGCTTTATCATGTTTTGACTCCTGACCAAAATCCTCTTTGGCAGGTTGCTCTGGTTTTGATCATTCACTAAAGTCTTTCCATCTCATTCGGTTTGGCTGCCTTTATTCTATAACCATATACAGAAACATTTCAACTTTCTACATTCAGAAATTATGCACATTATATGCTTCATATGTTGTTGACCGTGCTTATAACTAACCTTAGTATTTGAACGTCAAATGCAGGTTTAATGCTACTTTTCTTTACTTACATTTCGGGCACTTTATGTACCTGAGACTAATACTTAACCTCAAGGAGAAATTAGTTTTCCACTCGGGCTTCTTATCTGAAGAAACTCATTCTATAACATACTCACTAAGCAATTGGCAAAGTTGCAACTCACATTAGCCTGCAGTCTTTGACAACTTTATTCACATTGAGGATTGATAATTAGAACATTGGTAGTGTCAATGTGTTAAGTGCAAGCAGAAAGTGCTGTGGAGAGCCAAACATCAAAGACAGGTACAACTTTATTCCAGCTCCACTTTACGGTCTTACTTTGGCCAGATGCAAGACTTGTACCCGAAATAAGGCAGCTTATTTAAGAGGCATGCTAATGATATTTTCCCATTGCAGCATTCTATCATCACCATCTCAGGAAAACAATTATTATTTCTATTTGCATGCTGCCCCTTGCGAGGATTGTTTAGTTCAGTTTTGATAAACAGGTCCTTTGGATAGTATGAGAAGATAACTGCAGATGCTGGTACAAATCGAAGGTATTTATTCACAAAATGCTGGAGTAACTCAGCAGGTCAGGCAGCATCTCAGGAGAGAAGGAATGGGTGACGTTTCGGGTCGAGACCCTTCTTCAGACTTTGGATGTTTACTACGAAAATACTGAAGACTGCGCAAAGATGAAGAGGCTTGATGGTTTAAAAGTATAATGTCGTGAAGAATAGTTTTGTTTCGGGTAGATGAGATAAAGGTGAATAGAATTGTGAGGTTTATAAATGAGGGTACAGGTGCATGAATTAAAAAAAAGGTTCGATCAGAGAGAGGAAATGTCACAAAAAATCTATGCTCTTGTCCGTATTCTCCGGTGAGCTCTTTGATTATCCCAAAGGCTAAGTTCTTAAATGTACGTATCAAGGCGTTGTACCTGCTTGTGATTACTCGATGATGAGGCTGAAATTCCACATGAAATACTTGATCCAGGGCTGAGGAAAAGGATGCAATGTGAAAATGATTCATAATGGCACGCAGAGCCTTATAAACCGATCTTGTAGATCCATCAGGTTTTGCATTCGATCTGACAGCTTTGTGGCTGCTTTTGCTGAGACCAGCTTTTTAATTTCTCAAGCATTCGTGGTAGAATTCAGCTCCACATTTTTGGTGGGTAATCAGTCTAACCTCTTACCATAACGACTGCACATACCAAAGACAGGCAGGCTGGAATTACTCAGCAGGCCAGGCATCTGCAGAGCGGCTTGTGTCAAAACTAAAACCTGACCCAAAACTACCCTTCTTGTTAATAGTGTCACAAAAATAGGTCTTCAATGTAGAAAAGTAATGGCAAGAAAAATTAGAAGGCAACATATTAATGATGGAGTAAAATGTAATTAAAAACTGCAACCAAACCCTGTCATGCCAAGGAGATTGAATTGAATAAATTGGTTGAATAAATTGGTTGAAAGTGAGAGATATGCTACGCTTCTGGCCTTCAATAGTCAGGGTATTGAGCACAGGAATTGGGATGTCATGTTACAGCTGAACAAGACCACATTTGGAGTTCTGGGTACATTTCCAGTTGCTCTCCTGTAGGGAGAATATTTATTCACAAAATGCTGGAGTAACTCAGCAGGTCAGGCAGCATCTCAGGAGAGAAGGAATGGGTGACGTTTCGGGTCGAGACCCTTCTTCAGACTGATGTCAGGGGGGCGGGACAAAGGAAGGATATAGGTGGAGACAGGAAGATAGAGGGAGAACTGGGAAGGGGGAGGGGAAGAGAAGGACAGAGGAACTATCTAAAGTTGGAGAAGTCAATGTTCATACCGCTGGGCTGCAAGCTGCCCAAGTGAAATATGAGGTGCTGTTCCTCCAATTTCCGGTGGGCCTCACTATGGCACTGGAGGAGGCCCATGACAGAAAGGTCAGACTAGGAGTGGGAGGGGGAGTTGAAGTGCTCAGCCACCTGGAGATCAGGTTGGTTAAGGCGGACTGAACGAAGGTGTTGAGCGAAACGATCGCTGAGCCTGCGTTTGGTTTTATTAAACCAGAAAGGATGCAAAAACAATTATGGTGGCATTCCTGGGTTTGGAGAGATTGAGCTAAAAGGAGAGTGTGGATTGGCTGGGCAATTTTAAAAGGCCTCGTGCTGACTTCACAGGGTGTTATAGAATCATGAGGGACATAGATAAGGTGAATAGCCATAGTCTTTCACCTAGTACAGTGCATTCAAAAACTCGAGGGCATTGGTTGAACGTGAGAGGGGACCTGAGGGGGAATTTTTTCATACAGAGGATGATGCGTTTATAGAACAAGCTGCTGAAGGAAGTGTAGAGGGGGGGTACAATTACAACGTTGAGAAGAGGCCGATTCTCTGGATGCATTCAAGAGAGGGTAATATAGAGCTCTTAATGATAGCGGAGTCAGGGGGTGTGGGGAGAGGGCAGGAACGTGGTCCTGATTGAGAATGATCAGCCATGATTACATTGAATGGCGGTGCTGGCTCGAAGGGCCGAATGGCCTACTCCTGCACCTATTGTCTATTGTCTATAAGTAAGACACTTGGATAAGTACACGGATGGGACGTACAGAAGGATAAAAGCCAGGCAAAGGCAACTCAGCTAGGCATCTTGGGCAACATGGATGAGTTGGGCAGATGGGCCTGTTTCCTTGCTGTGTAGCTCTATTTAGATTTAGCTAGATAGAGCTCCTGCACCTATTGTCTATTGTCTATAACACTCGTGCCCGCTGTTGTTTGACTCTAACTGTCACTGCATTTGTGAAACTGGGTGTTTTGAAAGACAGTAACAATTTTTTGGAAGGGCTGATAATATTCCATATCACTGTGCAATCTCTGTCCTATAGTTTGTTAATTTTTTGATGTGCTAATTTAGAATATATTTTAGTTTAGAGATACAGCGCAGAAACAGGCCCTTCGGCCCACCGGGTCTGCGCCTACTATCCTACACCCACTAGGGACAATTTTTACATTTGCCCAGCCAATTAACCTACATACCTGTACGTCTTTGGAGTGTGGGAGGAAACCGAAGATCTCGGAGAAAACCAACGCAGGTCACGGGGAGAACGTACAAACTCCGTACAGACGGCGCCCGTAGTCAGGATCGAACCTGAGTCTCCGGCGCTGCATTCGCTGTAAGGCAGCAACTCTACCGCTGCACCACCGTGCCTGACTGTATGAGTAAGAAGGAAATGCAGATCTGATTTATGACTGTATGAATCTCATTCCCATTCATCCACAATAAAGGAAACTGTGAAATTATGTCCAAAACCCCAGGAAGAGATCATTGTCGTACTTGAGTGAATTATTTTTCTGTGTAATTATGTATCAGAGGTGTTTATTTGTTCCTGTCAGCAGAATGTTCCTAATGTTCCTAATGTTCGCTAATCAAAACACAAAGTGCTGGAGGAACTCAGCAGGTCAGGCAACATCTGTAGAGGGACAGGCAATATTTTGGGTTGGGAAACCTTCTTTGGCAATCTGAAGAAGGGTCCTGAATTGAAACGTCCCTGTCCATTCCTTCCACAGATGCTGCCTGACCCGTTGAGTTCCTCCAACACTTTCTGTTTTGCTCACGATCCCAATAAGTCTTTGAGTCTCCAAGTTCTCTAATCAACTGCATCCATCTCTAGGAACAAACACACACATTTGCTTTTTTTAAAAAATCCTGAAGCTTCTGAAGCATTTTTAAGAGATTTAACATGATTATAATAACCAGAATTTGTAAATTTGTATTTCACATAAACACCAACAAACAAAATTCGGTGGCAAACCATGGAGGAAAGAAGTCTGAACAAATTACCATTTAAATTAGAAGGCAAATCTAATTCAATTTACAAATTTGCAGACGACACCAGCATTGTGGGGCAGATATCAAATAATGATGAGACGGAGTGCAGGAGCGAGATTGAGAACCTCGTGTCCTGGTGTTGAGACAGAAGGTCTACTGTGGCACAAGTCACAGAAAATTTTAATGTTGGTCACGGGAGGAATGTGTCACGATACACAGTGCATCGCACCCTGCTGCGTATGGGGCTGCATAGCTACAGACCGGTCAGAGTGCCCATGATGGCCCCTGTCCACCATTGAAAGCGCCTACATTGGGCACGAGAGCGACGGAACTGGACCTTGGAGCAGTGGAAGAAGGTCGCCTGGTCCGATGAGTCACGTTTTCTTTTAGATCACGTGGATGGCCGTGTACGTGTGTGCCGTTTACCTGGGGAAGTGATGGCACCAGGATGCACTGTGGGTAGACGACAAGTCGGTGGAGGGAGTGTGATGCTCTGGGCAATGTTCTGCTGGGAAACCCTGGGTCTTGCCATTCATGTGGACGTCAATTTGACACGTGTCATCTACCTAAACATTGTTGCAGACCAGGTACACTCCTTCATGGCAATGGTATTCCCTGATGGCAGTGGCCTCTTTCAGCAGGATAATGCGCCCTGCCACACTGCACACATTGGTCGGGAATGGTTTGAGGAACATGATGAAGTGTTCACGGTGTTGCCCTGGCTTCCAAATTCTCCAGATCTCAATCCAATTGAGCATCTGTGGGATGGGCTGGATCGACAAGTCCGATCCACGGCCGCTCCATCTCGCAACTTACAGGTCTTGAAGGATCTGCTGCTAATGTTTTGGTGCCAGATACCACAGGACACCTTCAGGGGTCTTGTAGAGTCCATGCATCGGCGGGTCGGCGCTGTTTTGGCGGCACACGGAGGACCAACAGCATATTAGGCAGGTGGTCATAATGTTTTGGCTCATCAGTGTAGATCAGATATAAGATCAGTCTGAAGAAGGGTCTCGTCCCGTCACCTCACACATTCCTTCTCTCCAGAGATGCTGCCTGTCCTGCTGAGTTACTCCAGCATTTTGTTTCTACGTTAGATCATATATATATATATATATTTGTGTATGTGTATATATATATATATTTACGCACACATATGTACACACATAAAAAACAAACAATAACAGTGCGATAATAACAATAATAGTCTATTGTAGTTCAGAGCTTATTAGAGGTTGTAGTGTTTAATAGCTATAGGGAAGAAGCTATTCCTGAACGTGGATGTTGCAGTTTTCAGGCTCCTGTACCTTCTTCCTGATGGCAGGGGTGAAATGAGTGTGTGGCCAGAGTGGTGTGGGTCTCTGGTGATGCTGGCTGCCTTTTTGAGGCAGCGACTCCGGTAAATCTCTTCGATAGTGGGGAGGTCAGAGCCCATGATAGACCATGAGCCCATGATAGACTGGGCATCTGTTCACAACTTTTTGCAGTCTTCTTCACTCCTGGGCATTCAAGTGTCGTTCAACTATAACAGGCAGATGCTGGTACAAATCGAAGGTATTTATTCACAAAATGCTGGAGTAACTCAGCAGGTCAGGCAGCATCTCGGGAGAGAAGCACCTCATATTTCGCCTGGGCAGCTTGCAGCCCAGTGGTATGAACATCGACCTCTCCAACGTTAGATAGTTCCTCTGTCCCTCTCTTCCCCTCCTCCTTCCCAGTTCTCCCTCTATCTTCCTGTCTCCACCTATATCCTTCCTTTGTCCCGCCCCCCCCGACATCAGTCTGAAGAAGGGTCTCGACCCGCAACGTCACCCATTCCTTCTCTCCTGAGATGCTGCCTGACCTGCTGAGTTACTCCAGCATTTTGTCAATAAATGGCTTTAATTTTTAAGTACTTTGCTTTTACCCTTCTTCAGACCGTGAAGGATGGGCAAGTGTGGCTTGTTATCCTAATCCATGGCTACTTGCTCGTGTTTATTGCGTGCCTCGGTGGAGGATGTCCTAACTAACCAACAAGTCTTGCAGTCTTCTGCTGTAAATGCTGGCAAGGGAAGTTATTCACTGGCTCTTTATATCTTGCAGAGCTGTTCCATGATTATGCATCGTCTATTTTCATTTCTATTGAGCTACATTTTGCTCACAGTGGGGGTCGTGGCACGGCTGAAGCAGTTGTCTCACATGAACTTCTGTAAAACGTGCCAATCTGCCTCTTTCAAAACAACATTTTGCTGATATCTAAATTTATAATTTATAAAATCAATGTTACTGAAAACAAACCTTGTGTGGATTCTATCCGACTTTTGTGGTAATAATGTTATTTTTAGATTCTTCTTGTAATTCATCAGTCAGAGCAGTAGCACATTGCTTAACAGTTGTTTTATTTTCAGTGCAACGTTTTATTCCAAAGTATCAGGGCACAACTGTTTTTAAGGAAATGGTGGCTCCAATAGGTCTTTGCCTGTGTCCCAGAGCTGCACAATCTCTATGTAAGAGTCAGGGAAGCATTGCTTGTCATCGTTTGTCCTTTTATCAGCTGGACCTGGTCAGTGTCCTGTTGCAGAAGGCCATGTTAATTTATGTCCAAGCTGTGTACATTTACTTATCTGCAGCGCAGCTGGCTGTGGTGTTCAGTCAGACTGGCTCCTCCACAGGCTGCTAGACCCTTCCTGCCTGCAGGGATAAGTGGAAGTTGGCTGCTCTTCTCCTGCCAAGTTACTGAACTATAAGAATAACAACAGCAATGGGAGCAGTAAAGGCATTGATTGTTGCTGCAGTCTTGCACTTGAATCAAGCAATTTGCAGCTCGAGTCATGCATATCTGTGTTCTGAGATCACTTTCATTCTAATACAGTGAAATTGTGCAAACTTATTTGCTTGGAACAAAATTATTTATTTCAGTCTACATTTCTATTGCATTTTTTCCAACTGCTGAATTTAATACGATAGCGAAATTACGCTGGAGTTATTTTTGTAGATCGGTAAATTTATTGTGGTTTATTGCAAGATATATTTGGTGCACCTTGCAAAATTCCTTCAGTATCTTTCGCAAAGTGTGTGGTATTCATGTTCCCAGTCAGATTAAAGGCTAAAGCCAAGTTTCAGACTCAGTTAGAATTAAAATGTTTCCCATCCGCACCCTTCCACGTTCTGCAACAGTGAAGCTACCTTGTTTTAATTGTGCACAGTACATAATACTGTTTGTGACTGCTTCCTCCTAGGTTTAATAAGGATAACGTTATCAAGCTAAAAGCTATTAAAGGTTTATTTAATATAGGGAATGAGATTAAAATGTGACATGTCCACAAATTCAATATTGATTAAGGTAATTATATTAATTTAGAACATAAAAGCTGTTAAAGGTTTGTTTAATGTATGGAATGAGATTAAAATGTGTCCTGAAAATAAATTCAAAATTGATTGTAATTATATTAATGTAGAACAATAAAATATGTACTAAAATACTGATGGTCTTTCCTGATTTGTGGGTCTGACGTGGTGATCTGTTGGGCAAGTCTTTGGCTAAAGTCTTAAAGAATATCAATCATCAAAGGAGTGTATTGTTCAATAGCCCACTGATAGACCATTAGCTGGTAATTGACTTCCCAAGAAGGAATTCAGAGATGTGCTAGAACAATTAGAACAATTAGGATGCCTGTAATCCTATAATTAAGACGGTCCATACTGTAGCTTTATCTGAAAGTTCTTTCAGCCAGTGGTTCAAATAAATTTTCAAAGCCTTCTGGTATTATGAATTTTGTTGCCTGACTTTTTAAAAAAAGTGTACATTTTGATGTGTTAATCCAAGTAAAATAAGATAACAATGTAGCATCTCACTAAATGTACTCTGTGTGTGACAGATAACTGCACAAGACTTTGAAGTTTCTCGTAGAGTAAAAGACACATTCCCCAGAGTGTAGGAAAATAACTGCAGATGCTGGTTCAAATCGAAGATATCACAAAATGCTGGGGGCTGTTCCGGATGTCAACTTCTCTACATCGGCGAGACCAAATGCAGGCTCGGCGATCGTTTCACTCAACACCTTCGCTCAGTCCCCCTTAACCAACCTGATCTCCCGGTGGCTCAGCACTTCAACTCCCCCTCCCACTCCCAGTCAGACCTTTCTGTCTTGGGCCTCCTCCATTGTCATAGAGAGGCCCACCGCAAATTGGAGGAACAGCATCTCATATTTCGCTTGGGCAGCTTACACCCCAGCGGTATGATCATCGATTTATCTATCTTCAGACAGTTCCTCTGTCCCTCCCTTTCCCCTCCCACTTCCCAGTTTTCCCACTGTCTTCCTGTCTCCCACTACATCCTATCTTTGTCCTGCCCCCTCTCCTGACATCAGTCTGAAGAAGGGTCTCGATCCAAAATGTCACCCATTCCTTCTCTCCTGAGATGCTGCCTGACCCGCTGAGTTACTCCAGCATTTTGTGATACCTTCCACAGAGTGTAAAGGCCTGCAAAAATTTGCTTCATCCAGGAGTTCATGTTATAACAGTAGGGAAGGATAGCATAACATTATTAATAAGAACTGGGATGGGACAACATTAATGGAAATGTATCTTTTACATGCCATATGTTTGTAAAGATGGACTGATTGACAACCTATTTTTAAAAATTAGTTGGTTGAAGATTTACTGGAGAGAGATAAGGAAAACGTTTGAGTGGCAAAAAATATTTGGAAAATGGTGAAAAAATGTTTATAAAATGTGTCATTTAATTAGAGTTTGTCAGTTTACTTTTCTTTAAGTAAAGTAGCACCCTGGCCTCAAATTTCAAAATAGCCACAGAGTAGATATTTTTGTCAAGCAACGAGGTGATGTCTTCTATTGAGACTTCAGGAGGACACAAAATGGGGCATTGGTGAGACCACACCTGGAGTATTGCGTACAGTTTTGGTCTCCTAATCTGAGGAAAGACATTCTTGCCATAGAGGGAGTACAGAGAAGGTTCACCAGATTGATTCCTGGGATGGCAGGACATTCATATGAAGAAAGACTGGATAGACTTGGCTTGTACTTGCTGGAATTTAGAAGATTGAGGGGGGATCTTATAGAAACTTACAAAATTCTTAAGGGGTTGGACAGGATAGATGCAGGAAGATTGTTCCCGATGTTGGGGAAGTCCAGAACAAGGGGTCACAGTTTAAGGATAAGGGGGAAGTCTTTTAGGACCGAGATGAGAACGTTTTTTTTCACACAGAGAGTGGTGAATCTGTGGAATTCTCTGCCACAGAAGGTAGTTGATGCCAGTTCATTGGCTATATTTAAGAGGGAGTTAGATGTGGCCCTTGTGGCTAAAGGGACCAGGGGGTATGGAGAGAAGGCAGGTACGGGATACTGAGTTGGATGATTAGCCATGATCATATTGAATGGCGGTGCATGCTCGAAGGGCCGAATGGCCTACTCCTGCACCTATTTTCTATGTTTCTATGTTTCTATGTTTCTATGCCCCGATCTTTATCAACGGGGACAGTGTGGAGAGAGTGTCCAGCTTCAAGTTTCTGGGCACTCACATTTCGGAGGACCTCACATGGTCCACTAACACCGCTGCGCTGGTCAAGAAGGCACAGCAACGACTGTTTTTCCTAAGAAGACTGAAAAAGACTGGTCTGCCACAACAGCTGCTGACGACCTTCTACCGCTGCACCACAGAGAGCATCCTAGAGTCAATTATAAAAGCCTAAATTGCGGAGCATTTGGATAGCAGTAACAGGATCGTTCCGAGTCAGCATGAATTTACAAAGGGGAAATCATGCTTGACTAATCTTCTGGAATTTTTTGAGGATGTAACGAGGAAAATTGACAGGGGAGAGCCGATAGATGTGGTGTACCTCGACTTTCAGAAAGCCTTCGACAAAGTCCCACAAAGGAGATTAGTGGGCAAAATTAGAGCACATGGTATTGGGGGTAGGGCACTGACATGGAATGAAAATTGGTTGGCAGACAGAAAGCAAAGAGTGGGGATAAATGGGTCCCTTTCATAATGGCAGGCAGTGACTAGTGGGGTACCGCAAGGCTCGGTGCTGGGACCGCAGCTATTTACAATATACATTAATGACTTGGATGAAGGGATTAAAAGTACCATTAGCAAATTTGCAGATGGTATAAAGCTGGGTGGTAGTGTGAACTGTGAGGAAGATGCTATGAGGTTGCAGGGTGACTTGGACAGGTTGTGTGAGTGGGCGGATACATGGCAGATACAGTTTGATGTGCATTAAGGACTGTCCCACTTTAGGCGATTTTAAGGTGACTGCCGGCGACTAGGCTGTCGCCAACAGTTGGCCGGGGTGTCGCGGGCATGATCGTGAGGTGTCTTCCAAAGATCGTAGTGGATCGTAGTGAATCTCGGCACATCGCCGAGAAATCAAACAATTTGAAATCTCTCGGCGACAGCTGGCTTGTCGCCAGGTATCGTTGCTTATTGCGGGCGCTGTCGCATGCTGTCCCCAGGTTTGATAGGTTATCTTGTGATGCATTTAGAAGCACATAATATTAAAATAAGTAAAGTCATCTCAAAATACCATAAAATGCTTGTGTTTAACCAATTTATTTACTGTCAGGACATTTGACAGGTAGATTGGAGGCGACAGTTTGACGGTCAGGTAAGCGTGGGAATATTCGCGATGTTTATGGCCATCAGCCATTACATTTAAAGTGGGCTCCAAACCTAGATATGCAACCCAAAAACCAGATATGCATCTCCCTTACATTATCAAAGAATGCCCACACACTTTTCACAAAAATCCACTTAACCACTTTAAAAATATATATTTTTAATACAGCTATTAGTAAACTGTGGAAGTAAATCCAGTTTATTCCTTGTTCCAGTGAAGCTTAGTTTTCAAGTATCCCGGGCAAATTTTTTTTATATCAAAACTCTCAAGTACTTACCGACTTGTCAGTGATTTCAGCGAAAATGAGGACACCGGAGAAGCATTAACAGCGTGGGAATTTTCGCGATGTTTATGGCCATCAGCCATTACATTTAAAGTGGGCCCCAAACCCAGATATGCAACCCAGAAACCAGATATGCATCTCCCGTACATTTTCAAAGAATGGCCACACACCTTTCAAAAAAATCCACTTAACCACTTTAAATTTAAAAAAATAAAAATACAGCTATTAGTAAACTGGAAGTAAATCCAGTTTATTCCTTGTTACAGTGAAGCTTGGTTTTTAAGTAACCCATACAAGATGTTATAGTTCAAAACTCTCAAGTACTTACCGACTTGTCAGTGATTTCAGCGAAAATCAGGACGCCGGAGAAGCATTGACAGCGTGGGAATTTTCGCGATGTTTCCGAAGACGCTGTAATCTCGACCTGACTCGGCATTGTCGTGGTCATTGTCGCCAAACAAATCGCCTAAGTCGGGCAGACCCTTTACACAAATTCTACACCAATCCCACTTTTTAAATTCTTCCCACATTCTTATCCACTGCACACATTTTGCCATTCACCAGCACACTTGTTATTTGCAGAACCCAATTAACCCAGCAACCCACACATCTTTGGAATATGGGAGGAAACTGGAGCACCCAAAGGAAAAACACATGGCCACAGGGAGAATGTACAAACACCACACGTGCCAGGTGAGGCAGACGATCACCTGCACCTCCTCCAACCTCATCTATTGTATCCGCTGTTCCAGGTGTCAACCTCTCTACATCGGCGAGACCAAGTGCAGGCTCGGCGATCGTTTCGCTCAACACCTTCGCTCAGTCCCCCTTAACCAACCTGACCTCCCGGTGGCTCAGTACTTCAACTCCCCCTCCCATTCCCAATCTGACATTTCTGTCCTGGGCCTCCTCCATTGTCAGAGTGAGGCCCACCGCAAATTGGAGGAACAGCATCTCATATTTCGCTTGGGTAGTTTACACCCCAGCGGTATGAACATTAACTTCTCTAACTTCAGATAGTTCCTCTGTCCCTCTCTTTCACCGTGCCCTTCCCAGTTCTCCCACTAGTCTTCCTGTCTCCTACTACATCCTATCTTTGTCAATAGACAATAGACAATAGACAATAGGTGCAGGAGGAGGCCATTTTGCCCTTCGAGCCAGCACCGCCATTCAATGTGATCATGGCTGATCATTCTCAATTAGTACCCCGTTCCTGCCTTCTCCCCATACCCCCTGACTCCGCTATCCTTAAGAGCTCTATCTAGCTCTCTCTTGAATGCATTCAGATAATTGGCCTCCACTGCCTTCTGAGGCAGAGAATTCCACAGATTCACAACTCTCTGACTGAAAAAGGTTTTCCTCATCTCAGTTCTAAATGACCTACCCCTTATTCTTAAACTGTGGCCCCTTGTTCTGGACTCCCCCAACATTGGGAACATGTTTCCTGCCTCTAACGTGTCCAACCCCTTAATAATCTTATACGTTTCAATAAGATCTCCTCTTATCCTTCTAAATTCCAGTGTATACAAGCCTAGTCGCTCCAGTCTTTCAACATACGACAGTCCCGCCATTCCGGGAATTAACTTAGTAAACCTACGTTGTCCCGCCCCTTCCCCTGACATCAGTCTGAAGAAGGGTCTCAACCCGAAATGTCACCCATTCCTTCTCTCCTGTGATGCTGCCTGACCCACTGAGTTACTCCAGCATTTTGTGTCCACCTTCGATTTAATCCAGCATCTGCAGTTTTTTCCCTACATATCTTTCCGCTCCACAACACCACACGTGCACTACTTGAGGCCAGGGTTGAACGCAGATCTCTGAAACTGTGAGGCATGGCTTTTAATTAGATGCACACTATGCTTAATACTGTTGCACTACCAATCACGGTTGGACTCAGTGTTGATGTCTTACTTGACTGTTACCATAAAGATTACATGGTTGGCTATCAATGAATAATTGAGAGATCATCTTTGATCTCGCCATCTTCTTCACCATTCTCCTGGGCACCATGAGCTAGGCTCAGCTGGTCGACGGGGAGCTATGTGAATTTCTCACTGATCATATTACGATGATTCTTGGAATCGCATAGCTTTATCATTTCCCTCACATCTTCTCATCTCTGAACTGCTGGGAGGTCCCAGGATGAAATCTCTGCAGTGCAGATTGTACATTGTCTCCTCTCGGATTGCCTGATAATGGTTAATCTGTTTGAAGTTCTCTGTCTCTAGCTTTCATTCCAAATTAGATTGAACGAGGACCTCAGTTTTATTTTCATTACTATTTACCGTGCAACCGGAACTTCTTGCTGCACCAATGAAGATGGGTGGTGACAAGAAATGAAATGTTTCTTTATTCTATTAGAATAGGACATGATGGCTGGTGTGGGCAAGTTGGGCCAAAGGGCCTGTTTCCACACCGAAGACTATGACTCTATTGTTCAAACGGAAATTATGTAAACTGTTGATCCTTCAGTCTGAAGAAGGGTCTCGACCCGAAACGTCACCCATTCCTTCTCTCCTGAGATGCTGCCTGACCTGCTGAGTTACTCCAGCATTTTGTGAATAAATACCTTCGATTTGTACCAGCATCTGCAGTTATTTTCTTATATAAACTGTTGATCACAATCTGATATGACATCTTTCAGACGACCATGTGTGGCAAAGATAAAATTAATTTCTCATGCATTTTCCAGTGACATGTGACGTTAATTGTAGAGACATTTATTGGCTGTTAATTAACACGTAAAAGACAATTAAAAAGCCGCAGTTGCTGGAAATCTGAAATAAAAATAGAAAATGCTGAAAATACTCAGGAGGTCAGACGGCATCTGCGGAACACAAAAAAAATCTATGTGATCCACTGCGACTGACTTTGTTAGGTTCTTCTGCTCCAAAAGGGAGGGAAACAGAAATTAGGAAGCTGTGGAGAGAATGTTAGAAGCAATGTGTTAAAGATACTGAAAAAAAATCAGATCGATCAGGTAAGCCAAAATGTAATAAGTAAAGAAAAAATCATGTTGTAATGATTTATTCTCAAAGTAACATATATCATATCATATCATATCATATATATACAGCCGGAAACAGGCCTTTTCGGCCCACCAAGTCCGTGCCGCCCAGCGATCCCCGTACATTAACACTATCCTACACCCACTAGGGACAATTTTTATATTTACCCAGCCAATTAACCTACATACCTGTACGTCTTTGGAGTGTGGGAGGAAACCGAAGATCTCGGAGAAAACCCACGCAGGTCACGGGGAGAACGTACAAACTCCTTACAGTGCAGCACCCGTAGTCAGGATCGAACCTGAGTCTCCGGCGCTGCATTCGCTGTAAAGCAGCAACTCTACCGCTGCGCTACCGTGCCGCCATAGATAATGGAGAACCAGAGAATGTGGTCTACTTGAATTTCAAGAGAACATTGATAAGGGGTCAATTCAAAGGTTATTGTGGAAAAATATAAACTCAGGGTATAAAATGTAACATATTGATGCAAGTAGAAGACTGGTTGGCCAACAGAAAACAGAGTGCAGGCATTAATAATCTTTGTTTGCTTCGACAAGATGCAACGTGTGATGTGCATCACAGATCACTTTCATTTTGGTTGGTTCTGGAATAATGGAGGTTTACTTGAAGCAGAATAGGACATAAGACCGTTGAAGTGAGAGTTTGATGATAAAGGCGAAGTCTGTGGCCAGTTGATTTCAGAACGCATTGAGAGGCTGCACCTGGGCAGAATTCTGACAAAACAAAATGGGGTGATTACGGTGCAAACCAACTATTGCCTCATAATAGCTTTGACCCACATCAATTCACCCACCATCACATCAAATCAACAATGGATGTGATCTCACTGGCTTGCCACTCTGTACTGGACCACTTGGGCAACAGGAACACACACGTAGACTGTTGTTCATCGACTACAGATTGCCATCATAAGATTGCCATAAGAATGTTAGGGGCATTCCATTCTTCAGCTGGTTCCCCAGAGATTCAAGATCTCTGTACTAAATAACTCATTCTACTTTATCACTTATACAATATGGATTGATTGTTAACACAGTCTTAGATTTTGTTCTGTCCAATCATCTGGAACTGTAGAAATTACATGTAGAAGAAGAAGTTAGGTACTTTTTCAGCAGATAGCCAAACTTCATCATTGGTGAGATGGCAAAGAAGGTTTCTTTCTCATTAGACAATAGACAATAGACAATAGATGCAGGAGGAGGCCATTCGGCCCTTCGAGCCAGCACCGCCATTCAATGTGATCATGGCTGATCATTCTCAATCAGTACCCCGTTCCTGCCTTCTCCCCATACCCCCTGACTCCGCTATCCTTAAGAGCTGTATCTAGCTCTCTCTTGAATGCATTCAGAGAATTGGCCTCCACGGCCTTCTGAGGTAGAGAATTCCACATATTCACAACAACTCTCTGACTGAAAACGTTTTTCCTCATCTCAGTTCTAAATGGCCTACCCCTTATTCTTAAACTGTGGCCCCTTGTTCTGGACTCCCCCAACATTGGGAACATGTTTCCTGCCTCTAGCGTGTCCAACCCTTTAATAATCTTATACGTTTTGATAAGATCTCCTCTCATCCTTCTAAATTCCAGTGTATACAAGCCTAGTCGCTCCAGTCTTTCAACATATGATAGTCCCGCCATTCCGGGAATTAAACCTACGCTGCACGCCCTCAATAGCAAGAATATCCTTCCTCAAATTTGGAGACCAAAACTGCACACAGTACTCCAGGTGAGGTCTCACTAGGGCCCTGTACAACTGCAGAAGGACCTCTTTGCTCCTATACTCAACTCAGGACCTCTTTGCTCCTATACTCAACTCAGGACCTCTTTGCTCCTATACTCAACTCTGCTCCTATACTCAACATTGTTCCTGAACACTTGGGTCAGGGTGGGCAAATCCCACTATTCCAATTAAGAATGTCATATATCATAATCTAACACACACCAAATAAACAAAAACAGTTTTATCCCCAAAGAAATTCTCATATCTGATTTAAAGGAGCACAAAGAAAAATAATGGGGAAAATACTCCTCGTCTCTTGCATTCATCATCCATTTGGCATTTTATGTGAAAATAGATAAAGTTGGTAAGAGCAGGCAGGAACTTGGTAAGATAGACACAAGAATGCTGGAGTAACTCAAAGGGACATGCAGCATCTTTGGATGGAAGGAATGGGTAACGTTTCGGGTCGAGACACTTCGTCAGACGCAAGATGTCACCTATTCCTTCTCTCCAGAGAAGCTGCCTGTTCCGCTGAGTTACTCCGGCATTTTGTGTCCATCTTCGGTGTAAACCAGCATCTGCAGTTTCTTCTGAGAAATTTGGTTATATGGATAATTTCCTTTTTGCAGATCCGTTCTGTACCAATGTCACCCAGCCACATTACCCAATTATAGTATTTTTTCTTTTTATCAAGTCAGTTTTGATGTTTGAAATATATAAGATGCCCAGTTAGGAGCCTTAGGGCAAATGCTCCAATGATATAATTTGACCTGTAATTTGGAAGGATGAGAGGGGATGGTGTCAAGTTAGGAAAAGGGGACGTACAACGAGATCTGGGTGTCCTAGTGCATCAGTCACTGAAAGGAAGCATGCAGGTACAGCAGGCAGTGAAGAAAGGCAATGGAATGTCGGCCTTCATAACAAGAGGAGTTGAGTATAGGAGCAAAGAGGTCCTTCTGCAGTTGTACCGGGCCCTAGTGAGACCGCACCTGGAGTACTGTGTGCAGTTTTGGTCTCCAAATTTGAGGAAGGATATTAACCATATAACCATATAACAATTACAGCACGGAAACAGGCCTGTCCGGCCCTACCAGTCCACGCCGACCACTCTCTCTGACCTAGTCCCATCTACCTGCTCTCAGACCATAACCCTCTAATCCCCTCCCATCCATATACCTATCTAATTTACTCTTAAATAATAAAATCGAGCCTGCCTCCACCACTTCCACCGGAAGCTCATTCCACACAGCCACCACCCTCTGAGTAAAGAAGTTACCCCTCATGTTACCCCTAAACTTTTGTCCCTCAATTCTGAAGCTATGTCCCCTTGTTGGAATCTTCCCCACTCTCAAAGGGAAAAGCCTACCCACGTCAACTCTGTCCGTCCCTCTTAAAATTTAAAAAACCTCTATCAAGTCCCCCCTCAACCTTCTACGCTCCAAAGAATAAAGACCCAACCTGTTCAACCTCTCTCTGTAGCTTAAGTGCTGAAACCCAGGCAACATTCTAGTAAATCTCCTCTGTACCCTCTCCATTTTGTCGACATCCTTCCTATAATTTGGCGACCAGAACTGCACACCATACTCCAGATTCGGCCTCACCAATGCCCTGTACAATTTCAACATTACATCCCAACTTCTATATTCGATGCTCTGATTTATAAAGGCAAGCATACCAAACGCCTTCTTCACCACCCTATCCACATGAGATTCCACCTTCAGGGAACAATGCACAGTTATTCCCAGATCCCTCTGTTCCACTGCATTCCTCAATTCCCTACCATTTACCCTGTACGTCCTATTTTGATTTGTCCTACCAAAATGCAGCACCTCACACTTATCAGCATTAAACTCCATCTGCCATCTTTCAGCCCACCCTTCCAAAAGGCCCAAGTCTCTCTGTAGACTTTGAAAATCTACTTCATTATTAACTACACCACCTATCTTAGTATCATCTGCATACTTACTAATCCAATTTGCCACACCATCATCCAGATCATTAATGTAAATGACAAACAACAGTGGACCCAACACAGATCCTTGGGGTACTCCACTAGACACTGGCCTCCAACCTGACATACAGTTGTCAACCATTACCCTCTGGTATCTCCCATTCAGCCATTGTTGAATCCATCTTGCAACCTCACTATTAATACCCAACGATTTAACCTTCTTAATCAACCTTCCATGTGGAACCTTGTCAAATGCCTTACTGAAGTCCATATAGACAACATCCACAGCCTTGCCCTTATCAATTTCCCTGGTAACCTCTTCAAAAAATTCAAGAAGATTAGTCAAACATGACCTTCCAGGCACAAATCCATGTTGACTGTTTCTAATCAGGCCTTGTTTATCCATGTGATTATATATATTGTCCCTAAGTATCTTTTCCATTAATTTTCCCACCACAGACGTCAAACTAACAGGTCTATAATTGCTAGGTTTACTTTTAGAACCTTTTTTAAACAAAGGCACAACATGCGCAATGCGCCAATCTTCCGGCACTATCCCCGTTTCTAATGACGTTTGAAATATTTCCGTCATAGCCCCTGCTATTTCTGCACTAACTTCCCTCAATGTCCTAGGGAATATCCTATCAGGACCTGGAGACTTATCCACTTTTATATTTTTCAAAAGTGTCCGTACCTCCTCTTCTTTGATCCTCATAATTTCCATCACTACTCTACTTGTTTCGCTTACCTCACATAATTCAATATCCTTCTCCTCGGTGAATACCGAAGAAAAGAAATTGTTTAATATCTCCCCCATTTCTTCCGGCTCAGCACATAGCTGTTCACTCTGACTCTCTAATGAACCAATTTTTTTTCTTACTATTCTTACTATTGAGGGCGTGCAGCGTAGGTTTACTAGGTTAATTCCCCGAATGGCGGGACTTTCATATGTTGAAAGACTGGAGCGACTAGGCTTGTATACACTGGAATTTAGAAGGATGAGAGGGGATCTTGTCGAAACGTATAAGATTATTAAGGGGTTAGAGGCAGGAAACATGTTCCCAATGTTGGGGGAGTCCAGAACAAGGGGCCACAGTTTAAGAATAAGGGGTAGGCCATTTAGAACTGATATGAGGAAAAACTTTTTCAGTCAGAGAGTTGTGAATCTGTGGAATTCTCTGCCTCAGAGGGCAGTGGAGGCCAGTTCTCTGAATGCATTCAAGAGAGAGCTAGATAGAGCTCTTAAGGATAGCGGGGTCAGGGAGAAGGCAGGAACGGGGTACTGATTGAGAATGATCAGCCATGATTACATTGAATGGCGGTGCTGGCTCGAAGGGCCGAATGGCCTCTTCCTGCACCTATTGTCTATTGTCTATTGTCTATTGGACCTTATCGAAACATATAAGATTATTAAGGGGTTGGACACGTTAGAAGCAAGAAACATGTTCCCAATGTTGGGGGAATCCAGAATCAGGGGCCACAGTTTAAGAATAAGGGGTAGGCCATTTAGAACGGAGATAAGGAAAAACTTTTTCAGTCAGAGAGTTGTGAATCTGTGGAATTCATTGCCTCAGAAGGCTGTTGATGCCAATTCTCTGAATGCATTCAAGAGAGAGCTAGATAGAGCTCTTAAGGATAGCGGAGTCAGGGGGTATGGGGAGAAGGCAAGAATGGGGTACTGATTGAGAATGATCAGCCATGATCACATTGAATGGTGGTGCTGGCTCGAAGGGCCGAATGACCTACTCCTGGCACCTATTGTCTATTGTCTATTGACCTAGAGCTCAGAAGAAGACACACAAAAACAAATTGTGAATTTTCCAATTCCTGCACATTCCTGTTGTAGATTCTCCTTGTCTGCCTTTACATTGCTCCGTCCTTTACAATATTGACAATATTTGTGCAGAATTCATACATAGTGCCAAAAAATGCACACTGTCATCAGAGACTGGCAAATTGCTATCTGTGACCACATGTATGGAATTTTATATTTAAGTTCTGACTGCCAAGATTTTTTTTTTCCTAATTAATAAGCTCATGATTTTGTAAGTAAAAAAAAAGGCAGTCCATGATTCCCACTGAACGTTAACTTTAAGAAGAAATGAATCATCAGTGAGCTTTCCCGTAGTGATGTTTAGACTGTTGCCAACACAAAAGCAATCTGATACATGGGAACCACCAGCGACGGCAGATTTTTATTCAAGATTACACTCTGTTATGTCAAGACAAAAATCCGCACCAAAATAATGTTGAAATAAGGGCACAAACTCATAATCATCAGGAAATAAGCCAAGGCCGAACTCATTCGGTGCTGAAATCATCACAGCGGGTTGAGAGATGAAAGCTTTAATCCCATCAATATGGACTGGATTTAGCTCCAAAACAAACGCTCCAGATCAATAATTCACTCAGTCCCTGGGAAAGTGTCAACGTGTAACATTTCAAATTAAAAGGGCTGACCATCAATAATACTGCTCCAAATTGCATTTCATATTGCTGTCATTTAACAAAAGAAAAATTGGCTGCCCCATTCACTGCTTCGACCCACAATTTGCATGAATTCTGTGACATTTAGAATTCTGATTTAGTCATTCTGCACAGAAACAGGGCCTTCAAAACAATTTGTCCATACCAGCCAAGATGCTCCATCTCAGTTACTCATCTTGGATTGCGTCTGCCCCATATCTCTCTCAAACTATCCTTTCCATTTATTTGCCCAAATTCCAGGTATTTGTCCAAATGTCTTTTAAATGTTTTTATTGTACTTGCTTCAATTACTTCCTCTGGCAACTCATTCCATTTACTTATCACCCTCTTAGGTTCCTATTTAATTGTCCCCCCTCCCCCCCTCCCCACCTTAAAGCTCTGCTCTCTAGTTCTTGATTTCCCGAACCTGTGAAAAAGACTATCTGTTCCCCTCGCGATTTTATACACCTCTATAAGATCACCACTCAACCTCCTGCGCTCCAAGGTATAAAGTCTTAGCCTGCCCAATCTCTCCCTCTAGTTCAGATCCTCAAATCTGGCAACTTTCTCATAAATCTTTGGACTTTGGAATAGGAAGGATGAGGAAAAACTTTTTCAGTCAGAGAGTTGTGAATCTGTGGAATTCTCTGCCTCAGAAGGCAGTGGAGGCCAATTCTCTGAATGCATTCAAGAGAGAGCTAGATAGAGCTCTTAAGGATAGCGGGGTCAGGGAGAAGGCAGGAACGGGGTACTGATTGAGAATGATCATCCATGATCACATTGAATGGCGGTGCTGGCTCGAAGGGCCGAATGGCCTCCTCCTGCACCTATTGTCTATTGTCTATTGTCTATTGACCCACAAATGTGTCTATATCAATAGGATAATGGTGGAGAGAGTCCGGAGCTTCAAATTCCTGGGCGTGCATATTTCTGAAGATCTTTCCTGGACCCAGCACACTGATGCAATTAAAAAGAAAGCCCACCAATGCCTCTACTTTCTGAGAAGATTACGGAGATTCGGTATGTCTGAGAGGACTCTCTTGAACTTTTAGAGGTGTGCCCAGCATCATCAGAGACCCATGCCATCCTGACCACAGGGGGCCTATTCTCTCTCTTGCTATTCTTTCCCCTATCAATATGCTCATAAAATCTCCGGACTCTTCTTGATTTTATCAGCCAAAGCTTTCTCATGCCCAATTTTGGCCATCATGATTTTTTTCATGTATGTTCCCCAATCTCCTGTACCCTTCCAGGCATTACACTTGGTCCCAGCTGCCTATACCTGACCCATGCCTCCATTTTACTGACTACCTTTTTCTCGTCATCCACAGTTCCTTACTCTCACCTTTTTTAGTTTAGCTTTGTGTGGAGAAACAGTGAGGAAACAGGCCCTTCGGCCCACTGAGTCCATGCCGACCCGCGATCCCCACACACTAACACTATCCTACACACACACACACACACACACACACACACACACACACACACACACACACACACACACACACACACACACACACACACACACACACACACACACACACACACACACACACACAGACTAGAGCCAATTTACATTTATACAAAGCCAATCTACCTACGCACCTGTACGTCTTTAGAGTGTGGGAGGAAACTGAAGATCTCTGAGAAAACCCACATGGTCACGGGGAGAACATACCTACCTTGCCCTTCCTTCCAACAGAAACATGCATACCTTGAGCTCTCACTGTCACACCTTAAAAAATATCCCACTTTCTGGACGTTTCTTTGGCTGCAAGCAACCAAGTCCAATTGGCTTCTGGAAGCTCCCGTCTAATATCATCAAGGTTGGCCTTGTTCCAACTTAGAACTTTAATTGGTGGACCGCGCATTAGGGTTAGGTTGTGATTTAGCGGACAGTGGGCCAAAATGCTATCCCCCTAATCTCCCCCTGGAGATTCCTTTTCACCATATACTGCCACTTTAGTCTGGCCCACGGTCTCATCACCCTTGTCCAAATCTACTCACCTTTCCACTTGCCCTTCTGTAGATTTTTAGGAGTCAGTCAGGTTACACCCTAAGTTTGAGTTCAGGCCATTGGGTTCTTTGACTGTAACGCTTTAATCCATGCCCTCTCTGCCCTCTTCCTACGCCCGGTTGACCAATATAAGTTTGTTTGCAGACCTATGATCTCAAGGGACTGGATCCCATGCTGTTGGAAGTGTCTGCTAATGGGGATGGACTGGTCTCCCCTCGTGATGTTGCTGATGTGTCCTGTCAGTCGGACTCTGAGGCTGTTGCCTGTTTCACCAATGTACAGTAAGTCGCACTGCTTACATTTAATTGCATACACTACATTCTTTTGCTCGCAGGTTATTCTCTGTGCTATCTGCCTTCTCTTTCCCGTCACAGTGTTCTCTATGTTTTTGGCTATTATCAAGTGAGTGCAGGCCCTACATTGTCTTTGACCGCAGCCTGAGCTTGTTTGGAGGCTAGTACTGACCAAGATATCCTTCAGGTTTTTAGCCCTCTTGAACGCTGACATTGCTTTGTATCCCTGCAGTGTGACAAATCCTCTTTGGAATTGTTCAAAGTGGCCCTTGACTATTTTGTGGGCCTGGACGGCCATGCTACTGTATCCTGTTATTAGTGGCAAGTTCCGTGTCAAGCCTGGCCTGGGTCAGGAAGTCTGACTTAATGTGTCTTAATCTACGTCTGCAGTACCCCGATCTGTCTGAGGGCGGTGAAAAGGGTGGTGGTGGCCTGGTTAAAGTCCTCCTCCCTGGTGCATATCCGGTGAAAGCGTGTCAGTTGTGACTTGACAATACCCCTAAAGGCGTGTTTTGGGTGGTGGCTCGTGGTGTGTAAAAGGGTGTGGGTGTCTGTGGGTTTGAAAAAGACTTTGGTGGCTAGTTTTTGGTCTTGGTCGTTAGCTGACGGTAGTTTAAAGACAGTGGTGTCGAGGAAGTCTACCCTCTACCTGCTTTTCAAAGCTTTAATTTTGGGGTTAGGGTTAACCCTGACTCTAACCACTTTGCTTATCCATAAGTATTTCAAAACTAATAGAACCAGCCGACTGATAATTCATTCACTTGCCCTGTCCGATTCCCTGAGGCCAGGCTTTGGTCCTCTCCCTTGCAGGGCTGTCTAAATATTGCCCGAGGGAACTTTCCGCAACACACTCGGTAAATTCCACCCCATCTAAGCCCTTGACGCCATTTATTTCCTGATGAGAACAGAAAAAAAACCCATATGATGGCATCATGGTTACAACATGTCTTCTAGTATTTTAAAACAAAACAAATCTGAGAGCATCAGGCGTTTATATCGAAAAACAAGTCACTTCAGCCAGAAATAATATTGAAATGTGTGAACTAGCCAGCGCTTTAGAAAAACAATACTGCTCGACAGTAACCTAATTTGGCATGACGCCACGAAACAAAAATATATTCACTTTTGTGTGGTCTCGACCCGAAACGTCACCCATTCCTTCTCTCCCGAGATGCTGCCTGACCTGCTGAGTTACTCCAGCATTTTGTGAATAAATACCTTCGATTTGTACCAGCATCTGCAGTTATTTTCTTACACTTCTTTCAGTTTTGTGTGGAGTTATTTTCATCTTACTCCTCTGATTAATTTAATATGGATAGGATTTTTTCTTAGTAGAATTTATCTGATTTGAGAAATATTGAGAACTGTAAATTAGTGTTAAAACATATCTCATTTAAGTTTCTAATGGCAAATTATGCATCCTAACTCCCTGGTCCACTCGTCCCTTCCTACCCAAACCACCCCAACCCCGGGCACTTTCCCCTGCAACCGCACGAGATGCAACACCTGTCCCTTTACCTCCCCCCCTCAACTCCATCCAAGGACCCAAACAGTCTTTCCAGGTGAGACAAAGGTTCACCTGCACCTCCTCCAACCTCATCTATTGCATCCGCTGCTCTAGATGTCAACTTATTTACATCGGCGAAACCAAGCGCAGGCTCGGCGATCGCTTCGCTGAACACCTGCGCTCGGTCCGCATTGACCAAACTGATCTCCTGGTGGCCGAGCACTTCAACTCCCCCTCCCACTCCCAGTCTGAACTTTCTGTCATGGGCCTCCTCCAGTGCCATAGTGAGGCCCACCGGAAATTGGAGGAACAGCACCTCATATTTCGCCTGGGCAGTTTGCAGCCCAGTGGTATAACATCGACTTATCCAACTTTAGACAGTTCCTCTGTCCCTCCCTTCCCCTCCTCCTTCCCAGATCTCCCTCTATCTTCCTGTCTCCACCTATATCCTTCCTTTGTCCCTCCCCCCTGACATCAGTCTGAAGAAGGGTCTCGACCCGAAACGTCACCCATTCCTTCTCTCCTGAGATGCTGCCCGACCTGCTGAGTTACTCCAGCATTTTGTGGCTAAAATAAACATTATTCTACTTCTATGAGATAACAGAAGAAGCCGTCAGGCCTTTAATTAGGGGGGGAAAAACCCCCCAGAAACTGCAGGAAATACGCAGCAGGCCAGGCAGCTTCTGTGGACAGACAAACAGAGACAAAGTCAGAAGTAATAAAGGTTAGGAAACCCCATGCTTCTGCTACAGAGAAAGGACAGCGGAGGAGAGAACAAACTGAACATTTGACCCAGAGTGGAGATCAAGCAGATGGCAAAGTATCTTAACTGCATCCTATCAGTCAGGGTGAGGTATAATTTGTATAAGAAATCACTGCAGATGCTGGTACAAATCGAAGGTAATTATTCACCAAATGCTGGAGTAACTCAGCAGGTCAGGCAGCATCTCGGGAGAGAAGGAATGGGTGACGTTTCGGGTCGAGACCCTTCTTCAGACTGATGTCAGAGGGGCGGGACAAAGGATGGATATAGGTGGAGACAGGAAGATAGAGGGAGATCTGGGAAGGAGGAGGGGAAGAGAGGGACAGAGGAACTATCTAAAGTTGGAGAAGTCGATGTTCATACCACTGGGCTGCAAACTGCCCAGGCGAAATATGAGGTGCTGTTCCTCCAATTTCAGGTGGGCCTCACTATGGCACTGGAGGAGGCCCATGACAGAAAGGTCAGACTGGGAGTGGGAGGGGGAGCGAGGTATAATTTGAGGGATATGAAAGAGAACAGAGAAGAGAATACTGTGAGATACAGAACAGAGCAATTAATGTAAATCTGAAATAAAAGAAACTGTTGACAATATCCGAAAGGTCAGGCAGACTGTTTGGAGAGGGGGAAATTGAGTTCAAGTTACAGGTTGATGAATTGAAAGATAACTGGTTGGTTCTAACACGAACTGAAGAGGTTGGTTATCAGAAATAGGTGAATTTGACGAGGTGCCTGTAAAGTGCTCGTCAGAAGACGAAATGTTGTTCTTTGGAGATACAGAGTGAAACCAGGCCCTTCACCCCATCGAGTTCATGCCGACCAGCGATCAGCCCGCACACTAACACGACTCTACGCACTAGGGACAATTTAACATTTTTACCAAAACCAATTGGCCTACAACCCCTGTACATCTTTGAAGTGTGGGAGCACCTGGAGAAAACATGCTGTCACAGGGAGAACGTACATACCTCTGTACAGACAGCACCCATAGTCAGTATTTATTCACAAAATGCTGGAGTAACTCAGCAGGTCAGGCAGCATCTCAGGAGAGAAGGAATGGGCGACGTTTCGGGTCGAGACCCTTCTTCAGACTGACCTGCTGAGTTACTCCAGCATTTTGTGAATAAATACCTTCGATTTGTACTAACATCTGCAGTTATTTTCTTATACGCACCCATAGTCAGGATCAAACCCGAGTCTCTGGAGCTGGTAGGCAGCAATTCTACTACTGTGCCACCTCAAGCTTTCTGTGCCTCTAGCTTCAAGACCCAATGCCTTTTTGGATCTGTGTAAGAGGCCAACCACGGAGAGCTCAGAGCTAGAGTGGGATTTAGTTTAGAGATACAGCCCAGTAACAGGCCCTTCGGCCCACCGAGTCCGCCTCGACCAGGGATCCCTGCACATTAGCACTACTCTACACACACTAGGGACAATTTACATTTATACCAAGTCAATTAACCTACAAACCTGTATGTCTTTGGAGTGAGGGTTGAAACCGAAGATCTCAGAGAAAACATATGCGGTCACGGGGACAATGTATAAAATCCGTACAGGCAGCACCCCATAGTCGGGATCGAACCCAGGTCTCTGGCGCTGCAAGTGCTAAGGCAGCAACTCTGCCGCTGCGCCACCGTGCCGCACCATTGATGGAGAATTAAAGTGACCAAACAACAGAAAGGACTTGGTCACTCTTGCTGACAGAACAGAGGTTTTATGCAAAGCAGTCACCGGAACTGCATTTGGATTCTCCAGTGCAGTGGAGACCACAATATGAACACAACAGGCAGTGCATTTAAAATGGAATAAACCACAATTGATTCACTGGAAGTAGAGATTCTTTGCGAACGGGAGAGGTAAATGGGCAGGTGTTGCACTTCTGTTGATCATGGTTGATCATCCAACTCAGTATCCTGTACCTGCCTTCTCTCCATACCCCCTGATCCCTTTAGCCACAAGGGCCACATCTAGCTCCCTCTTAAATATAGCCAATGAACTGGCCTCAACTACCTTCTGAGGCAGAGAATTCCACAGATTCACCACTCTCTGTGTGAAAAAAAACTTTCTCATCTGAGTCCTAAAAGATTTCCCCCTTATCATTAAACTGTGACCCCTTGTTCTGGACTGCCGGCAACTGTCGAAGTCGTAGCAGATCGCTGAAATTTTCTTTTACCCGACAACAATGACCACGACAATGCCGAGTCAGGTCGAGATTTCACCGTCTTCGGAAACATCGCAAAAATTCCCACGCTGTCAATGCTTCTCCGGCGTCCTGATTTTCGCTGAAATCACTGACAAGTCGGTAAGTACTTGAGAGTTTTGAATTATAACTCCTTGTATGGGTTACTTGAAAACCAAGCATCACTGTAACAAGGAATAAACTGGATTTACTTCCAGTTTACTAATAGCTGTATTTCATTTTTAGTGGTTAAGTGGATTTTTGTGAAAAGTGTGTGGACATTCTTTGAAAATGTACGGGAGATGCATATCTGGTTTCTGGGTTGCATATCTGGGTTTGGATCCCACTTTAAATGTAATGGCTGATGGCCATGAACATCGCGAAAATTCCCACGCTGTTAATGCTTCTCCGGTGTCCTAATTTTCGGTGAAATCACTGACAAGTCGGTAAGTACTTGAGAGTTTTGATATAACAAAAACTTGCCCGGGTTACTTGAAAACTAAGCTTCCATGTAACAAGGAATAAACTGGATTTACTCCCAGTTTACTAGTAGCTGTATTAAAAAAATATATTTTAAAAGTGGTTAAGTGGATTTTTGTGAAAGGTGTGTGGGCATTCTTTGATAATGTACGGGAGATGCATATCTGGTTTCTGGGTTGCATATCTGGGTTTGGAGCCCACTTTAAATGTAATGGCTGATGACCATAAACATCGCGAATATTCCCACGCTTACCTGACCGCCAAACTGTCGCCTCCAATCTACCTGTCAAATGTCCTGACAGTAAATAAATTGGTTAAACACAAGAATTTTATGGTATCTTGAAATGACTTTACTTATTTTAATATTATGTGCTTCTAAATGATTCTAAGAGAACCTAGCAAACCTGGGGACAGCATGCGACAGCGCCCGCAATAAGCAACGATACCTGGCGACAAGCCAGCTGTCGCCGAGTGATTTCAAACCGTTTGATTTCTCAGCGACGTGCCGAGATCCACTACGATCCACTACGATCTTTGGAAGACACCTCACGATCATGCCCGTGACACCCCGGCCAACTGTCGACGACAGCCTAGTCGCCGGCAGTCACCTTAAAATCGCCTAAAGTGGGACAGGTCCTTAATGCACATTAAACTGCATCTGCCATGTATCCGCCCACTCACACAACCTGTCCAAGTCACCCTGCAACCTCATAGCATCTTCCTCACAGTTCACACTGCCACCCAGCTTTGTATCATCTGCAAATTTGCTAATGGTACTTTTAATCCCTTCATCCAAGTCATTAATGTATATTGTAAATAGTTGTGGTCCCAGCACCGAGCCTTGCGGTACCCCACTAGACACTGCCTGCCATTATGAAAGGGACCCATTTATCCCCACTCTTTGCTTTCTGTCTGCCAACCAATTTTCTATCCATGTCAGTACCCTACCCCCAATACCATGTGCTCTAATTTTGCCCACTAATCTCCTTTGTGGGACTTTGTCGAAGGCTTTCTGAAAGTCGAGGTACACCACATCTATCGGCTCTCCCCTGTCAATTTTCCTCGTTACATCCTCAAAAAACTCCAGAAGATTAGTGAAGCATGATTTCCCCTTCGTAAATTCATGCTGACTCGGAACGATCCTGTTACTGCTATCCAAATGCTCCGCAATTTAGGCTTTTATAATTGACTCTAGGATGCTCTCTGTGGTGCAGCGGTAGAAGGTCGTCAGCAGCTGTTGGGGCAGACCATTCTTTTTCAGTCTTCTTAGGAAAAACAGTAGTTTCTGTGCCTTCTTGACCAGCGCAGCGGTGTTAGTGGACCATGTGAGGTCCTCCGAAATGTGAGTGCCCAGAAACTTGAAGCTGGACACTCTCTCCACACTGTCCCCGTTGATAAAGATCGGGGCATAGAAACATAGAAACATAGGAACATAGAAAATAGGTGCAGGAGTAGGCCATTCGGCCCTTCGAACCTGCACCGCCATTCAATATGATCATGGCTGATCATCCAACTCAGTATCCTGTACCTGCCTTCTCTCCATACCCCCTGATCCCTTTAGCCACAAGGGCCACATCTAGCTCCCTCTTAAATATAGCCAATGAACTGGCCTCAACTACCTTCTGAGGCAGAGAATTCCACAGATTCACCACTCTCTGTGTGAAAAAAAACTTTCTCATCTCAGTCCTAAATGATTTCCCCCTTATCCTTAAACTGTGACCCCTTGTTCTGGACTTCCCCAACATCGGGAACAATCTTCCTGCATCTAGCCTGTCCAACCCGTTAAGAATTTTGTAAGTTTCTATAAGATCCCCCCTCAATCTTCTAAATTCCAGCGAGTACAAGCCGAGTCTATCCAGTCTTTCTTCATATGAAAGTCCTGCCATCCCAGGAATCAATCTGGTGAACCTTCTCTGTACTCCCTCTATGGCAAGAATGTCTTTCCTCAGATTAGGAGACCAAAACTGTACGTAATACAAAGGAAGTAGTGTGAGAAGGGCACTGGCTGGTGGTGGAAATGGAATTGTAAACCAGCCAATTGCAGAGAAAAAGGTCATGGATGCAGGTGTGGGCCATTCGGCCTTTCCAGCCAGCACCACCATTCAATATGATCATGGCTGATCTTCCAAAATCAGTACCCCGTTTCTGCTTTTTCCCCATATCCCTTGATTCCCTTAGCCCTGAGAGCTAAATCTAACTCTCTCTTGAAAGAATCTAGGGAATTGGCCTCCACTGCCTTCTGAGGCAGAGAGTTCCACAGCTTCACAACTCTGAGTGAAAAAGGTTTTTCCTCACCTCAGTCCTAAAGGGCCTACCCCTTATTCTCAAAACTGTGACCCCTGGTTCTGGACTCCCCCAACATCAGGAATATCTACCCTGTCCAATCCTCCAAGAATTTTATATGTTTCTATAAGATCCCCTCTCATCCTTCTAAATTCCAGCAAATACAAGCCCAGTAGACCCATTCTTTCATTATACGTCAGTCCCGCCATCCTGGGAATTCACCTGGTGAACCTACGCTGTACTCCCTCAATAGCAATAATGTTCTTCCTCAAATTAGGAAACCAAAATTGCACACAATAGTCCAGGTGTGGTCTCACCAGGACCCTGTACAACTGCAGTAAGACCTCCTTGCTCCTCAACTCAAATCCTCTAGCAATGAAGGCCATTGGCTTTCTTCACTGCCTGCTGTACCTGCATGCTTACTTTCAGTGACTGATGTACAAGCACACCCAGGTCTCATTGCACCTCCCCTTCTCCTAATCTGACACCATTCAGATAATAATCTGCCTTCCTGTTCTTGCCACCAAAGTGGATAACCTCAAATCTATCCACATTATACTGCATCTGCCATGCATCTGCCCACTCACCCAACCTATTCAAGTCACCCTGTAGCCTGTAACTTGCTACATCCTCAAAAAACTCCAAAAGATTAGTCAAGCATGATTTCCCCTTCATAAATCCATGCTGACTTTGACCGATCCCTTCACTGCTTTCCAAATGCGTTGCTATAACATCTTTAATGATCTTCCCCACTACCAATGTAAGGCTAACTAGTCTATAATTTCCAGATTTCTCTCTCCCTCCTTTCTTAAAAAGGGGGGTTACATTAGCTACCCTCCAGTCCACAGAAACTGATCCAGAGTCAAGTGAACATTGGAAAATGATCACCGATGCATCCACGATTTCTAGGGCCAGCCACCTCCTTGAATACTCTGGGATGCAGACCATCAGGCCATGGGGATTTATCTGCCTTCAGTCCCAACAGTTTACCTAACACCATTTTCTGACTAATGTGGATTCCCTTCAGTTCCTCCCTCCCACTAGATCCTCGGTCCCCTAGTATTTCCGAGAGATTGTTTGTGTCTTCCTTAGTGAAGACAGAACCAAAGTACTAATTTCACTGTTCTGCCATTTCCTTGTTCCCCAACATCAATTCACCTGTCCCTTTCTGTAAGGGACCTACATTCGTCTTCACTAATCTTTTCCTTTTTACATGCCTAAAGAGATTTTTACAGTCAGTTTTTATATTCCACAAGCTTTCTTTCATGCTCTGTTTTCCCCTCTCTTAATTAACCCCTTTGTCCTCCTCTGTTGAGTTCTAAATTTCTTCCCATCTTCTAGTTTGCCGCTTCTCCTGGCCAATTTATATGCCTCCTCCTTGGATTTAACACTATCCTTGACTTCCCTCGTCAGCTATGGTTGAGCCACCTTCCCAGTTTTAATTTTTAGCCAGATTTCTGGAGTTCATCCATGCGGCCTTTAAATCTACGCCATTGCATCTCCACTGTCAACCCTTCGAGTATAATCTGCTAGTCTATCCTACACAATTCCCGTCTCACACAATCAAAGTCTCCTTTATTCAAGTTCAGGACCCTGGTCTCTGAATTAACCCTGTCACTCTCCATCCTAATGCAGAATTCCACCATATTATGGTCATTGTAGCCTAAGGGGCCTTGCACAACACGATCACTAACTAATCCTTCCTCATTACACAATACCCAGTCTAGGATGGCCTGCCCTCTAGTCGGTTCCTCTACATATTGGTTTAAAAACCCATCCCATATACATTCCAGGAAATCCTCCTCCTCAGCACTGTTACCAATTTGGTTGGCCCAATCTATATGTAGATTAAAGTCACCCATGATAACCTACTGTACCTTTGCTACACGCATCCCTAATTTCCTGCTTGATGCTATCCCCAACCTCCCTACTGCCATTTGGTGGTCTGTACCTTGGTGGTCTGGAGGAGTTAGGAAGAGGGGATGTTCAACGAGATCTGGGTGTCCTAGTGCATCAGTCACTGAAAGGAAGCATGCAGGTACAGCAGGCAGTGAAGAAAGCCAATGGAATGTTGGCCTTCGTAACAAGAGGAGTTGAGTATAGGAGCAAAGAGGTCCTTCTACAGTTGTACCGGGCCCCGGTGAGACCGCACCTGGAGTACTGTGTGCAGTTTTGGTCTCCAAATTTGAGGAAGGATATTCTTGCTATTGAGGGCGTGCAGCGTAGGTTCACTAGGTTGATTCCCGGAATGGCGGGACTGTCGTATGTTGAAAGGCTGGAGCAATTAGGCTT